>NC_134397.1:3206861-3845821 GCF_050003625.1 Haematobia irritans
GTTGGTATTGGTGTTGTGGTAGTGGGGTCCTCAGTGGTGAATGCGATTGTAGGCGGTCTAAGACCAAGCCTTTGTTGCAAATCCATTTCATTCTAAAGCCTTTCACCACCCTATAAAATCAACTTTCTTGTCGTCGTCGTTGTTGTCCTTGCCTTTGTCTTTGGGAAAATGTTTTTTCGTCTTTACCTCGTCCACGCTGGCATCCACTTTGCTATAGTTCTCTGTAAAAAAGGAAGTCGAAAAGAAAGAAAGAAGGAAGGAAAATGAATTGGTTTGCCAGCGAATATAAATGAACCTAGAATGGAAATGGAAATCCTATGATGAACAATTAAAATGCTTTCCAGATTTATTGCCAACGGCCATGGGAATTCGAGTGAATTGTACCAAGTGGACCACTAGCACCACTAAGCTATCCACAATAGCTGCACCAATAACATAATTAATTTCAATCCATAAATCATTCATCGTCAATTATTTATTGGTCAAAAACATTAGTTTTTTGATTTATGTTGATTTCTGCTGTTAGTATATCCCCACATCCAACTTCATCCTAATTCTTAGCCATTGCTATTGGCGAAACAATACTAAAAATAAAAAATTAATTATTCACAATACTTGGGGCCACAAATTAATGGTGGCTGGTGTGGAGGAATATTTCTCTGCATCACCATGGAGATATGCTATAATATTTGACTTTACTTTTTGACACTGTCAAATTAATCATTTGAAGTTTTCTTCGATGGGCACTTTCATTTCCCATTTCTTTGCAATTTATCAAATTCATGAAATGTTTTCATGTTTGCTTTATCTATACCTTGAGATTTGTTTATGATTTATGGAAATAAATTGAAATTATTAATGGAAAAATAATAGCTTAATTAAAAAACAGAACTATGTCAATTTGCAAAAAGGAAGATTTACATTAATGTAATAAACTCCAATTTAATAATAAACAATTTAATGCGACATTTGGCTGAAACACTTGTTGACAAATTATTAAAAAGTCTCTGCCAGGTTCCTACTGACCCCATCTACTATCGAGATAAGTTGTGGAAAATCGATTTGGTTAAAGTGTATGTGATTTTGTCTTCAGAAAAGACATAGTGTTCGTACACGGAATGACATATCAATTCAGTTTTTGAACAAAAATAAAAGTAAAAGACCATTGGCTCTTTTAATCTTCAAAGTTCCATTAAGATATTTGTAAAGAGTGTAGCAGGTCGATAAAGGGCCTCCATTAAAATAATTGCGTAGAGATAAGTTATAAGAGAAACGTTACATTCATTTACGAGGCAATGTGTAAAATCGTTTATAGCGATATTCCTACTGATACAACCTACTATTAAAATTTTTTTCATAATGTCATATTAAGAAATTTATATAAAAAAACCCTTTGGAAGTTTTTCCTTAGTCATTACTTTTAATGTAAATCCCAAAATTTTCTTCTAGAGATGGATTTAAATTTCTCTTCATAAAAAGCTCTTTTGAGTTGGTTTACTCAATTTTCGCAATAAATTTAAATTATCCGAATTTTACCGTGTAAAAAACACAGTAAAGACAAACAAAATAATGGAAATTTCTCATTTTTGAAAATTAGAACTATTTTGTAGGAATTTCGAATTTAGTAAAATTGTGGTTATATTCATTGAAAATACATATTTCTGAAATAATTCAATATTTAGTTTTATGCACTACATACATAGATGCCTGACTGTAATAAATCTTGCGGTAGAATAAAGGATCCTAAAACAAAATGTAGGCTTCAAAATATTGATATCATTAGGAAAAGATTTAACGAATCTTGGGAGGATTCCTATTGTCCCAATCTATTCACAATGCGTTTGGACAAAATTTCCTCTGATAATTTGGTAATTTTGTTTTATCTATCAAATTTACCTATATGACATTAACAATTCTGCAACGAATCTAGTCTACAATAATAATACCGACAACTCCTATTTTGCATTGAATCTTTGCAACGTTTTGACAATTTGTCCTTTTGTCCGATAACAACGCATTTTATTCACTTCTCAATTTAATTTGCATTACTTTTGGTTTTCCAAATTGGAATTGTTTCCCAAACATTTTACTTTAAAATGCAAATTAAAATTGCGCCATGACGTTTCATTCATACTAATTGACAATTCCAACAAAATATAAAAATCCATCAATTACTGCTGTTTGATGTTGCTGGTCGTTGTGGTTGCCAGTAATGCCATATGCTGCCATAGCCAACTGAGACCATTTAATTCGGAAACCGACAGAACACACATTTTAATGAGGACTCACTTACCAATACCAAACAGAAAGTGGATTTGAATTCAAAATTGAAAATTGACATGAGTTTATGCAAATTATTTTAATTTGGACATATTAAAAACATTTCGAGAGCAACTAAACGTAGTGGCAGGCCTAACCCGTCGGCTTGTTAGTATCACAAATGCCTAGATGACTGGCAAGTAGGGGGTTATGCATTGTGTGTGGAGACACTGGTAATGGATGGTGGTGTTCATATCTTTTTTTGGAAATTGGCACGTTTTGTCCATCATTGGGGTGCCATTGTTGTGTCAATCATGGCGCAAGTAGGAGCATTGCCAGTTCTGTAATGAATATTTGCACATAAAAAAAAAAAAAAATATCTATGGCCTATGTGCCCCCAAAAACCTCTTCATCTCATCTCCAATGTTGGCTATTTGGTTGTGCGAAGAGTTATGATTGGAGAGGATGGGGAAGGTGTAGTTTTTTACTATAGCCATAAAATTTACATTAGTTTTGCCTCTTCTAAATTTGGCCATAACTCATGATGTGTGTTTACATTGTTTTTTCATTTCAGAATTATGTGAATATTGTAGGGTTTAAATATCGATAAAAGCGGGGAAATGTCTGTGAATATAAATAAAAAAGTACTCAGAAAAAGGGGTCATTAAAGCCAAATTAACTTTATTTCAATTCATGGAGATTATTAGGGGGTTTAGTTAAAATATCCCTATGAGATAATATTGTACAAAAATTTTGTAACGCACAACCGTACACTGACAAATATATTGACCTACTATGAAAGATTATGCAGCTTAAATTTTAGAATACGTAATTCACACAACATTTAAGACAAATTTCTTGACAATAAAGAAAAGAAGTTTATATTTTTTGTCTTAATTTTTTTCATTATCGCCTAGACACGAATCTTTGATATTTGCGTTCCTACACAAAAACATTTTTTTTGCCTTCAACCACAAAAATAATTTTTAATTGAAACGTTTCCAAATGTGTCCGCAGAAATGATGAGTATCAATTAAAAAATTAATTGATAGTAAATAACAAAACAATAATTGATGCAATTAAAAAAATTAATTGATACTATTAATTTTTGTGAAATAAATAATCTTCAAATTAACTTAAATATTTGAGATTACAAAAAAAGCAAGCTTATAATATACATAGACAACTGCTCATGAAACAGTCTGGGACAAACTTTTAGGACCCTGTTTCCATCCGTATCGTACCAGAAAGGAATATGTTGAACAATAAATAATTCTGACAGTTGTATTGTGGTAAAAGTGTGGATTCAAAAAGATTTTAATATCAAGTGAGTATAAAAATCAATCAATTATATGACAATTATAAATGTTGATAAACTGGAGCACTAATACCAGTCCTGTAATGGCTCCATTAGTGGCAATTTGCATTAATTTCCCGTAGGGTATTTACGGATTCCTAAAAAAATGTCAAAATATTTGTACCCATGGTAACTAATAAGTTGCCTTAGTTCAATGACATACGAATTTAACGGAGGGACGTAAATTTCCAAAATTTGTGTCCTAAATTTAATGAACAAAATTTTGATGTACAGATTTCATACTCTATTGTAATTAAAATTTCATTATTTTAAAGAAATTTTTCCTTAATATTTTGTAAATTTCCCATCCTAAAATTTAGATTGGGTAATCTTTAATATCACGTAAATATTTTTTCAGTGTAGGATTGATTTTTATAATATTTATCAATAATAAATTTGGATTGAATATTTTTTCAAACTTGGATTTTAATTCAAAAAATATAAGAGAATTTTTTCCTGTGTAATATCCAAAGACAATACATGGAATAATTGCAATTGAAAATTTTCAAATACTAAATATTTTTAATCTAATCAATAAAAAAAATCTCTTTTTCCCGAGAATACAAATAAATTGCGAAATCTCGAAACCCCATATCATAGGCGTTTGTATTAAATGTAAAGCACCTGCATAATTTCGATGGGCTTTTAGTTGAACAAAATAATTAATTACTTGCCCAATATTGCGACATTGGTGGACATCAGAAACAGAAACATCATTCGGTTTGATGTAATCACTCAATGTCACTGGGGAAAGCATTCCACACAAGTTCCTCGAGTAGTGGTTACGGCTTGCTTTTGTTTTTTATTTGCAATTATTTTTAGTCTAAAGTGTTTTTCCGTTTCGTTAATCAAACAAGTATTTGTGTGTTTATTTCGTATTTATTTTACTTAATATTTTTGTTTAGATGATGCCTGAAACACTATTAACGTAAAACGAAGAGAAAATAAAACAACAAAAAATGCTAGAAACAAAAAAAAAGTGTTATCTTCAACGCAAGGGTGATTCCACAACGACTTAAATAGGAAGCTAATCATTTTTTATAAAAATATAAAATTTTTTTATAATAATAAATATTTAAAAACAAAATAATAAAACACAAAATGAATGTAGGATGTACTTTTTTATAAAACAATATGAAATTCTAGAGTTCAAGGATTTTATTTTTATTTTATATGGGAACAAAAAAAAAAGCTCGCAGCGGGCAACAACCGTAACCACCATCGTTTCGTGACACTCGACGAATTATAGATTCTCTCCAACACAGCCTTGATGTTCATCCGATATTCCATGGAGGTGTTGTTTGGTGAGCGCTATAGAATCACACAATGTAACTGACACAGAATGTTACCAGTTTCACACTCGAATATCTGTCAACCAAGAAATTACAATCCCATTATATTTGATTTATTGAAAGTTCATTGTATTGTTTATAAGGCACCATAAGCATTTGCATTTGCAGTTTACAAAAACTGGTCCATAAAATCAAATTTTCACATTTTAATAAAACTCATCCTAATACATATCCCATACGATCGGCTGATTTACGTAGGGTGCCAAACCACAAATACTTTTTTTGAAATTCAATACCTGCAAAAACACAGGGCATACTCCCTACATGCTTACATACTTCAGACGTAGTTTACGCTTTCGATGTGTGGTGGAAAAACAAACAAATTGCTGGGGGAATGCCGCTGACTCGGTTGGCTGATGCTGATGTTGCTACTGGCCCCAGCTGTTGTTCACATCTTTGGAAGTGGAAAATTTAATCGAGCATGTGAAAAAGTGACGGTGAAATGAAATGTCGACAACAGACAACAGTCAAGATGGGCAGACAAAAGAATGCTCGCTTACGGACCAGCTCATTGCCTTAAGGGTATTGCGATACTTGTGAGTTTTCTCTCATTCTCATAGAGAATTCTATGGTGAGGCCCCAAAATGCCTCAGTGAAACAAACAAAAAAAAAAAACAAAATCGCACCAAAACAAATCGTCTTTTTATGAGTTCGATTAGGAACAGCAATTCATTGGATTCATATGACAAATGACATGTGCTTGAAGGTGTATGCCAACGATAACAATGGGTACATATTTAACCATTTGGAAGACAACGAATGAATGATTTGATTACCAATGTGAATGGCAAAAAAAGATTTGTTTGTTCCCAAAAAGGTTCTGAAGGGATGACGAACATCTTCATTAGGATTTCATTGTTAATTCTGGTCGAATTTTTACCCTCCGACAATAAAGGATGGGGCTATAATACATATGTGACAGATGATCTTTAAGGTGAGTATTAAGATCCAGTTTAGCCGCTAAAATCGTCATTTTTTCACTAAAGTGAAAACTAAATCAGTAAAAAGGCATAAAATTATACATATTTGTTTCATGTTTTATTATAACTTGATGGGGAATAGCCCAAAGCAAATTTTCACAAAGTTTAAATTCCTTAAAATGGATTATTAAAGAAAAGTAATCATGAACAAGTATATACGGCCGTAAGTTCGGCCAGGCCGAATCTTATGTACCCTCCACCATGTATTGCGGTGAAACCTCTACCAAAGAATGTCATCCACAATCGAATTACTTGGGTTGTGGTATCTTAAGACTTTTTGCACGATACGTAGATAGCCAGAATTGAAATATGGGGGTCGCTTATGTGGGGGCAATATACAATTATGAACTTGATATGGACCAATTTTTATGTGATGTGGGATCGATTTATCTGAGGGCTATATATAACTATACACCGATATGGACCTAGTTAGGCATGGTTGTTAACGGCCATATACTAGCACAACGTACCAAAATTCAACAGAGTCGGATGAAATTTGCTCCTCCAAGAGGCTCCAAAACCAAATCTCGGGATCGGTTTCTATGGGGGCTATATATGATTATGGACTGATATGGACCACTTTTAGCATCGTTGTTAAATATCATATACTACCACCGCGTACCAAATTTCAACCAGATCGGACGAATTTTGCTTCTCCATAAGGCACCGGAGGTCAAATCAGGGTGGGTCCCTGAGTCGATCTAGCCATGTCCGTCTGTCCGTCCGTCCGTCTGTTTGTGAACACATTTTTGTGATCAAAGTCTAGGTCGCAGTTTAAGTCCAATCGCCTTCAAATTTGGCACACGTTCCTGTTTTGGGTCAGAATAGAACCCTATTGATTTTGGAAGAAATCGGTTCAGATTTAGATATAGCTCCCATATATATCTTTCGCCCGATATGCACTAATATGGACCCAGCAGCCAGAGTTTTATACCGATTTGCTTGAAATTTTGTACAAATATAACACTTAGTCGTATAGTCAAGTTTGCAAAATTTGATTGAAATCGGTTCAGATTTAGATATAGTTCCCATATATATCTTTCGCCCGATATGGACTTATATGTCCCCAGAAGCCAGATTTTTGGCCGAATTTGGTTGAAATTTTGCACTAGGAGTACAATTAGTAGTATAGTCAAGTGTGCAAAATTTGATTGAAATCGGTTCAGATTTAGATATAGCTCCCATATATATCTTTCGCCCGATATGGACTAATATGGTCCTAAAAGCCAGAGTTTTGGCCCAATTTGGTTGAAATTTTGCACAGGGAGTAGATTTAGCATTGTAGCTATGCGTGCCAAGTTTGGTTGAAATCGATTCAGATTTAGATATAGCTCCCAAATATATCTTTCGCCCGATATGCACTCATATGGACCCAGAAGCCAGAGTTTTATCCCGATTAGCTTGAAATTTTGCACAAGGAGTACAATTGGTAGTATAGTCATGTCTGCCAAATTTGATTGAAATCGGTTCAGATTTAAATATAGCTTCCATATATATTTTTCGCCCGATATGGACTTATATGGCCCCAGAAGCCAGAGTTTTGCCCCAATTTGGTTGAAATTTTTCACTAGGAGTACAATTAGTAATATAGTCATGTGTTGCAAATTTGATTGAAATCGGTTCAGATTTAGATATAGCTTCCATATATATGTTTTTATGATTTCGACAAAAATGGTCAAAATACCAACATTTTCCTTGTTAAATCGCCACTGCTTAGTCGAAAAGTTGTAAAAATGACTCTAATTTTCCTAAACTTCTAATACATATATATCGACCGATGAATCATAAATAAACTTTTGCGAAGCTTCCTTAAAATTGCTTCATATTTAAATGTTTCCCATTTTTTTTTTTGCTAAAATTGTGTTCCACCCTAGTGCATTAGCCAACTTAAATTTTGAGTCTATAGATTTTGTAAAAGTCTATCAAATTCTGTCCAAATCGAGTGATATTTAAATGTATGTATTTGGGACAAACCCTTATATATAGCACCCAACACATTTGACGGTATCGAAAATTTAGATGTACAAAGTGGTGCAGGTCGGCTCCGCCCGACTTTAGACTTTCCTTACTTGTTTTTTACTAACATAGTGTATCATCCCAGGGCATTAGTCGACTTAAATTTTAAGTCTATAGATTATACTCAGATGGAGTCAGATTTAAATGTATGTATTTGGGACAAAAACATTTATATATAACACCCAACACATTTGACGGATTTGACATAGTATCGAAAATGTGGATTTACAAAATGGTGCAGGGTATAATATAGTCGGCCCCGCCCGACTTTAGATTTTCTTTACATGTTTTACTTTGACTTAAAGTGTTTGGTATTGAAATCGAGCCAATGATGAGTCAAGGATAATATTAGGAATTAATCAAATCTTTCAACATAGGTTTCACAAAATTAAAATTAGAATACCAATCTAACTTAACGAATTTTCCATTTTTCAATTAGGTGATTTTAAAAATTCAAATTTTAACAAATCAATATTTTTTCCAATGTGGTAAGGATATTTCAAGTAATTCAATAATACCAAAGCCTGATACACAAATCTAAAAATTTTAGATATAAGTGACTTGCTGTCCAAAGACAAGTATCCTGTATTTTATTTCAAAACTTTAAAAAAAAAGTTTATAATGTCCTTAAACATAAGTTACATAATCATTGTTATTGACCTTGGAAAGTCGTACTCATTTTTTGTACACTGAAGACATCCTTCGTCATTTTGACTAGAGCTTATTTCAAAATGCTATAATTTGCATCCTAAGCAAAAGTGAGAACCAAAATTGAGTTTATTTTTTTTTATTAAATTGTTTTTAATTACAATACACAAAATACATTTATTTTATGAATATTGTTAAAAAAAATTTCCAAACACGTGATTCATAAATTATATGAAAACAATTCATAAAATCAAAAATACAGGTTTTCATTGACTATGAATGTGTACATAATATGAATGGAATTTTTAATATAACAAATGAAGTGTACATATTTTTGTCATTGAAAAATATGTACCTTTACATAATATATATAAAAAACGTCATGCATTATATGTAACTTTTGTTTTAAATTGCATAATTGGTGAAAATGTATGAACCCATTTATTAAAACCCGCATTAAAGTCCAGCCAGCAAAGAACATAATTTTATAATATTTTATATTATTGATAAACATAAGCACCAACGCTTCCAGTTAATATTTTTGTTTCGTATTTTTTTTTTACAGCAATAAAAAATCTTCAAATCGCTACGGCGACTCAAACTGTACTGAAAAACTCAAACACATCAAACTCACGTGTTGCCTTCAAAATGTTATTATATGCTTGTATTGTATACATATGAGAGTAACTCTAAGTTGTGGCTCTCTCACGCTAAGAGAAAACCAATATTTTTTGATATATTAAGTAATATTTCACTAATTTTATGACACCGTCTCTATATATTATTAAAAGATTCATAATTTCATAACAAGTATTTATGAAAGCAATATATTATGTAAGTGTACACATTTTTTATCAAAAAGTCCATAAATTTATAAAAATGTACAAATTAATATTTTATCTTTTTTTGTGTGTAAAACTAAAACTTAAATTTATCATTTCCCAATCGACTAAAATGCATTTTAGATAGAAAATGAAATTACTCGTCGTCATTTTGACGAAAAAGTAATTTTTTCTCTCAGTGTACTTAGGCTAGAATATTATTTTATTTCACTAGTTTTCCGCAATCTTATTTCTTTTTATAGCAAAAACAATTGTAATAAAATTGCCCACAAAAGTAAAATAAAGCAAAACTAAATATAACAACAATATAACAATTGGTGACCACAGACCTCTGGATTACCATTGGAAGGAATTGCTACTTTATCAGAAAACCACAAATATCTGTTGTAATATGATCTGGAAATGTTGCAATAATAAAATCACTCGAGCATATTGTCATTTTGTGGTTTAATCGACATTTTCCTCAGTTGTTTGTTTATCTGTCCAAATGGGTGCGGTTTGGTTGTCTAACAATTTCACAGTAGCCGGGGTAGGAGGTGCACAATTTGTCCTCCAATCAAGTGGGTGTTGAGTAGAAGAAAACTTGACACTTATGGCAATTCCTTTAATACGGAATTTTTCACTATAAGAAACCGAAAGGTTTCGATGGAGATGGGACATTAAATTGGAAATTCTTTAGTCATGCTCTAAAGGCTGGGTCATCCATAATGTATGATTTGAAATAAAGTCAAAATTCAAGATTTATAATAGAATCCGATTTTATTATTTGAAAATACATATGAAAATTTACCTTTTTATTACATTTTTTAATGCATCCGAATAATCTGATTTTCCAAAAATTGAAAAAGTAAGTATTGTTATATAATTCAAGCAATTAAAACCCCCACTTTAAAAAGGTCTGAAATCAATATCTCTAAAGTCCGCATAACCTTTTTTCAGTATAGGGATAGATATAAACCCTTCACTGAATAAAATATTTGCCTAGCGATTATGCATCCTAAATTTTAGGACACACAGTTTACGAATTTCCTTAAAATAGAGATATTTTAATTAAAGGAAAGTTTATAACATTTGCTTTAAAAGTTTTTTTAGTTAAATTAAGCCACGAATCTTTACTTCATATGTCTTTGAAGTAAGGCAAATTTTCCTTAAAATAAAGAAAGGCATTTTTGGTTTAAAGAAGTAATCTTTAAATGAACTGAGATATTGAGTATTTGGATTAGATAGGTTTGGATTGGATAGGTTAGGTTAGGTTAAGTGGCATCCCGATGTATCAGGCTCACTTAGACTATTCAGTCCATTGTGATACCACATTGGTGAACTTCTCTCTTCTCACTGAGTGCTGCCCGATTCCATGTTAAGCTCAATGACAAGGGACCTCCTTTTTATAGCCGAGTCCGAACGGATTTCCACATTGCAGTGAAACCACTTAGAGAAGCTTTGAAACCCTCAGAAATGTCACCAGCATTACTGAGGTGGGTAATCCACGGCTGAAAAACTTTTTGGTGTTCGGTCGAAGCAGGAATCGAACCCACGACCTTATGTATGCAAGGCGGGCATGCTAACCATTGCACCACGGTGGCTCCCATAAATATCATGGATAAAAATATCAAACATATAGGCTAAGACTTGTTTTGAGGAATTTGCATCTTTGGTTTATTTTTTAATTAAAATAACACATCTGCAGTGATTGTTATAAATGTGATTTTTTAAACTGGCATAGAGCCTACTTTTAAAGCTAGATAGCTCCCTAAAAATGTCTTTATTTGATAGGAGATGTATCGTTTTCCTCAGAATCAATAGCAAAGTATTTTTTTAAGTCTACATTATTTGATCGCCGTTTAACAATTTGTAAGACTTCTTTTTACCTATCAATACTATTTTCATTCATACGTACATTGTTCATGGCATTTCTCTATTACATAAATTTGAAGAATTGAGACATCAACAATCATTCTTTTATATAAATATACATCTGTTTGACAGGAAAGTGGCCAAAATAATGTTGTCGTTGATGTGGATGCTAATGATGCTGATATCGAGGCCAATACCATTGGCAATGTTAGTTAGTTGGGAGTTTCATAGCCTCTTCACTTATAACTTTTCCATTTGTTTTTATGTCATTACCAAAGAAATTCTATAGCCATGGAGCAATGACATACTTATTCTAGGTTTAGTGGAATTCAAAGCAGCACACCAGTATTCCCTGAAGGTAATATCACCATCACATTTAGCCATTGAATAAAGTACGACAAGAGTTAATGTCACAGATGCCAGGCTACTACGAATGTCATCAGTAACCATTACCAACGCTATCATCGACATTGGGATGTGTTTGCAGTAGCTTTACGAGATACTTAGCAAGACAGCCTTTCTCCATTCAAGTCGATAATGTTTGTGTTCTACTGTGTGGTCTAACTGACAAAACCCTAGCCCCCTTCCATTTGGACATTAACAAGGCATTTGGACCTGAAGTATTTGATGGAAGATTTCACATTCCTCTTGGACTTATTGAGTGTCGAGAAACTTAGCGAGAATCATTATTCTTGTGCCTACCTTCAACGAACGTTTCTCTTCTAGGTTATACGTTGTGGAAAAAAAAACAAAATGGAGGAACAAAAACTGAATGGCTAAAATGGTATTAGGATTGACAATAACGATTTGTTTATATGTCGATGGATAATGCTCCATAAGATGCGAATAAAAGCCAAGAATGTGATCACATCTACGAAAACAAACCAAACAAAGGCAATCTCTCAATCCAAGATTATTTGAATACCAGTGACAAGGCAATTTACGTTCTATGAGTATTTCCCATTAGATCAAAGAAGGAAATGTGGATAACATTCAATTTTCAGTGGGACTATTATTCTTTTGAGAATAAAGAGGTAGATACGTACGGTTTCTCAAAAAATGGAAACAATTCAATGAAATGGAATGAAGAACTTCAAAATTCTTTTAAAGGTGGAGAGAAAGGAATTATTTCCATTTTTGGTTCATCAGAATGTCTGATTTTTGCGAAAGCAATGTCCATAAGCTCTCTAAAGTTTAAAACGGAAAAATATTTCTCCGTTTGCCTGCAAATCAAGGTATACCTTTCAATGACCATACAAATAAGTGAAATGCAAACTAAAGTAGAAGAAATTTTTCATACAGTTCTCAAAACTAAGGTGTGTTTAATATGGTACGGATTTTGCGCCAATGATTTTTCAACTTTTACTTCATGTTTGTTTTAATGAGAAGGAAGAATTTCGTGGTTAATCCAAAAGTGTCAGTAAATTGTCCTTATTTCAACAACTCATTACGGAAATACAATATAGTTCAATTTTAGTACGTTTCCAACAAAACAGTTTATTTGATTCTGCTAAGTCATATACCATACATACTTGTATCAGAAAGACTGGCATATTAGTCGACATTTGATCCATATAAACTCAAATCCTTGTAATTAATTTCCGGCAGTTGTAAAAAATTGAATCAGGATTTTTTTCGAATTATTTGCATTACAGGTAAAACCCGACCATCCTCAATATACGTTAGAATTTCCCTATTCAAAAAGTTTAGAAAAAATATTGAAATAAAATTGCTTTGTTGGCATCATATGGTGAACAATGTCATCACAGAAGCACTGGAGCACCCTCTTGTATTCAAATAGATTACGTTTTTTTTGTTGGGAATCCCTATGGAATCGCAAACAGCGGTTGATCACCATTACATGTCGCTAAGATGACAATGATGAACCTTGTATAGGCCCTGTTCTACAGTGTCTTGCTAACATGACATATAGTTTTCCATATTTTTTTATTTTTTGTTTTAAGTTTTCCATATCTTTTATGTCCTCTCCATACAATATGCTCATGTTTTGTCACCTTACATGCAGAAATGCGTGAGTATGTAAATTTTCCGTTACATTTTTTTTTGTTATTGTTGTTGTTTTGAAGTGATGTTACTTACACTCATGCCTTACTGCATCATCATTGTAGTGTAGTCATCATTATTATTGTCGTACGTTATGGTTTCATACCAAAGAACTGTCTTAAATGTCAACGTACACCCGCCCACACACACATATTCTCTCTTATAGGAAACATGCATGGCATCCCTGCAAACATTTTCTATTATAGGCGATATCATCTTCTTATCGAGTTTGTGTCCCCGTTCGGGAACAAATGTCCCACTATGCGATAGCGCCTTCGGAGAATCGATCCAGTGACTAAAAAAAAGTCAAAAAAGCGATAGCTATTTTTATACCCTTCACCACTTGTGGTACAGGGTATAATAAGTTAGTGCATTTGTATGTAACGCCAAGAAGGAAAAGTCTGAGACCCATCGTTTAGTATACCGATCGTCATAGAATTAAATTCTGAGTCGATTTAGCGATGTCCGTCTGTCTGTCTGTTGATGTATTTTTGTGTGCAAAGTACAGCTCGCAGTTTTAGTCCGATTGTCCTAAAATTTGGTATAGGGTCCTGTTTCGGCTCAAAGACGATCCCTATTGATTGTGGAAAAAATCGGTTCAGATTTAGATATAGCTGCCATATATATTTTTCACCGATCTGGTCATAATTGGCGTGTATAACAACCGATCTTCCTCAAATTCCGTACATCCGAATATTTTATGAGTCTCGAAAAACTTGCAAAATATCATCCAAATCGGTTCAGATTTAGATATAGCTCCCATATATAGCTTTCGCCCGATTTACACTCCTTTGCCCACAGAGGCCAATTTTTTGCTCCGATTTAGTTGAAATTTTGCACAGGGAGTATAATTAGCATTATAGTTATGCGTGTTATATTTGGTGGAAATCGGTTCAGATTTATATATAGCTCCCATATATAGCTTTCGCCCGATATGGACTTATATGGCCCCAGAAGCCAGAGTTTTGGTCCAATTTGGTTGAAATTTTGCACTAGGAGTACAATTAGTAATATAGTCATATGTGCCAAATTTGATTGAAATCGGTTCAGATTTCGATATAGCTCCCATATATATGTTTTTCTGATTTCGACAAAAATTGTCAAAATACCAACATTTTCCTTCTACAATCGTCGAAAAGTTGTAAAAATGACTCTAATTTTCCTAAACTTCTAATACATAAATATCGAGCGATAAACCATAAATAAACTTTTTCGAAGTTTCCTTAAAATTGCTTCAGATTTAAATGTTTCCCATATATTTTTACTAACATTGTGTTCCACCCAAGTGCATTAGCCGACATAAATTTTGAGTCTATAGATTTTGTAGAAGTCTATCTAATTCGGTCCAGATCGAGTGATATTTAAATATATGTATTTGGGACAAACCTTTATATATAGCCCCCAACACATTTGACGGATGTGATATGGTATCGAAAATTTAGATCTACAAAGTGGTGCAGGGTATAATATAGTCGTCCCCGCCCGACTTTAGATTTTCCTTACTTGTTTTAAATAAAAATGATGATCGCTCGCACCGAGCGTTGAACTAGGAACCTTTCGTTTTCAAGTCAGAGGCTCTCCCTCTGTGCTACCCACGCTGGTTGGTTGATAGTGGCTTTTTACATATATGTACCCTCGACGTAAAGAGTTTACATTTAGATTTTAGATTGCTGTTAGAGTCGAATTTGTTTCGAAACGGAAACACCCCATGCGATTGTTATCTTTATTGATGTTGTGCTTGAGATATTACTATCAGGAAACTTTCTGGCGATCAGAGATGGTCTGTATCAAACTTTTTTAGGTTTCCGACTGTCGCAAAGTTGTAAACGTCGTAAACGTCACATACAAGTCGTAAATGTAGAAACAAACGTCGCAAACTCAAAATACTTCACTTCCTTCAGCTAGGCAGCGAATGATGATTTGTTTGAGAAGTTTCAATTTTAAGGAATGTTCATAAAATTATAAACGAGTTTAAAAAACTTGAGAATAGAGTTATTTCAATTGGAGACTCCAAGCCAAAATTACTATGAACTACTTGATGGTGCATTAAACGTGACAGTCGGTACTCGCTCATAATTAACCTTTCACGAATTTCTGCAGAAACTGGAAGGAAGGAAAACTACTTAAGTCTTGCATATGTGAATTGCTGTTTACAGAGAAATTTATAAAAACACTTCGGGCTATATCCATACTAATTAAAAATTTTCAAAATTGTAGCTAGTCATTCGCTGATGGAATTAAAGCTTGTGTGGACATTGTGGACAACGCAACCCAATATATGAAATAGCGAATGAGAGATTTAAAACTAGCATAAATACAATATAAAACATTTTTTGCATCCCTTTTATCAGGGAGCATAACTAAAGTAAATTAAAAAATATTAACAATTTCTTTAATTCAAAATTAGGTTTTCTACATTTGGATTACGACTTTTGCAAAATACGTATTTACCGTCGTAAACGTATGTCGCAAAAGTCACAGTTTGCGACAGGCCAACCCTGCTGGCGATTCGAAATAGTGACATTTTGGCGAAAGACGATACAAACAAACACCGAATTGCTGGCAGGGCATGAACGAATAATCCAAAGAGACATACCGACAAGAAGTGGATCTAGTCTGAGGACATGAAGATGTTAAAGTTTAAGAGAATCTGATGACGCATACACTGAGCTCATAATAAATGCAACCGCATGAGCCAAAAGCATTTTTATGTTTCCATTTTAAAACCACTCAAACACAAAGCTGTATCTCATAGTTGTTTGTTCTTTTGGTATGTGAA
Organism: Haematobia irritans; assembly: GCF_050003625.1. Classification (NCBI taxonomy): domain Eukaryota; kingdom Metazoa; phylum Arthropoda; class Insecta; order Diptera; family Muscidae; genus Haematobia; species Haematobia irritans. Next base: position 3,223,013 of record NC_134397.1, read on the forward strand.
GGTTACAAACAGCTTCCACACACACACAGATGACACTTTGTAACTACACGTATTGGAAGTGCAGACTTACATTGACATGTAGAAACACAAGTGCGGGCATTCTTTTTAATTTGTTTTCGCATAACGGTAACCCTACAGTCAACTTGCAACAAGGATGTGTGAAAATGTTGTCATTTGCTGTATATTAAGTGATTTGACAAGAATTCCAAGTTTTAATAGGAAAGATCCATGTGGGAAAATGTAATGTATTTGGTCAATAGTCATTAGTCAGTGCATATGTGCAATATGGACGTAAGACAGCTTCGGGGAATGAAAACGCCGAGTCGCGCTGTCGACTCTTTGTTAGAAGTTGATGACGCCGCCAATTATCTCGGCTCATCTCAATTCAAATTTAGCCGTCAATAAATCAAAATTCGTCAAACTGTAGATACAAACCCCCCATTAATTTTGCGCAGAAAGCGCAGTAGTTTTAGTCATAGTTTCAATAGATATTTAAATACACAATTATGAGTTCATAATTGCACTCCGAGTTAAATTAAAGTTTCGTATTAGGTGTAGTTGATTTGGTTGAAATCGATACCGATGTAGATTAGCTCCCATACATACAAAACAAATTTATTTGGATCCTAAGATTTTGACCTTCAATTTAGCATATTGACCTCGAGCCAAAGACGGGGTTTTTTTTTAAATAAAGATCGTTTAATGGATGCAACTACGAACTCATTTATAGAATTTTCTATTTTCTTTTTTGCAATGTACTAACAAATCTATTCATATCGATGGCATCCCGAAAATATACCCTAGCCTATATTTGAGGATTTTTTAACCTTAATCCAACGTTAATTTAAATATTATTTCTATAAATAAAAAATGTTATTTTTTTTTAAAGAAAATTAGCTTTATGTCAAAGCCATGCGACTTTAAAGGAGGGCTTCAAAATTCAAAGAGATGAGCATTTAAAAAAAAAATTAATTAAAATGTTATTGTTTTCATTTTTTGTCCTTAATATTGTGTACATTTTATGCTTCAAAATTAAAGTTCCATAATATTAATAATATTAGGTTAACCTCGATATAAAAATAAAAGAAAACTTATACTTATAATGGTCTGCGAAATTTAACTCGTCAGCATGACTAAAGTCGTGAACGTGATTAATATCACAAGTGTTACTAATATTTTAGGTGAGATTATTTCCTTGAGTGTGATTCTCCAAAAATTTTCCCACACGCACCAACGACATTTGATTGTTTAATCACGCATACACGATTCAATTCAAGCGTGAGCTGTAAAATTATTCATGAGTCACTACAAATTTGTTTCACGTGTACATCTGTGCGAATAAGAAGGATGAACTTTGGAGTTGGTTTACTCTATTAATTCGTCCTTTCTGCAAGTTTTTTTTATCTCATATACCACTGTGTTCTGTGTACCTGTAATATATGTATGTTATGCCTCTAAATAAACACATCACCACACATATTTGACCTACGCGTACATTTTCAAAAGGAGCCACTCTCAAACATGAAGCATGAATAGAGCCCGTGTGTGAGTGTGTGCGTAACATAGCACCCATTCTATATCATGGAGGGATGCTTATTTGGATACTGTGGCTGAAGAGCTTAACATAGTGAGGACATGTCGAAAATGAAGTCATCGTTAGTTAGCCCGCTTACAATATTCATTATGCAAAACATGAACATAAATTCCAGGTCTTTGACCATTTTTCTTTGCTTTCACAGATTCGTTGAAAGCCAACAGAAAACAAGTATATACGGCCGTAAGTTCGGCCAGGCCGAAGCTTATGTACCCTCCATCATGGATTGCGTAGAAACTTCTTCTAAACACTGCCATCCACAATCGAATTACTTAAGTTGCGGTAACGCTTGCCGATGGCAAGGTATCTTAAAACCTCCTAACACCATCTTCTAAATTGTATGTCCATACGTGGTATATATTAAATCAAAAAAGATCGATCCAATACGTATATAATTCAATAGAAAGAAAATATTAAAAAAATTTCTATGGAAATAAAATTTTCACAAAATTTTCTATAGAAATAAAAATTTTGACAAAATTTTCTATAGAAAGAAAATTTTAACAAAAATTTTTTCAGAAATAAAATTTTAACAAAATTTTCTATAGAAATAAACTTTTGACAAAATTTTCTATAGACATAAAATCTTGGTCGATTATTTTTGGCTCGAGTGGCAACTATGATTATGAACCGAATAAAATTTGAACAAAATTTTCTATAGAAATAAAATTTTGACAAAATTTTCTATAGAAATAAAATTTTGACAATGATGAAAATTTTATTATGAACCGAATAAAATTTTAACAAAATTTTCTCTAGAAATAAAATTTTGACAACATTTTCTATAGAAATAAAATTTTGGTAGATTATTTTTGGCTCTAGTGGCAACCATGATTATGAACCGATATGGACCAATTTTTGTGTGATTGGACCAATTTTGGTATGGTTGTTAGCGACCATATACTAACACCACGTTCCTACTTTGAACCGGATCGGATGAATTTTGCTCCTCCAAGAGGCTCTTGGAGACTTCGCAAGCCAAATCTGGGGATCGGTTTATATGGGGCCCATATATAATTATGAACCGATGTGGACCAATTTTTGCACGGTTGTTAGAGACCATATACCAATATCATGTACCAAATTTCAGGCGGATCGGATCAAATTTGCTTCTCTTTGAGGCTCCGCAACCCAAATCTGGGGATCGGTTTATATGGGCGCTATATATAATTATGGACCGATATGGACAAATTTTTGCATGGTTGTTAGAGACCATATACCAACATCATGTACCAAATTTCAGCCGGATCGGATGAAATTTTCTTCTCTTTGAGGCTCCGCAAGCCAAATCTGGGGATCGGTTTATATGGGGGCTATATATAATTATGGACCGATGGGTACCAATTTTTGCATGGTTGTTAGAGACCATATAGTGACACCATGTACCAAATTTCAGCCGGATCGGATAAAATTTGCTTCTCTTTTAGGCTCCGCAAGCCAAATCTGGGGATCGGTTTATATGGGGGCTATATATAATTATGGACCGATGTGAACCAATTTTTGCATGGTTGTTAGAGACCATATACCAACACCATATACCAAATTTCAGCCGGATCGGATGAAATATGCTTCTGTTTGAGGCTCCATAAGCCAAATCTGGGGATCGGTTTATATGGGGGCTATATATAATTATGGACCGATGTGGACCAATTTTTGCATGGTTGTTAGAGACCATATACCAACACCATATACCAAATTTCAGCCGGATCGGATGAAATATGCTCCTCTTTTAGGCTCCGCAAGCCAAATCTGAGGGTCCCTTTATATGGGGGCTATACGTAAAAGTGGACCGATATGGCCCATTTTCAATACCATCCGACCTACATCGATAACAACTACTTGTGCCAAGTTTCAAGTCGATAGCTTGTTTCGTTCGGAAGTTAGCGTGATTTCAACAGACGGACGGACGGACGGACGGACGGACGGACGGACGGACGGACGGACGGACGGACGGACGGACATGCTTAGATCGACTCAGAATTTCACCACGACCCAGAATATATATACTTTATGGGGTCTTAGAGCAATATTTCGATGTGTTACAAACGGAATGACAAAGTTAATATACCCCCATCCTATGATGGAGGGTATAAAAATGAGAGAAATAATTAACCCAAAATGGCATTGGCTGGCTGGGTGCGAATGGCAAAATTGCATGAGTGAATATGTAAATTAAGCTCTTCGTAACTGTTATTCGACTATGTAACTTATGCGACAATGAGGATAAAAAAACAAGAAAAAATAACCATACACCCTGATGGCTTTGGCTTTATTCCACTGAATTTTCTTGTTTGCTTTTGCACATCTAGGTAACCGAAACATTCATTGTGTGAAATTTCGAGTCGTTATGATTTTTAAATTTATAACTTTATGCATTGATTTTTGTTAAATTTTTTTGGGTCGTACATAATTTTAGTAAGGGCACAGGATGTATTTAAAGTCAAAAATGGATTTTCAAATTTTGGAAAAATCAATGGCTTCACACCAGTGCTATATAACTTAATAAAGGTCTTTCATATCAATAACAACTTTTCGATTCCCTGATTTTGCTCTTCTAAAAATGTTTACGACTTATGTAAAGTTGACAAATAGATTTTCCTCATACATAGGTTAGGTTAGGTTAGGTTATGTGGCAGCCCGATGTATCAGGCTCACTTAGAGTATTCAGTCCATTGTGATACCACAGTGGTGAACTTCTCTCTTATCACTGAGTGCTGCCCGATTCCATGTTAAGCTCAATGACAAGGGACCTCCTTTTTATAGCCGAGTCCGAACGGCGTTCCACATTCCTGTGAAACCACTTAGAGAAGCTTTGAAACCATCAGAAATGTCGCTGAAAAACATTTTGGTGTTCGGTCGTAGCAGGAATCGAACCCACGACCTTGTGTATGCAAGGCGGGCATGCTAACCATTGGCTCCTCCTCATACAAAACTTTTCCTCAAATATACCGGATACAAGAGGATCGTAAGAATACCTCTACTCGATATCATATTTTTTTAAAAGGATACACCGAAAGAAGAGATTTCTTTTCTGATGAACGAACATTTAGACAAGCAAAGTTTTTTTCTTGAAGCTAAAGAATTTTCTCTGAAGGCAAATAAAAAGAATTAGAATCGTTGAATCGCATATCATAAATTTTGGTTTGTTTGGTCTAAGAGAAAATACTTTATAAGAAAGGTGAATTTAATTTGTCAAAAAATTTCGTTCCTGAGGAAAGTATTTTTTCTTTGGGTGTACATTTATATAGACACACGGTGAATAGAAATGCACTTCACAATTAAAAAAAAAACTTGGAAAGATAATTTTTGTAAAATTCGAAAATTCGTCTTTTTCAAAATAGTCAAAAACTCTAAAAGACGATTTTTTTCAAAAATTTTGAAACAGTCGAACGTTCGAAAATTGGAATTGTTGATTCTAATTACAGGATACATTATAGATTTTTTGTCTTCTATCTTCTAACTTAACAGGAGCTTATTTAAGGGCATAGGGATTTGATTGCTATAGATTCCTGTCTATTTATACACTGTTAGAAAAATATGTTTTTCATATGTTCCGATATAAACAAAATGTGTTTCGGGCACGATTTTAAACCACAATATATTTAAGTGCGAACATGTAATTTTCCTAAACTAACACTAAATGTTTGGGACATCTATGTTAATATGTTAGAATATATTATGTTTGGGGCATGAATGTTTCATAAAAATGTGTGAATGTGTGTGAATACAAACATATATAAATTTACAAATTTCAACTAAACATACATATGTTGTGATATTTTATTCAAAGCGACAGAGAGAGTATAGAGAGAAATAGAGATGGAAACCGAGAGAGTTGACGAAAGATATCAATATAACACAGCAAAAGAGTCAAAAGAGAACAATTTCTGTGAAACCGCTTGTATGTTGTTTCGGAAAACTGTTTTATGATAAGGCCAAAAATTTGATATGTTTAAGTCTAAATATTATTTAATTTGAATAAAGAGAATATACATTCTGAACGAAGAGAATAGACATTTGAAAAACAAACAGCTTATGTTTTCGCCTTGAGAGCAGCATTTTATGTATGTGTGGACATGTGTTTTGTTTATCATTTTGGCATTACTTTTTTCTTGGTTCGTTAAAAGAAATTAGGGGTCTTCATAAAAATAACGAAAGGGCACTATACTCTTTTTAGAGTTGGGACGGTAAAATGAAATAAGGAGGAAATAGTGAAAAATTACACAGTAAAATGTAAAAAAACAAAGTTTAGTTTCTCTTTATTAAAAAGTAGTCCACGAGGAGTTGACGGACACCATCAAATATAAAAGCGGGCATTAAGTTCGACTTTTACAGCTAAAACAATTTAAAAAGTTTATTTTCTTTAAAATTAATTATTAAAGAAAAATAAAAGGAATTTTAGAGCGATGGTGTTAAATGCTAGTAAAAACTGTTCACTCCTAAATAAATTTATGTTTATATTATAAAATTATGTATGTATGTTTATACTCGACTCCACGTTCTTCTTTTGTTAGTTTTTGAATTCCTTCCAAATTTTAAAGTTTTGTACAAAAACAGTTTTTTATTACAAGATTGTTATTTTTGCAATAAAAAATAATATTTTATCCAAAAATCATTCAATTTCGTTTATATCAAGCACTGTTACTGACTATAAATCTTTAATAACGCACATTTCGATGTTTCATTTAAAAAAATTAATATAGTATAAATATAAATGTGTAAATTAACAAAAAAAAAAAAAAAAAAAAATGTTCGGTCGGAGCAGGGATTGAACCCACGACCCTTTGCATGCAAGGCAGAAATGCTAACCACTGCTCCACGTGGCAAACAAATGTATGTTTCTGTTAAATAATGTTATGTTTGCATGGACTCGTGGGCGCTGCAAACTATGCTATATAAATGTAACTTAAAACGATAATTATCTACTGGTGACTATAACAGCTACGTAGCCCAGTGGATAGTGTGTTGGCTTACAAACTGTATGGTCCTCGGTTCGATTCTCCGTGCAGGCGAAAGGTAAAATTTAAAAAATTTATAAAAGTGAATAATTTCTTCAACATTATTTGTATTACAGAGAAAGGTGCCAATAACTAAAAAATTTCGTGGAAGTGAAAATTACGAGTATGTTAGGGAATGAGCACAATCGTGTTTGGGAAAAATTCTTCCAAGCATATAATATTTTTGGCTCAAAATGCTTCCAAACATATAATATGTTCACATAAAACAAACATATTAATGTTTCGGCAGTATGCAATAATATATGTGCTTCCTGCAAAATATGTTTGGAACATATGTTAAAGAAGCGATTTTTTTTTGAGGGTGTACCTTAAAAATATTGTATTGCAAAGTGAAATTTTGCTTGCCTCAAATTTAGTATATTTTCGATGCCATTCAACATTGGCATTTTCTTACGGCGTTCATATTTATAAAGATATTTAACTTTTCTCTTTTTCCAATTTCAAGGACGAGAAAGATAAAGCTGTATATTGAAAAGTATTTTTTTTTTAATTCATAAATTTTAATTTCGTTTTGTTTTTTTTTGTTATTCGAGCAGTACCACTACACTGAAAAAAAATATTGTCTTGAGACCAAAGATTTCATGTCCTTAGAATACCAATGCGAATTTTGTTTACCATGGAAGACGGAGAAATTTGGCTAGGTTAGGTTAAGGTTAGGTTAAAGTGGCAGCCCGATTAAGATTCAGGCTCACTTAGACTATTCAGTCCATTGTGATACCACATTAACTAAAAGTACCTATATTACATATGGGCACTTCTAGTTTTAACCGCTGTACCTTCTTGATTATTTTTCTTTGTTGAACCAACCAGATTGTTCCAAAAACATTAGCAGACTGCTTAAGATAACGTTTTCCAGATCCGCCAGTAATCTGAAGCTATATGCTCCTAAAAGTTGCTTGCGCTTTACACAAAATGCAGGACACTCACACAAGAGGTGTTTAATTGATTCTTTTTCCTCCGCATCATGACAGCTCATACAATTATACTTCGCGCCAATAGTTTTTGCAAAATCGCCTATCAGGAAGCGACCCGTTATAGCAGATATCAGGAGTGATATCTGACGTCTCGAGAACATTAGCATATCTAGTGTGCGGTTTAAGTTGAAATGGGGCCATATTTGCTTGGTGTCGTTACAACCCTTGCAATTCTCCCATCGAACATTTGCCATCATAACAGCCTTCTCACGCAGCATGAGCTTGCAGGTAACTAGGGGCATACCAACAAATTCTAGTTCCCCTGGAATATGTAAAGTAGTCCCTAGCCTTGCCAACTTATCCGCTTCGCAGTTCCCCGGTATGTTCCTATGGCCAGCCACCCATATTAGGTGAATATTGTACTGCTCAGAAATTTGGCTAGGAATCAACACCAAAAATTTTAGTGCAAAAAAAAAAACATGATTGGAACCAGACATGCTTTTTTTAGTCAATGTACGACTATTTATACTTTAAACGAACTTGAAATGGCTTTAAAAAATGTCACAACTTTCTATTTTGTTTTCATTTTTTTATTCTGGCCATGGCTATTGGTCCTTGAGCACATTCCACAAATTTGTGATCCGTGAGGTTTTTTACACTTTTTGTTTTAATTAAAAACTCTGTCCATGAAGAAATGTCACAATGTCGGCCACCAATCACGTTTGGAAGTTTTCTTCATTTATTTAACCAGCAAACCAGACTCATTAAAATGGACGAACGGCAACAATGAAAAAAATGAAATAAAAAGAAAAGATTTGTTCATCCATTCAGGGTTTGTTTTTGGAATCATTGACAATTTTGTTGAGAAAAAGTTTCGACGTTGTTGCTTCTTGTACACCTAAGACTAAAAGCTCGTCAAACTGTCCGGCAGAAAGGCGATTATAATATAAAGCCTTCACAAAAATAGCAAATATAATTTCTAACTTTGACATGTCCTTAACACGAGAACTTTTCCAAAATATATACACAGGTAAATAAATCCATCTTTTTTTTTGGAATTTTACAACATTTTAGAGTATTCTGATTGTTTCTGTGTGTGAATTTAAAAACTGCAAATCTTGAAAATAAGCTCGTATAATAATGGACGCGATTGAAGATAATTAAATTGTGTTCAAAATAAATTAAGTGGACTGTAGAAGATTGAACCTGGCTATGTGGTTCTAGGAATAATAATTAGAATCAAAAAGTCAATATTTCTATTATTAAAAAATTGAGAAAGTTGGCTTCGACCTTCTGACTTTTGTCAAACTTTGAAATTTTTCGAGTTTTTAAAAATTTGAAAATGTTTTCTACTTTACGCCTATTAAAAAGACGTCGTGACTTTCGGCATTTGGATGAATTTTCATCTTAAATATAGTTACATAAAATCCCCTTTCAATTTAAATTCGATTTTTTTGTTAAAGTATGATTAGTTGACTTTGGTCACTATAAACTAAAAACGTGAATTTGATTTAAAACACAAAACATAATTTTGAAAAGTAATTTTGGTTTGGTTTTCGACTTTTGTATCTCTATATGATCGGGCTGCCACTTTAACCTAACCTAACCTAACCTATCTCTATATGATGCTATAAATTGGATTAAATAAAAAACACATTCTTTTCTTGAAAAGTCTATTTTCGACTTTTGTATCGCTATATGATGTTATAAATTGAATTAAATAAAAAACACAGGGTAGCTGACACGAAGTGTTTTAATTCACAATTTTCATGAGAAGGTATTGGTTCAAATCACTAAAATGACTCTTTTGAGTGAAACTTTGACTCCTTTCTTAATAAATGACACATCCTTTCGTGGAATATTTTCAGATCTACACCAATTGTTGGTACTGAATGTGCGACTTCATATACAGCACTATTTCGGGTGTTTTTGTTGTTTTGTCTGAACTGCGTTCGGCTATGCTACCTGTATCATTATAAGGTTTTATATTGCGCTACACAAACATTTTGTTCGTGCCTGCGTTATTTGAGCTCTTCCGCAATAGTTGTTTTACGATTTTCCAGCCAAAATAAAATCACAGTATTAAATTTGTTCCCCTATTTTAACGTAACTAGTGAATTTTAAGGGAAACAGATATTTTAAGATTGACCAGTGTAGTAGTGTAGAGTACAAATACTACAAAGCTATTATCGATTGTCTAATGTTGTAATCACTTAAGCTTACTTTATAAACTACCCTTAATGATGTCTGATGTAAACATGAATGTACTTGCTAAATTAACCATAAAAATTCTACCATTTAATTTAATAAATGGAGGTTAATCGTAGCAATGTGGTGCCAGCCAATGTAATCTCTGTTGATGGCGAACATCGATGCTATCATTCGCTTCATTCGTTTTCTATAGATTGACTTTACCTCAGCGTATTTTAATTTCATGTACATATCAATATCGGATATTTTTATGTAGCGATATTGTTAACGACATCAACATTTGTGTTTGCAGTCAATTGGAAATCCGTTAGATGAATATCTCTGTGTATCTTAGGGATGCCATTTGCGAAGATAGACATCTGCTCAGTGTTGCCAATTCCCCAAGCAACCGCTATTCAAGTATACATCTTGATCAGTTTTAATGCTTTCATCCAATTCATTTTGATCAGTAGTGTCTTTCAACTTTCAATATATTAATATATGGAAGGAGTCGATTGCTTATTTCAGTTGTGCGTGCTTTTGTGAATTTAATACAAACGTTTTTAATGACATCTTTATCAAGTTCAAAAATTCGGCACTCGTCGCTAGACTTTTCTACAGAATACCCTAAATAACAATATTAATTTAAAAATATTCAATACCACCTTCATAACAATCAAATTCTATATTTGGCAATAAAGTTGAGTTTCTTAAGCTCTTGAAAGTCTAATCCAAATTTTTGTATCAATTAAACTTAATACTCCTCAAAATGAGAAAAACACCAAAAGCACTAAATGAAAATGCCAGAAAGCACCAAGTTGGTGCTTTTTTTGAAAAGGCACCAAAAAGGTAATTAGAAATCAAAAAGCAGTACATTTGGTGCTAAAAGCACCAAATTGGCATCACTGCATCTGCTGCCATTTTAAATATAGAGATGTACATTCCACACAGATGACAAGGATATTCTCGTTGTTCCAAAACTTTTTGCTGACTTATGCGTGAGTTATAGTGGAAGGTAATCCCTTGAGTGTGTTAGCTAGCTACTTTGTCTCGGTGATACACGCAAAGAAAAAAAACGTTTGGAAAACGTTTTTCTTTGGTTAGATTTTTTTGAATTGCTTCGAAATTTTTAAACTTTTATCACCAAAAAAATTCATTTGTTACAAAGTTTTATTTTTTCAATAAAAAAAGTTATTTTTGCAACAACAACACAGTCCATTTCGTTTATATCAAACACTGTTCTTTTCTGACTTTAGGTCTTTAATAAGACACATTTTACCGTTCAAAATTTAAGATAGTACAATGTAATGTTGAACATTTTTTCGGAATTTTCCGAACATATCTGGAATATTTATTTTTATTTATTTGTTTAAATTACTACTAACACGACAAGGATTTCTCCTTATAAGTGATGGTGTTAGGAACAAAGATTTAATTACATTGGAATATGAGGTTATAAAAAAGTTAAATTAATGTGAATAATATGTTAAAATGTTTTTATATTGCAATATATTGAGGTAATTATGCTAATATTTGAGATATTTCTTTTTTGAATTTAGACATGTTACCAATTGTTTGTATATTATTTGGGAGGTTGTTCCAAAGACGAATGGTGGATATGTAAAATTGCCTTTCAGATATTAGGCTTTTATATCGGAACTGGATTATTCGATTGCCACGATTTGATTTGGCAAATTGAAGTCTCTCGAAGAGATAATTTGGTTCTCGGGTATAGATGAGTTTATGTAAAAATATCATTGATTTAAACTTCAATAGATTTTCAAAGCTCATGTTGAAAATTGTATACGCAAATTCAGATATTCGTTCGCTTGGCTTTTTCAGGAATATGTACCTTGCGATGTTATTGAAGGCAACTTTAAGTTTGTGGAAGTCAGCAGCACTACAGTTTGCATATATTTCACAGCCATATAACAGAACTGGGACGATATAAGTTTTCGCTAATAGTTTACGAATATTTTGGGGTGTGGATTCTTTGACAGCCCATAAGTTTCTAAGCATCGCATTAACTCTTCCGACTGTATTATTAATATGGTTACTCCAAGTTAGCTCTTTATTGAATGTTATTCCTAGGTTTAGTGCAGTATCAACTCTTTTTAAAACCGTATCATTAATTATAAGATCATGTAATGAACTGATCTCCTGTCGACGCTTAGTAATCACAATGTATTTAGATTTTTTAGGGTTAAGAGTTAAGCAGTTACTAGTTGCCCAAGAATATATTGCGTTTAAATCATGATTTATATTCTGATACAGCGAAGTGATGTTTCCGGATTCAGAACTTGCGTAGAGTTGAACGTCGTCTGCATATATTTGGATATTACAGTATTTTAGATTGTTTGGCAAATCATTTATATATATACAGAATAGTAGAGGTCTGAGAAGAGACCCTTGTGGTACTCCGCGGTAGATTTTCATTTCACTAGATCGTGTATTATTGCAGTAAACATATTGAGAACGATTGGAAAGATAAGATTGCAATAGCTTACAGGCAGTGTTTGAAAAATAAAATAGTTTATCCAGTTTATTAATAAGAATTGTGTGATTAACAGTGTCAAATGCTTTGCTGTGGTCAAGCAGGACAAGACTGGACACTTGGTTCTCATCTATTTTCTCTCTCACTGAATATATGTAAAACAAACAAAAAAAAACTTTGGTCGAAGCAGGGATCGAACCCACGACCCTTGGCATGCAAGTCGGACGTAGCAACCACTGCTCCACGGTGCCAAACTAAATGTTTGTTTCTGTTAAATAAACTTTGTTTATTCGGTTCGTGGGCGCCGCAAGCTATGCTATATAAATATAACTTATGTGGATAATTATCTATTGATGACCATAACAGGTACATAGCTCAGTGGTTAGTGTAAGTAAGTAAGTAAGTATTTTTTATTGAGTCTTCTCTTTTTCGATAACAGGGTATGTTTTTAACTCTAAATGATAGTGAGAGATATAGAACTATATTTGTCTTATTCTAATACAATGATTTGTAGATGTATGCTACTTGCGATTTCATTTCAAGTGAGAAACATGTTGGTTAACATAAAGGGAGAGAATAGCGAGGTTTGCTCTCGGCCTCTGATGTGTCTTGGCATGAATGGGTAATGTCAAATAAATCAATAAATAACAAAACAACTTAAAAACTACATAAATATAAATTGCACGTAATAAAATATGATTTGTGATATTAAGGTGTATATATACATATGTATGCGTGTATCAAAAATGGTTGTGAGCTATATGGTTTTGTTTTTTTTTCTTTTTTTTTAGCCTCTGTGAGTTCCAGGTACATGTTTTGTGTAAAATTGTGGAGTAGAGTATTGGACTGGGTCGTTGTCGTTTACTGCATTTATAATTCCTATCGGTGAGAGGTATGCTGAGTCAGTCCAGCTGATAGATTTTTCGGTTTCATGTATTTCATTCAATAGTACGTTTTCGTGGAATTCCAGGTTATCGGCAAACTGTTTTTGAAGACGAAAGGCGAATTTGCAGAAGGGCTCGATTCCTGAAGAGTTATAGATGTACGTATTTGAATACTTCTTATGTTGGGATTCGTAATGTCTATTGATGCATTTACGCAGAATTGTCCTCTCGAATACTTCTATTTCTTTGGCAACCGTTGGTGAAATTGCAAACCAGATCGGGAATCCGTAAGCCAGTATTGGTCTGACAACCACTTTGTAAAGCAGTAATTTTGTTTGTTGGGGTAAATATTTGTTGTTGAGGAGGTATGTGAATATTCCAGCAATTCGTTTCGCCTTTTGCAGGGTTTGTCTAGCGTGATCATTGAATTTCATCAAGTTGTCAAAACATATGCCTAGGTATTTTATGCTAGGCTTAAAAGGTATTTCGATCCCGTCGAGAATTGCTCGTAAAGCTTTGCTCTCTGGAACAACTGGTCGTGGACATTTCCCCGATGGATTTCGGATACAAATGGTTTCTGATTTTGAGGCGTTTATTTTAATACCCCACGTTTTGTAGTATCTGTGAATATCTTTTAGATGTTCTAGTGCGTGATCTAAGGCTTGTTGTGGTGATTTGTTGTGAGCGTATATTAAGCAGTCGTCTGCATACAATATGGCTTTAGCGTTGTCTGTAGTGTGTGGAAAGTCATTTAAGAACAAATTGAATAAGTATGGCGCAAGAACGCTGCCCTGGGGCACGCCGCTTTTGATTTGTCCTGGCTCTGATATTGAGTCTTTAATTTTTATGGAGAATTTCCTTTGAGAAAGGAAGCTGTGAATTAATTTGATCAGGTATGGGTCAACGTCTAGGTCTATTAATTTATATAGAATGGCTTTGTGGCAGACAGAGTCAAAGGCTTTTTCGAGGTCTAGAGATATTGCAACTGTGCAAATCTTTTCTCTTAAGTTTTTGGTGATGTCACTATGAAATTTTAGTAGCGCGTGCTGGGTCGAGTGTCCCTTTTTGAAGCCGAATTGGAAATTTGAAATTGGGTCGAAGATGAATTGATTTTCAAGTCTATCCTTTAAAATATGTTCAAACAGTTTGCCAATGTTTGAGAGCATGGAGATTGGTCGAAATTCTGCTGGGGTCTCGCTATTGGGTTTCTTTTTAATCGGAATGATAATTGCATATTTCCATGCTGTTGGGAAGTAACCGTTGTTGATGCAGTTATTGAATAAGCATGATAGTAGATTTATTGTACTGTCGGGGAACTTCTTAATTATGAAGTTGGAGATGTTGTCGCAACCTGTCGATTTCTTAGAGTTTAATCTTTGAATAACAGTTTTTATTTCTGTAGGGCTGGTGAAGTGAAATGTGTCTTCATTTGTGAGAGAATTAAAATTGTCACTAAATGTGTAAATATGACTGGGGATCGCAGTAAGGCAAGAAGTAATCTTGGAGTCAAGATCTCTCACTGGTCTCTCAGGAATAGTCTCGCGGAAGGCGGAATTGTAAAATATTTGGAAGTTATCAGCTATATCCGTGCTCTTTGTTATGGTCTTGTTATTTATAATCAGTTGTTCACAAAATGGCGATTTAGTTTTCCCGGTGAAAGAATATATTTCTTTAAAAGCGGACGGACCTGGTTTGATTCTACTTAATTTATTGTTTAGTTTGTGGGCATTTTCCAAAGCAATTGTCTGATTGATTATGTTTTTTAAGAGTTGTACCTGTTTGGATAATATTTTATACTCACTGCTGAGTCTGTTTCCGTTTCGGTGAAAGATTTTTTTCAATTCCTTTTGCCAATGATGTTTCGTTGGCTTACAAAGTGCATGGTCCGCGGTTCGATTCTCCGTCCAGGCGAAAGGTAAAAAAATTTTACAAATTTATAAAATCGTATAATTTCTTCTACATTGTTGGTGTTGCAGGAAAAGATGTTAAGAACTAAAAAACCTCGTGGATGTGAGAAAGATGTGAGGGAAAATGCAATTAGTAAGAAAACAATGTTTTTTGATTTAGTCTTTACGAAATTATTTTTACATCCTGGAAAAGAATAAACGTTTATCACAAAAAGTATATATTTACTTTTCTTCCAAATACACTTCCTTACAGCGAAAAGCAAATGAGAAACGAACTTTGTTTGACAAAAATTTCGTTTGGGAGGAAAGAATTATTTTTTTGCGTGTATAAAGAGAAACCAAATTCTAATGCTCAATTTCAAAATAAAAGGGAACGAAAGGTCTAAATAATTTTATATTAAAATATTACATTGATTTATTGCTAAAAAGCTATCAGACTATTTTTTTCTGTTTAGTTGAATAGACCTTTAATTCGAGCATGGAAGAAAGTCCCCATAATTTCGCTCAACTACAATCATCGATATATCCACATCCCTAACCTACCATCTATAGGGGGAGAGGTCATTCATGTGTAATTGATTCTATGGTGCTGTGTAATAACTAAATTAATGCACTGAATTACTGAAATCTCTTAATGAGACTATAATTAAATGGTAATTATTGGAGTGATGATGATGGTGGCTCTACAAACAAACTTGCATAGGAGCCATCTATCATTTCAGTTCCACTTCATAAGTGTAGATCATTGCAGTACACAGTGAAACCAGATTCTCTTGTGGCTGGCAAGTTCCCAGCAAAAAATGGAGCACTATTTCAGCAGGATTGTAAGGGAGAGAGGCAGTACCAACTGCTTACAAAACAACCGAATCAGCGCTGATTTTTGTGGGCGATGTCCCGATTTAGAGCAGCTTCTATATAGCGCTGATATATTTGCTCATTTTAATAGAAATATTGCTCAGATGTGAGCAATATTGTTATTGGTATGAAGGAAAACAGCGCTAGCTTTCGCGCATCTATACTGCATGAATTGGTTGCAATAACGTAAACGAGTGATCATAAACTAGTTTGATTACTCGTTTACGTTATTGCCGCCGATACATGCAGTGTGGATGCACTGCCTACTTTATTGTATACCAAAAAGCGCAACTAAATTTTACTGCTGAAATATTTTTTGCTGGGTTGCTTGCCAGCACTTAACGGCAATGTTGTGTGGCCACGGTTTGGTGAGTTTTTGGGCTGATGCTGGCTGGCTTCACAACATGCAGGTCAAGTGGATTGAAATGGCATTTTTTGGCCAAATGCAATGCAGACAAGCAAAAACTAACAACCATTAATGGCGGTGATTAGTCTATGATTTGCATTTGAGACTATATGTCCGTCCATTCGTTTGTCTGTCTCAAGCGAGTGTCAATGCAAATCACATCAAATCAAGCAACAAAGCAACCACCAGTCAATCTCACCATCATCATGCAAAACAAAGTTAAACAAGTTCTGCATAAACGGATTATTACCAAAATTTTGAGCAATGATTCTTCCAAAGTGATACGATTCAATGGTCAAGTCTAGTCAAAAGCAATTACACAAAATTTTATTTTCATTTTTATTTCAATTTGAAGATTTCGTTTTTGTTTTTTTGTATTCTGCAAATTGCAAATTCGGCAGTTCGTTATCCGCGACAACATCTGTAATTGATAGCATATTTCATCATCATAATATAGTCTATTCGATTCGATTTCATATGCAACCAATAAATATGTGCATATTTCAAACAATGAATATTTGAATACAGTTTTTTTTTCCAATTTGCCAATAATGCTTGCAAATCATAGTCCTACATGGTTTCTATTTCCATATGGTCATAGTCTGTTGATGACACAAATTCTATTGTAAAATTTGATAAAGGACAATTTGACTTTTGGGACAAGTTAGGAAAGTAGATTTTCATTGAAAAATAATTCTAGGGATTTTTATTCAAGGGAGGTGAAAGATTTAATTATTGTTATAGACTTTTGATTGTTTTGTACATTATATTCGTAAATATGAATCATGTTGGAAAATAATAGAAATAGATTTTTGCTATTGACAAATCTCCCAACACTGACAAGATGATAATCAATCAATAAAATGATTTATTGATCCAATTACAGTTTTTAATTATTCAATTTCTTTTAGGAATAAAAATTCAAAAAATTCAAATTCGGAAGTTAGCGTGATTTCAACAGACGGACGGACAGACATGCATAGATCGACTCAGAATTTCACCACGACCCAGAATATATACAATTTATGGGGTCTTAGAGCAATATTTCGATGTGTTACAAACGGAATGACAAAGTTAATATACCCCCATCCTATGGTGGAGGGTATACAAATTGGTGGAGTGGTTCAGACTTGACAATATAAAACTTTATTTCGGTGGTTATAATTTCAAAAATCTCTGGCGTTAATATGGAATTTTTGGGTTATTCTAATTTGCTTTTTCAATATTCAAACTGAACGGAATATTGAAACATAATTTTTTCCTTCTGGCATACATATATCAAACATTTTTTATGAAGTTATGTTTTTTTATTATTTGTTAAATTTGTAAACTATACTCAAGGGTCCATCGATATACAAGGTGAATGACTGAGCATATCAAGTATCGGCTTTTCAGATATTATGCTACCTGTTGGTAGTTTCAACATTTATTTGTTAACAAATATGTCTGGCACACATATGTTTACGCAGCTCCAAATAATCTAATATCCAGTTTGTGCCTTTCAATTCGATTCCATTCAATTCAATTGATTTCAATTTGATAGCTATCAAAATAAGCAATAAATAAAATAGGCTAGAATCCTATTTGGATGTGTGTATTAGTGGGGGTTTTATTGGCATGGAGGGAGCCACCGTGGTGCAATGGTTAGCATGCCCGCCTTGCATACACAAGGTCGTGGGTTCGATTCCTGCTTCGACCGAACACCAAAAAGTTTTTCAGCGGTGGATTATCCCACCTCAGTAATGCTGGTGACATTTCTGAGGGTTTCAAAGCTTCTCTAAGTGGTTTCACTGGAATGTGGAACGCCGTTCGGACTCGGCTATAAAAAGGAGGTCCCTTGTCATTGGGCTTAACATGGAATCGGGCAGCATTCAGTGATAAGAGAGAAGTTCACCAATGTGGTATCACAATGGACTGAATACTCTAAGTGAGCCTGATACATCGGGCTGCCACCTAACCTAACCTATTGACATGGAGTTGGAATAATAGACTTGGTTTTATATATGGTTCTGCCATCTGGTAAATTTTTATTCGATTCTATATAACAGCGATCCATTGAAACTAAACTAAAATCTCGTATAAGAATGCAATCCAAAATCTCAACTTTTTTATTTATTTTTTTTTTTTTGAAATGTGGACTTTTCGATTTTTGTACTTTTGAAAAGTTGAGTTTTCGACTCGCTCAACAATCTACTTTTTTTCAAAATTCGGCTTTTGTGATTATTGCAAGGTCGATTTTTGAAGTCGGACTAAAAATTTAAAATGTTTTATGGGAAAAAATGAACTACCTTGGGCAAACATTGAACTAAATTGTATTTCTTATTTTGAAATTTCCACAATGCGTGGTTAAAATTTAATGACCTGTGGTCATAGAATTTTATACCCACGTTTAGTTCATAAAATTTTTGACACATACTTGGGATAGAGAAAATTGCAATGAGCTGTGGAAAAATTCGATAAAAATTAAAATAAAACCAAATATTTTTTTATGTTAGGTTTAGGATCGTTTAATGGTGGAACTTTTCTTCTTTGTGTGAATTTTGAGCATGAAAACATCTACACAAGATTTCCCTTTCAATTCAAATTCGAATTTCGAAAAAGAAAAGTAAAAAAGTTAGATTTTGTACTTTTTCGTTAAAGTTCGATTATTCGATTGTGGTCACTATAAAAGTCAATTAGTCGATGTGACTCGATTATCAAAAATCGATTTTTTTACTTTTTCGTTAATTCGAATTTTTTTAATTTTTCTTTAAAGTTCGACTATTCGAATGTGTCGATGTGACTCGATTTGGAAAAAAATCAAAAGTTTTTTTGAAAACTTAAAAAAGTCGACTTCGACATTTCGACCTTTTTTTGACAAAAATTCGGTTATTCGAAAAATAAGTTTTCGACTTTTGTGTTCCTATATAAGCTGGAACCAGATATCAATGTCACCTCCAACTGGTAAATCATCGCCTCCCGTTTCAATTTTGTCCCTCAGCCCGGTTCTATGCTACTTCCGTCGTCACCTGTATTTGTAACCATATGCCCTTCTCCTCTCCTTTTTTATCAATAATTATTGGTAAATACACTCTTGTTTATAGTGAAACATATCTCACCCCCTCTAATACACTATGTCGAAGAATGTTGTTCGTATATTTGTAGGCCAATTATTTAGCGATTTGTATGGCGATTGATTGTGAGAAGATAAATATTTACAACGAACAAACAAATTATGGAGGATAGAGCTACTGCAGCCGAATCTATTTGGCCATATTATTTTGTATTTGGCCAATAAGTCCAACATAAATAAAATCACTACATGTACTTTTCTCGATGAGTGAAAGACAGACAGACAGACATTGTTTGTATATAAACATTAAGTGAATAACTTGGAAAACATTTTGGAGGGAATTTTAGCTGTCGAATAACATGATTTTTGAAGAGATCTGAAACTTTTGGAATGGCAAAATGATTTTTGAAGAGATCTGAAACTTTTGGAATGGCAAACAAATCGAAAATGCCCAACGATAATAATACAAAAACTTCGACGACTTAAGAAGGTTGTTATGAAAATTTCAAATGGTACATTAAGTATAGCCTTAATTGGTAAAAAATGATATGGGAAGGAGGCATGACCACAAAAAAAAAAAAACATTGCAATGAGTGTCCAAATATGGGCGATATGTTACTGTATATAAGTATATACGTACAGCAATTAAAAAATTAATTGATTGAATTTACAATTTAATTGATTCTATTAATTTTTATACTTGATATATTTTCTGATTAATATATTATAATTAAATTAATAAAATATTTTTTTTTATAATTTTTCTATGGTAGGCATTGGGTTTATTTCAATGACCCAATTGAGGGGAAAAGTTCGTGAGAATTTTTCGATAAAAGGCACTGAAGAAAATTTGCTGGTGTATCAATCAAGTGACTAGTGTTCCATATAGCAAAATAATGCTTTTTTCAAAAATGTTACCTGTAGTTTTGTGTAGATATAGCTTCCAATATGTGGCATAGGGATGCCAGATACCATTTTGCAAATTTGGTACAATTTATTCTCTATTTATTCAATAGGCCTTTGAAATTACTTCAGAAGATGAATATCCATTTTTGTCAATGCTTATTTTGCCATTACGTAAACTATACAAATATTATATACCTAAGCCAAATTGAAACAATTTTTCTTCTCTTACTCTAACAAAATGTTTGTATTAAATGAATGTACTCCAAATGCAACGGGAATATTATTTTAAAAATTTGGTCATTTTAATACTTAGATAAATTTTCAAGGTTTGTTTCTATTTATATTTGGACATATTGTTTGCAATTATAAAAGAAAAATTTTCCAATATACATTACAAGGAGATTTTCGATAGACTTAAATTGAAATATAAGAAGATTTTGATTTATGTATGGGACATTTCACCGAAAGTCGAATAGAAAACATAAAAACAATTGTGATTTTGGTAGGCTAGGAATACTTACTGCCAATATTTTTAAGTATTTACTCGTAAGTTGGAGAACTTCATAATCAGGCTACCTCGCACTGGCTGACACCGCGCTCACAATTGGTTTTAAAATGGCTTGACATGGGAGGAGTTCCCACTCAATGAATGACAAATGAGTAAATTCATTCTTTGACCATAACGATTCAAAATTCAAAATCCGTGTCTGCTGTTAAAACTTTCATCATATTTTCGTAGGAAAATATTCATTCAAAGATGTAACCAAATTGGAGATTTGAACACAAGCGATTCTTCAAATATCTTGAATTTGGTAATTAGGCATTCAATATAGGAAATATTCGTCTTATTAGTTGAGAGAAAACAAATGTTCACTCAGTAGTTGTCCATTATCTGGCAGAAGTTTCGACATGACACCCAAGATCAGAATTTAACTGTATTACTTTTATCCCATTCGATTGAAATTTCCTTAGTACCTAATAGTTTATATTGGACAAAATTTCAATTAATATAAATTGTGTGCCGTTGTGACTTCTGGAACATGTTGAAGGCGAATTGAATATTTCAAATGGTACCAAATAGATCATTGTAGTATAATTGTGCTTTTGGGAAGTGAGGTATACCAAATTTAGTACAATTGTACAAAATCTTGCGTT
The DNA here is from genome assembly GCF_050003625.1 of Haematobia irritans. Lineage (NCBI taxonomy): Eukaryota > Metazoa > Arthropoda > Insecta > Diptera > Muscidae > Haematobia > Haematobia irritans. The sequence continues at coordinate 3,244,388 of NC_134397.1, forward strand.
CCTGCCTCAGTTCAGATTTGGATATATCAGGGACGTATGTAGAGTATGGAGGCGGGGCCCTGACCCCTGGAATTTCACAGCCATAGAAAATATCTCTGCTAACCCGAGTCAAGAGAAAATGTTCGTTGTGAACAAAATAAAAAAAATCAATCTGAAAAAATATTCTATAAATAATAAATTTTGTGATAAGAACAAAATTCATTGACTTACATTAATTTATGTATGCTATCATTTGATTTAAACACTTAAAAATTAATTGGATCAATTATTTCATGATGGAAACTGAAAACCACTAATTTCTGTATAGAATACATACTTGGATTGGAAGACTATTTATTTTTTTTATCATAGAATCTCCCATATATTTTACAATATATGGTTGTTTTTCAATTTATGTTATGTTTATGAAAATAGCAAATATATTTAGTTGTCCAATAGATGTTTACCATTGACCTCAAACGGATGTGTTCAGGGAAACGGAAATCGTACAACATAGAAGTGTAAGAGTATCTCTCATCATTCTCCCACTCTCTCCCATCCTCCCTGTATATATTGCCATGTAAGAACTATTGGTTAACCTTTACAGAAAATAGTTTCGAAAAAAAGCAAACGGAAAGCAAACTAAAATAAATAAATCATAAATTCTGTGGGTCCTAGCATCGAATGTATCCAACTAAAATGAATCTCTTTTTCTAGCAGGGTTTTGCGGATAATTTCTTTCGAATTTTTCAATTGGAAAAAAAAATCATTAAGTCGTAAATTCAATTTGTGCTTATAAGATTGAAATTTCACAGTATTGGATTGCAATGAAAATTCTTTGATTCAGTTTGTGGCTTCCGCTTTCACTGACCAGATAATAAACCATCCAATTTTATTATTATTATGGCTTACTTTGAACTGAAAGCAAAAACGGAAAAAGAAACGAGAAATGATGAGAGAATCCATAACAGTGAAGCTAAATGAATTCTTTTTGGCTAATGAAGGTATTGTTAATTGCAGGTAATTGATTGTGCGTTGAATTTCAATGGTTTTTTGGGCAATTAAATGGAAATCAATTATTGGTCAATTGTTATGGGAAATTGGTGATGAAGCCAGAATGCTACAGCTAATAGTGGTTGTGTCCACTTCTACGAAACGGATATAGGTTTTGACCGAGTATTGAACATCCGTTTCCTGATTATGTTAAGATATTACGCATACACAAACACACCCACACATTCCATCATAGTATTGGATGAACAGCACCACTTGGAGAAGGAGATTCTATTTCAATGTTGAACATCAATAATTGGATTTAATGAAGTGTTCTTGTGAACAAGACCACATTTTGTTAGACGATATCTGTCATTGCTGGAATGAGTGGAAAACAGTGGTAAAATAAACCATTTAATCAACAACAAGGTAAAGTAGAGTGGTATCTTTGGATTGCATTATGTAGTGTTATACACTTGGAAAAATTTTGAACTATTTAGAATTATTGGCATTACAAAATTTATTTTTATTTTAGTTCATGGAATTATTATGTTTCGAGAAAGTTTGCTTTACTCTAATAATTTTTTGCGTACGTTAGTTAAATTAACTAAAACCGAGGAAAAAAATATACACAAACGAAGCATCAAGTTTAACTAAATTCGTGTCTTCCACAAAATAGTTCAGTACTTCTTTAAAATTGCAAAATTTACTACAAATGCGTTCATCATGAACTTCGTATGTCACTAAAGACATTCTTGCAATTTTGAACTCAATTTTTTTCATTCAAACTACAATTTTTTCTTTAACAAGCGAAAAAGCTTAATTATGTATAATAAATTTTCTTGAATTTGTCGAAAAATATTTACTTATTTTAATGACATCGGCGTGATGCCAGCTTTTGTAATACTGTTTAGTTAAAATTTTCTAAAAATATTCAAAATTTTCTAAAATTAACCGAAAGTTTTCTTTCTAGTGGGTTCACTGTTTTTCCAGTTTAGAGGTGTGCGCGTGACACGAAATTATCATGATACGCTTTAATCATGTGAGTCGTGAACAAAATCTGAGACAAATCTCATGAATGTGCGGGAATGGGACTAAAACAAATATTTCTGAACGTGCTTGAGAAATAAAATCTGTTCGTGAATGTGAGTGAAAGAAATTTCTGCAAAATCACGCTCACGAAAAAAAATTAAGTTTTAATTCTTACTCGTATGTTAACTGAAATTATTTTATCTGTCGAACTGAATTCTGTTTACGAATTTTGTTACCTTTGCTTATTCCCGATTGGAAAATGTCGTGAATTTACCGCGAGTCACGTGAATTGTCGTGAATCGTGCGTAAGCGTTAGTCTTTCAAAGTAGTTCGTGCGTGAGCGTGTGTGAGTACAGGCTTTTATTTCGTGAATGTGTGTGATTGTGAGTGGCAATAATGTGTGAGGTGCAATAATAAACATTTGGCTTCGTGAATGTGAGTAAAATTTCACTAACGTGCACACCTTTAATTGGCATAATAGCCCAGCAAAAAAGCGTCGCCAAAAAAGTAGTGAAAATGTTATTTGTGGATCCGGAAGTGGTGCCAAATTGACGCAGAAGCGATGAATTTAACATGGGCTTGTAATAGGACGGATGTCCACCATTTCAACAGCCGTTGCACTGAATTTGCATCACTTCTGAAAGTGTGATGCGAATTCAATATTTTGTATGTGAATTAAGAAATTTTGTGATATATAAACAAATAAACAATTTTTAATTTTTTTATGATCTTTAATGCATTACAACATTTGTCTGGAACGTTTGACACCAAATAATTTCAAAAATTCACAATTTTTCTAGAAAGAAATTTATAATTTTTTCGGCAAAATTTAAATAAATTGTACATTTTTATTAATTCTTAATCTGTTTTTAGAATAATTTAAAAAAAAATGTAATTTTCCATTAAAAATATGAAAACAGCGAGTTATAACAAAATTAACTCAAATGAACTTCCTGTGCAGTTAAAATAAAGAACATCTTTGGGATGACATTTTTGGAAGTGCTTTTAAAGTTGTGCATTTAGAAGAACTTCCAATTTATTTTTGCTGGGAAGATAATTTCTTTAACGAAACTTAACACTTTGAGGTAGAAAATAGAGGTGTGGATTTGACACGAATTTTTAGTGGCTGGCTCACGTTCACGATTTCAAACGCTCATACTTTTTCAATCAGCTTTGTGAGTTTAATCACGTTCACTATAGTAGCTATTCTAATTGCATACATAATTTGAAATCTCACTCTTGGATCCTCGTGAGTTAAAAATAAGAATATGAACACCTTAAACACGTTTCAAGAGTAAAATATTATTATACCCTCCACCATAGGATGGGGGTATATTAAATTTGTCATTCCGTTTGTAAGACATCGAAATATTGCTCTAATACCCCATAAAGTATATATATTCTGGGTCGTGGTTAAATTCTGAGTCGATCTGAGCATGTCCGTCCGTCCGTCATTTGAAATCACGCTAACTTCCGAACGAAACAAGCTATCGACTTGAAACTTTGCACAAGTAGTTGTTATTGATGTAGGTCGGATGGTATTGCAAATGGGCTATATCGGTCCACTTTTACGTATAGCCCCCATATAAACGGACCCCCAAATTTGGCTTGTGAGGCCTCTAAGAGAGGCAAATTTCATCCGATCCGGCTGAAATTTGGTACATGGTATTTGTATATGGTCACTAACAACCATGCAAAAATTGGTCCACATCGGTCCGCAATTACATATAGCCCCCATATACACCGATCCCCCGATTTGGCTTGCGGAGCCTCTAAGAGAAGCAAATTTCATCCGATCCGGTTAAAATTTGGTACATGGTGTTAGTATATTGTCTCTAACAACCATGCAAAAATTGGTTCACATCGGTCCATAATTATATATAGCCCCCATATAAACCGATCACCAGATTTGACCTCCGGAGCCTCTTGGAAGACCAAAATTCATCTGATTCAGTTGAAATTTGGTACGTGGTGTTAGTGTATGGCCGGTCTATAGTTATAGAAAATTGTGTCAATATTTTATTTGTATAGAAAATTTTGTCAAAATTCTATTTCTATAGAAAATTTTGACAAAATTTTATTTCTATAGAAAATTTTGTCAAACTGAATTATATACGTATTTTGTTCAATATATACCCCGTATGGACTAACTAACAATTTAGTAGACGGTGTTACAAAAGTTTTAAGATATCTTGCCATCGGCAAGTATTACCTCAACCCAAGTAATTCGATTGTGGATGACAGTAGAAGTTTCTATGCAATCCATGGTGGAGGCAGGGTTGATAAAGTTGACACTTTTGTGCTTTTTTGATACATTTCGACTGCCAAATGCACCGTGGCACGACCGCGAACCATTAGGTACGTGAAATTTGGTACGTGATGTTAGTATATGGTATCCAACAACCATGCAGGAATTAGTTCATATCAGTTCATAAGTACATATAGCTCCCATATAAACCGATCCCCAGATTTGACCTCCGGTGCCTTATGGAGAAGCAAAATTCATTCGATCTGGTTGAAATTTGGTACGTGGTGGTAGTATATGATATTTAACAACCATGCCAAAAGTGGTCCATATCAGTCCATAATCATATATAGCCCCCATATAAACCAATCCCGAGATTTGGTTTTGGAGCCTCTTGGAGGAGCAAATTTCATACGAGTCAGTTGAAATTTGGTACATTGTACTGGTATATGGCCGTTAACAACCATGCCAAAATTGGTCCATTTCGGTCTATAGTTATATATAGCCGATCCCCAAAAATAATCTACCAACATTTTATTTCTATAGAAAATTTTGTCAAAATTTTATAACTATAAATGAAATTAGAAATTTTATAGTTTTAATTTTATGGTTTGGACAATGAGTAAAGCATCCACTGTCGTTTTCCAGATGTGAGTTCAGTGACTGTTTCATTCAAAGAATGCTCGGTTAGAAGAAAGTCTTCTCAAATACATATAGAGGTTATCGATGAATTAGTATATCGTATAATAATCTCTGGTTTAGAAAAAGTGGATATTTCGCCTTTTTTAACTTTTACACTTTTTCCAAATTTGAAGAAATATATTTTTTGCACTTTACGACATTATATAATTTTTTAAAAGAAAGTCTTTCTAATTTTGCGTTTGGTAAAATATTTATTTTCAAATTCGTGACATTTTTGATCAGTTGTCAACATAAAAGAGCTATTTTGTTATTATTCAAAGGTGACTCGAAGAATAGTCAACTTCAAAAATTAATTAGTCGATTTGTTTCAATTTAAAAAAAATCCACGATGATTAGTCATTTTTGAAGATTACAAAAAGTCCACGTCAACTTTTTGCCTTTTTTTGCACAAAGTTTATTTATAGTCTAATTGGGTATACAATGTTGCATTTCTACACATGTATGTTATCTGTTGAAAGTTTTGTATATTCAATACAATAACATTACGCTGATTTAGTAAATCTGTTACAAAGTAGTATTTCAATAGATATAGCTCCTATATATCGATCCCAAAATTATACGCTCATTTAGTAAAAAAAAAAAACGCTTTTAGAATTGTGCACAAATATAATTTCCACAATATTTCTAAAAAGTGCTAAGCTCCCCTATGTAGTTGGCAAAACTGAATTTTCCTATTTCTTACTTGTTCTTAATAATTTCCATGATTTCTTAAACACAGAATATACTTCGTTAAACATTTTTCCGATCAACAAACTTCCCACATTCTAGTTATTTTTATTTTTTTTCGAAAAACTCCATAAGGATATTCTACAGCTATTACAAGTTATTTTATACGAATTGTAATATGGGACAATTTGATTCAATTTTCCAAGGGATTTTCTTAAGGATTTGTTCCCATTGAAAGTATGGCAATCTTAAACCAATTTTCATCTACAGCTTCCATTATAGCCCCAAAGACAAGGAGATGGAAAAAAACGGAAAGCTCTTAGGCAATATTGTATCCTTTGACTCTTTCAAAAATTTCCAAACGGCCAATCCTTTTTGTATGAAAGCGTGTGTGTGTATGTGTCTGGGTTTGTTTGTTTTTTTGTTTTCGCCGGTCTAAGGAATATAACTCGGGTGTTACTTAGAAGGATAATTTTACATATTTTATGATTCTCTCCTGTACACGGACAGAGGAAGGAAGAAAGGCTTAGTAAAAATAGCTTTTAGGATAAACATGGCAACTATCACTCTGTACACATTGCCCACATTATCCTTACTGACAGGAAGATGGTCTCTTTTGGTTTCATTGCCTGCAGTTTTCATAAAAATTTATTTAATATCCTCTACTATGGCCTTTTCCTTTTTACCCTCCCTTTTAGCCTTCTTGGCTTTATTTATTTAGGAGCTTTTATTTTTTGTTGTTTTCATTTGCCAGCCATGTAACCCGTTTAAATAAATCCCAATATGTTTCAAATAGTTATGGCTCATAGCCTTTTGTTTTTCTTCTTGTTGCTACTTTTCACTCTCTTTTTCTGCTTTTAATTGCTTGTTGGCTTGCAGGACAATCACGTCATTTGCTATGAAGAATCTGAGTGTAGGAAGCCTTTTATTTTTAGTTAAGTATGTTATGTAGTTGTACAATGTGTTGAAGTGGGCGTCATTAAAATTGGATGGAAAATTGATTTTTTTATTAAAAAAAAAACCAAGTACACGTTTTAAATGGAAATTATCTTCAGTAGAATCAGGGCTGTGGAGTCGAGTCAATTTTGCTCGACTCCGGCTCCGACTCTAGCGTTTCTTCTTAGCCTCGACTCCGACTCCAGGTGGTGTACCTAAATCTCATTTTAACAGTATTCCAATTGTAATTGTAAGGTGTAGTATTCCAAAAATAGACCGATTTAAGTATTCTATTTTGCCATATGTGTTTATATGTCCAAAAGAAATTTAATTATAATTTTTGATACAACTCGACGACAAATCTCAGCATTTTAGGATGTAAAGAACTCTGCATTTTAATTTCAGGTCAATAAATTAGAATACGACACAAGACTATATAGAGACCACATCAAAATATGGGTAGATAACAACAATCTCCAGAATATGCATTTATAAAAACGCAAAATTTCAAAAACTAATTAGGCTTCCAGAAGTTTGAGAAGTAAAATCCTGGTATTGGTCTATATAGGCATTTTATAAAAAAATAAATCTATATAAAAAAGAAAAATACACAAAAATCAAAATGTCGGGCTAATCAGACAGAAAGTTTAGATGTTAAAAAATCTAATATGTCGGATATATACAAAAAAATCATAAACTGCCATAAATTATGACGAACGGAATTTTAGATAACCACTACCATACAACAGATGACAATTACGAATATTGTTTCTATAGAAGTTAAATGGTGAATCATCGATTTATTAATGTGTATCAGTTATGGACATTAGAGGCCATTAATTTAATGTAAAGAATTTCGAGTGGCACGTTGGCTGAGCTATATCACAAAATTATCCGGTACGACCCATCTTCTTAGGTTCTACTGCTATATTCCCTTAAAATTGTACCTTTGTCAAGAGTATATATAGGGTTAAAAATCGATATTTTAATATGTTAATAAAACCTTATTCTCGTAAAACCGGAGTCGGAGTCGAGCAAATTTTCTACGACTCTGGCTCCGACTCCGACTCCAGCAAAACCTTCAGACGCCGACTCCAAGACTCCGACTCCACAGCCCTAAGTAGAATATTAGGATTTCTTCTTGAGATATTTGGTTGTCCGTCTGTCTTTACAAACCATGGCAAAGCGGTATTATTTTGAAATTTCCTTCAGGTAAATTTTTTGACAAATGTTTATAGCGCTCATTGTTTGCTTTTAGTAGAAGGGCCCACATACCCCCAGAAAAATGACAGCGAAATTGTTTATAGCCGATTTAATTTTATTTTAGTTCATGAAAATTAGTTGATTTTAGTTAAATTTTGCGAAATGTGAAAAATTTTTATTACATTAATTATTTTTTGCTTAATTTAATGGCGTGAACTATAAGTGAGAAAACAAGTTTTATACAAATGAAGTACACAATTTTACTATGTATGAAAATACTTCATATTTTCCTAAAATGGGTGAAATTTACATAAATTGAGCTCATAAGTTTGTCAAATGAGTAATTTTTTTCTTAAATTGTGTCTGTCTTGAACTTCATATGGCGCCAAAGATATTTTAACAATTGTTAATTCCAATTTTTTCTTCCAAAATATGATTTTTTTTTTAACAACAGAAAACATTTTATTATTTTAAAAAAAAGTTCTTCAATTTGACAATCATGTTGCAAGTACTAAAATATTTTTATTAAAACTTTCTAATATAAACCTACATTTTGGAGGGTTCACTTTTTTCTGGGGGTATAAAAACATGATTGACCAATTTTTATATCTTGGGCATCTAAATGCTTGGAGTTTTCTGAAATTGGATAATTTTTTTATAGATCGTACAGACCAATACTATCAATGTTCAAATGTTGCTACTTGCGCTACAAAAGACACAACTTTTATCCAATTCGTATTGACCTAAGCCAATTTCAGCAAAAAAATTTGGAAGTACTTCTAAAGGCACAACTATAAAAGCACTTCCAAAAATGTTCCAGGGATGTTCTTTATTTTAACTACTCAGGAACTTCTTTTAATTTTATAACTCGCTTTTTTTCATTATTTGTCAAAATACCAAAAAAAAATTAATTCACATCCAAAACACTGAATTCGGATCACATCTAAAAAAGTGATGCGTATTCAGTTCAACTGCTGTTGAAATGGGTGACATCCGTCCTATGACAAGTTCATGTTAAATTCATCGCTTCTGCGCCAAATTTGCACCACTTCCGGATCCAAAAAGAACATGTTCACTATTTTTTTGGCGACGCTTTTTTGCTGGGTAGTTCGTGAGAAGTACGAAATTGGTAAGTCTTAATGCTTCATTTGTGTATAATTTTTTCCCGTTTTTTAGTTCATTTAACTAACGTACGCAAAAAATTATTAGAGTACACAGAAAAAATTCAATTTATCAATTAAATCAATTAAATTTTTAATTCAACATTTTTTAAAACTCAGTTAAGACTTTAATTGGAACATTTTTCGTGAATTTTTTTTTTCTGTGTAAAGGAAACTTTCTCCAAACATAATAAGTCCATGAACTAAAATAAAGTTAAATTGGCTTCAGTGAAATAGAGGGTTAGAGTTTTATGCAGAAAATTCACCAAAAAGTTGAAAGTCTCGAAAAATAGAGTCATCTCTGCAATAATAACAAAAGTCAACATTTTTCAAATTTTACAAAGTAGAAAAGAATTAAATTACTTTTCAAAATTTGGAAGAAACCGAAAGTCACGGCGACTTTAAAATTTTGGCAAAGCCGAAAATTCAATTTTGTTTTTATATTCACTACAATTCCAAATTTGGTGTAGAATGTAAATTAACGGCCTGTTAGCCGAATATTCGCCTATCTACAAACAAACGACTCGACATAAAAACATAACAAAGTCATGACAAAGTTAGCAATTTTGGTAGGCAAATGAATCGTATCGTATGGATTTTGAGTTTCCCGAACATTTATCAAAAAAAGTTTTTTTTTTTATCTTGGGAAGATCTTTGGAAAATCAAATACTGTATGTCAAGAAAGTGTTTTGACAATAGGATAAAAATTATGTTTTGTTCCAAAATTAAATATAATGAAATTTTAAAAAAATATTTTATTAAATATTTTGCAAAGTATACATACGTAAACAGCATTGCTGCAAAAAAAAAATAAAATTTTTCAAATGCAATTATTTCTGGAATTTAAAACATTTGGCAATGTCAAAAGACTTTCTTGACATACTGTATGTATATAACTTAATGGACGGGCAGCCATAGTTGGCTGGTATGAATATTTGACTAGGCTTGATAATTTTCAGGAGTCAAATTTTAGTGTTGTTTCAAGATCAACACTAAAATTTGTTTTCAATATTTAATGAAAATTTCTTCTATTTATGCATTGATGATTTTTCAATATGTTTCACTTCAGAGAGTATTAAGGTCTGTCTACCTGATAAAAAAAAATAAAAATTAAAAAAAAGACAAAATATTATTGCTCTGCTCTCTCTCTATGTCTTAATATATGGGTGAGCAGCTTTATTGATTCAAAAACATTGTTTTTTCGCTAAAGATTTTCCATGCTTACTGACTTTTGGTGAATACACCAAAAAGTCCTTGATGTATCGCATTCACCTACTTTCACCAGAACCATTCATGAAACCCATGAAACTTATTCCACCAAAAAGCGCCCCAAAGCCAAAGATTGATATCTCGGCAAGCGTTGCAATCCTAGAGAACGCTGCAATTCACGCAACTCAACGATGCATTGCCAAGCACCACTAATCATCATCATCATCTGCCCATTTCTCCTTGTCAGAACGTGGTTGTAAAAAAATTAAAGCAGCAATTGCGCGTAAAAAGTTGATACCACCAACAATAACAACAAACAGAAGGAAAAAAGCACTGTATACAAAACAACAACAACAGCGACGATGTCGAAAAGTGAAAAGAAGCAAAAGCTTAAATTACACTCTTGAAACCCTCAAGTGTTGTTGTTCTGGTCCTCGATGTTTCTCTTTTTTTGTGGGTTTTTTGTTTTAAGGCTCATCCCTTAGCCGCATATTCGTTCGGCCCAACAAGTTGTGGGTGTTAATATCCAAATACTCTATGAGTGTGTATGTGTGTGTGCAGTGTATGAAAATGCTTTTTTATGAGTGAATGGGTAAACATCCATGCTCAAGCACAGGTGGATGTGGTGATGAGCCAGCCTCACAAGTTCTGTGTTGTTTGTCTTCTAGGCATTAATGTGGAGCTTTAGTGTATACACAGCCACACTATAAAAGGCCCTCTGGCACATTTCTCCATTTTTATACCCTCCATCATAGGATGGGGGTATATTAACTTTGTCATTCCGTTTGTAACACATCGAAATATTGCTCTAAGACCCCATAAAGTATATATATTCTGGGTCGTGGTGAAATTCTGAGTCGATCTAAGCAGTCGTCCGTCCGTCCGTCCGTCCGTCCGTCCGTCCGTCCGTCCGTCCGTCTGTTGAAATCACGCTAACTTCCGAACGAAACAAGCTATCGACTTGAAACTTGGCACAAGTAGTTGTTATCGATGTAGGTCGGATGGTATTGAAAATGGGCCATATCGGTCCACTTTTACGTATAGCCCCCATATAAAGGGACCCTCAGATTTGGCTTGCGGAGCCTAAAAGAGGAGCATATTTCATCCGATCCGGCTGAAATTTGGTATATGGTGTTGGTATATGGTCTCTAACAACCATGCAAAAATTGGTCCACATCGGTCCATAATTATATATAGCCCCCATATAAACCGATCCCCAGATTTGGCTTATGGAGCCTCAAACAGAAGCATATTTCATCCGATCCGGCTGAAATTTGGTATATGGTGTTGGTATATGGTCTCTAACAACCATGCAAAAATTGGTTCACATCGGTCCATAATTATATATAGCCCCCATATAAACCGATCCCCAGATTTGGCTTGCGGAGCCTAAAAGAGAAGCAAATTTTATCCGATCCGGCTGAAATTTGGTACATGGTGTCACTATATGGTCTCTAACAACCATGCAAAAATTGGTACCCATCGGTCCATAATTATATATAGCCCCCATATAAACCGATCCCCAGATTTGGCTTGCGGAGCCTCAAAGAGAAGAAAATTTCATCCGATCCGGCTGAAATTTGGTACATGATGTTGGTATATGGTCTCTAACAACCATGCAAAAATTTGTCCATATCGGTCCATAATTATATATAGCGCCCATATAAACCGATCCCCAGATTTGGGTTGCGGAGCCTCAAAGAGAAGCAAATTTGATCCGATCCGCCTGAAATTTGGTACATGATATTGGTATATGGTCTCTAACAACCGTGCAAAAATTGGTCCACATCGGTTCATAATTATATATGGGCCCCATATAAACCGATCCCCAGATTTGGCTTGCGAAGTCTCCAAGAGCCTCTTGGAGGAGCAAAATTCATCCGATCCGGTTCAAAGTAGGAACGTGGTGTTAGTATATGGTCGCTAACAACCATACCAAAATTGGTCCAATCACACAAAAATTGGTCCATATCGGTTCATAATCATGGTTGCCACTAGAGCCAAAAATAATCTACCAAAATTTTATTTCTATAGAAAATGTTGTCAAAATTTTATTTCTAGAGAAAATTTTGTTAAAATTTTATTCGGTTCATAATAAAATTTTCATCATTGTCAAAATTTTATTTCTATAGAAAATTTTGTCAAAATTTTATTTCTATAGAAAATTTTGTTCAAATTTTATTCGGTTCATAATCATAGTTGCCACTCGAGCCAAAAATAATCGACCAAGATTTTATGTCTATAGAAAATTTTGTCAAAAGTTTATTTCTATAGAAAATTTTGTTAAAATTTTATTTCTGAAAAAATTTTTGTTAAAATTTTCTTTCTATAGAAAATTTTGTCAAAATTTTTATTTCTATAGAAAATTTTGTGAAAATTTTATTTCCATAGAAATTTTTTTAATATTTTCTTTCTATTGAATTATATACGTATTGGATCGATCTTTTTTGATTTAATATATACCACGTATGGACATACAATTTAGAAGATGGTGTTAGGAGGTTTTAAGATACCTTGCCATCGGCAAGCGTTACCGCAACTTAAGTAATTCGATTGTGGATGGCAGTGTTTAGAAGAAGTTTCTACGCAATCCATGATGGAGGGTACATAAGCTTCGGCCTGGCCGAACTTACGGCCGTATATACTTGTTTAGATTATGAGGTTGACCTTCATATCGTGGTTTCTTTGAGATTTTAATTTTACGCCTCTTCGAAAATTGTCCATTGCTTTCGCTGTTGTTCTACTGACAGTTTCACAATTCCAGTTTCCGGGGCGCAATATTTTCAGGCAGGCCGCGAACGACAATCTCTCCTTCCAGGTATTCGCCGTTTAATTGAATTTGATCAATGTTAATTAATGTCCCCATCAGAACAATGGTTCCATTAATTTCAGCTCTGGGCTATAATCAGCATATTTAATGAAATTTCTTGTGCAATTTTTTCTCCACTTGTTTTTATTTCATATCAAAATAATTGGCTTATTATTAAAGGGAGGGCTATAATCTTGATTGGTTGAAGGAGTTTCATGAAAAAAAATTGCATTCGGAAGGAGATTCACAAAGGAAAAGGAAGCTATTTTGGGAATTCTAAAAGGAATTCATGCTTCCGTAGGGGGATGAATGTGACACAAAATTGTTAGGGAGTAACAAAAAATTTTTGTGGCACACCTTTTTTCTAATCAATCACATCGAATTTTAAGTCAATCAAATTTATTTGAAATTTTCAGGGAAAGAATTCCTAATAGAGGGATCACTATTCCTCTAACTTGGTATTCTTATATATCTGGACAGCTGAACACTGGAAAAAATATTGACCTAATATGGAAGATTATGCAACTTAAATTTTAGGACTCGAAAGGACAAAATTCTTTAAAATAATGACATTTTAATTAAAAGAGAGTTGATAATTCTTGCTTCAAAAATTCTTTTCATTAAATTTAGGACACAAATCTTGAAATTTTGCGTCCCTCTGTTGAAGTTAGGCAAATGTTCCTTAAAATAAAGAAAAACATTTTTAATTTAAAGAAATCGTCTTTAACTCTACTGACATTGAATTTTTAAATTTAAGATAAACACGCTTCAAATATAGGCCAAGACTTATTTTAAGGATTTGCATCTTTAGTTTAAAGTTTTTTTTTTGCATTAAGAAAATAGTTTTTACTTTGAAGTACTTGGCATAATTTGGATTTTGAAACTGGAATTTATTTGTACATGAATATTTTTATTAATATATCACAAACAGAGAATAAAAATTCGATGAATAGATCTGTATCCAATCCGTAAAAAATGTCTTTATTTTAAAGAAGCCGCATCTTTGGCTCGGAATCAATACCAAAATCCTTAAAGGAAGGTTAAAATCTTTGGATCCAAGTAAACTTTTTTTGAGTGAAGGGGGAACACCTTTGATTCAAAATGTTATTTAAAATTGCATAGAAAGGAAATTGAGACCTTGAGCTGAAAATTAGGAAGTGATATTCTCCCTACGTCGAATTATAAAAATATGTTGTTTTAACTAAATCGAGTCACTTGAAATTTCAAGAAAAAAATTAGGTGTTTAGTCCGTAGGAGATTTTCTGAAATGCATATCGGGTATTTCGTTTTTTTGACTCGTTCCGTCAGTCCCCATATTTGTTGGTTTCAAGATAGAGATCTCAATTCTTATGCGGTATTTAAGTAATTCTGTACATGGAAGTTCTCCTTTGGAACAAAGACGAGTGTCATTGAATTAAAGACGAGAATGATATGCACTTATCCTAAAAATAAGACCAGATATTCGATACATCATGCATCAAACAATAGGCCCTCAAAATAAGCATCATTGGTGGCGTTCAGAAATCATTATAAAACATTTTTTTTCTTCAATTTCCTAATAATTCTGCATAGAAAAGTCTGTGGTTATTTTAGACTTTTCGATGTACACAAAAAAAAAGTTTTTTGTCGTCAAACGCGAAATTAATTGATCCAACTAATTGTTGGTTGAAATTTCTTTACAGAAATGATTGTACCAATCACAAACGTCATGATTTTTAGATTTATAACTTTGTTGAGCCAAGAAAATTCAATCAAGATTTTAATTTGAAAAATATTGTTGATAGTTTTTCTGTGTAGACTATACCTTTCCAGGTCATGATGCAGTCTTCATCTTCTTCGGAGCACGTCCGCTGGCTGTAGTCCTCTAATTCAACTTAAAGGGTGGTTAAAATTTCAAGGGCCGATGTTGATTTTGAATAAAACACAAAGTATTTAGGAAATTATTGTAATTTTATTTTATTATGATATATTGGTATTACTCAATTATGTATGGAACAAAATATCGGCCAAATTGGCGCCGCGACCTCGGTGGCACACCTTCATCCGATGGTCCAAATTTTCGATGTCGCTGAGGCATAATGGAGGTTCTATGCCGTTAATGTGCCGAATTATCTCATCCTTTAGCTCTTGAATTGTTGCTGGCTTATCGACGTACACCTTTTCTTTCAAATAAACCCAAAGAAAAAAGTCCAACGGTGTCAAATCACATGATCTTGGCGGCCAATTGACATCGCCATTACGTGAGATAACACGGCCATTGAATTTGTTGCGCAAAAGAGCCATTGTTTCGTTAGCTGTGTGGCAAGTGGCACCGTCCTGCTGAAACCACATATCGTCCACATCCATATCTTCCAATTCGGGCCATAAAAAGTTCGTTATCATCTCACGATAGCGAACACCATTCACAGTAACTGCCTGACCGGCCTCATTTTGGAAAAAATACGGCCCGATGATGCCGCCAGCCCATAAACCGCACCAAACAGTCACTCTTTGTGGGTGCATTGGTTTTTCGACAATCACTCTTGGAATCTCATTCGCTCAAATGCGACAATTCTGTTTATTGACGAATCCACTGAGGTGAAAATGTGTCTCATCACTGAAGATGATTTTCTTCGAAAATTGATCATCCACTGTTGGCATTTCTTGGAACCATTTAACACGTTGTTAGATTGTGTATCTCTCCATGGTTCAAACTGAGTAAGTCTGAAATAGAGAAATGTTAAATAAAATTCGGAAAAAAAACTTGGTGTTTAGGTGTGGTTCACATTCAACATCGGGTCCATATTTCTTCAGTTGTTAATAAACGACGGGTTAACTTCTCCAGATTTAGCACCCAGTTCTGTTCTCTATCGGCTTTACGAAACTTAAAGAAAATAGGATTTAGAACCTTTGTAAATGTTTTAATTCTATAAAATTTTCTGTCAGCCAATATGAGGCTTAGTACTTATTGGTTGACCCTGGAATTTCTTGTAGTATCATTTTCATACAGACGAAAATTATGGTTATGTTTTTATTTCAAGAAATAAATTCCAAGAGAAATTCCCAAAGAAGTTTCATCGTATTTTCTACTGAAAAACAAATTTTATTTCCATTTACATTTGCATTATATTTTTTATTTGAGCAGAAAATTAAATTTTTAATTAAAATTTATAATAACTATGCATAAAAAGGCATGCGACATTCTTGATTGACTCAAATGAATATTCGTCAGAGTTCTTATTAAATTTTATCAATGCTTTGCATAAAACTTAATCCTCTAATTAATGAATTATGAAAGATAATGGAATTGGAAGCTCATTTGATTTGTACACTACTGATGTTTTTGATCTAGACATTGATATGAAGTATCTTTTCATGTTCATCATGCAGCTCATATAATTATTGATTTTCTTCCATTTCATGCACCACCTCCTTATCTCTGATCCTTGGAGTCTAAGTAACTAGAATGGATTCATGGTACATTGAACATGTTGTCATGTATCCATGTTGTTGGAAATCACTTGCCATTGACATATCACCAGGACGAGTCTACATCTACTTCAATATCAGGTCCTTGTGCACGTATTCAACATTAGCTTCGCGAATCACAGAAATTGAAGAAAATAGCAGCCTTATCGTCATGCATCATCTTTGAGTAAACATCATCATTTTTGCTAATAATCCAAAAGAGAAAAGTACAACACCGCCAACCTCCCACATATATCCGTATGAATGGTGTAATGTCATAGAACATATAATTTTGAGAAAAAGAATCTGTTAACTGTGTGTATTGAAAGTAAATGCGAGGGTCGCATGAAACAGTGGCAAATTTCAAACGATGGATATCACAAAAAGTAGAACCACATAGTCATAATAATCAAAACGAAGTTGTTTCTCTTTTTTTTTTTGGTTAAAACTTACCCATTGCATGAACATGGGCATCCCTTCATAGTCACCTCAGTACTTGCCATCCTACACTCGTAGTTATTTCTCTAGTAACCTATGGCAGAGGTTCTTGCTATAAAATAATTCATTATTAATAAACTTTTGTTAAAGAAGGCTGGATGACAGGCTGGCTCCTTTAAGAGAATAACACTGATGATACCTCAATGCTACTCAGACAAGGCTAAGTCTCTCAATGTCGGGATAATGCAAACAAATGTTTCTTTAGCCAACAACCGTGATTTGCACATATATCAGCTTGATACTGCATGAAAATACCTAAAGTTTTCAAGGATTATTATCGCCATTTGTGAACGATCATGAACTCAGCACAACTCTTAAGGAAAATAACTCCAACAAAGGTAGACAATAATTGAAGGCTTTTTAAGTTCATACAAAATCCATCCATTGAATTTTAGGTTGAAACAATTTTGCAACAATGAAGTGAAATAAAATTCTTGCTTGAGTGGGGAAGAGTCTTTTGCGGAAATGAATGAAAAAGGACACGTGTCCAAGGAGATTTCGACCGTAAGTAAAATAGAAGCAATATCATGTCACGTACAATTCGACAATTTGGGTTCTTGTCAAAATGGTGAACAGAAAATTTTGGCAATTTATCTTACTATGTTAGTGTTATTACTGTTCAATGGAAATTTCCTTATAAATTCTGTAACTTCACTATGGGGTCAGGGCATAACTCTGAAAATTCTACTACTGGTCATACATATCGATGGAGTCAAAATCACCTCTTGAGTCAATATAGCCAATCTATGTACCTCCCTGTTAGTCATCGAGAAGATAAAGGCAGCTAGCTCAACTATAAAAAAAAAAAATTAATATCGGATAATATTCACATTTTTTTAAAGATGAGCGTTTTTTATGTAGATGTCCCAATATTATTAATTTTGGGCATAATTCATGAGAAACAAAAAAAAAATTCAATTGTAGCATTGAGTACAACAAAGTGTACTTTTCGGGTGCAAATAGTATCAATTTTAAAATATTATGCATGACAGTGTTGGTTTTATCCCACAAAACTACTGGTGCCACATCTCAGTATTTTTGATGTGCCATTCCCGCTCGGTCTTGGCTATAAAAAATGAGAGAAGTTCCTCTTCCGATTTTTTTGAGCTATCAAAAAAAAAAGTGAAAAGTTTCCAACAAAATAACTAACCCTTAAATGCAGAAGATCACCGATTCCACCGAAAATAATATATAAGGAGAAGGAATATGATCACCTCAAACATGTTTTAAGAGCAAAATGTTATTTTTGGGTGGTGACCATGTAACATGGTTTTCGCAACCATGTTATTTTCTCGGAAATCATGTATCTGATTTCGGCAAGCAGGTTATATTTGTCGAGAAAATAATATTTTAGTGACAAACATGTTACATGATCACCATACAAAAAAAACATTTTGCTCTTGAAACATGTTTGAGGTGATCATATTCCTTCTCTGCGTGTGCAAAATGGTAAAAAAGAACATCTGCATACCACATTTAAAAAAAAAATGTGTGGGTTTTTTTTAAGTGGTTGTATCTTAAAAATACAGTGCGTATTAAACTATGTTTTTATTTACAAATAAACAATTTGATTTTAGTAGAGAATAGAGGTATTTTTATTTTTTCATCTCTGATAAATATCATTTAATTTCCAATTTGTATTTTTTAAATTTTTTGTAATTTTTATACCCTAAACCACATAGTGGTCAGGGTATAATAACTTTAATCATCCAAAAAATGTGCCTACCAGAAATATTGATTTTAGACCCCATAAAATATATACCGATCGACCTAGAATCTCCTCCTGAGTCGATCTAGCGCTTGATATCCGTCTGTCTGTCCATGTATTTGTTGTTCACAGGATTCCGGTCGCAATTATTCATCGATTTGGATGAAATTTGGTACAGAGTGTTTTTTGGGCACAAGGACGAACGCTATTGAATTTGGAAATCGGATCAAATTTAGATATAGCTCCCATATATATATGTATCGCCCGATTTCGACAAATGGAGTCAAGTTGCGCTTTTTTACAAACCGATCGTCGTCAAATTTTGCACATAGTAAAGTTTTTCATCACCGTTTAAATCTGCAAAATTCCATCGAAATCGGTTCAGATTTAGATATAGCTCCCATATATATGTATCGCCCGATTTTCCCAAATTTGGCCATAAAAACCTTATTTATTAAGCGAATTTACTCAAACTTGGCGTACTCTAATCTTTTATGGTACTGACAATATGTGCGAAAAATGATCGAAATCGGTTCAGATTTAGATATAGCTCCCATATATGTACACAGTCTCACACAAGTTTACATACGGCTAAAAAATTTATGTTTTCTTTAAATAATATCAAATTTTACACAAGGTAACCTTCATTATACAAATTGGTTCAGATTTAGATATAGGTCCCATATATATGCATCGCTCGATTTTGACATATTTGGCCATAATACTCTTATTTATTAACCTATGTTATTCAAATTTCAAATTTTGATGTACTTGCTGATCGTATTTAGACTTACATGTAGCTCTTACATAATAATATTGCCCGCCCAACTTTCTACTTTACTCACTTGTTTTTATACCCACCACCATAGAATGATGACGGGGGTATAATAAGTATGTCATTCCGTTTGTTACACATCGAAATATCGATTTCCGACTATATAAAGTATATATATTCTTGATCAGGGAGAAATTCTAAGACGATATAACGATGTCCGTCTGTCTGTCTGTTGTAATCACGCTACAGTCTTCAATAATGTAGCAATCGTGCTGAAATTTTGCACAAACTCGTCTTTTGTCTGCAGGCAGGTCAAGTTCGAAGATAGGTCCAGGTTTTGATATAGTCCCCATATAAACCGACCTCCCGATTTGGGGTCTTGGGCTTATAGAAATCGTAGTTTTTATCCAATTTGCCTGAAATTTGAAATCTATAGGTATTTTATGATATAGACCGATCTCCCGATTTTACAGTTTTTATTAAATTTACCTGAAATTGGAAATCTAGAGGTATTGTAGGACCACAAATACGTGTGCCAAAATTGTGAGTATCGGTGCATATTTTGGTATAGCCCCCATATAGACCGATCTCCCGATTTTACTTCTTGGGCTTATAGAAACCGCAGTTTTTATTCAATTTACCTGAAATTAGAAATCTAGAGGTATTGTAGGACCACAAATACGTGTGCCAAAAATTGTGAGTATCGGTCCATGTTTTGGTATGGTCCCCATATAAAACTACCTCCCGATTTGGGGTCTTGGGCTTATAGAAACCGTAGTTTTTATCCAATTTGTCTGAAATTGGAAATCTAGAGGTATTTTTGGACCATAAAGAGGTGTGCCGAAAATGGTGAGTATCGGTCCATATTTTGGTATAGCCCCCATATAGACCGATTTCCCGATTTTACTTCTTGGACTTCTAGAATCCGAAGTTTTTATCCTATTTGCCTGAAATTGGAAATCTGGAGGTATTTTCGGGTCATAAAGAGGTGTGCCGAAAACGGTGAGTATCGGTCCATATTTTAGTATAGCCCCCCTAAGAACGATCTCCCGATTTAACTCCTTGGGTTTCTAGAAACCGTAGTTTTTATCTGATTTACCTGCACTTGTAAATATTCTGGTATTTTAGGCTCACAAAAACGTGTATCGGATTAAGTTTTTATCGGTCCATTTGGTAATGCCTCCATATAGACCGACTTCACTTCTTGAGGGTGTAGAAGGCGCACTGCACTGATCATGAAAATAGCTTGAAACTCAATGTAAAATTTCTAGAATTTAATTCTACAGATTTAAGATTTCAAATCAAGACGTTATTTTATAAATTTCTTTCACACTTACAAGAGATGTTAATGATTCCTCTAAAACTCAAACAAAAAATGGTTCTTATAAATCCAGAATCTGATATAGTCCTCATTGTGAAATCTTTAAATTGTCCTCAAGTCGTCAAGCCCTCCTGAAATTTCATTGGAAACCCTAATGTTTGGTTCATGGTGGTGGTTAAATACCGGCCTGGCCGAACTTAGTGCTGTATATATTTGTTTTTTTCTTATTTTTGGCTGTAGATTACTCAGAAGTACTACAATTTTTCCGGAAACACATATTTTTAAAAATAGCGTTATGGTGGTTCGAAAACATCAAATTTAATTTCATAGAATTTGGTCAACATTTTAGAAACGTAAGAATTTTTTCTGGTTGTATCTTTAAAAATTAACAGTGAGCTTTTATGAGTTAATATTGTTCAATATTTTTACCATGGTGTTTGCTAGAAACTAGGGTTGAACCCGTTTGTATGGCTCCCAAATATTTAATGTGAATATTTGTAATTGTGCTAAAGTGGACATTGTAATACTTTTGTACCAAATTCAGTACAATTGTAGCAATTTTTGCATAACTGGTGCAATATATCAGATGATACGTTAAGATTTAGGGTAAATAGGGTCAAAACTTCTTTTTGGACTCCGGTATGTACTAGTGGGTCAGCGCAGCGTATGTACTAGTTCGTCAGCGTCAGTTAACTGTCATGAAGTGAAATAAAAACTCTTTCAAATTAGGTTTAAATAGCGCCGAACACTGCATTGATATTTCTTACAGGGTATGACACATGTGATCTCTTGTTGCAGTATCTGCTGTCTCTCTCGCATCTTTAATCGCCTTCTGGCTTCGTCTTCGAATATGGTAGTACATGGCCATAATATATCAAACCTTTTTATAAAATCATGGGACAAATCTTCTATAAATAACACCTTTAAAATGTGGTGATCTCTAATTCAGCAAGATTATGGGAGAGTTTCGTCCGAGTTCACCCCTCTATTTGCTACGCTAACCAGTATATACGGAATTTGTTAGTTTAAAACTGGTGGCCTTATGGTTTAATTTACATATCTTTATACTTTCACTCTATATTTGTCCCATAACATTAAGGACATGCAAATCTAGTTCAAATTCATCCAGTCGTTTGTTTTTGTTGTTTTGCCATTAAAGATCAAAGATAACCGCAATCCTTTTACTTTTTGTGTACATTTGTTAGTCGAGTACATTATGTAAACAAATGCCAAGTAAGTCGTTTGAACATCCTGACAGGGGAGGAAACTATGTTGAAAGAACAAAATGTTTTGTACGGGTCGAGACAATCGAAATCCTTTGTAAAAGAAGGAATCTTTTAACATGGCCCTGATTAAGAGAGATTCGTTCGACATTTTTCATTACACTGACTCAAAATAGAAAAAAACAACGTGTAGAGAAATATTAAAACTATTTTTTACAGTATTCAGGGAAATCCCCGGATACTATGCCCTCACAGAGCTGAACTGCAGTTGAACACCAGTTGTCAACGGAAACGGAAATTCATTCGCCTGCCAGTTCTTTCACACAAACAAGTACAACATACATCCACACACAAACATGTATTTATAGCAGAATATGGTATTTTTACTATGTCATATAACTGTCTGGTGTTAATGGGTCCTGTTTGAGTTTGTACGTATGCCGTGTGTTGGTGTTTGTGATTGTGTCCTTATCGGTTGACACGTTGTAACTGCAGGGCAGAGATTTGATATGAATAAATTTGACAAATTTAGTTTTTCCTGTTTGTCTAAATCAAATCAACAGCATCGGTTTCCTTAGTCCACACACACACACACGAGCTTACACACACGTGTCCTAACACACAAAACTAGAGTAAATACGTGCAAGAGAGTATCCGTACATGACTGCGTGTATGCCTTTCATATTAAATCCAATGGATTTGCACGAAATTGTTTACCTCGAGGATATTTAACTTGTTTGCTTGGGAAAGGACTCTTGAATAAATGACTCAGCATGAAATCCTGTCAACAAATATATATATATTTTTTATATTTTATTATTATTTGTATTTATTTTACTATAAAAATATAAGAATTACTAACACATCATTCAGCCCCGGCAGTCCTATATTGAAAATTTTGAGCCCCCACGCATAAGCAAAGTCCATAGATGAATGATCTGTAATTGTAATGGTGGTGTCTGCCATGACTGCCAGCGCAAAAAATATCTACTGAATTATTGCCAAACGCCATGATATGGGGGGATTGACAAGTGCCACAGATATACCCTTACAAAAAAAAAGGAAAATATAAAAACTAATAACGATTATTACGAATTTTGTCATAATTCCATTTTATGTTTTTTTTTGTTTTCGGAATTTATGAGTCATGTGTAGTCATATACTATGTGTGGGAATTCAAAGCTGATTTAACTTATCTGAGAATTTCGGCTGAATGAAGCGTTTTTAGAAGGATTTACACCCTCGCATAACATGTAAATATTTTGCTTACATTTTCATGGGAATGCATTTCCATTATGCGCAACTGTATACGATGCACAATGGGATAATTTTACTTATTGTCATGCAATATCACAATATTTTTGATTTTTTGAGAATAACAATGGCTTCCAATTCGAGTAGAATTACTTTTTTAGACATCAAAATTAGCTACAAGTATTAAAAAAGTGATAGCTTTCAATAGGTCTGTTTGCGTACTCAACATTTTGTAAAAACTATCATAGATTATTACTGGATGTCGTTCGTTTTCTATCAAGGAGTATAACAAAGCATATATATCTAAAATCATTTCTGCCGAGTCCCAGATAATGTACGATATGGAGTAATCATATCTATTTAAGCATATGACATCCCAGCAAAAAAATTTGGAAGTTCTTCCAAAGGCACAACTTTAAAAGCACTTCCAGAAGATGCACTCCCAATGATGTTCTTTATTTTAACTACCCAGGTAGTTCTTTTAATTCAATTTTTTATAACGTGGTTTTTTCATACTTTTAATAAATAATGTTAACTTTTTTTGTTTCAAATAGGGTAAAAACAGAGTAAGAATTCATAAAATGGTACAAATCATTTAAATTTTGTCGACAAAAATGATAAATCCAATCTGAAAAAATTGTGAATTTTTGAAAATATTTAAGGTCAAACGTTTCCGACAAGCTTTAGAATCCATTACAAATTATAAAAAATTATAAAAATTATTTATTTGACAAAATATCACAGATTTTGTTAATTTACATCCAAAACATTGAATTCCGATCACACCTAAAGAAGTGATGCAAATTCAGTGCAACGCCTGTTGAAATGGAGGACTTCCGTCCTATGACAAGCCCATGTTAAATTCATCGCTTCTGCGTCAATTTTGCACCACTTCCGGATCCAAAGAGAACATTTTCACTACATTTTTGGCGACGCTTTTTTTGCTGGGATATTATAAATACAAGGAAATGTGTTTGAAAATATTTTGATAGAATTTGAAAAAATGTTAAAAAATTATTGGACAAAATTACTTTCAAATCAATTTCTGGTTTCCAAAAATTTATTCTAGGTCATTGGATATGAAGATTAAGGTAATTGATACTATTAAGTTATTGAAAAGAAAATGCCAGTTACCAACTTCACAAGCCTGACTAGTTCCATAGACTTTAGCATAGATCTGGCGGGGGCAGATGGTTCGTTTTAGGTCTTATTTGCTAATTTCTTCTCGAAATTATTTACGGTAATTGTACACTTCCCACATTTGTACCAATTTTTCACCGCCACTGTGCATAATATTGTCATATAACTACAATAACTTAATCTTATTTTGTGATTATGGTTTCTTACTACACTGATGCAGCAATAAATCGAAATCTATTTTTTACTGAATACGTTTTTTTAATAAAATAAAAAAACAACAACAATTTATTCAATCAAAATTTTTGTTTTGTTGTTCAGTGAATTTTTATACCCACCACCATAGAATGGTAATGGGGGATAATAAATTTGTCATTCCGTGTGTAACACATCGAAATATCGACTTCCGACTACATAAGGTATATATTCTTGATCAGGGAGAAATTCTAAGACGATATAAGCATGTCCGTCTGTCCGTCTGTATGTCTGTCTGTTGTAATCACGCTACAGCCTTCAATAATTGCTCTATCGTCCTGAAATTTGGCACAGATTCGTTATTTGGTTGCAGGCAGGTCAAGTTCGAAGATGGGCTATATCGGTTCAAGTTTTGATAAAGTCCCCACATAAACCGATTTGTCGATTTGGGGTCTTGGGCTTATAAAAAAAACGTAGTTTTTGTCCAATTAGCCTGAAATTGAAAATCTAGAGGTACATGAGGACCATAAAGAGGTGTGCTGAAAATGGTGCCCATCGGACCATGTTTTGGTATAGCCCCCATATAGACCGATCTCCCGATTTTGCTTCTTGGGCGTCTAGAAACTGTATTTTCTATCCGATTTGCCTGAAATTGAAAATCTAGAGGTATTTTAGGACCATAAAGAGGTGTGTCGAAAATGGTCCGTATCGGTCCATGTTTTGGTATAGCCCCCATATAGACCGATCTCCCGATTTGTCTTCTTGGGCTTCTAGAAGCTGTACGATACTGATTTGCCTGAAATTGGAAATTTAGAGGTATTTGGGAACCTTAAAGAAGTGTGTCGAAAATGGTCCGTATCGGTCCATGTTTTGGTATAGTCGCCGGTCTTTACTATACCAAAACATGGCGACTATACCAAAACAAATTGGGAATCCAAGCTATTTTTTTGGAAACTCCTTCTTTGATGGATACTAAATTTGAAAAAAATACCTGTGAAACTACAACGAGAGAGAGAGAACAAATCCTCAATAATCTTTCCAGCATTACTGAGAGGAGATAAGGTTTTTCCATGAGATCTATGGATGTTTTTATTTATTTTGTACTTTCAGGAGCTGCCTTAATACACTCTACCTATGGTACATAGAATTTTTTTTATTTTTTACTCATACTTGTACCCATCATTGCAATATTTAAATAAAAAGAAATGAAAAAAAAATTAAAAGTATTTGCCTGAAATTGGAAATTTGGAGGTATTTGGGGACCTTAAAGAGGTGTGTCGAAAATGGTCCGTATAGGTCCATGTTTTGGTACAGTGACCTATAGACCGATTTTTATTCTTTGGCTTCTATAAACTGTATTTATTACCCGATTTGCCTAAAATTGGAAATTTAGAGGTATTTTGGGACCCCAAATATGTGTGCCGAAATTGAGGTGTATCGGTCCATTTTCTGGTATAATCCCCATACAGACCGATCTCTCGGTTTTACTTCTTGGGCGTCTTGAGACTATATTTTCTAGCCTATTTGCTTGAAATTGAAAATCTACAGGTATTTTAAGATCACAAATAGGTGTGTCGCAAATGGTGCCTATTGGTCCGTATTTTGGTATAGCCCCCATATAGACCGATCTCCCGACTTTATTTCTTGGGCTTCTAGAATCCGTAGTTTTTATCCAAATTGCCGGAAATTTGAAATATAGAAGTATCTTAGGACCATAAAGAGGTGTATCGAAAATGGTTACTTCTTGGTCTTCTAGAATTCGTAGTTTTCACCAATTCGTCTTAAAGTGGAATTCTAGAGGTATTTGAGGAACATTAAGAGGTGGTGAGTATTTGCCCATATCTTCTAAACTAAGCGTCCTAGACCGAAAAGGACGATAATTTGTGACCACCCCTAAAAAGTTGACAAATCCACCCAAAACCTAACTCCCGAATTTATTTCTAGGACTTCAAATCAAGGCGTTATTTCATTATATACACGATATGTTTATGATTTCTCTAAAACTCAAACAAAACTGGTTCTCATAAATCCAGAATTTGAGCTGGTCTTCGTAGGTAGAATCTTTTATTTTTTTCTTCGGGAAGCGTACTGGTTGAACTGATTTGCTTGGGAGATTTGTTGTCAAACTCTCTAAAATGCTATATATTATCAAGTAAACCGCTACGACGATGAGTTTTCAAAGTAAACTATTATATTTGATTCATGGTGGTGGGTATTTAAGATTCGGCCCGGCCAAACTTACTGCTGTATATACTTGTTAATTGAATCAAATATTTTTTTTGGGTTATTTGAGAATAAAGAATGGACCAATTAATTTGGTACTTAGGTTAAAGTGGCAGCCCGATTAATATTCAGGCTCACTTAGACTATTCAGTCCATTGTGATTTTGGTACTCAAAAAAATAATTTCGAGTCGAACATGTCCTTTATATTTTATGTTTTATTTATTTGTTTTTTTGATAATCGAAACTGATGTTTGTTACATTATTATTTTCTACTGCAGCTCTCCCACAGTGCAGCGTGAGATTGGATGTTTTCCCATTTCCATGAATTGATGTCAACAATTGTCAATGTTTTTGGTTGGCTTGTGACATATTGAAATGTTTGTTTTTACGCGAATTTCATTGCTTCCCCAAAGGAAAGATAAGGGTTGTCCCTGTTGTGAACTGCATTACATTTAAATGTGGAACCATCCAACTATGTGTAATTGCTCATCATTTGTTAGTAAAATGTGAATGTAACTGCATTTAAGTGGGTTGACGTTTATTGGGACTATTAAAGCTTCAATTCCGATAAAGTGAAAAATGTTGTTACGTGTATAACATAAGCAAATTATAGTGATACCAGTTTTTTCCAGACCCTTGTCCCCAAAAATTCACATTTTCAACTAAAATTCCTACACTAAAGACTATGGAAATTTGCCCTAGCCAGTAATGAAACATAAGTCTAGTTAGGCTTGTGATGATTGGTATCCGGCATTTTCTTTTCAATATAATAATTATATCAATTCCTTAATATTCATGTCCAATAAGCTCGTATTAAAATTGTAATAATTTGTAAACAAAAATTGAAAGAAAAAATTAAAAGAATAGGATTTGCTGCATAATAATAATTTAAAAATTAAAAAAAAAATATAAATATATAAAATTTTTAAACCAATTTGCGAGGTACAATAAGATTACGATTTCAAAACGCGCGATACCCTTGTCGTGAGAATTAATTATGGGTATAGAGAATCTTGAAAATTTTTTCTTATGCAAATCGCCTTCTAAATACTCAAGAAATAAAATTAGGTGATCGACGAATATGAAGGAGATGCCAAAAATGAGATTATATTAAATATATTCATCATATCTATATTTATGGGATATATTGAACTGAGGCCTCACGAAATGATTTCACAATAGTAGAAAAGTGTTTTATCCAAGTAGAGTAAAATGTATATAAGCGCTTCGTCCTCTTCCACGAAAAATATCCCATATTTGGGGAAAAATTCACAATACTTGAATTGTATTCGACTCCACAATGTAGTAGAGGATATTAAGATTTAGCCATGCGCCCACATGGTGATTAGTGAGACCACCTCACAGACAGATGTTCACCGCTTCAACACCAACAACACTATGTTCTCCAGGTATTATAATTTTGATCTGCGTGAAAATTTAAATATTGACCTCGAGGTTAGTTTTTCATACATGTTTTTTTTCGACATCTTCTACTATGCCAACATTCCCTCCTATCAACTTGCACTGTATTTAGATACATTCAGAGATCTAATATTGTGGAAATTATTTAGACATTTTTTTTATACTTGTACTAACGAAACAAGACAAGTACTAGCAGATATGTGAACGCACATAAATATAAAATAAGCATTAGGGGTGTTCAGGCAAATCAATTAAAAGTTGATCCACAAACATTGTTAACGCATTCTGGGTTCTTGTATCAATATTTTCCATCTCCGATTAAGTTATTTTGCACAATTCTTAGAAAATATGTATTTTACAGTTTTAAGTGAAAATTTAAATTTTGAACAATTAAATGTCGGAAAAAAGAAAATATGATTTTTGTGAAAAAAAAAATTTACTTCTTCTTTCAAATTAACTTTCAAGTTATAACTAGTTTGTTAAGCAATGCAAATGATGCGAAATTTGATTTGATCAAAATTTGCACTACTTCCGGATAACAAATTGGGGATCCAAGTTATTTTTTGGAAACTCCTTCTTTGATGAGTACTAAATTGAAAAAAAAACCTGTGAAACTAGAACGAGAGAGAGAACAAATCCTAATAATAATCTTTCCAGCATTACTGAGAGGAGACAACGTTTTTCCATGAGACCTATGGACGTTTTTATTTATTTTATATTTTCAGGAGCTGCCTTAATACACTGTACATATGGTACATAGTATTTTTTTATTTTTTACTCATACTTGTATCCATCATTGCAATATTTAAATAAAAAGAAATGAAAATAAAAAAAATGAAAAGTATTTTCTCTTTCATTACTGAAAGCAGACAAAAATAAACATTTAACACGGCATTGTTTAGCAATGGTTTGAGGCAGATGTAGGGGTCTATTCGAGATGATGATGAAGAAGAGAAAAAACAGAAGCAGCAGAAGGCAATACGACAATGATGACATGAATTGTAATCAGCCAAGTTTTGTCGGCTATGGACTGGATAGCGAAACTGACGGTCATTATCGACTTTTTGAACGCATGATCAATTTCAAAGGGGGAAAAAATTCTATTCATATCTTCAAACGATTACAATGGGATGATAATTAAAAATGGACATTGTATATTGTTTTTCTGTTACGGAGCCGATGATTTATTGTTTATGAATATTGTTACAAGGCTTTTAGTTTTATAAAGAATTTTGTGTGTGTTGTTTTATTTTTTTGCATAGGTTGGAAATGGAGGTGTTGTAGGCTAAATCAGAATTTAGATAAATTTAGTTTCCCTTTTTTATGTAGGCATTAATTAATATCTTCTTATATACATATGTATACAAAGGGTGGTTCGAGTAATTAACTTAACACAGCGATGTAAAAATATGGCAAGAGGAATTTTCTAATGTGTAGTATATTCTCGTAAATCACTGCTGTCGAAATATTAGCCAGTTGTGACGACGACTTAGATAAATACAATTCAATTCCATTCAAATCAAATCAATTCTATTTAATTCAATTCAATTCAATTACATGTAATTTCATTCACTTTATGTAAGTAGATAAAATAAGTAGGGAAGTACATTGAACAGTCAATTTTCGACTTTTCTATCCTTAGCTCATAGAAACAAAGCCATTATGGGTCTCTTAATTTCCTCTGTTACGAATAATTTACTAGATCGATAGTGAATATTTTACAGCGTGGTGTTTTACAATTTCATAGCTATTTCTGTCATAATCTAAAAATCAATTAACACAGCAATACTAATCTAATGGATTCCAAAGAATTTGCTGATTGACTGATTGCTTGCTGTTAATAATCTGCACATTTTAGTTGGTGTTGTTGTTACTGTTTTCGATGAAAATATTCGTTTTTTTAATTTTCCTGGTGGCTTTATCGACCATCACAATTGGACAGAATCAACGTATGAATGCACAGCTGTATTTGGTTCGTGACGACTCTTCTCCAAAAACAAAACAAAAAAGAAAAGCCGTTTACACAGAGGGTAAACACTTGTGTTAACATTTGTTATACCACCATCCATGGTCCCCTTGCATCTCCCCCATACTCTCGTTAATGGGAAAGCTACATCTATCACCACGTCAGTTATTCTCACTCGATGTAATGGGGATATTTCGTTTTGTTTGTTTTGGATAATATAGAGAAGTACAGACTTCCATATCCCTTTTCTATTATTCGCAGCCAATGCTTCAGTTTCATTCACTGTGAAACTACAATCGTAGGGGTAAGAAAGGGTAGAAATACTCGGTGGATGTGAAAAAATGTTATGAGCACTATTTCCCGCTGAGCATTCACAAGGATGTCTTAATAGTTAGAGATTATTATATTGCAATATGGATATATTATGGCCTATGTGGAGAATACTAATTGAGGAACCTGCTTGAAGAAGGAGATATGAGTATCCCAGCAAACGAATTTCGAAGTTCGTTCCTAAGGCATTACTTTTAATGTACCTCAAAAAATGCTCTTCTAGGGATGAATTTAATTTTATTTTACAAAATAAATCCTTCGTTTATATAAATTTAAATTTTCTGAATTTTACCGGAAATATGTGAAAAAAAGTTCCGATTCTTTTTTAGCTCACGTTGAATTTGCCATAAAATAATTGTTGTAATTTTTCGAAAATTGTGAATTACTGCGGACTCTATGTTATGCTGTGGATGCTTAAAAATATGACTTCGCCCTATGACAAGCCCATTTAAGATGTGTTGCTACTGATCCGACTGTGTACCTCTTCCGGATCCAAACAGAACATTTTCATTGTCTTTTTGGCTATACTTGTATTACTGGGATGCGAATGTTGTCACTGTAGTTGAATGGTTACTATGGACGCATTGCATATCAAATGCCCCGGTTTTCGTCGGCTTATTGTGATGAATGTTTAATGAAATTCAATGGAAGTTTATTTGCTTTGTAATATTCGTAACCTCTCTGGATTATTCGCTCCTTTGTCATCCAATGGTTTTTATACACACAAAAAAAATTCTGATTCAATCTAGAAATTAATTGATCCAATTAATTTTTTAATTGAAATGTCTTCAATCACAGAAATGATAGTATCAATTAAAACATTAATTGACAGTCAATTAAAAAATTAATTGATCCAATTAAATATTTAATTGATACTATTAATTTGTGTGATTGATTTTTATTTCAATTAAAAAATTTGTTGAACCAATTAATTTTTTAATTGAATATTTTTTAAAACTCAATTAAGATTTTAATGGGAAAAAATTTCGTGAAATTTTTTTCTGTGTAGTTGAGACTCTCCATGGTTAAATGGTTATCATGGCTGTATAGTGGGGGTCATGGATTCCAACATCGAAAAGTCTTCTTTCATTCTATTAGTAATGTTGGGGACATTTTTGAGAGCACTAAAGCTTGCCCTATATTACGACGCCTATATCAGACTCGCAGTAGTCACACATACATTCATAACTCTTACATCATGGAGATGTTCATACCGTTGGGTTACACAGACACCATTGTACATCTGTAACATGAGAAAATCCCCATACCTAGGTTAGGTTAGGTTAGGTGGCAGCCCGATGTATCAGGCTCACTATTCACACCATTGTGATACCACATTGGTGAACTTCTCTCTTATCACTGAGTGCTGCCCGACTCCATGTTAAGCTCAATGACAAGGGACCTCCTTTTTATAGCCGAGTCCGAACGGCTTTCCACATTGCAGTGAAACCACTTAAAGAAGCTTTGAAACCCTCAGAAATGTCACCAGCATTACTGAGGTGGGATAATCCACCGCTGAAAAACTTTTTGGTGTTCGGTCGAAGCAGGAATTGAACCCACGACCTTGTGTATGCAGGGCGGGCATGTTAACCATTGCACCACGGTGGCTCCCTAAATTAACTCTTCTGACTCGACTCTTACAATGTGAGATACCACTGCGTGGTAGAGTTGTGCACTTGAGTAATATTTTTCTCACTCTCACACAAGGCGGAAAATTTGAACCCAAGAGAAGAATTTTTTTATTCACGTCTACTCACGATCATCGTAACTCATGAAAACTATGGATTCTCTCACATACATCTGGACTCATTCAAGAAATTTATATTGTGTGTGTGTTACGTTTGAAATTTAATTTTTGAGAGTGAGTAGATGGAGATAAGAGTTAAACAAACGTGCGTCATCGAGAACAAATACGGGGTCAGCCTAGAATTATGTGGCTAATATACCAGACGAGCCTGATTCAAAACGTGAGCTTGATTTCAAAAGCGTTATATATTTAAAAGTATAGAATACGTTCGTGAGCGTACTTTCTCGAAATTTGTTATTCACACATACTCACCAAAAAAATGATTTCCGTTACTCATTGGCTCATGCTGATTGGAGGTTATTCACTCTCACGAAAAAAATGATTTTCGTGACTTATTAGCTCATGCTCATTTGAGGTTAATCACTCTCACGCACAGCCAAGAACATTTTTTTGAGCAACGATAATTTCGTGTCACGTATTTTAACTAATCCATCTTCTAACAGAATCCATTCAATGATCAAATCTACCGTTACCATTGAAACCAAAATCGTGTAATTAGCGAACATTTGGAAAGTCGGAAAGAATTCAATTTAAAACAATTGACTTGTGAAAAAGCGTGTTCGTTTCGCAAAAACCATGTTGCCTTGGTGTTATACTACTTTTTCCCGCATTGTATTTTTGCCCAAATGATAGTGGAATTTCTAAGTTATTGTTGGTTGATAATATTGTGGGAGATACAGTTACAAACGCTATGACAGTGTCATTTATATTTTGAAATCAATTTCGAGAATGCTGCACTTTTTTCAAGTGAAATCGCTGTAAATTCCAAATTTAATTTTTTATTACATTTAAAAAAGCCAAAGAGAACATATTTTCCAAATATTAAAAATACCGAAAAGTCTAATGTCGTTTTGCTACAATTAAAAAAAAAATGATAAAAGATCTACTATTCCATTTTTATTATACAATTTCAAAGTCGACTTTCCCAAAATCCTCACATTTTCAACTTGATAGAGAATGTTCAATGTTCGTTCTCTTTTATTGTTTATGTGGTTGCCTTTTTTTGCCTTTGCAATGACTCTGACTTGCGGTTTGGCTTCATCTCTTTGCTTGTAGTGATCTTCTCAGGCATCAACGACACTCATGATATGGTCGGTTTAAAGTAAAACTTTCGAGTATGCTTTCAAAAACAAGTGAAAATAGTTTCCCTAAAAGCCATACAAGCGTCTCTCTCTCTCTCAAACTTTGTGTTGTTCTAACATTCAAGGGTGATGGGCAAATGCAACCGCATTGAAAGAAGAGCTATTTTGATCTAAGGAAAGAGGGGTGGTGGGGACGTAGTGGTAAGTTCATGAATTTACTACACCACATGAGGGGAATATTTTGTACTGTTCACCTGTTTAATTACATGACAAACGAATTCAGGAACCCACGAAGGGGAAGAGAGCCCAAAGAAAGGCGGATGGATGGTTGGTTTGTTGGACGAGCACTAGAGGAGCTTCAAAAGCATTTTCTGTTTCTGTTTTCGTTGCCGTTAAGAAACGTTTAGCTGAAAAGGTAATTCAAATACGCTTTGTTAACCACAAAAGCTAAAACAACTACTAAATCACCCACTCATTCACTCACTTGCAATATCAGATTTCGTAAATGCATCCGCATCTTTGGCTTTTCAGAGCAGTGTTACAGTGCTGTTTCAAAATGGTTGAAAGGTAGACGAGTAAGTTTGTCCATTACTAAGATCCTACGACAAAGGCACTTTGGTTTAGGATTTTGTTTTCATCGTTTCTCAAGATAATGGATGACAGTTAATACACACAAAAAATTATCACCAACATTTTTTCAATTAAACACTTAATTGAATTTGGAAACGGATTCAATTAATATGTTAATTGATTCAATTAATTATTTAATCAAATCCGAATAAAACCCAATTAAAAAATGATTGATATTTGTTACGTTTCCAATTAAAATATTAATTGATTCAATCAATTTGTTAATCAATTCGGAAATAATTTTCAATTACAAACGTGATTGAAATTTTTTCCGTTTCCAATTACACATGTGATTGATCCAATCACTTTTGTGATTGAAATTGAATAATTTTGAGCAATGGAAAGAGCGAAAAGAGAACAAGAGAATGGGTATTTATTCAACATTGTATGATGGAGAGATCAGTCTGTTGAAGTAACTTGTAACGAACGGTTGGGTTTTTGTTTTTCGCGTAAATTGAAAAACATGATTGGCGACATTCTGTCTGCTGCATTCAAAATGTGTGCATAAATATTTTGAACGCAACAACAAATCATAGCAAAGGGTTGAAATAAATAAAGTGTGCAACAACAAACGACCACGTGGTAAAGGTTTGAAAAAAATATTTGGGAGAACGCATTTGAAATTACCTGTGTTTGTGTTTCGTGGTATTGTAAAAATGGAAAACAATCTACGTTTATTGAAGTAAGAAATTGTGAAATGTGAATACCGTTTTCCATTGAAGCCTGTTTACATTAAACGGACTAAAATAATATATTTTTTATTCATTTCTTTTAGTAACCAATTTTATTTCGTGAAATTGACCAATCAATCCCATCAACTCCATCATTTTATCAAATATGTAAGAATATGTTTGCAACAAAAAAGTGGGTACCGTATTGATCTTTTAAAATTATAATTTTTTTCACTCCTAGTTTTCGTAAAACCAAGAGCGGTATGGATTTGTTGGAAGATTCACCTTGAAGTTGCGAAGTGGCGTTGGCATTAAATTGTATTTTTGTTTTACCTGCCTTTTTCAGTTTGAACCCAAGTAGAGAGCAGTATATCTGATATATAAACTAATGAGCTGAATTATGTAATGGTAGAAAAGTTCTTTCTTTTGGATTTAAAAATATGAAAAATATCCGAAAATAATAAAAATATGTATTTCCCATTTATATATTTTTTCTATTTTTAGAATTTGCAAAGTATCATCAATATAATACCAAATATTACATTGCTTTCCCATTATTTTTGTCTATGATTGGTTCAAATTTCAATGTGCGGAAATTTTGGAAAGGAATTGTTACTAAAATTAAATTACCGAGCTCCTTAATACACCTTTTTATGCTAAAAGACTACAACTGCAAAAGAAGATTATAAATCTGCAACCTGGAACTAAGAATTCAACTTGATATTCCATGAAGGTAATGTTTAACAAAATTAACTTTTAATTTAACAAAATTAAATTCGAATTATTCTGTTTACTTTCAGAAAAACTAATTTAGCTTACAGGCTGCTGATTTATTGGAAATCTAGGCGCATCTACATATTAGAAGGACCATGCTAACATGGTTATTATTATAAGGAAGATAATGATTTATATAATCTATGTAATAGTATTTGTAAGTTATGTTAGAACAAACCACAAATTTATTAGTCTATTGCATAATTCAAAAAATAATAAAATATTAAATATGTTTTATAAGAAACACATATTTTCTTTTATTTCAAATAAAATTAAATACGATTTTGGGGTCGCAATATATAAATTTTTTGATTGAAATTTATAGCCAATTTCAATTAATTATTTAATTGAATGAATGAAATAGTTGATTGATTTTTGTCGCGAAATTAATTAAAATTTTAATTGATTCAATTAAAACTGTGATTGAGTTTTATGTTAAAAATCAATCACGTTTTTAATTGATTCAATCACACAATTAATTGATTCCGTGACAAAAGTCAATTAAATTTCTAATTGAAAATCGTGTTGGTTTTCAATCAAAATGGGTGATTGATACTATCATTTTCGTGATTGAAGACATTTCAATTAAAAAAATGATTGAATCCGCGATTTTCGTGATTGAAATCAAAAAAATTTTTTTGTGTGTAGGCAAACTATTACCATGACTTCTATGTCTAACGATTAAATTTAAAGAACAAACGTGGGAAGTAAAGAGAATATTCCTTTCATTTAATTCGCTGATAAAACTGTATTTGACAAACATGATTAGTAAAAGGATTTTTTTTTCAATTTTTGGATGAGTTACACATAAAAATTAACTGTATTATTTTATGGGAAAAACGAACTACATCGTGTGAAAATTGAACTAAATTATATTAGATTTTTTAAGATCATCCATTTCTGTGTGATGTCACTTTTGGGTTCGTAAATATACGACGTTTAATTTTTTTAATACCCTCCACTGTAGTAAGGGGTATATTCCCAGCAAAAAATACTTCAACAGTAAGAGTTTAGTTGCGCTTTTTGGTGTACAATAAAGTAGGCAGTGCATCCACACTGCATGAATTGGTGGCAATAACGTATACGAGTAATCAAACTAGTTTGTGATCATTCGTTTACGTTATTGCAACCAATTCCTGCAGTATAGATGCATGAAAGGTAGTGCTGTTTTCCTTCACGCCAACAATGCTATACTCAAGATTATAAAGGGTGATTTGTTAAGAGCTTGATAACTTTTTTTTAAAAAAAAACGCATAAAATTTGCAAAATCTCATCGGTTCTTTATTTGAAACGTTAGATTGGTCCATGACATTTACTTTTTGAAGATAATTTCATTTAAATGTTGACCGCGGCTGCGTCTTAGGTGGTCCATTCGGAAAGTCCAATTTTGGGCAACTTTTTCGAGCATTTCGGCCGGAATAGCCCGAATTTCTTCGGAAATGTTGTCTTCCAAAGCTGGAATAGTTGCTGGCTTATTTCTGTAGACTTTAGACTTGACGTAGCCCCACAAAAAATAGTCTAAAGGCGTCAAATCGCATGATCTTGGTGGCCAACTTACCGGTCCATTTCTTGAGATGAATTGTTCTCCGAAGTTTTCCCTCAAAATGGCCATAGAATCGCGAGCTGTGTGGCATGTAGCGCCATCTTGTTGAAACCACATGTCAACCAAGTTCAGTTCTTCCATTTTTGGCAACAAAAAGTTTGTTAGCATCGAACGATAGCGATCGCCATTCACCGTAACGTTGCGTCCAACAGCATCTTTGAAAAAATACGGTCCAATGATTCCACCAGCGTACAAACCACACCAAACAGTGCATTTTTCGGGATGCATGGGCAGTTCTTGAACGGCTTCTGGTTGCTCTTCACTCCAAATGCGGCAATTTTGCTTATTTACGTAGCCATTCAACCAGAAATGAGCCTCATCGCTGAACAAAATTTGTCGATAAAAAAGCGGATTTTCTGCCAACTTTTCTAGGGCCCATTCACTGAAAATTCGACGTTGTGGCAGATCGTTCGTCTATTCATGATGAAATGTCAAAGCATACTGAGCATCTTTCTCTTTGACACCATGTCTGAAATCCCACGTGATCTGTCAAATACTAATGCATGAAAATCCTAACCTCAAAAGAATCACCCTTTATATCACTTCTGAGCAATATTTCTATTAAAATGAGCAATTATATCAGCGCTATGATAAAGCTGCTCTAAATCGGGACATCGCCCGATAGGTCTATCGAATAATGACCGTTTGCCCTTCTTTTGTTTTCTGCTATTACTTTTTCTTGTTGTAAGTTTTCTCGTATTGCAAATGGCTATGTTCAACTCTATTTAGATATAGCTCTTTACCATCCCATTTGTCTGAAATTGGATTTGCAATGTTACACAAAAATTGGCTCATAATGGTCGATCTATGAATCGGTACCCAGATATAATTTTTGAAAATCTTGAGGTCATCATTTTCATCGTATCTCTTTGAATTTTGAGTATGTGACGTTAATATCCATTCCGAGGGTAAATAAAATGCATTCCGGTCGAAATATTTACGTTGTTTACTTTCGTTTTTGGTCAAAGTAATTTGTGGATTTATTTATGGCTCGATTTTCATTTTGTTCGAAAATCATAAAAAATAGAACGAAGTATTTCCGGTAGCTCAAAGCCTACATTATCTTGTTTAGGTCAAAGATAATTGAGACTATAAGATGTAGCCTTGTGCTCTTATAAAGAGAAAACACATGTCAAGGTGTAGAGGGCTATGAGAAAAAAATTGTTTTATTTGTCAATTTTTTCCAAGGCAGCTCTGCCCAGGAATAAACTAAAACAGCAATAAATATTCGCTTTAACATACACATACGTTTTATTTTAATTTTCTATAATTGTTTTGGTATTGCTTTTGTGGTTTTTTAATTTAATTTATGAAAAACACAAATGTTATGATATTTTCCGAAGCAAACGGCAGTACATTTGAGAGAGACGTCGACGCAAACTTCATGATATTTTGTTGGCAGAGTCCTCTGGTGCTTACGTTTTGCAATGACAAGACCACGTCTTCTTCTAATTTGTCTATGTTTAGGTTTTTAGGCAGCATTGCCAGAATTGTTTAACCAAAAACCGCTAGATTTCCCCCAAAAAAAGGATTGAGCTTTGATATGTGTAGAAAACCTTATTCTGGCAGCAAAAATCTACAATTTTGATACCTCAGAAAAAGAGCACATTTGGCTAGACATCATAGTCGATTTTTGTATAATTCTAAAAATAGAAAATCGAACTTTGAACTTATCGAAAAGATTAAAGTCCAATCTTTCCAAATTTTGAAAAACTAAAAATGTTGATTTTAAACTTCAGTTCAGTTTTGCTCCAAAGTGTTACCTGAAGCTTTTGGTTGAATGCGGTGATGTGATCATGTTGCAATTTTATTTCAATTGAAAAAAGGAAAAAAACAACATTTATTCACAAGTGTATCACAAAGAAATGACTATGTCCATTTTATGGCTGTAACCTTGAGAAA
Source organism: Haematobia irritans (assembly GCF_050003625.1). Taxonomy (NCBI): domain Eukaryota; kingdom Metazoa; phylum Arthropoda; class Insecta; order Diptera; family Muscidae; genus Haematobia; species Haematobia irritans. Next base: position 3,283,291 of record NC_134397.1, read on the forward strand.
TTGCGGGTGCTCTTTTTTCATTTCTTTTTGCCATTATTATGAGAGGGGTTTAGTTAAAATGTATCATCTACTCGTCTTAAGGAACAACTATAAGAGGTGACGAAACTCAAGACTTATAAAAATTTACTTCACAACAAAAGACAGCTTGTCCGTCTGCCTCTCCCCATTCATTATTTGTTGACAAAAAATGCAAGATGAGCGCTAATGGTGGGACAGGTTTGAAATAAAATTACTTTTTAATTTCTTAAGAATGTGACATTTCTTCGCCATGAAGAAACAATGGCAACTTTTTGAATTCATGCCTGAAGAAATTTGCATAAAACTAAGCATGAGTTCTTTATTCATATATTCAAATATTAAGAAATTTAATCTAGACTATGGGGGTTTTTTGTTTTTTTAGAAACGGGTAGCATTGTTCATTTCCAGAAAATGCACATACAATTTTTTTCTCGATTAAAACACTTGCTGACATATAGATGACATTTTTACTAGATTTGTTAAATTATATTTTTGTCATTGTTATGTGACAAGAATTTGTGGGTTCAGATTTAGAGACTTTAGTTTTTATTAAGATACATGTAAAGTATAGATCAAATTAGAGTATTTATTTTTTACATTAAAATAACAACTTTGAGATATAGGACAACCTGGAGATGTAATTTTATCTTCGATATAACCCCAAAGAAAATATTTAAAATTCAATCTTTTTCAAAATATTAGAAATTAAAATTTGTATAAGTAAAACACCCAATTTTGCTATTATCATTCAACTTAATACTAGTTTTCAATTATTTTTGATTTATGTAAAACTTACATTAGAAATTTCCATATGCAATGTTAAGTGCTTGAGTGCCTTGTATTCGTGGATTGTTCTATCTGCTATTTTAAACAATTTTGGAATTTTGCTGATGATGAGGGTAGTGGCCATAATGATGTGGTGTCACAATTTCCATTTGATTTATTCAGCCACTTTTTGCAAATATGAATATGAAATGTTTTAGCCCGTTTTGTGTGATGCGGTTTTAATTCAATTTATTTATTTTAGTATGATTAATTTTTTTTCAGTTTTCTGCACTTTTGATTTATTGTTTGATTAATGTTTGCATATTTCATAAAAGTTTGCTCTGGTGTTGATGTATTTGGCAAAAAAAAAAAAATATATATTTCACAAGAAATTATTTTCGTTGCACATAAAATTTTTTTTATAGTTTTCTTGATGGTTTTTTAGTAAGTTTTTCTGCTTTTTTTTATTGGAGACGATCAGTGGGTGTTTCACTTGGCATGTTCATTATTTTTTTTTCAGACATTTTTGGGAATCCATTTTTTCTAAAATTTTTTTATCGGCTATTTTTCCATAACGATAATAATATTCATAACAATGTGTTTTATTTGTTTATGCAATTTTATGCGCTGATTGTTGTTATTGTTGACAAAATATTTACTTTTGCTGGTGTATTACATATCACTTGACCAACAGCGTTTGATTATATGATAGCGATTCTGCTGTGATGTATTTGCTTAGCTGTCCCGTTTTTTTCTGTGTCGCTAATGAATACAAATATTCATTATTTTAAGAGATGAAATAAATGCATAAAAATTATCAGGAAAATATAAGGATTGCTGTTAATTTATTCAAAAAGGTGGGTTAGAGTTTTGTTTTAGACTATACCACGCTATGTTATGCTGTAAGTTGAACTTGGTGCAGGGATAAGTTAAATTTTTTATAAATTTTTGTAAAATAAACAAGTGAGGAAAGTTTAAAGTCGGCTGGGGTTGACTGTATTATTCCCTGTCCCAATTTGTTTATTTTCGGTACCATATCAAATCCTTAAAATTTTGCTATATACACTAAACAAATATTTACGTGATATTAAAGATAATACAACCTAAATTTGAGGATGTGCAATTTATAAATTATTAAGGATAAATTTCTTTAAAGTAATTAAATTTTAATTAAAATAAAGTTTATAATCTTTCCTTCAAAACATTTTTTTCATTAAATTTAGAACACACTTTTTGTAAATTTGCGTCCCTCCGTTAAAGTCACATGTCTTTGAACTAAGGCAAATTTTCCTTAAAGTAACAAAAAAAACACGTTTATGATTTAAAGAAATCGTCCTTAAATTAACTCAAATATTGAATCTTTACATTTAAGATAAAAACGCTTCAAATATAGGCTAAGACTTATTTTGAGGATTTAGCATCTTTGGTTTAAAGTTTTTGGATTTAAGAATACATTTTATACTTTTAACCCTTTCGACCCCGAATTTTTATAGATATCGCAAATTTTTTTTTTACTTTTAATCATGTTGAAGTCATTTAAGAAGCGTCTAGCCAAAATTTCGGGTCGCCACGCCCATTTGTTTAGGCGGTAGAGAATGTTGCCTGTGGGCAACTTTGGGCAATTGTGACTACAAACTATTTTGTTTTGTAATGATACACGTATTACGTTTTATTGGATTTTTGTTAAGTTTTTTGTTATTTTACAGTAAATATATACTTAGATGCCCGCGTGAGTGGAATTTCAATCACGCTCAAACACATTCACGAAGAAATATTTGTACTCACGCATGCCATGTGGATAGGAATTCACGGTCACGAAATGAAAAGTCATACTCGCACACGCTCACACATGAACAATGTTTATGTCTCACGCTTTCGCACGATTCACGACAATTTTCGTAATTCACGACAAATCTCGTAAGTCACGAATATTTTCGGAACACGACAATTTTCGTGGCTCAATAAAATTCTGGTAATTAACGAAATTTCTCGTGACTCACGCTATTGAAATCTTAAGCGTGATTAAATATGTAAAGGTGATTAAAATCGGTGAGCTTGAATTTAATCGTGAACGTGAATTTGTTCGTGATTGTGACTTTTTGTGTCTGTTTTACCGTGAGTGCGCATTTTATCGTGAATATGAATTTTATTGTTAAGGTGAATTTTATCTTGAGCGTGAGTTGGATCGTGAGCGTGGGTTGGATCGTGAAAGTAAATTTTTATCGGGAGCGTGATTTCGGAGAAAGTTTACTCACGCACAATCACGAACACTATTTGAGTTTTACTCACGCTCACGCGCCACAAATTTTTCTTTAATCCCGTTCACGCACATTCACGAGGTTTCGTTTAAATTTCATTTACGAAATTTCGTTTAAATTTCATTCACGGCTTCGCGTGAATCACGCGTGACTCACGAAAATGTTTTGTTTTTGTTTTTAACCCATTTCAATTTAACTGGCGGTGTAAAAAACCAAAGTATTATAAAGCGTCAATATTTGTGCTAATCCACTAGTATGTTGCCAAGAAGTGGCTTCCTCCTTCCAAATTCCACACAGCACTGCAGATATGTTTTCCACATCATCGCCGCATTTCTCGTCACTGGGACATCCCAATTGAAGTTTGAAATTTTTTCAAAATCATTGTTTTTCAAACCTTTTTTCTCCAGGTCTTATGTTCAAAAATATGTAATTTTACTACCACAATTGCCCAAAGTTGCCCACAGGCAACTTTTCAATTTTGAAATTTTCCATCTGTTGTTTTTTTTGCAATTCTAAGATTTGACTTCCAGAAATATTTTATTTGACATGTACACCCTCAAAAAAATCGCTTCTTTAACATATGTTCCAAACATATTTTGCAGGAAGCACATATATTATTGCATACTGCCGAAACATTAATATGTTTGTTTTATGTGAACATATTATATGTTTGGAAGCATTTTGAGCCAAAAATATTATATGCTTGGAAGAATTTTTCCCAAACACGATTGTGCTCATTCCCTAACATACTCGTAATTTTCACTCCCACGAAATTTTTTAGTTATTGGAACCTTTCTCTGTAATACAAATAATGTTGAAAAAATTATTCACTTTTATAAATTTTTTAAATTTTACCTTTCGCCTGCACGGAGAATCGAACCGAGGACCATACAGTTTGTAAGCCAACACACTATCCACTGGGCTACGTAGCTGTTATAGTCACCAGTAGATAATTATCGTTTTAAGTTACATTTATATAGCATAGTTTGCAGCGCCCACGAGCCCATGCAAACATAACATTATTTAACAGAAACATACATTTGTTTGCCACGTGGAGCAGTGGTTAGCATGTCTGCCTTGCATGCAAAGGGTCGTGGGTTCAATCCCTGCTCCGACCGAACATTTTTTTTGTTTTTTTTTTTTTTTTTTTTTAATTTACACATTTATATTTATACTATATTAATTTTTTTAAATGAAACATCGAAATGTGCGTTATTAAAGATTTATAGTCAGTAACAGTGCTTGATATAAACGAATTTGAATGATTTTTGGATAAAATATTATTTTTTATTGCAAAAATAACAATCTTGTAATAAAAAACTGTTTTTGTACAAAACTTTAAAATTTGGAAGGAATTCAAAAACTAACAAAAGAAGAACGTTGAGTCGAGTATAAACATACATACATAATTTTATAATATAAACATAAATTTATTTAGGAGTGAACAGTTTTTTACTAGCATTTAACACAATCGCTCTAAAATTCCTTTTATTTTTCTTTAATAATTCATTTTAAAGAAAATAAACTTTTTAAATTGTTTTAGCTGTAAAAGTCGAACTTAATGCCCGCTTTTATATTTGATGGTGTCCGTCAACTCCTCGTGGACTACTTTTTAATAAAGAGAAACTAAACTTTGTTTTTTTACATTTTACTGTGTAATTTTTCACTATTTCCTCCTTATTTCATTTTATTGTCCCAACTCTAAAAAGAGTATAGTGCCCTTTCGTTATTTTTATGAAGACCCCTGATTTCTTTTAACGAACAAAGAAAAAAATTCTGCCCATAATGCCAAAATGATAAACAAAACACATGTCCACACATACATAAAATGCTGCTCTCAAGGCGAACACATAAGCTGTTTGTTTTTCAAATGTCTATTCTCTTGGTTCAGAATGTATATTCTCTTTATTCAAATTAAATAATATTTAGAATTAAACATATCAAATTTTTGGCCTTATCATAAAATAGTTTTCCGAAACAACATACAAGCGGTTAAAAAAAATGTTCTCTTTTGACTCTTTTGCTGTGTTATATTGATATCTTTCGTCAACTCTCCCGGTTTCCATCTCTATTTCTCTCTATACTCTCTCTGTCGCTTTGAATAAAATATCACAACATATGTATGTTTAGTTGAAATTTGTAAATTTATATATGTTTGTATTCACACATATGATTTTTATGAAACATTCATGCCCCAAACATAATATATTCTAACATATTAACATAGATGTCCCAAACATTTAGTGTTAGTTTAGGAAAATTACATGTTCGCACTTAAATATATTGTGGTTTAAAATCGTGCCCGAAACACATTTTGTTTATATCGGAACATATGAAAAACATATTTTTCTAACAGTGTAGATTTAATAAAAACTTTCAACATTTTAGTTGTAATTTTTGAAAAAACCCACATGTATAAAAACCTCTTCTTAAATTCGCAAATATTTTTTTTCTTGAGGTACGTGCGTATTAATGATAATTTTTTTGCTAATTGACAACCAAATTAGCTGATTTTTCATTCAACTTGTACAAAACTCTTGTAGCTTTCGATACCGTTACAGTTTTGTGGACAAAAACAAAAACAACGCTGACAGTGAGTCTCAAACACACAAAAAGTTGCCCACAGGCAACTTTAGGGTCGAAAGGGTTAAGTATCCGTCATAATTTGGATTTTTGAACTGCCATTTGTTTGTGCGTGAATAACTTCATTAATATATCGCGAAAAGAAAATGAAAATTCGATAAATGAGATCTGTATCCTAATTTTATTTTTAAAACCAGATAAGTCCCTAAAAAACAATTTTTTTAAAAAGCCGCATCTTTGGCTCGGAATCAATACCATACCAAAATCTTTATTGGAAGGTCATAATCTTTGGATCCAAGTAAACTTTTTTTGAGTGGTAGAAATAACCGCACTCTGAAGGAACAGTTTACTATTCTGTGGAATGAAAATTTATTTTGACTCTAAAAATCTTCTTCAATAGCAAATAAAAAGGATTATAGATAATTATTGAAATGGTTGTCAGAAACTGGGATTTATTTGCTTTTAAAGCAAATAATTTGTTTAAAATTTCGTAACGGAGGAAACTATTTTTACTTTGTTTGTAGTGAGGAAGCACAACACTAATGGTGCCAATAGTTTTTTCTTACCTAAAAGTTAGAGCAGGATATGGGTCAAGCGATCTCTACATCAATACGAGAGCAGAGATTTTTGATACTTTATCCTCCGTGGTTTTTGTTAACATCAATGTTTCTTTAAAAGCAAATACAAGAGATTATAGACCATCTTTACACTGAAAAAAATATTGTCGTGAGTTCAAAGATTTCATGTCTTTAAAATACGAATGCAAATTTAGTTTAGCATAGAAGACGCATTTCTCTAATATAAAGTTTTTTTCCTTGTCCAAAAGTCGATAAACTTTTCAATCAAGTCGTATTTTCCTTATAATTAAGTGATTTGACTAAAAAATGGGTATCATAATATGAAAGAAAATATGTTTGGGCTAAGGTCAACTCAAATAAATAAATAAATTTAATAATTCAGAAAAATTCTTTAGATTTAATGAAATTGTCTTTAAATTTGTTGTCTTTTTGCATCTTGACTACAAAGCAAAAAATCGTTCAAATATAGGACATGTTTTTTAACACTTTATTTTAAAGACGTTTTTACTTTAAAAATAGCATAAATTCTACTGGAAGTCGAGTCTTAATTTGGAAAATAAAGTTGTCGTTAACTCGTTTTTAAAGGACTTTGATAGCATATGAAGAAAAAAAGCTGAAAAAGAGAACAATTAAAATTTGCTTCCTAAAAGCAAGCACACAAAACCCAAATCTAAAAGAGAATTGTGTCTTAAAAGTATCCTTACTTGTATTCTCCGCTTCTTTGGCTCGGAATCAATACCAAAATTTTTACAGTAAAGACAAAATCTTTGGAACCGGGCACGCTTTTTTTTCAGTGTATACCACTTCTCATATAATCGAGAGGATTTTAGAATTTAAAATACAATCAAATAACGGATCGGTAAAGCTCTAGTCAAATTCTTTGTAGTCCTTTAACTCTTCCGCTTCCGCGGTAAAACCATTTATACTAGAATAAATTCCTCTTAAAGTGGTGTGGTGGGTAAATCCCACATATGTTACATAGGAACTTTCGTCTTCAAATTCGGACCAAGCCCCAATCGATTATACGAATCTTCCTGGAATCAGCTATATCTGTTTAGATGTGGAAGTGTAACCTCACACATATACATATACATCTCTCGATATTTGCTACACACACAAAAAATATCAATTAATTTTCTTGTCAATACAATTAAAAATATGTTTAAATTTGAGCTGACAACGTAATTTGTAAATACAATTACGATTTTATTTTGTCACATTAGCAACCAAATTTGTTATATCAACAAAAATTTTGTTTTACATAAAAATTTTCTTTAACAACAATTTATTGTAAGTTAAAAAACTATAATATTATTTTGTGTGTAATTATAATATTATTTTGTTTCATGTGTAATATTTTCAAAAGACTATGGAAAGACAATTGCAATAAAATAATGTTTTTTTATAAAGTTATTACATGCATTTAATTTTTGTCTCGATTTCCTTCTCTTTACAAGTGGCCCCATTAAAATTTTGTTAGCTAAAAAATGGTTTTTTATAGTTATTGTAATTTGTTCGTTATGTAGAACATATTTCTTCTTCTATTACCTAAGATACTTTATCAAATGTTTCAGTTTTTTTAATTGGCTTATGTGCATATGCATTTATTATTCACTTTTTTGGATTTGCAATTATTTTTAATAATCTCTTTTTGTCAGAAAATTTCATTTACATTTTATCACTATCTATTTTACAATTTTTGTTTTCATTGTTGATTTTTTTCTACATTCACTTTTATAATTACTAGCCGCAATGCATTCCAGATTTTTAAAATATTTTTTTTAATTTGTGGTTTTTTATTATTTTGTCATTTTGACAAATTTTCTTGGCAATTGTTTTAGCGGCGGGTTTTTGTTTGTGCTTGCATTTAATTACAGTTGATGCATTTCCTTTCTATTCTGTTGTATTTCATTTCAATTTCACTCTCACTATTTCAAAGAAAACGCTAAGATCCATGACTTGAACGTTCCAATCGCGACGAGTTATCACAACAAACTGAATTTGTGAATTTTCCTCATAGGATTCTTACATTGTGCTGTGCTATAGTGACCATGGTGGCAGCAACAGAGACGCACCAAACATTAGCAATAGCAGCAACAACAGCAGGAGCAGTTGAGACAGCAGTACAGCATCACTGGTTAGTTAACAGAATTTCCACTTTAGGCCATCTACAGTCCTCTCGCAAATGTTAAGCAACAGCAAGAGTTTGTGTGTGCTTTTGGGGTGGAGGGGGAATATTCATTGAAAAGCCAACTAATAGGGGGATGCTGTTAAGAACATTTGTTTTGGGATTTTTTTACAGCCCCGGCGCGAGAGATAAAAACGTGATGGAAAATGAGCTTCACACTATTGCCACTTTGTGGAGAGAGAATATATTATGGTTTATTTCTTTGGGGTTTCTTTTTGAGTAAAGCCATATGTCTTCTCGCAGCATATACAAAGTAGAAAAACACGTGCTTATTTCCCCTCTGGAGGCACGTGTATGGATAGAAGCAATTCTTGGAAGCAAAGAATTTCCTGATGCCTTTATATTTTCCAAAATAAACAAAATAACAACAAAACCCCACAACAAATAAGCAAAGAGAAAATACTTGTACTACTCATCATGAGTGTTTGTTTATGTTTTGATTGTTGTTGTTGTTGTTCTCTACGCCCCTTAGTATTGTTTTTGGCTTTTATTGACTTGGTGCGGTGACGTACTGCAGCTTATGTGTGTGTAGAATGTGTTCCATGAATGAATCGCCACATTGGCCATATTCGTAATTGCAACTTGTCAAAACAATCTTACAAAAAAATATTGAAATGTAAATTTCATGGGAAACCACCCCATTAATTGGCAGTGGTGAGGTAGATGCCATAACTGATTCGTGTATGACGGGTTCGACTTTGCAACAAACAGCTGCCCCTCTCTCTTGACTTTTGAAAACCATCTGTAGGTCTCTCTTGTCCCCCAGTTGCTGGTAATGCCGGTTTTGTTGTAGATTGTTCGCAGGTGATTAATTGCTTTTATTAATTGTTGATATTTGCCAATAATTTGTAAGTGATTAATTCCCGACGTGCGTATTTATATTTTTTTTGTAAATAATTTTGCTTGTTTAAATTTTCATCCATGTTGTGCAGTACTTTAAAATTGCGACCATAAAATCAAGGGGTATAAATTTGAACAGCATCGTTGTTCTTTGATGATTTAAATTTGAAAAAAAAAAATTAAAGCAAATTTTGGACTTGAGCCAAAATATGGTTCTGCCTTAATTCCATTTAGAATATTAGCACTAAAAATAAATAATCAATCGAATATATTTTGTAAGACAACTGTTTCTGGTAGTTCTATATTTCTAATGGTACTATACTGGCTGATGCCTACATTTTTTATTTGAACACGCCCATATTACTTAGAAGCGGGAAGCTGTTGAATGTTTTCGTAAATTGAGCCAAACTTCCCTTTGCCGATATTTTCTTAGTCCTTAAATATTTGTACTTAGAATATTGTAGTTCTGTTCAATAGAAGTTTGAATTGAAATCGGTTTGAAAGTTATAAGAAAAGAATAAGAAATATATATTCTTGCGATATGCGAATCCAAATATCGGAACATGGTCATGTATTGGCGTTACCACAATGATGGCAGCCAAAAGCGGTATCCGTAAACCCCAAATATTTGTTGACAATCACAATATTTATTGTGAATTTCTCAGTTGCACTTAAATTTTTGATGTAATTTTTTTCATTTAAAATGCAATCGTACGATGAAAGTTTATATCGCATCCCATGATGGTTAAAAAATACGTATGGTACTTTGTTGAACTAATTGACATGGGTGCTCTTTATAGACGTTCGAATGGCGAACCCAATCTAGTATTGGTCACGCATTTATTGAGACATTTTACAAAACTAAAATGCTCGGAAATTTTCCAAGCGTAATATTTGGACACGATTTTTGTGTCCTACTCCAGTACGGTATTGAAACTTTAGAGTGCAAGGGTGACATATAAAATTTCTCAAACATTAACAAGGGGCGTGTGATGTAGTTTTCATTTCATTGATGATGGTATGGAAAGTGGAATCCATGAAGAAAAACTTTCACCTGCAAAAAATATCTACGCCATTAAAATTATATCAAAGTAGTCAAAGAAGAAAAAAATATTACGAGCTTCCCTCAACATTGAAAATCTGTTGCTTATTGTGTCATCTTTATTAGATAAAAAAATTGCGACGTTGTGATATTCCATCACTGCATTGAATATTGAAGCCAAAATTTTTGATTGCCACAAAACAAACAAAAAACTGCTGTCATAGTTTTTTTTTTCATTTGCAGTTGTAGGGTCTGGTGTTGGTGTCCTTCCTTTGTATATCCTTGTTTTGTTCATGTCATCAGTTTATTATTTACCATGGATAACCTGAAAAAGTGGATGGGGAACAAAAGGTGCTCTGCTTACCTTTGGTTAACACAAGACCAAGAAATATATCTAGCCAAGCAAAAATTATTTTTATTTATTTGATTTTTTTTGTTGATGTTGAGTTATTTTGTGGCTTTGTTTTTTCTCCACCTTTGAATTTCGACATTTCTTGTATGGCTTGGCTTTGGGAATAGGATTTTGTTGTTATTGCCGTTGTCGATTTCCCTCAATGCATGTTTTGTTCTGTGTATTGTTGTCAAAACACCTTCTTTTGACACTTGTAATTACCTGGTGTGAGTAGATTTTTTTCGCATAAAGGTTTACGTGGTCAATATTGAGGAGGGTTGAGGGGGATGGGATGGTCTGTCATTTACCTGATATGTTGTTGAGCTTTAATTTTTCTCTGTTGTTTTTCATATTTAGTACCCCGATCACGTTTATGCCTAGTACACTCGTAGTGCGTTAGAAATCAAAGTTTCAACAGACTCTCAGAGATATGCTCCTATAAGCATAGAGTAACACAACCACATTCACATTTATGGCAATGTAAACACGTAAAGACGTGAGTCTAAACCGAAGAGACTCATTAATGTGTTGAGAACAGATTTCTTGCAGATTATTCGTATATGAGTTACTCCATAAGGGAGATTCCCATTTAAGCAAAGATTTCTTCGGGCTGTTAGAATTAGACTGTTATATTTTATTCATAAATTTAGTCAATGCAAAAAATTAAAACAAAAATAATTAAGTATTTTTTCTATTATTCATTTTAGCTTAACAAAAAAACAAATAAGGATGCATTAAATCGGAATAGAGCTTTATTAAAGTGAATTTCAAACCGATCAGTTAAATATGATGACTTAAGGAAAACATTTAAGGAGAGCTATATTTCAAGAGAGCAAGAGGTGAGATAAACGTCTACTTTGCGCCAAATGAGAAAAATATAGATGAAATGGTCATATTGATGAAAATTTTAAAATAAATGAAATCCGGGTAGATTTTATTCATCTTGACTACCAAATTTTCTTATTTTATCTCTCAAACCTACATTGAAAGAATTTTATTTGTCTAAAATTTCGTTCGTTCAGAGGAATGTGTATTGTCTTTGGGAGTACCATCTTTACAACAATCCATTAGCGCCCTTGTTCAGATGAACATAGGTTTATAAATATAAAAATCGAATCAAGCTTCCAATCTCTCCCGTTGTTAAAGAAAAAGGTGAAAATGCTTCTTTTCTTTCTCAGGATATGGAGAAGTGTCTATGTGAGTATTTCTGATAGTTACATCTTCATGGTCCCAATCCCATCGTATGTCGAGTCTTTTATCTTACGAACAATGAATATATATTTTTTAAATAAAATTTTTAAATTTTTAGGATCTCTAAATGATCAAGAATTTGTAAAATCTGCAAGTTTAAAATGGGGGGCTTCAACAGGTTGTGCACCTAAGTGGACTATTTTAACCTCTAGCTTTAGTTAAATCGTTGGATGGACAAGCTTTTTTCGTTAGACTCTGGCTGGTCAAAATTGATGTTTGTGATTCCTGGGTCATTGATTCCGCCATTAATCCTGCCCAACGGCATAATCTACTTTCACTAAGTTTATACATACCCCCAAATGAGTGGGAATTGTACGGCAACATTATCTTTTATTTCTGTATTCAACATGTGGCACATATTTGTAACGATGGGTGGATATAAATAAGCGTCTGTGAGTATTGGGGTTTATGCGGTTTCGCCTGCGAGTGTGAAACTGAATTTATTCAACATTGCGTATGCGAAATACAAGTTGTGTTTGTGTTAACACAGCATGCGTAATCTCCATGGAGATGTAGTGAGAGGTCATTGAAATGAGATGGTTTTGGGAATTATAATTCAAAACCATCACAGTAGTGGATCTAGGGTCATAAAAGTAAATTTTTTTCTCTTTATCTCGTCAATTGACAATTATTTCAGGCATCTGGTAAACTGATTTATTTCTACACTCACAAGCAGAGAAGGAATGTGATCACCTCCTAGAGCAAGATGTTATTTTTGGAAGGTGAGAAAACAACATGTTTACCGCAAAAATGTTGTTTTCTCGCCAAAGATAAAATGGTTATCGAGATCCGATACATAATGTTCGAGAAAAAAACACGGTTGGGACATCCACAATACATGCTCAACGTCCAAAAATATAAGGAGGTTATCATACTAATTTTCTGGTTGCACTGGGGAGCATTGGTTTGACTAAGCTTTCAGGTTCAGGTGTGTATATATTGTTCATATATAATTTTCACGAATATGTTCGTATTGCCACTCGATAAAATTATGGTAAGTTCAAATCATAAACCATTTTGGTTATGTACGGTTTAGCCATATATTTCCTTAAATTTTTTTACAAAGCCTTCTTTTCTGTAGGACTTCTCAAATGTGGCGAATACCACAACTTTATTTGGATTTTTGTCATCCCCAAATGTCTTTGTCGAAGTCATTGGACTTTAGAGATTCAAATATATTAGATCCTCTACTGCTTGTTTTTTGTAGGATTTCTTAAGTTGGAAGAGTTTAGTAAGGAAAAGATTCCATCATTCTTATACACTGATCGGAAGCTGTTTAAAAGGGTTACATTACACTGTTCTCAATAGGCTCTTGGGGAATGTTTCTGACATTTGGCCTAACACACTAAATTGAAAAAAAAAACAACACGCTACCACACCCACATTCACCGATGTACGCTTATAATCTGTGTGTATGGGAATCGAAGCCTGTTTTTAATTCATTTTATTGCTTTAATGTTTAAACTTTGCCAAACATGAATTATGCGTGAAAATGTCGTGGTTGGTTATACTGTTATATTGGGATCAGATGAGCTAATGGGAATTTTATTTTGGTTTGTTCATGTTATTTGCAAATGAAATATGAAAAAAAAAAATAATTTATTGGAAGTCATGCCTACTCATAAATGAAATATTTACCTTAAAATGTAATTAAATGATAAAAAATATGTTTGAATATTTGTTTGGATATACATAGTGATAGTGTTAGCTTTATGTGATGGTCAAACGTTGAGTTCTTGCTTAGGAAGTACAAATAATGAGCAGGTGGTAAAATTCCCCAAAAACCCATCAACATGCTACTACTACAATGCTTTTATTGATACATTGTCCTCTTTCCATATCTCTTAAAGTTTTTGTTTTTATGTATTAATAATATACCAAAACATTCTTTAGATTTGCAATTCAAGTGGAAACTCCCATGAAGCGTATGAATAATATATTTCAAGTACTAAGAAGCGTATGTGTGATCGCATTAATCAATATGAAGTATACGCACCGTCGCACAGTGGGGGGCAAAATCGCAAAAAATGGAGATTAATTAAACTACTTATCCGATTTTAAAAATTCTTTCACTATTATAATGCTACGTTATCACTAAGTGACATACGCTACAAATTTTTTGGAAAAGTGGGCGGTGCCACTCCCACTATTAAAAATAACTCTAGCGGCCATAGTAATGGACCGATTGTCATGAAACTTTCCCAATGTTGTACTGTTGATCTGGTAATAGTCCTTGGCTATACTTGGTTATGATTGGGCGTGGCACCTCCCAATAATAACCATTGTTGTCCTGCTAATTGTCCTTGGCTATACTTGGTTATGATTGGGAGTGGCATTTAAACTTGGAACGGATATATCTCATGAACTATCAGAGGTACGAATATAAGATTTGGTATATATTTTCATCGTACAGTATGAATTACATCCAAGGTGGGAAGGGGGCGGTGTCACGCCACCTTTTTAAAAATGTTCTGGCTCAGTCGAATTTTTTTTTGGAAAAAATTAATAAAATTTTCACATAGTAATCAATTTATTTTTATTATAATAACTTTGACGAAAGGGGGATTGTTGTACCATATATGTAACTAAATTCGGGACACAAAGCAGATAAAAAAATTGTTATAAAAATAGCTTGTTCCTTCATATCTACAAAGTAGGAAAAAAGTTTATACATAAATTTTTATATATTGTATATCGTTTTATATTATAAGACATGTGTTTCTGACCTGCTATTTTAAAATATATGCCAAAAGTCATCAAACTCCAATGCATTGCCCTCCATATAATCATCGTCGCCATCTGTTTCGCGATTTGTACCATCTGGTGCCATGTTCGTCAAAACTGAACAAGTAGATCTACCACTGAGTTTGGAAGTTGAAGGAATTTTTGTTTTTGGCAATTTTGATTTACCAGATAGGATTGGAACTTAACTAAGTAGGAACCTATTTAATATGTCTCGACGGCAATCCTCTCGACTACATTTGCGAGAAAAATGTTCTCTATAGTTCTTAAAATCTTTGTTTTGGGCAACCCAGGAACCCAATTTCAAATTTTACATATTTTTCAACACGTTTGACGTTTTCACGTACTCTTATCATTGTAACACACAGTTGCTAACAATATATAAAAACAACAATTATAACAAAGAAAACGAAGAAAAAGCTAACAAAAACAATAAAAAAATTTCGCGCAAAAACGGGCAACATTTTACACAGAAAAAATTTTCTCGAAAAATTTTCCAATTAAAATCTTAATTGAGTTTTTAAAAATATTCAATTAAAAATTTAATTGATTCAACAAATTTTTTAATTGAAATAAAAATCAATCACACAAATTAATAGTATCAATTAATTTTTTAATTGGATCAATTAATTTTTTAATTGACTGTCAATTAATTTTTTAATTGATACTATTATTTCTGTGATTGAAGACATTTCAATTAAAAAATTAATTGGATCAATTAATTTCGTGATTGAATCAGAAAAAATTATTTGTGTGTATTACTTAATATGAAAGCCTAGGAATTGTAGTTTATTAAAACATTAATATTCTAAGGCCAAGTGACCCCATTCATATTTAAATATCCAAGAATATTTTGAAAATAGCCAAAATTTAGACACATTTTAAACTTTTTTTTCAAAATATTATACACATTTTGTGTTTACACAATTTTTGTAGAACAACGCTAAAATACCTGAGGTTGAAAATTCTATAGCGAAAATATTACTTTTGGCTTGCGAAATACTATATATTAAGCTCCGAAATATACCGACACTACTTTCCGCGAATAGCTCAAAAATGACTTAACTTTAACATAATGCAGTTTGACAAGTAAACAACATATGACTTTGAAATTTTCAGTAGTGATGTAAAATTTTATATATTTTAATCGGATACTAAGTATTTTTCCAAAAAAAATTTTTGTTTTCATTTTTCAATTAATCTCCATTTTTTGCGATTTTGCCCCTCTGTGCCTCGTCACATTAATTAATTACTTAAGGTGTGTACTATGTTCTGTTTTTTTTTCTTTCACTAAAGCACTAAATTAAAAGTACAAATATATTTATATATGAAGACAATTATATGTTTATCAAGTCTTGTCCAATAACGGATGGAAAAGATCCAATCCAATTAACTGCGAATAATTATATATTTCTAAATTAATTAATTAAAAAAGTAAGGGAGAAGACAAACTGGTTTTCAGCTTGAAAACTGGACATAGTACTCAACTTTAATCATCATCTAACAAAATTCTGTGGATTTTCGTTTACTTTTATATCGTTAATTAATGTATATTTCTAATTGGAAAAATTGGCCAATTATTGAATCTACCAGGTTAATGACATTGAACATTTTTAAATTATACGGTCATCGCCATTTTTCAAAGGAAATCCATACGTAGTTGTAAAGTAAATATTAAACAATCCTCCAAGGATATTTGAAGAATTCCTGCTAATAGGATAAGTTTAATAGAAAGTCAAACTACGTGATATTCATCACCCTCATTGTTGATGTTCGTCATAAACTTTTACCTAAAGGTATAGACAGGTTATCTTGTATTGTCAATATTATTACAGGCTCTATTATTATTGTAATCATAAATCTTTTTCACAACTTGGTAAGTGATGAAAAGTCTTTAATATTTACATTTCTAGGAACATGGTCTATATTGTCTAGTCTATGTGGGTTGTACAAATTAGCGAACAAAGACAAATTTCATTGGTATTTACTCGTCAACCAGCCAACTGCCTTAAGTCTAACACTTTGAGAACAATATACATTAAAATTAACCTTAAAATGTGGCGAAGAGTTTAACTTAAATGCTCTTCGTTTGTCTATTGTTAATATTGTATGGCTAATGGATGATGTTGTTGTCGATCAAATATTTGTTTAAGACATAAATGTCTTTTGTTTTACTGGATCATGAGAATGCCAAAAATTAGACTAAAAAAGACTTGAGACTTAATTTGAGACCTTTTGGTAGACAAGGTTTGCCACCAATGCAGTTCCATTCAAATAACATGCTGAGTATGTGGATAACAATGACAGAGAGAATTCGTTATTTGAAGGTTCTGGGAATTACTGAGGTGTAATGACCTTGTTAAAGGGTATGGCAAGAGTGATGCATAAAAAAAATGTTTCTGTAGTCGGTTGGCATGAGTTATCTCAGATTTATACAGATATTTGGTGCATTGGGTCCACAAAAGCAAATATTTTTTCCTTCAATAAAGAAGTTAATTTATGAAATCCTCCTTTATTTGATTTTTATTTGACAAAGCGATTTCCATTAGAATGTATTATTTCGAATTACCCGCTATTTCAGGAGATGACACTTTTATGAATGAAGCTTTTATTCATTGACATTCAACAATTTGAAACTGTACCATTATTGGAATTGAATGAATAATGCATTGATATTATTAAAATTTACTACAATAATGGTCTAATGGTCCAGTGTTAGCTGTGGTAATTTAGGCGAAAACTTGTCCCATTTTTTAAAGTTAACGTTTTTTCCACTTTATTGCTGTGTCACTAAATTTCATACTTTTTACGTTTTTGTCAAACCTTTTTACAATGTTGTGCTACTTTTGAATTAATTCAGTTTTATGTTTCGTAAATTTTACATTTGATGTGATCAGTGACTTAACGTAAGATCGAACTAATTCGTCCAATACTATAATTGTGGGTATTGTGTTGTCTTGAATTATACAAAAAATCGTTGTAGTAAGTTAAACACAGTTCATCTATGAATTTTTAATTTTAAGGAATTGATTTTCGAAATGGAGATCAAATGATTGTTCGCTTTGGATCTAAACCAATTAAAACAAGTAAGGAAAGTCTAAAGTCGGGCGGGGCCGACTATATTATACCCTGCACCACTTTGTAGATCTAAATTTTCGATCCCATATCACATCCGGCTATGGGGGCTATATATAAAGGTTTGTCCCAAATACATACATTTAAATATCACTCGCTCAGGACAGAATTTGATAGACTTCTACAAAATCTATAGACTCAAATTTAAGTCGGCTAATGCACTAGGGTGGAACACAATGTTAGTAAAAAATATGGGAAACGTTTAAATCTGAAGCAATTTTAAGGAAACTTTGAAAAAGTTTATTTATGATTTATCGCTCGATATATATGTATTAGAAGTTTAGGGAAAGTAGAGTCATTTTTACAACTTTTCGACTAAGCAGTGGCGATTTTACAAGGAAAATGTTGGTATTTGACCATTTTTGTCGAAATCAGAAAAACATATATATGGGAGCTATATCTAAATCTGAACCGATTTCAACCAAATTTGGCACGCATAGCTACAATGCTAATTCTACTCCCTGTGCAAAATTTCAACTAAATCGGAGTAAAAAATTGGGCTCTGTGGTCATATGAGTGTAAATCGGGCGAAAGCTATATATAGGAGCTATATATAAATCTGAACCGATTTCAATCAAATTTGGCACGCATAGCTACAATGCTAAATCTACTCCCTGTGCAAAATTTCAACCAAATTGGGCCAAAACTCTGGCTATTAGAACCATATTAGTCCATATCGGCCGAAAGATATATATGGGAGCTATATCTAAATCTGAATCGATTTCAACCAAATTTGGCACGCATACCTACAATGCTAAATCTACTCCCTGTGCAAAATTTCAACCAAATTGGGCCAAAACTCTGGCTTTTAGGACCATATTAGTCCATATCGGGCAAAAGATATATGTGGGAGCTAATCTAAATCTGAACCGATTTCAATCAAATTTTGCACACATGACTATACGACTAAGTGTTAAGTTTGTTCAAAATTTCGATATAAAACCGATACAAAATCGGTATAAAACTCTGGCTGCTGGGTCCATATTAGTGTATATCGGGCGAAAGATATATATGGGAGCTATATCTAAATCTGAACCGATTTCTTCCAAAATCAATAGGGTTCTATTCTGACCCAAATTAGGAACATGTGAAGCAATTGGACTTAAATTGCGACCTAGACTTTGATCACAAAAATGTGTTCACAGACAGACGGACGGACGGACAGACGGACATGGTTATTTCGACTCAGGGACCCACCCTGAGCATTATTGCCAAGGACACCATGTGTCTATCTCGTCTCCTTCTGGGTGTTATAAACATATGCACTAACTTATAATACCGCAGTGTGACGCAGGGTATAAAAATGGATTAAAGGTATCCTTACTTCAACTCTCTGCTTCTTTGGCTCGAAATCAATACCAAAATCATTAGTGTAAAAACGTCTTGACATATAAGGCCGATTTCTACAGGACTGTGACTACATGGACCCTAAAAAAAATATCGCTTCTGTAACATATACCCCAAACACATTTTGCTTAAAGCATACATGTTTTCAGGATTGGTCCAAATATTTTTTGTATTGTTCCAACATATTATGTTCCAACTTAGGGCATACATTGGTAGAAGAAAAAATGTAATGAAATTTTCTTTGTGTGGATATATTTTTAAGGCGCCAATTGGTTACATCCATTATTTTACTTGCAGCATACTTGCTAGGTCTCTCTTTCTAAACACATATATGTTTGTAGACTATTTCCAAATTAATATATGTTTGTATCTAAACGTATTATATATTAGATACAATATATAATATTAACATATATGTCCCAAACATGTTATGCTAGTTTATGAACATTATATGCTTGCACTTAAAAATATTGTGTTAAAAAATTTTAGTTCCAAACATATAATTTTTACACCCAAACATATGAAAAACAGTCTTTTTCGTCCATGTGGATTTCGAAAAACCTAAGAGTTATTGGTGAATTGAATTTCCATTTTCAATGTGTCACTGTGGTTGGTGTAGTTTATGGTCCGGTGGGATCATTGGACCTTGTTTTGCACTTTACGTTTTCGAAAATAAAAAAAAAATTTAAAATAAAGTAATTGAAAAAAGTTGGAAAGAGGAAATATCCTCGAAAAATGCCCTAGTCTATATTTCAAGCTATTTTTCTTTAAACCAAAGATTTAACATCTCAGTTGCTTTAAGGATTATTTTTTTAAATCAAATAACTTCTTGTTAACTTTAATGACAACAATTTAAAACAAAGATTATGAAGTTTGTTTGTATTAAGATTTCTTTATTTTTAAGAACTTTATTTTTATATAAATTATATAAATTACGTGTCCTAAAATTTAGCTTGTATAATTTTTCATATTAGGTCAATATTTTTTTAGTGTACCAATTTTGTTGTACCCGTTTTGATTGCCTGCTATATCCTCTCTCACAAAGCTTCTATTTTGTATATTATGCGAATAATTAAATATATTTAATGTTTTGAGATTTTTATTTACTTGGCTAATTTGAAAAATCATCTTCCTCCAGTAGTATAACAACATGACTTCAACCGTCTTCGTTGGGTCTACGTCTTGTGTAAGCAGTCTCCCACCTACATTGTACAAATAACGTACGTTGTTGTTACATTTTCTGTTACATTATTGTACATTAAGTTGTTCTGTGTTGAATTTATTATGTCAACTACAAGGACACGAAATAATGGGACTTCCGCTTCCGGTATGCTGCTGGTTGCTGAACATAATTCAATTAGAGCAAACCAATTTAGCTACAGGATATGAACCTAGTAGACAAAACTCTTTCTGCCTCTAATGAATATGACTTATTTCTGGAATGCCAGGGCAGCATGAATGTCCTTGAAAAGAGTTTCATTGTGGGCAGATAATAAAATCACTTCATGCAAATAAATTTATTTTCAAATTGGCCCATTTTATTGGTTGAATGTAATAAATGACTATCGGCCCAAATGAAAAGAAGTCAATAGGGTCATTCAGAGGAAGCTGTGATAAAATGAAAATCAAGAAAATGGGATTAAACAGAAAATGTTGCTTTCATTTATATTTGAAAGACACCTCAATAATGTCTCTATAGCATAATGGTATTTTTAAAGGGGCACCATGAAACCTTTTACTCGCACGAACATACTCACAACAATATACACTGAAGAAAAGTTCGTAGTTAGACTAACCCTAAATTTAATTTATTTTATATTGAAAAATAAATTATTTGGTTGGAAATAAATTTGATTATTTTTTTTCGAAAATTCAAGAAATTTACCTTTTTTTAAGCATGTCTCAAACATTTTATGAACTAAACATGGGTGCAAAGTTCAATGAAAGGTCTC
Organism: Haematobia irritans; assembly: GCF_050003625.1. Lineage (NCBI taxonomy): Eukaryota > Metazoa > Arthropoda > Insecta > Diptera > Muscidae > Haematobia > Haematobia irritans. The sequence continues at coordinate 3,304,381 of NC_134397.1, forward strand.
TAAATGTCAATATGCCTGGGTAAAGTTTTTGTGTATGTGATGTCAACCACACGCAAAGAAAAAAAACGTTTGGAAAACGTGTACCGAAAACGTTTTTCTTTTGTTAGAGTTTTTTGAATTACTTCGAAAATTTTAAACGTTTATCACCAAAAAAATTCGTTTGTTACAAAATTTTTATTTTTTCAATAAAAAAAGTTATTTTTGAAACAACAACGCAGTCCATTTCGTTTATATCAAACACTGTTCTTTTCTGACTTTTAGTCTTTAATAAGACACATTTTACAGTTCAAAATTTAATATACTACAATGTAATAATGAACATTTTTTCGGAATCTTCCGAACATATCTGGAATACATGTAAACAAAAAAAAAAAACTTTGGTCGAAGCAGGGATCGAACCCACGACCCTTGGCATGCAAGTCGGACGTAGCAACCACTGCTCCACGGTGCCAAACTAAATGTTTGTTTCTGTTAAATAAACTTTGTTTATTCGGTTCGTAGGCGCCGCAAGCTATGCTATATAAATATAACTTATATGGATATTTATCTATTGATGACCATAACGGGTACATAGCTCAGTGGTTAGTGTGTTGGCTTACAAAGTGCATGGTCCGCGGTTCGATTCTCCGTCCAAGCGAAAGGTAAAAAAATTTATAAAATCGTATAATTTCTTCTTCATTGTTGGTATTACAGGAAAAGTTGTTAAGAACTAAAAAATCTAGTGGATGTGAGAAAGTTGTGAGGGAAAATGCAATTAGCAAGAAAACAATGTTTTTTTTTTTGAGTTTGTCTTTATGAAATCCTGGAAAAGAATAAACGTTTATCACAAAAAGTATATACTTTTCTTCCAAATACACTTCCTTACAGCGAAAGCAAATGAGACACGAACTTTGTTTGTCTAAAATTTCGTTTGGGAGGAAAGAATTATTTTTTTGCGTGCATGAGCGTAAGTAAATTTTCATTCACGTGTTCACTTCTAACCTGGTATATATTTTTAAATTCTTCTGAACTTGGTTGAATTAACCAAGGTTCCTCATCTATATGTCAATATTTGCCATAATGTCCTCCAAATGAAACTAAGACTTTAGGAAATGGTCCTGATGACGAAGTCATCCTTTGTCGCTCGTTTGTCTTTACTTTTCATGTTTAATCGCAAACGGAAGTGAAGACATTTTATCATTGTCTACATTAAGGAAATGTAAGTTAGTGATTGTGTTTCATCTTGGATATGGCCCGCTAGTTTGTTGGGGCAAATAGAAAAGTGAAATGGTATTTGATGTCACTGTAAACGAAACGAGTTCGAGATGGAAATGTAATGCAATTACAAGCATGTTTAAATGAAATTGTTTCGAACATTCCTAGTGCACCTCTCTATACTACTAGTAGCCATTTGGACTACAAAATCTTGCCCATGGCCAATGGTGCTAAAACACGCGATTCATACCGACAGTGAAAATTTTGAAGGAAATGTGAAACATGATTTCATACAGCTGGAGAGGTATTTGGCCACAGGAGAAGCATCCATCATGAGACATCCTTGAGGCTTTTGAGGAGAATAATTCCAAACGAAGATGAGAAGAAGAAAACAAATTAGAAAAATAAAACTGGAAAGTGAGAAAAATGAAAATAATACAATTTCCCAAGTGAATGAATTTGCCACATTCCATCACCCTCCACCCATATTCAGGGGAATACAAATGTGCATAAAGGCAATGTAGGCGTAATGGTGGTCAACCTGATATTAAATTTACAAAATGAAGTAAATTAAGTTGCGATTATAAATTGAAGACAAGGACATTGTTTTATAAATATGGAAGTAGAAGTTGAAAATCTAGTGATAAAGGGTATCCGAAAACAAACTCGAGTAGAGTTTATTAAGTGAAATTGAAACCGGCTTTCACAAAATATTAAATTCGTAGGAAACTCACTAAGCGAATATTATGTGTCAAGGGACCGAGTTCCTTTTGGGTTTCTTATGCATTCTATTGATCCATATAAACATAACTCAACTTTTCAGATTATCTGTATTTCATTAAAAAAAAAACAAGCTTTTATGTTGACTCTTAACTACTTGGCTATTTATCACTCAGGAATTTTTCTGCCTTACACAATTTCAATGAAAAATGAATTCCTTACTCCCGTAAGCTACATTAGATCCAAAATCAAATCTTGAAATAAATATTTTTTTAATAGCCATACACATTACCAGCCCAGCCCAGCCCAGCCAAAAGCCAATGTCATGTAAATCTGGAGGGAGAAACAAAAGTTTTAATTACCTCTCGCTAATGGCCATTTGGCGTTGTTGGGTTTTTAAGTTTCAATCCATTGAACTGCAAAATATTTTCAAAGTTGATTAGGCAAAAGGTTTCACATTTCATATGATGAATAGCTAAAATCTTAATTAAAAAGTTTTTTTTTTTATCATTTTGTTTTTTAATGGTGGGGTGTGTTATCCAGAAATTGAGGAAAAATCATTAAAATAATTCTACGCAATTTGTGGGGCTTTTGTGGGGGAATATTATTTATTTCCATTTCCTAATAAAGGAATTTTGTGAAGGGTTCTTATAATGGCTTTGCCACGTTTTAATCAGATTATTTGGTGGGTTAAGGCAACTAAACAAAAAAGAAGTTGGATTCTTTCTTGGAGTTTTGTAATCTAAGTAGAGGTGAGTTTACAGATTTTATTGAGCTATAAAATATATCCAATATTTTTATTTTATACTATAAAATATGGAAGAACTCAAGTGAGGGGTTATAAAAAAAAAAATTGTAACAAACAACTTTTTGAACGTTATTTGAGCTTTGAATGAGTAGCTCTTTGTGACAAGACATACCTAAAAGCAAAAGAAAACTAGACACATGGTTTTCATTTACTTTGTCCATGTATTCCGAAAACAGTTACCATTAGAATAAACACAATTTTGTTTTGCCAGACCGCCGATTTATGGCGGCTTAGACGATTGAGAAGAAACCAGAAGATCACTTTGGTTTTGTTCTGCATGAAATATATCGAGCATGAGAAAGCGGATGGGTACCAGCTATGATCGCTCCGCCAACAAGGAGAACTTATTTGAGGTTTTATCGAATTTCTCGAGTGAAACGAGGGGTGTATCAAACGGCTCTTATAATATACTTTTGATAATGGTATGAAGATAATCTCTGTCCAAGTTCGAGATAGTAAATAACGTTCGATTTTCACCACGGGCTCTTGATGAATTTGGATATGGTGAGAACATTATTACATCATATTTTATAGTGGCGAGCATAGTATGCCAATTGACCATTTTTATACCATCCACCATAGGATGGGGAGTATATTAACTTTGTCGTTTGTAACACATCGAAATATTGCTCTAAGACCCCATAAAGTATATATACTCTGGATCGTGGTGAAATTCTGAGTCGATCTGAACATGTCCGTCCATCTTTTGAAATCACGCTAACTTCCGAACGAAACAAGCTATCGACTTGAAACTTGGCACAAATAATAATAATTGATGTAGGTCGGATGGTATTGCAAATGGGTCATATAGGTCCACTTTTACGTATAGCCCCCATATAAAAAGAGACCCTCAGATTTGGCTTGCGGAGCCTCTAACAGAAGCATATTTCATCCGATCCGGCTGAAGTTTAGTACATGGTGTTGGTATATGATCTCTAACAACCATGCAAAAATTGGTCCACATCAGTCCATAATTATATATAGCCCCCATAAAAACCGATCCCCACATTTGGCTTGCGGAGCCTCAAAGAGAAGCGAATTTCATTCGATCTTGCTGAAATTTGGTAGATGTTGTTGGTATATGGTCTCTAACAACCATGCAAAAATTGCTCCACATCGGTCCATAATTATATATAGCCCCCATATAAACCGATCCCCAGATTTGGCTTGCGGAGCCTCAAAGAGAAGCAAATTTCATCCGATCCGGCTGAAATTTGGAACGTGGTGTTGGTATATGGTCTCTAACAGCCATGCAAAAATTGGTCCACATCGGTCCATAATTATATATAGCCCCCCTATAAACCGATCCCCAGATTTCGCTTGCGGAGCCTCAAAGAGAAGCAAATTTCATCCGATCCGGCTGAAATTAGGAACATGGTGGTGGTATATGGTCTCTAACAACCATACAAAAATTGGTCCACATCGGTCCATAATTATATATAGCCCCCATATAAACCAATCCCCAGATTTGGCTTGCGGAGCCTCAAAGAGAAGCAAATTTCATCCGATCCGGCTGAAATTTGGAACGTGGTGTTGGTATATGGTCTCTAACAGCCATGCAAAAATTGATATATATCGGGCCATAATTATATATAGCCCCCATATAAACCGATCTCCAGATTTGACCTCCGGGGCCTCTTGGAGGAGCAAAATTTATCCGATCCGGTTCAAATTTGGAACGTGGTGTTAGTATATGGCCGCTAACAACCATAACAAAATTGGTCCATATCGGTCTATAGTTATATTTAGCCGATCTCCAATCACACAAAAATTTATCTATATCTGTTCATAATCATGGTTGCCACTCCAGCCAAAAATAATGTACCAAAATTTTATTTCTATAGAAAATTTTGTCAAAATTTTATTTCTATAGAAAATTTTGTTAAAATTTTATTTTTATAGAAAATTTTGTTAAAATTTTATTTCTATAGAAAATTTTGTGAAAATTTTATTTCTATAGAAAATTTTGTTAAAATTTTATTTCTATAGAAAATTTTGTCAAACTGAGTTATATACGTATTTAATCGATCTTTTTTGATGGACTTACATACAATTTAGAAGACTGTGTTAGGAGATTTTATGATACCTTGCCATCGGCAAGCGTTACCGCATCTTAAGTAATTCGATTATGGATGACAGTGTTTAGAAGAAGTTTCTACGCAATCCATGGTGGAGGGTACATAAGCTTCGCCCTGGCCGAATTTGCGGCCGTATATACTTGTTTGCATTGAAATAGACCTGTACGACATAAAAAATATTGCTATTATTTTCATAGTCATACGCACCACTGTACCAAAAAAAAAATTTCTTATTACTCATTCGACACAGTGACCTTTACATTTTGGAATAATCATACGCTCTATTGTACTAAAATTCACATTACTTATTCGGCACAGTGGCAATTGTGGAATGATATGTACTTATATATCTATGAAAGTTGTTTTTCCGTTGAAGAATTAATTTATCTATGTATTCGTTTTTCATTATATCAGTCAGGCTATAGCATCAATGATAGTTAACTGAAATGAAATTAATATTTTATTATCAAAATCCCCTTATAGCTAGTTAAAAATACAGCACTTCTAGCAGTCATTTTAAATCCATTAGAGCAAACTCTCCAATGATACCGAATGAATGCAATCGCTTCTCTAATAGATAATGTGTCTTTGAGGTGCCATAAATAACTGAAAAAAATGTTTGGATATTTTTTATGGCAAACATTAAAAGAGAAAATCGAAGGCCATAAATAAGCACACTTGTCAATGGAACCATCTCAAGTGAACGGCTTTTGAAATGGAGGCATTATCAGATAGACACAATATTTTCATGTTTGTAAGGAATTTTTCTTTTGCTTGGCAAAAATATAAAAGCTTGTTAAATTTGATTTTACTACAATGATTATTTCGACTGTTGAAATTATTTATAATGTTTGCCTTTAACTGCTTTCATCTTACCTTTCTTTATTGTCTATGATTTCTCTGAGGAGGATGGAATTGAATACTCTTTGTATATCTGTTTTACTTTTTAGTACTTGGGGAATTCTTTGGTAAATTAACATGAATAAACATAATCAACTTACTCTTCTCCTTATCAATTTAGAAGGAAGAAATAAAATTCCACCAGTCATTCAAGCAGTCCGAGACAACAAGGTCTCCAATGACACTTGGTATCATGCAAAAAAAAGGTGTGCTATAAATGAATTAAAATGGAATCCGATTAAAGAACCAGCAAGAAAATAAGAATATTTGCAAAAGGGCAAAACGAAGAAGAAGAAAAAACATCAGTAAAATGAATCACCTTAGCACAGATTGAGAATATTATTGTTTAAAGCATCAAAAAGTTCTCTTAAGAAATAAGAAATTCATAAACGTTGGCAATTAAATAATTAATTTTATATTTAACAAGTAAGTAAAGTAGAAAGTCGGGCGGGGCCGACTATATCATACCCTAAACCACCCTTACTGAATTAGTAATCATAAGCATTTGTGGAGGTAACATTGATATAGGTCTGGGAGACAAACCACAGTTGCATATTTAAAAAAATTAAGGGGTACATGTTTATGGGTGCTTTGTCTCAATCTGACTATAGCTCATAGTCAGTGTTGCCAGGGAAAATGTTCCCTACTTTCCCATACATTCACAAACAATTTTCCCTACGATATTTTCGTTAAATTTAAACGAACTTTACAAAACAAAAATGGTTCTAAGTATGTACTTTATTATCTTAAAACATGAAAATGCAACGTATATAACCTAGGAAATAAATTTGTATCACGGTTGCCACAGTTGGTAGAATTCTACTAAAAATAGTATTTTTTGTTTGTTAAATCTCTATAAAAATAAAATTTTGGAAAAAGTTTGTATAAACAATTTTTTTTTTTTGAGAATTTTTCTATAGAAATAAAATTTTGATTATAAATTCTATAGAAATATAATTTTGAGAGAAAATTCCATAGAAATAAAATTTTGAGAAAAATTTTATAGAAATAATATTTTGAAAAAAAAAAAAATCTATAGAAATACAATTTTGACAAAATTTTCTATAGAAATATTTGTTTGGTAGATTTGTGGTAATTTGTGGTAATCTTCAATTTTTGTTAGATTTTTTTTTGGCAATAGAGGTAACTGTTGTTACCACACATTGTTAAAGATCAAGCCTTGTCGGCTTCTAATTTCCTCCTCTAGAGGCACCAAAATGTAAAAATTATTACAAATTGTGTTGAGTGACCCCTACAAGATGCTAAATATTAGGAAAAACCCTACATATAGGGAATTTCTCCTACTTCTGGCAACACTGGCTGTAGTTGATATTGTACCTACGGAGTTAGTATGCCACTAATATTGAGCCCATTATTACAAAAGGGAAAATCGTTCAATTAGTATGGGTAATAAATCCAAATTTGTAAAAATCGAACAATATTCTTATGTAAGAGCTACAAGTACGTATAAATACGATCGGCTAGTACATCAAAATTTGAAATTTGAGTAACATTGGTTAATAAATAAGAGTACTATGGCCAAATTTGGGAAAATAGAGCGATGCATATATAAGGAAGCTATATCTAAATCTGAACCAATTTGCATATTATTTTTCGAGTTTGATTAATACCACAGACGGTTACCTTGTGCAAAAATTGAGTACGATTAGGTAATAAATGAGGCCTCTATGGTCAAAAATAAGGTTATTATGGTCAAATTTGGCAAAATCGGGCGATACATATATATGGGAGCTATAACTAAATCTGAACCGATTTCGATGAAATTTTGCACATATAGTTAGTACTATTGACGACTGGATCTAGCCAACTTTGAGTAAGATCGGTTAATAAATAAGGGTTCTATGGCCAAATTTGGGAAAATCGGGCTATACATATATATGAGAGCTATATCTAAATCTGAACCGATTTCGATGTTTTTTTGCACATATAGTAAGTGCTATAGCAGATTACACTTAGCCAACTTTGAGTAAGATCGGTTAATAAATAAGGGTTAAATGGCCAAATTTAGAAAAATCGGGCGGTACATATATATGGGAGCTATAGCTAAATCTGAACCGATTTCGATGATTTTTTGCACATATAGTTAGTGCTATAGAAGATTACATTTAACCAACTTTGAGTAACATCGGTTGATAAATAAGGGTTTTGAGGCCAAATTTGGGAAAACCGGGCGATACATATATATGAGAGCTATATCTAAATCTGAACCGATTTGGATGAAATTTTGCCAACTTGAAAGGCGATGAAAAAGGTTACCTTTTGCCAAATTTGGTGACAATCCGGTTGAAAAAAGCGCAATGTGACCCCATTTGTCGAAATCGGGCGATACATATATATGGGCACTATATCTAAATCTGAACCGATTTCGATGAAATCTTGCAGACTTAAAGGGTGATGCAGAAGATTATTTCGTGCTTAATTTGACGACGATCGGTTGGTAAAAAATGTGCAATGTGACCCCATGTGTCGAAATCGGGCGATACATATATATGGGAGCTATATCTAAATTTGATCCGATTTCTTCCAAATTCAATAGCGTTCGTCCTTGTGTCCAAACAACTCCCTGTGCCAAATTTCATCAAAATCGATTAATAATTGCAACCGGAATCCTTTGAACAACAAATACATAGACAGATGGACGGACGGACACCAAGCGCTAGATTGGTATATATTTTATGGGTCGATTTATGAGTCGATTGGTATATATTTTATGGGGTCTAAAATCAATATTTCTGGTAGGCACATTTTTTGGCAGTTAAAATTTATTATACCCTGACCACTATGTGGGTTAGGGTATAAAAATGGTTTTATGTTATCGTTTTAATAACTCAGGTTGATTGTTGTTTTTCTTGACCTGTGAATTGAAATCTTAAATAGCTTTAAAATCGGGTTCCTCTATACATTTTCCCCAGATTTCTTCTCGTTTTTCTATTCTATTTCTCCATTTCGTCTAATTTAAGTTTTATTTAATCACCCATGTTGTAGAGTTCATTGTATGGTATACAAGTAATTATAAGTTTTTCTTTTATTTGCTATGGTGTGACCAACTAACAACTAAAATATTTCGAATTACTTGTTGCTGAGTGGCAACATCAGAGTTCAGGGATTCTGTGTGTGAAGGACTCCGAGTGTGTATCCATTTGACCAGTACACGGTATGCGCTTGATTGTATTAAACTCCAATTAATACTACCGATGTGAATGACATGGTTTTTAATGAACTTTGTTTTTTGATGACATTTTATTAATTCTGGTCAAGTTGTATTTGATTCAAAAAAAAAAAAAAAAAAAAACAGAAAAAAACAGAAAAAAACTACAACACCGGGTTGAGTACAATGCTTTATTATCAAAGAGTTGCGATGAAGATTGGGGTTGATGGGTGAGCTACATCTTAATTTTTCGGGATTGAAGATCATGTGCCCCTCCTTAACGGATTTGAACAATTACATTCTGCTGTGGAAAATCCTTAATCCATTCCAATGTGAATGTGCCATATCGAACATGAATAATAATCAAATGACATATAGAGGAACAGCGGAAGATTCGTCTAGACATCCCAATTTTTATGCGATTAACCTGAAATTCAAAATTTAGAGGTATTTGCGGTACATAAATAAGTGTGCAGAGTATGGTGTGATTCGGTCCCCGTGTGCAGAATATGGTGTGATTCAGAGCCCTATCTACCGATTTTATTTCTTGGGCTTCTAGACACCACAATTTTTATCCGATTTGCCTTCATTTGAAAATCAGGAGGTATTTTGGATTCATTAACATGTGTGCCGAACACGGTGGGCATCGGTCCAAGCCCGAACTTCTGATTTGATTTCTTGAGGGTGTAGACATTCGAATTTTTGAAATTCAAAACCCAGAGGTATTTTTGGTATTTTAGCTTCATATAACCTCATATAGCCGAATATGTCGAAAAATCTACTTTTCCATGTTTGGAAAAAATCGAAAAATCGGCTTTTCTGAATCGAGAAAATATCAATTTTTGAAAAAGTTGAAGGCGACCTTCACATAAATAGTTTGAAAATATCGAAAAATTGACTTTTACAAGTTTTTGAAAAGTCGACGTTTTGATCCTAATTACAATCCCTGTTTTTGAAGAGAAATTGAAATTTCCAATTTGGCGATGTAACATTTTTTTTTTTAATTTTATTAGTAGCGCGTACAGAAATATGAGTAATCTTGAAATTAAGATAACTAAACAGATGCTTATTGATTCTTACAACCATGACATTTCTTGTTCAGTCCTCTAATGTCGCTCTGAAATCTGTGGATTTTTTTAATCTGCTAAATATTTATAGCAGTCTTTGAATCGCAATCGAAGTCTTTTTACATTTTCATTGCTGGGTATAAATATTCATGGAGAAAAATAATATTTTCATAGAAATGTAAATTTTTCTCATATAAAAAGCTTTTTGCAGTAGGCAAGATTTTAGTCAGAATAGCACTCAAATTTATTTCTCTTAAAATCTTCACAATTCCTGGTATTAGCACAGAGCGTGTGGCTCTCTGTATAAGTAGTAATTGTGTATAATTTAATTAATTATAAATGTGTATAAGAATATTTAGTATACTCTGAGATTAGTTAGGGGCAATGTATGTATATTCCATTAAATACAAATCCTCACTGAAATTTTTTGGAATTTTAATTTCCATAAACACATTGATTCAAAAGTTTTTTTTATCTCTTATAGGATGTACATTGTTATGAAAAAATTAAAAAAGAAAAAAAAAAAACTGAAATTTAATACATTAATTAGAATTAGCACATCAAAGCGAATTAGGATTTTGAAGTGCTGAAGTTCTTTTAATGTTTTAATAATTGAAGTTTTGGTGTACATATTTTAGGGGTTTTTTTGAATATCTCTGAAAAGGCATAGTCAATTTTTAATAATATTTCAATGTTTATAGGGTCCTGTGTTCCTAGAATGGTGTAATATGCTACACAAATTGACGCTTTATGTATAGGTTAGGTTAGGTTATGTGGCAGCCCGATGTATCAGGCTCACTTAGACTATTCAGTCCATTGTGATACCACAGTGGTGAACTTCTATCTTATCACTGAGTGCTGCCCGATTCCATGTTAAGCTCAGTGACAAGGGACCTCCTTTTTATAGCCGAGTCCGAACGGCGTTCCACATTCCAGTGAAACCACTTAGAGAAGCTTTGAAACCCTCAGAAATGTCACCAGCATTACTGAGGTGGGATAATCCACCGCTGAAAAATTTCTTGGTGTTCGGTCGTAGCAGGAATCGAACCCACGACCTTGTGTATGCAAGGCGGGCATGCTAACCATTGCACCACGGTGGCTCCCCGCTTTATGTATTGTTCGTATATTTTTTTGTTGGAGGGTATTTTGTATACTCAGCCAGAGAGATTTCCTACGGCTACGAGGCAGGACTACTAGCTCGGTCGTCTTACATAAAGTGCGACGTCAGTCCTTGTACTAACGATGTATCAAAATCTGAATCAATGCTGATGATAAAATCGAGGAGTAATTCGAGCTATGCACATTAGCCACATTGCAAACAATTTCAGTTTGCTATCATTTCTTAACCGTTCTTCTGACAGCTGACAAATTTATTCCAATGACAGTTAATTTTCTTGTTTACAAACTTACAAAAGCATTTTGATCTATTGCATTTAGAAGTAAAGTTGCTCGAGATGCAATTTAAGCGTGATTATGTGATTGCTTTATATTTGGCTGGAAAACTATAAGTTGCTATCATCAGGGCCCTACAGTATCTAAATGTAAAGAAAACAAGTAAGGAAAGTCTAAAGTCGGGCGGGGCCGACTATATTATACCCTGCACCACATTGTGGATCTAAATTTTCATTACCATATCACATCCGTCAAATGTGTTGTGTGCTATATACAAGGATTTGTCCCAAATACATACATTTAAATATCATTCGATTTGGACAGAATTTGATAGACTTTTACAAAATCTATTGACTCAAAATTTAAGTTGGCTAATGCACTAGGGTGGAACACAATTTTAGTAAAAAAATATGGGAAACATTTAAATCTGAAGCAATTTTAAGGAAACTTCGCAAAAGTTTATTTATGATTTATCGCTCGATATATATGTATTACCAGTTTAGGAAAATTAGAGCCAGTTTTACAACTTTTCGACTAAGCAGTGGCGATTTTACAAGGAAAATGTTGGTATTTTGACCATTTTTGTCGAAATCAGAAGAAGATATATATGGGAGCTATATCTAAATCTGAACCGATTTCAACCAAATTTGGCAGACATAGCTACAATGCTAATTCTACTCCATGTGCAAAATTTCAACTAAATCGGAGCAAAACATTGGCCTCTGTGGTCATATGAGTGTAAATCGGGCGAAAGCTATATATGGGAGCTATATATAAATCTGAACCGATTTCAATCAAATTTGGCACGCATAGCTAGAATGCTAAATCTACTCCCTGTGCAAAATTTCAACCAAATTGGGTCAAAACTCGGGCTTCTGGGGCCATATAAGTCTATATCGGGCGAAAAATATATATGGAAGCTATATCTAAATCTGAACCGATTTCAAACAAATTTGGCACACATGACTATACTACCAATTGTACTCCTTGTGCAAAATTTCAAGCTAATCGGGATAAAACTCTGGCTTCTGGGTCCATATAAGTGCATATCGGGCGAAAGATATATATGGGAGCTATATCTAAATCTGAATCGACTTCAACCAAATTTAGCATACATAGCTATAATGTTAAATCTACTCCCTGTGCAAAATTTCAACCAAATTGGGTCAAAACTCTAGCTTTTAGGACCATATTAGTCCATATCGGGCGAAAGATATATATGGGAGCTATATCTAAATCTCAACCGATTTCAGTCAAATTTTGCACACTTGACTATACTACTAATGGTACTCCTAGTGCAAAATTTCAACCAAATTCGGCCAAAAATCTGGCTTCTGGGTCCATATAAGTGCATATCGGACGAAAGATATATATGGGAGCTATATCTAAATCTGAATCGACTTCAACCAAATTTAGCATGCATAGCTATAATGTTAAATCTACTCCCTGTGCAAAATTTCAACCAAATTCGGCCAAAAATCTGGCTTCTGGGGCCATATAAGTCCATATCGGGCGAAAGATATATATGGGAGCTATATCTAAATCTGAACCGATTTCAATCAAATTTTGCACACTTGACTATACGACTAAGTGTTATGTTAATACAATATTTCAAGCAAATCGGTAAAAAACTCTGGCTGCTGGGTCCATATTAGTGCATATCGGGCGAAAGATATATATGGGAGCTATATCTAAATCTGAACCGATTTCAATAAAATTTGGCACACTTGACTATAGTACTAATTGTTCTTCTTGTGCAAAATTTTAAGCAAATTAGGGTAAGACTCTGGCTTCTAGGGCCATATAAGTCCATATCGGGCGAAATATATGTATGGGAGCTATATTTAAATCTGAACCGATTTCTTCCAAAATCAATAGGGATCTATTCTGAGCCAAAACACATACTTGTGCCAAATTTGAAGTCGATTGGACTAAAACTGCGACCTAGACTTTGATTACAAAAATGTGTTCACGGACAGACGGACAGACGGACATCGCTATATCGACTCAGGAACCCACCCTGAGCATTTTTGCCAAAGACACCATGTGTCTATCTCGTCTCCTTCTGGGTGTTGCAAACATATGCACTAACTTATAATACCCTGTTCCACAGTGTGGAGCAGGGTATTATAACAATTTACCCAAATCCACATATCGCGAGAGCAGATGCAACACATATGGAAAATGAGCATGGATTAAATCCATTGAAGTGCCAAAAAAAGCAAGGTGTACAAATGCACAAAAAAGTTGAACTAGAAAGAACCAGGTTGCCTTCGATTGCAGAAACGGCCACACAGTGCTTCGATTCCATACAACGAATGAATAAAACTTGAATGTGAAACTTTGAAGGACCTTTTTGATTGTCATAACTAAGAAAAATGTTTGGTTCTGATTGGATCACTCCTTCACGTGCCTTTCATAGAAAGGGATCAAAAATATCTAATTCCATAGAGGGGTGAGATAACACAAATAGCAAAATGTCCGTCATTTGGGAATGGGTACATATCGCTCTATGAAATTTTATATGGTTAGAGCCGAGATATCAATCAAATGGTGAGTGAAATTTTGTGACTCTAGGTGGACCGGAACCCTATTGGTGGGCCTCTATTTTAATTTTTTTTTTACAATTATAACTCGTTTTGTTAAATAAATTTGATTGAATACGGTCTGATCTCAATAAAGAGATCTGATGTCTGAGATACTTAATTATCTATGAAATTATATCTAATCATATCTGCAGTGAAACCTAATATGAAAGATTATACAACCTAAATTTAAAATCTAAAGATAAACAAGATAAACAGTAAGGAAAGTCCAAAGTGGGCGGGACCGTCTATATTATACCCTGCACCACTTTTTGGATCTACATTCTCGATGCCATCTGAAATCCTTCAAATTTGTTGGATGCTATATATATACAATATATTTAAGGCTTCTTAGAAAATCTATTGACTTAAGCAGTGGCGATTTTACAAGGAAAATGTTGGCATTTTGACCATTTTTGTCGAAATCAGAAAAACATATATATGGGAGCTATATCTAAATCTGAACCAATTTCAACCAAATTTGGCGCGCATAGCTACAATGCTAATTCTACTCCCTGTGCAAATTTTCAACTCAATCGGAGTAAAAACTTGGCCTCTATGGTCATATGAGTGTAAATCGGGATAAATCTATATATGGGAGCTATATCTAAATTTGAACCGATATCAACCAAATTTGGTATGGACAGTCAAAATATTAATTCTACTTCCTGTGCAAAATTTCAAGTAAATCGGAGTTAAAGATTTGTCACTGTGGTCATATGAGTGTAAATCAGGCGAATGATATTATGGGAGCTATATCTAAATCTGAACCGATTTCAATCAAATTTAGCACACTTGACTTTACTATTAATTTTACTCCTAGTGCAAAATATCAACCAAATTGGGCTAAAACTCTGGCTTCAGGAACCATGTACGTCCATATCGGGCAAAAGATATATATGGGAGCTACATCTAAATATGAACCGATTTCTATCAAATTTGTCTTTTTGTCCAATTGTTCGTCTTGTGCAAAATTTCAAGTAAATCAGGATAAAACTCTGGCTTCTGGGCCCATATAAGTGCATATCGGGCGAAATATATATGGGAGCTATATCTAAATCTGAACCGATTCCTTCTAAAATCAATAGGGTTTTATTCTGAGCCAAAACACATACTTGTGCCAAATTTGAAGTCGATTGGACTAAAACTGCGACCTAGACTTTAATTATAAAAATGTGTTCACGGACAGACGGACATGGCTATATCCACCCAGGAGCCCACCCTAAGCATTTTTGCCAAAGACACCATGTGTCTATCTTCTCTCCTTTTTATACCCTGTTCCACAGTGTGGCGCAGGGTATAAAAATATCCTAACATATGGTGAAGGGTATAAAAACGAGAACAATATAGTGCTTCACTTTGTTTCATTACATATCAGCGACCAGGTAATTGAGTTACAAACTTCTAAATTACTGTTATCGTTGATTTATGATGACAATGAAGGAAACAGTTGAGAGTTAGAAAGCTTAAAGTTTTCTTTTTCTATGTTAGAGGGTCATTTAAAAATCTAGAACATACAACGACTGTTATATCGCTTGCATCTGTTGGCAAACTTACAACTTCATGCTTATTTTATGTTAAATTTAAGAAAACAAGAAAATTCTGCAGCTCTGTGGGTGAATGGTTGTATTGCCAAGAGTAATAATTCGCCCGAGATGAAGGCTTTTAAGACAATGAATTTATGATGATGTCAACAATGCTGAATGCCTCTGTGGCAACCAGTCATCGGAGGCAACAGAGAACAGCTGTAAAATGTTAAAAAAAGAACTGCAAAAGTTTCCCTTCATTGTTCAACAAATGGCAACATTTGCGGCAAGAAGGAACGGGCAGTTAGTAAGAAATATTGTAGCATCAAATTTTTAAAATCACTCGATTCCCTGAACAGCGACAGCAACAATGAGATGAAGACTTCCCTTAAAAATTGAAGAAGCAAGGCTCATTTATAAGGGATGTTGAACTCGGCAAATCATGTTCACACTGCTAGCAGCAGCAGCACGGTGAGGTCTTCAGCTCTCAGAACTCGAAAGACTTTCAAGTGAAAGGAGAACAGTCTTTATGGCCGTTAAAGAACAATGAATAATAATGAAAATGTTGACTAAATAATGAGTTAAAAAATCATTCCTTTTTTTGGGTGGGATTTTATTCCTCTTTTGTATAAGTGTGTGTATGTGTGTGGCCATTTCCTGTTTTGGCCGCTTTTAAAAACGTATAAAACAATCTGATATTGTGGGCCCAGTCATTCCAACAGCCAACAGTTAAGTAGTCAGTAGAGCCATTCTCCCCCTCTCTATGTCTGTCCTTTTGCCAAAGCCAAGCCAAACCAGGCCAGGCGATTCGCAACTTTGCCATGGTGTTTTTGCGGTTCATAGCCCGTGGTCGGTAGGTCGTTTAATGGTAGGAAACATCCTTCATTGTACATTGTCTTTGAAACTAAAGCGCCAGGAAGGACGATGGTTGAAGAAGAAAAATGAAAAGTTTTCAAATGAAAATGTTTTATGATCGTCCGTGTGTGAAAACTAACTTCAAGCAAATGTTCGGGTGTCCACTTGCAGGCATAGTAACGCCATCCTAGGCACAAGCAAAGATTGATGTTATTTTATTTCCAAATGAAGATAAGCGAAGACAAAACAAATAAGGATAAGCGACCTTGTAGTTGTCTGCGATAAATTGCAAATATCCTTCATCAGCCATCTAAGAGTCTCTTTACCTCGAGTGTATACATGCAAAAAAATAATTCTTTCCTCCCAAACGAAATTTTAGACAAACAAAGTTCGCTTCTCATTTGCTTTTCGTTGAAAGGAAGTGTATTTGGAAGAAAAGTATATACTTTTTGTGATAAACGTTTATTCTTTTCTAGGATGTAAAAACAATTTCATAAAGACTAACTCAAAAAAATTTTTTTCTGGCTAATTGCATTTTCCCTCACATCTTTCTCACTTCCAAGAAGTTTTTTTTAGTTCTTAGCACCTTTTTCTGTAACGCAAACAATGTACAAGAAATTAACGATTTTATAAATTTTTAAATTTTTTTTACCTTTCGCCTGGACGGAGAATCGAACCGCGGACCATGCAATTTTTAAGCCAACACACTATCCACTGAGCCATGTAGCCGTTATTGTCATCAATAGACAATTACCCATATAAGTTATATTTATATAGCATAGCTTGCGGCGCCCACGAACCGATTAAACAAAGTTTATTTAACATAAAAATACATTTAGTTGGGCATCATGGAGCAGTGGTTGCTAAGCCCGACTTGCATGCCAAGGGTCGTGGGTTCGATCCCTGCTTCGACCAAAGTTTTTTTTTTTTACATATATTCCAGATATGGTCGGAAGATCCCGAAAAAATGTTCAACAATACATTCTACTATATTAAATTTTTACTATGAACTGTAAAATGTGTCTTATTAAAGACCTAAAGTCAGAAAAGAACAGTGTTTGATATAAACGAAATGGACTGTGTTGTTGGTTCAAAAATAACTTTTGTTATTGAAAAAATAAAAATTTTGTAACAAACGAAATTTTTTGGTGATAAAAGTGTATTCTTTTCGAAGCAATTCAAAAAACTCTAACAAAAGAAAAACGTTTTCGGTACACGTTTTCCAAACGTTTTTTTTTCTTTGTGTGTAGGAGTGTATGAAATTTACTGAAGGCCAAAGTTAAGTTAATTTTTTGTTGCCTTCTTAGTAGGGAGGGGTTGGGGGAATGATAAAATGGTCATTGTAATCTTTAATTTAGATGAAGTACTTTAGAATTTTTATTGGCTCTTAGGAAATAATAATCCAAACAAAAATATTTCTAAATAGATTTTTAATCGTTATATTTAAAGTTGGAAAGTCTAATGAAATATGGATGAATATCACTTAGTCACTTGGCAGTATATTCGCCAATTAATTTTTTCCTGGCATTGTGATACCCCAGGAAAAAAATCCGGAATCCTCCATCAATTATTTTCCAATTCCGATGAAGTTATTTTGGAGCTTTAAATTTTGGACAATTAACTGTATATAACTATATATATATATATATATATATATATGGAAGTTATATCTCAATCTGAACCGTTAGTTATAATACTAATTCTACTCCCTATGCAAAATTTCACGCAAATCGGATTACAACTTTGACCTCTGTGGTCACCCTATGCAAAGTTTCACGTAAATCAGAGTAAAACCTTCGCCTCTATGGTTATATAAGTTAAATCGGGTGAAGGATATGTATTGGAGCTATATCTAAATCTGAACCAAAATTGGCATGCCTATCCAGAACGGTAATTCTACTCCCTGGACAAAATTTTAAGTAAATCAGGACAATACTCTGGCTTCTGGAGCCATCTAAGTCCATATCTGTTCCGATTTCAACCAAATTTGGCACACTTTACGACACTAACAATTGCACTCCTTGTGCAAATTTTGAAGCAAATCAGACTGAGATTCTGGCTTCTGGGCCATATTGGCAGATATCGGGCGATAGATATATATATGGGGACTATATCTAACACTGAACCGATTTCTTCCACAATCAATAGGGTTCTATTCTGACCAAAAACTCATACTTGGGCCATATTTTAAGTCGATTGGAATAAAATTGCGACCTAGATTTTGATTACAAATTAATTTTCACAGACAGACGGACGGACAACCATGGCTAGATCGACTCTGGGACCGGCCCTGAGCAATATTGCCAAAGACACCATATGTATATCTCGTCTCCTTCTGGGTGTTGAAAACATATGCACTAACTTATAATTCCCCCTTTCCACAGTGTTATAAAATAAAAATATTGCTAAAATTAGAAAATGGCGCAGAAAATATTTTGTATTTGTTTAGATTTCTTCATCCAAATGAATCTATCTTGGATACAAATTTTAAAGCAATGCAAAGGATCCGAAAATGAAGTACTTCCATTTTATGAAAAGCCCATGTAAAATTCATTGGAGATTATCCTTGTTGGCACTACTTCCGGATCACAAGTTGGGGATCTAAACTATGTACTTTTTAGGAAGCTCTTTTTTGTATCCTTCGTTATATTCACCGCATAACTGTTACTCCTCTTCGTTACTTTGGTTAACCCATTTAAAAATTTGCTGTAGTGTTCACAAGGTTTTCCAAGTAATTTCGTATTATTTATTTTATTCTATTTTTGGTAATACTCTTAATGAATAAAACTATGTAAACTGTTTGTTAAACATCCTTTCAAGAAATATCTGCTAAACATAAATGGCTCGCCCTAATTCCAACAAATGAGATTAGGTAATTTTTTGTTATTGCACTTTTAAGTTTGGCATTTTTCCCGCCATTAAGCCCACGTGCGAAAAACTTTGCTAATTGCCCATACTACCAGAAAAAGAGAACAATCCAAACCTTTAAATAGGACAATTTTTCTTTATTGACAGACTGTAGTAGGCTACATGGAAAGTTTCAAAAGGGACAGTAAAAGAAATGTGTTGGTGTTTAAGCCAAATGATAATAAACAAGATAAATATTAAGGATATGGGTGCCTTTATTCTCTACTTCCTCATTATGGTGAAGAGAGGTAGTGTCAAGGCCATAGGTTTTATATGGCAATCAAATGTAAGAGAGTGTGTGTGTGTGTTAAATAGAGAAAATTTTGTAATTTTTTTGGAACACATTTGTTGGTAATGAAAAATGTGTGGTCGATGTGGGATGAGGCAATGATTCATGGGGAATTTCAAGACCACCCACTTAATTATGGTTCCACCTGTGACCACGATCAAGTGATTCCATTTAATTACCCTTCAAATGATCATCTATGTACTAGACTCTCGTAAATCTCCCTCTTTACCTTTTATCTTGATTAACGATTTCAACATGAATCTCATAGACTTAATCCGTTATAAATTTCAGTTAAAAACTTTTGCTACATTTGTCATGCTCTTATAATTGTCTGCCATTCGCCTTTCTTGGCCAGAATAGCCGGAAAAATGTTCCCATACACAAACAACAAAGTCATCACCAACATTTGTGATAAAAATGTGCCTTCATTTCCTGGGTCTGTGCCTCTGTGCGAATTGTTCGAGGAAGTTTAAAAAAGTTTAACTTAAATTGCATGCTGAAATGCTTTCTTCTGCTGTAATTGTAATGGCCAACAAAGACCAAAAAGGACCTCTACCGGCAAGAGATGAATAAGAGACCGAGAGAGAGAGTGCGGCAAAATATTATTTTGGGCTAATTTCCCTTGTGCCTGCGTTGTGAAATTTGTTTTAGAATATCCTTCTTCCTTACCTTTGTGTGGCATGGTTTCTAAGTAAATCTCTCCTCGCATACTTTTGTCATTCTTGTGATTATGTCAAAACATCTTCTTAAACTTTTTAACAATTTCTTAAGGAGTTTTATCGCCTTAGACAAAGGCGTTGTTTAAACAGCGAAACAGTACAACAAAGTACAATCATTAATAAAAATTAGTTTTGTTTCGTTTTTGTTTTGCTTGGTAAAGCAAAGAAAGGCAAAGGAAAAAATGGACCAAAAATCTGTCATTGTGTCGTAAGAGTATATTAGAACATATTTAACAAGGACACAGTGGGTTTGGATTTTATAGCAAGTTAGAATATTATTAGAAGGCAAAATTTAGATGAATCAAGTTCTTATGTACCCAGAACTATTACTGTGAAACGAGGAATTTTACGATGGCGGTCCAATAAATAGTCTACGAGGAACAATAACCATTTGGGCTTTTATATCGATACTGGTCCATCAATACAATACATTTTCGCAAGTTCTTCAAAATACCTCTCCGAGACGAATGAAGCCATTTGTCAATCAAGTGAGGAGAATTTTATGGATGTTCATGGCGAGACAAGAGTATGAGCTGTACATTATCGGTATGTCTTCAATGAAGCCTTGTATCGAACTTATAACTCGGCATGGTGGTATTCGATGGGAATTACTTTTTCTGGCCGATGCACAGTGGTCGTTCCCATTGGCCAAAAATAAAAAAATCAAAGTTAGAAGTTTGTCAAAAAGTTTGGCAACACTGTTTCTTATGTAAACAAGGTTCTTATAGTAAATATTCCAAGATTCTAAATTGATAATATTAGCTGCTTTCTTTTGCCCGTCTTTGTGTTATCTCCATCTGACCGAAGCGGTCTGAAGCCAAAAAAAAAAAAAAAAATAAATAAAATAAAATAAAAATCGGAAGATCGGTCTGTATGGCGGCTATACCAACAAATTGACCGATAGCCATAATTTTCTTCACACCTTTTTGTGGTCCTAAAATACCACTAGATTTCAAGTTTAAAGCAAATCCGATAGAAAATGCGATTTCTAGACGCCCAAGAAGTTAAATTGGGATATCGGTCTATATGGGGGCTGTATGGACCAATAGGCACCATTTGCGGCACACCTATTTTTGGTCCTAAAATACCTCTAGATTCTAGATCCAATTTCAGGGAAATGGGATGGAAACTATGGTAAGGGGGCTATAACAAAACATGGACCGATACACACCATTTTCAGCACACCTATTCTTGGTCCTAAAAACTACATCTAGATTTCAATTTTCAGCCAAATCAAATAGAAACTTTAGTTTCTAGAAGCGCAAGAAATAAAATCGGGAGATCGGTCTATATAGGGGACTATACCAAAACGTCATCAATCAATTCCATTTTATCATTAAATAGTTCTGACATAATTATAAAGCCGTGACCGAAGTTTCACGATGATACCTATACTGGAAATATTTTTGGCCGCTAACTCCATATAGCACCGACCACTGGGCGATGGGGAAGTATTCGTCTTCTTCGGAGTATGTTCATCTGGTGCAATTTCAAATGTTTCTTGATCTCCAATATGAACCAATGGATCCATATTTCATCGAATGCTGCGAAACGATATATAAACTTACTAAGATTGCTCTTAAAACGTTTCAAATGCAGCTCTAAACTCATATCATATTGTGTCCGTAGTGAGAAATCCATCATACCGGCAGCCGGGATCCATAATGGCAGCTTCCTTATGACAGAATTTGTCTTCTTCGGGGTATGTTCATCTGGTGCAGTTTCAAATGTTCCTTGGTCTCCAATATGAACCAATGGATCCATATTTCATCGAATGTTGCGAAACAATATATAAACTTACTAAGATTGCTAAGATTAAAACGTTTCAAATGTAGCTCTAAACTCATATCATATTGTGTCCGTAGTGAGAATCCATCATACCGGCATCCGGGATCCATAATGGCAGCTTCCTTATGACAGAATTATTGATTTCTACCACATGATGTTTTGAAGCGCTTACTTTACCAGCAATTTCGTGAATCATTAATCGGTGGCTTAGTTGTAGTTACCATATATCTTCCATTCACCACCAATAGACTAAAGCCCTGAAGATAAAATCTATAGACCCGTCCATAAAAAAGTAATAAAATTGGATACAGCCCTTAACTTATGCTTCTAGTAGAGAAATAACGAATCTGCATCTTAAGCTCAATTTTTGGTGACTGTTTTTGTCGATTCGAAACCACACTCTTTGGCTGTTCAAACCAATGTACATGTGAAACATTAAACAAATGGAATGATATTCCTTTTACACCCTTACTTTTGAGTATAAATCTAACGTTGTAGATTCCAACAACCCTTGCCAACAATTGTGGCTTTGACGTCTTTATGGAATATTTGCAATTATATCCTAATAAGGAAGTACATGGTTCTGCTTTGTTTATACTCCCATATTTTAACGTAAGCCAACCACATTCACCCTCCATCCATCCTTCCTTGTAATAATTTTAATTTATTTTACCACATTACAATGCAAAGTGTGACACTGTGTCAAATTATTCAGCTATCATCTCAAAACTGGCCTAGATGCA
The DNA here is from genome assembly GCF_050003625.1 of Haematobia irritans. Taxonomy (NCBI): domain Eukaryota; kingdom Metazoa; phylum Arthropoda; class Insecta; order Diptera; family Muscidae; genus Haematobia; species Haematobia irritans. Next base: position 3,327,121 of record NC_134397.1, read on the forward strand.
AAGTGCTGTGGTCATTAGAAAGTTAAATTGATGCTCCATGTAATGATGACATCTTAGCATGTCACTCCTTGTGATGGGTTTTGGCCATGTTTAACAAATCTATTCTCTTCTATGATATAATCTCATCAAGAGAGCTAAGTGAGAAAGAGGAAGAGAGATACCAAGACCAAGAGCAAGAGTGAGAGAGAAAAGAGAAAACTGAAATGAAATGATTAATGGTTTACAATTTATTGTCAAATGATGGAAATAAAATGCTTGCAAACATTGTCTAACCTCTTCTGAATATGGGAGAGAAGGCAACACAGGCTGTTGGCGGGGAGATATCATCTATGTGCGACAGTCTGTTGCATGTTCTTTGGGGTTGAATTATTACATCAAATGTCTATGTCTAATGGTTTGATTAATTAGTTTGTAATTAAACTTATTTGAAATCAAAGTGACAGACACGTTGAGGACTCTTGATTGTGTCATTATTACACGAACCGGATGCCATGGTCATGATAAGCCACAAAAGACTACTTTGTATTCAGATTTGATTGTAAAATAATCTTAACTTTAGATCTCGAATTCCAATTACCTTCAGTAAACAAATTAAAATTCTGAAGGTTGGGAAGAATGAACAAAGTAGTATTTGTTTATCTTGTTACTTTGGTGTTAGGCAATTGTTTATTGTATATTTAATTTTTAAAGAAATATTTGGTATACCCGCAAAAAGTAATGAAAAAGTTATTTTTGGATCGCAGAAGCGATGAATTTAACATGGGCTTGTCATAGGACGAATGTCCACCATTTCAACAGGCATTACACTGAATTTGCATCCCTTTTAAAGGTGTGATCCGAACTCAGTATCTTGGATGTGAATTAAAAAAAAATTGTAATATTTTGCCAAATAAATAATATTTATAATTTTTAATACACTCTAACACTTGTCTGAAATATTTGATCTCAAACATTTGAACAAATTCGCAATTTTTCTAGAATGGATTTAGTTTTTTTTTTAACAAAATTTAACTAATTTGTACCATTTTATAAATGCTTACTCTGTTTTTAACCTATTTGAAGCAAAAGCGAAATTAAAATTTCCCAATAAAAATATGAAAAAACGAGTTATAAAATTGATTTAAAAGAACGTCCTGTGTAGTAAAAATAAAGAATATCTTTAGGAGGGAATTTTTAGCAGAGCTTGTGATTATAGAACAACTTAAAATTTTTTGGTGGGATCATAAATAACTATGTGGTCGGGATATGAAAGCTTGGAAAATATGACACACATTTTTGTAATCAAAGCCTAGGTCGCAGTTTTAGCCCAATGGACTTCAAATTTGGCTCAGAATAGAACCCTATTGATTTTAGAAGAAATCGGTTCAGATTTAGATACAGCTCCCATATAGATAATTCGCCCGATATGGACTTATATGGCTCCAGAAGCCAGAGTTTTACCCTAATTTGCTTTTACTACTAAAATTTTGCACAAGAAGAAAAATTAGTACTATAGTCAAGTGTGCCAAATTTTATTGAAATCGGTTCAGATTTAGATATAGCTCCCATATATATCTTTCGCCCGATATGGACTAATACGGTCCCAGAAGCCAGAGTTTTACCCCAATTTGGTTCAAATTTTGCACTAGGAGTAAAATTAGTAGTGTAGTCAAGTGAGCCACATTTTATAGAAATCGGTTCAGATTTAGATATAGCTCCCATATATATCGTTCGTCCGATTTACACTCATATGACCACAGTGGCCAATCTTTTACTCCGATTTAATTGAAATTTTGCACAGGGAGTAGAATTAGCATTATAGCTATGCGTGCCAAATTTGGTTGAAACCTGTTCAGATTTAGATATAGCTCCCATATATAGCTTTCGCCCGATTTACACTCATATGACCACACAGGCCAATTTTTAACACCGATTTAGTTGAAATGTTGCACAGGCAGTAGAATTAGCATTGTAGCTATGCGTGCCAAATTTGGTTGAAATCGGTTCAGATTTGGATATATCTCCCATATAAAGCTTTCGCCTGATTTACACTCATATGACAACAGAGGCCAATTTTTAACTCCGATTTAGTTGAAATTTTGCACAGGGAGTAGAATTAGCATTGTAGCTATGCGTGCTAAATTTGATTGAAATCGGTTCAGATTTAGATATAGCTCCCATATATATGTTTTTCTGATTTCGACAAAAATGGTCAAAATACCAACATTTTCCTTGTAAAATCGCCACTGCTTAGTCGAAAAGTTGTAAAAATGACTCTCATTTTCCAGAACTTCTAATACATATATATCGAGCGATAAATCATAAATAAACTTTTGAGAAGTTTCCTTAAACTTGCTCAAGATTTAAATGTGTCCCATATTTTTTTTACTAACATTGTGTTCCACCCTAGTGCATTAGCCGACTTAAATTTTGAGTCTATAGATTTTGTAGAAGTCTATCAAATTCTGTCCAGATCGAGTGATATTTAAATGTATGTATTTGGGACAAGCCTTTATATATAGCCCCCAACGCATTTGACGAATGTGATATGGTATCGAAAATTTAGATCTACAAAGTGGTACAGGGTATAATATAGTCGGGCCCTCACTTGTTTTTTTTTTTTTTTTTATAAAAACCGATGATGCAAAAGAGAAATTTAATTAGATTTCCCTATACATCAATTCGTAATGTGTTAACTCCATAGTTCCACAGTTTAATCTTTATCCATTCCCCATTTAAAATAAGTACATACAGCCGAAGGTGCGGCCGGGACGAATCTTAAAAACTCACCACTATGAATCAATCATATATAGAATTTCAGGTGGATTTTAAGAAACGGTCTACCTCAAGAAGATTGGTTCAAATAAAATATGGAGTTTCTACATATAGAGACTTCATCAAGATTCTGGATTTATAAGAACAATTCTTGTTTGAGTTATAGAAAAATCTTGAACATCTTCGGTAATCGTACCAGAAAACGAGAAAATTACGCTTTGATTTTTAATCAAAATTCTGCAGATATTTACCTGCATTATTCCAATGCGTACGAGAAGTAAAATCTGGAACTGCTACTATTAGTTTTGAGCAATTTGGATAACATTCTATTCCCTCAAGAAATGAAATCGGGAGATTGGTGTATAAAAACAAAATTCGAAACAGGTCTTTGCAGTCCCAAAATACCTCTAGATCTCATTTCAGGCAAACCGGAAAATACTCGTAATTGCGATTATCGTTTTTATTTTAGCCTGATATCAACGCAGGCTGGTTTTTCGTTCAAATCAATTACGTTACATATTATTACAATTTTAATACGAGCTAATTAGACATGAAGATTAAGCAATTGGTATTATTAAGCTATTGAAAAGAAAATGCCAGATACCAGGGATGGAAAATACAATTTTTACGAAAGTACTAAAAAGGTATTTTTTTGAGCGAAAAAGTACTTTTCACTAAATTTCAACAAAAATTCCATTGGAAGATTATTGTCAAGAGCTCCTTTGGACAAATAAAATTTTTCTGAAGAAATACATTTTTGCAAAATAATATTTTTTTGGTAGTTTTTGGTAAGATTTGCTCCAAATGTTGGTAGATTTTTTTTTGTCTCAAGTTTCGACCGTGACTGTAATAGTTCGCATTATTTTCGTACGCGATCGATAGCTTCTTATCTAGAAAGTGTTTGTGTGGAAGCGTATTATAGAATAACATGCTTTTTCAACTAAAACATTCTTTAAATTCAATAAAATCGTGTTTTTGACTATGGCTTTTACAAAATCGAGATTTTGTTCCCGCATGAACTTGTCTGTTTTGCCAAATTTGTAAAAGACTATTAGCAAATTTTGTTAAAGACTTTCTCAAAATATTAAAATATTTTGTCAAAACTATTGTACCATAAATCTGATATCGGCTAAAAAATGTCTACACAAAAGGTACTAAATCATTCGCGGGGGTATTACGGTACTGACCAGGGTAAAAAAGTATTGAAAAAAGTACTATAGTACTGCATTTTCCATCCCTGCCAGATACCCATCTTACAAGCCTGACTATACATATGTTTCAGTGTTGGCTAATCCACATTTCCATTGTCTCTAGTAAGATCTGGTTGGGTCAGATGATTCAATTTGGGTTTTATATGCCGATTTCTTATGAAAATTACATACGAGAATTATTTTCTCCCAAGTTGAACCATTTTTTCACCACCACTGTGCATCATCTTCTCATATAGCTACACTCACTTAATCCTATTTTTTCGATTATCATAAGCCTAAGGAACCAAAATTCCAAAACTGTCCTCCCAAAGATGTTCTTTATTTTAACTACACAGGAAGTTTTTTTTTGATTCAATTATATATAACTTAGACAAGCGTTGGAACGCTAATACGACCTGGAAGTATATAGTTCATCTTCGAATTTGACCTGCCTGCAGTCAAAAAAAAAAACGAATGTGTGCCAAATTTCAGAACAACAATGCCATTATTGAAGGCTATAGCGTGATTACAACAGATAGGCGGACATGGTTATTATATCACCATCACCATTTTTATAGTGAGTATTAAAAATCACAGATTTTCATGAAATAAATACTAGTATGGGGCTAAATATAAGGAAGCTTATTATTTCCAAAATATATAAAAAATATATTCTCCATAACCTTAAATAGAATAAAGAAATGTTTTTGTTCTTTTAAGGTTTGTTGTATTCTGATGAAATGGTTGCTTTCTAGACAATGTCCTTTATAGCTCATACAGTTTTGCCAAAAAGCTCAACATTTTGTTAGTAGGCAAAAATACAATTTTGTCATCATGTGTAAGAAAATAAAAAGAAAAACATATAGAAAATATGGGACAGGAAAACAATAAATGCTAATGAAGGCAATGGAGTAGACTTGGTGTTACCTTGAATGTCATAGGGTTCTGTGTTTTGTTTTTTTCTTGTGGGTACCACACTCACACATCATACATGGGATATGGCCCCTGTAGAACGTACATACCATAAATATCAATTTATCATTATACAGCAGTGGACTCCAGGTGTTTTGGTCCTTGTTAGAGTGATATATTGTCCTTTTTTATTTCCATTTTGCAATATTCCTTCAATTTGTGAGGGTTGTTGTTGTTGTTGTTTTTTTTTTGGCAATTAATGATTTATGACACATTTTTGTTTACTCTTAGCCTTTCCGTGATATTTGCCTTATTTACCTTTTCCTTATTATTTTATTAAATTCAAGTCTGAGAAATCATGGTCCAATCGGATTGAAATTTCATCACATGGCCCTCTAGGATATTATCGTAGATATCACGTATCGCTTGGGGGATATTGTTAATGGATACTATGCGAATGGAAAGTGGCATTTTACCAAATCAAAAAGACATACAAAAAGGAAATTAGTTGAAGCTTAATTCTTGATAAGGGTGAAATTGCTAAAGTTTTGATATGGTTTCATTTAGTTTACGTGAGAAAAGATTACGGTAAAACTCTGCGACAAACATAACGAAATAAAATCATTGACATATTTGATTAGAAAATTTGTTATTGTTTGCTTTAAATTATATTTAAATTATTTTATTTTAATAATTGTTTATTTTAAATTATTTCTTAGATTAAATAAATAATGTTCATATTTTCACAAAAAAAAAATGCTAAACTGTTTTAAACTAAATTGTACTCCACATATTCATGAAATATTTGAGACACATTAATTTGTTTAATATGTCCTTTTTGTCATAAAAATAAGTTAAATGTAGCGTTAGTTTAATTAGGAGTTTTTTTCTGTGTTTGTGGAGGTTTTGACTGAAACATTATATTTTTCCATGAACCAAGAATAAATACAGTTATCCAAAAATGTGTTTACTTCCCAATCATTTGTAAGAAATCATTGTTGTAAAAAATGTTTTAATTAAATTTTATTCTATGATTGCAGGTATTTTAAATTCTACTAACAAAGCAAATATTTCACAAAGGCATAATTCTTTCATCATTGCCTGTTGACATGGATAAGATAAACTTCCTCTTTGTGTTGTGTGTGAATCACAGTTCATGGCTTACATATTCAAAAAGGCCACTTCTACCATAGGATGTTAGATGGAAATGATTTGGTGTTGACACTTTGGTGTCATCACCATCATCATCATCATCCATTGAAGGGCTTAATCTGTGTGTTGTGTTAGCCCTCAAGTGCACATTGTTAATCACAATTATTGCTCTCATCTTGAATGGGTCGGGTTATGGCCTTGAGGAAAAAAGCTGCTGCAGCAACACTGTTGTCATTGTTGGCCACAATTGTTCTTGTTGTTGTTGGTGTGTTGTAGATATTGTAATAATGATGGGTTTTTGTCTTTGGTCTTATCTGAAATGTCGACAACATTACTTTTCGGGGACAATGGTTGAGCTTAGTCTGCCAATGTTAAACACCTTCTATTGCTAAACTCATCAACTATCCGATATCCTAACAAATACTCATACATACAGTGATACTCAACTCTCTCACACACACATACAAACACAAGCCATCATAAAGACAGTGATAAAGACCAAGCATCCTAATAATAGTCTTTCTTTATCAGAGTTTGAAAATTCACAGTCTATCAATTCAAGTAAAAATGTGATGATCATGTTTGCGTTGTTGTTTTATAACCCAGAATAGCCAAAATGGTGAATCATTATCAGACGAAAGTGGCAAAGGAGGATGTTGTACATATCCTTCCTTTAACGGAAAAAGGGAAGTTGATTGGAATGTTGAAGATGGGGAGGTTGTGGTGTTGGTGTTCAATAACAACATTTTGAGACAAGTGTTAAACAATGGTCTTATTCTCACAACAGAGGATGTATAGAATTCCTGTCTAAAGGAAGAAACGAAAAATATTTGGCAATTCACAGTGGTATGAATTTGCTAGATTTTTTCTTCCACCAAAATTGAGTAATGCTATAGTGCCATACAGTAGTACACAATAACAGATCCTTGGTAGCAAATGACCATTGATGTGGAAAATAAGTTGAGTTAATTTTGCGTTCTTAGTTTGTCTGTCTATCTGATCTTATGCCAGCTTATTTTTATATGCAAATTGAACGTCGTAGTGTAAGACCGAATGGTTTAAAAAGTGTTTAGCATCAGACCATTCTTTGATATGGCCCCGATTTCCCATGTCTAGTTATTGACTGCTTATGTAGTAGCCCGTTATTATAACCACCATTGCCAGTTTGTCTTTCTATTTGTGACTCATCGAAGTATTAGTCTGAGACTCCATAAAATGAATATTTTTTTGTCCGTTGTTAATCGATCTTGTCATGTCTGCTGAAACCATGCAAACTTTCAAAACGAATTGAGATATTTCCTTGAAATTTGGCATTTGGCCGAATATTGGAAATGGAGCATATATAGTTTCTTGTTCATGGTGGAATTCTGAGTCATGTCCGTCCGTCTATGTGTTATTCTGTTGAAATCTCGCTAACTTTCGAATGAATGTGATGCCTCCTTGAAGCTTGGACAAGACTAAAGGTTGACGGGTATTGGAAATGTGATATATTGGGCTATAGATATAGGTATAGAGCCTTGTACACAGATCTTCACTTTATTAACGTCCTGAAGGGTCGGTACGTGCTGCCGTCATTAACATTTAAGTAAAAACTTAAAAAATGATCGATATCGGTCCATATTTAGTAGTCTATGGAGATTGGTATATATTGGTTCCTAGATTCGACTCCTTGGGCGTAATGAGGGATTAATTTTCAATCGAGCCGTATAAAGAACATGATATCGGTACCAAGATAAAATTAGTCAATATCGCTCCACAGTTGTAATAGTGTTATTGTGAGCGACACTTTTAATAAAATTTTGTACGCAATCTACAATGGGCTGTCCGAACTTTCGGCCGTATATGTTTGGGTTTTTAGGCTCACTTTGACTATTCATTCCATTGTGATTCTGGCATGCTATGGCCGCTCTCAGTTGCGTTTTAATAGTTTTTGGAAGCTAAGTTTGTCTTTTAAAAATTTCCCATTTTATTATGATCTGGCACGTTCTCGGTATCTAAGGCCAGTCTATCCCCTTCTTCTCCCATATCCATTAATGTAATAATACGATTGTAGCAGAATTTTACACGCAATTTATTGTGGTGGGTACATAAGATTTGGCCTGCTGGAACTTTTGGTGGTATGTACTTCATTTTATAATAATAAGGTATAATAAGTTTGTCATTCCATTTGTAACACATCGAAATATTGATTACCGACCATATATAATTTATATATTATTAATCAGGGAGAAATTCTAATTCTATGTGTCTGTTGTTATCACCTTCAATAATGGCTTTATTCTGGTTTTGGTATAGCCTTCATATAAACCGATCCCTTGATTTGGGTTCCCTGTAGTTTTTATCAGATTTTCAGGAAATTTCCGGTATTTTAGGACCGCAAATAGGTGTGCCGATTATGGTGTGTATCAGTCCGGGCTACTATATAGACCGATATCAAGAATTTAGTTCTTGGGCTTCTAGAAACCATAGTACTTATCCGATTTTCCCGAAATTAGAAATTTGGAGGTATTTTATGACCAAAAATAGGTGTGCCAAATATGGTCTATGGTTTGGTATAGCCCCCTTATTATTCGAACTCCCAATTTGACTTCTTAGGCTTATAGAAACCACAATTGTTATCCAATTTGCCTGAAAATTGCAATCTAGATGTGTTTAAGGACCACATAGACTTCTGTCGAATTTAGTTATTTTTTAGCATCCATATAGACCGATCTCTTGAGAACGTCATTCAAATGGCTCGAAACTAAAGACAAAATTTCTAAAAGTCTACAGAATTTAGATTTCAGATCAAACCGCTTTTCAATCGCTTGCTGGTATGCTTGCAGGAAATGTTTATGGTTCTTCTAAAACTCAAACAAAGATTATTCTTATAAATCCAGAATCTCATGTTGTTTGCATATGATGGGTATTTAAGATTCATCTCGGCCGAACTTTCGTCTGTTTATGCTTGTTTTTATTTAAGTTGATTTTAAACGTTGCAAAGTTTCGGACAAAATCAAACATTTGCTTCAATTAATATAGAATTATGCACATTTTTGGTAAATTTTTTCTCTTATTAATTCTTTCAACTTCTATAAACCTGGTTAATATATATGTTTTTGCACACATACCTAAATTAAGTTTTATTATCTCTAAAATATTATATTTTTTTTACAAATTTTATTAGATAAATGTTTGTGGTTAGTTACAATGACCATAAAGATTTACCATTTCGATTATAGGTAGTGATGCCACTATGCGGTTTCCATCAAATCGATTCATTTCCAATACCATGGTCATGTAGCTGCATTATAAATTGTGGTTGAGTTTGTCGTTTATCCATTCCATTCACATCACTCTGACAAATCGTTTAATTTTATTGATGTACTCCGGACACCAGGCCATTTTTCTGCCTCCGACCTAATACAATTTTCTCTTTTTTTTTGGAGGGGGTTATCCGAATGTTTGTTTAAATATATGGCGACCTTAAAAGGGAAAAAGCATAGAAATATCGAAAGAACAATAAGCGGCTTTTAGTTGCGATACAAGGAGAAATGGCCAACATATCAAATGCTAAGGTCAACCTTTACATTGTTCTCAAATACTCGTTGTTGTTTTTCTGTAACCTGGAAAAGCTTTTTGTGGTTCTTTGCGAATTAGTGGTTGTATGTATATGTATTGGTTTTCAATAGACACCCATTCCTCGCATCCCTTTCTCATAGGAAAATTTTGTTTGTTTAAAAATAAAAAATAAATTACATTTACAACTCATTCTTCACATTACACACACACACACATACATTCCTGAAGAGAACTCCTTTCTTTTTGAAATCCTGACAAATGTTTTTAAAATGAAGAACCCCAATTGTTTGGCTAAATGAGGGCACACCACACAACATTCTCAGACCTCTCTCACTCCCTCTCATTTACTCACCTGAAACCCACTCTGTGGTGAGTCTTTAAATATTTTGCTTACTTTGTATCTCATCTGACAATATTTGTTGTTTAAGGTAACAATAAACAATTTATTTCTATGTTTTCATTTTAGGATTTTTGTTTTTGTTTGGTGCTCCCAGAAATATACTAAATATGTGCTAACCTCACCGGTATATGTGTAACAAAAATGAAAGCTCGAAAGAATACTTTAAAGCTTCAATGCAAAAGTTAAAAATTCATCCTTTGGAGAGGGCTGACAATATTGTGATTTTTGTGAGTAAGCAAACAAATAATACAGATTTTATTGTTATATACGTTCACTGCCCTCCTTGGGTTTGCTATATTGTCCAGTAAATTAATAGGATGAGATAGTATTTTCCAAATCATTTAATGAATAGCAACATTGTGCTTACTTAAATGATTACAAATTAAACAGAAAATACAAAGAAGCAAATATAAACAAAAATAAAATTTAACGTAATAAGTTTGACTTAATGGTGAAGCCATGTGGGATAATATATTGGAAAAGGCTAAAGTTTGGAGTAGCCGACTAAATGATACCCTAAGTGAATCTCGCTTTTTTGTAGACAAGTTAAAAAAAAAATCAACAAACTTAAAAATTGTATTAGTTTTAAAGAATTTTTCACAATTATGAAGTCAAACAAATTGAATAATTTTTCAGAATTATTAAAGTCCACTAATTCTGAAAAAAAAACTTGAAAACTAAAGACATCGACTTTAAATTTGTTGGCTACATCTTGACTACAAATATAGAAAATGTCTTTATTTAAATAAAAATGTTCTTTCATGTGAAGACACCCATTTCTAAGTTGATTCACTTGACTATAAGGTCAAAACGACTTCATTGAAATGTTTATCGACTTTTGGATAACGTAAACAATTTTTAATATCGTCTTCTAATATTGATGGGTTAATAAGATACAGTAATTTTGCCAAAATTACTGTACATACATAAAAAAAAAATAATTCTGAAAAGGAAAAACAATATGACCAATACTTTGCATTATTTATTGGTATATGTTAGAGGTAGAGGTCTGCATCGAATAACTTTTCACTACATGTATGCAATTGGCTGTCGAATATAGTACATACACTCTCTTTCTCTAAGAGCGCAAGTAGTGAAGTGAAGAGAACACTTGCTTGTCAAATACCACCAAGTAGTTATCCGAAACAATATGTGTTCCGAAAAAAAGGAACAATAAAAATGTAAGTACAACATTGATTCTCTTAACTTCACGTGGTACCACAAGTATTTCTCCGTTATGTGCAAATCAAAACTTTCCATTATTATTAATCATAGATATGTATGTCACATATTTCATATATTTATGTATGTCACACCCTTACCTTAACGTTTGCCGTTCTTTATAACAAGCCGAAAACATATATTTTGGAGAGTATTTTTTTTGTATTTCTGAAACTGCACGTGGTACATGGAGTACTCTATGAAGTTTTGTTCTCGCAACATACTCGATGTGATCACTCTGAGTACACTTCAATAAGAGAGAAAGAGGAATATGTGTTTGTTGGTAGTGAAAACATCAGAGTAGCAACAAGAAGTTACTCGTGGCTTTTGGTGTTCATCAAAATGTGTACCAATATTAGCCACCAATTAATCCAAAATATTGTTTTTAAATCGGAAAAATTTATTAATAATTGTTGTATTTTTTATCAAAATGTCTAACTTTCCATCCAAAATCCGTCAGTATAAAGTTGCTATAATAATTAACTAAAAATTTAGCTATAAAAAATTTGAATGAAATGTAAATGTGATTGTAAGATTGGTTGTACAACTAATCTCATTACCATTCGGATAACTTCAACTTGATTTTATAATGGATAATTGTCCGCCGCCGAATAGACAAGTTTATTTCGGCTTAGTCGTCCAGCCTCCGCCGACAAAAATGGGTCGGCTTCATTCTCTGGTCAGAACTAGTTAGGTGTTTATTCAATATTAAAATCAATTTCAACATAAGTTTTCTCGTAGCTCTATTTCTTTCTCTTGGAATTCTTATACTTCATTGAGTACTTTGTAATGTCATTGTTGCTGCATTAAAAAAAGTTAAAAAATGTAACAGAAGAAAATTCATGTCAATTTGCTCAACTTTTGGTATTGCATTGAAGTAAGCCATGTGCAAATAAATATTTTATTTTTTTTTTTCAGCAAAAACAAAAATCCATAAAGTCTTTTTGCGAAATGTCCTTCTACAAAAATTCCAACTTTATACTGACAACTTTCCTAAAGAAGTTTATTTCTTCATCTTCATTGACCATCCATAAAAAAAAAAATTAAAAATTCCCATACATTTTGCAAGAGAAGAGAAATAGTTTTGTAGGTTTGTTGAAAATATTGCTAACTTTAAATTTTGTTGCTAGAGACTATGAAAGAATTATATGGGGAATAAAAATATTCAAGTTTTTGCATTTAAATAATTTTCTATATAATGAGGAAAACTTTTATTTGGTAATTCTTTTTATTTATTAAAGAAAAGAAAAAAAACACAAATACATACACATACTCACACTTATATACAATGAAGGTTATAAAATACTATACAGAGAGAAAAATATTCTTAACTTTTTTTTTGCTACTTAATAAAGTATTGGGAACAATAAACGCTTTTATCAATAAGAGAATCTCTTTATCGGCCAATTAAAAGAAAACGACATCTAACGAAATTGTGAATATATTAATTAAAATGAATGAAAACTAGAAACCACATTGGTGAACTTCTCTCTTATCACTGAGTGCTGCCCGATTCCATGTTAAGCTCAATGACAAGGGACCTCCTTTTTATAGCCGAGTGGCGTTCCACCTTGCAGTGAAACCACTTAGAGAAGCTTTGAAACCCTCAGAAATGTCACCAGCATTACTGAGGTGGGATAATCCACCGCTGGAAAACTTTTTTTGGTGTTCGGTCGAAGCAGGAATCGAACCCACGACCTTGTGTATGCAAGGCGGGCATGCTAACCATTGCACCACGGTGGGTCCCAAAACAACCAAAAGGCTCGATAAAATTTGTAGAGATGTGCACGTGAGTAATTGTTTACTCACGCTCACGCACACTCACGACGGAAAAATTTTACTCACGCACGATATTGTTTGGTAGGACTCACCCACACTCACGAAACGAAAATTTGTACACACGCACAATCACGCACGAAAATATCGTGACTCACGAAAAATATCGTGACTCACGAAAAATGTCGTGACTCACGAAAAATTTTTTGAGTAATTTGCCTTAGCGACTTGTCTGAAAACATGAGCATTATTAAAATCGTGAGCGTTATTACTTCCTTCACACCCAAGGTGTCACTAAAATTGTAAATGAATTTAACTCTTAAGCGTTTTATTGGTGAGCGGAATTTTTTTTTGTGAGCGTAAATCTTTACTCACGCACACTCACAAAGATAATATTTTCGTGACTCACGCTCACGCACGACATTTGGGTTCGTTAATCACGCTCACGCACACTCACGCCGTTGCCATGAGCGTGCTCACGCGTGAGTCACGGCAATTTCGTGTCACGTGCACACCTCCAAAAATTTGATCCTAGGTTGGTTTTAAAATTTTCAGGTTTCTATGGCTTATCCTTAAAAATTGAAATGAAAATTTTACCTTTTTTTGAATTTGAGAAATTGTTCTTAATGATTTTCGTCCAATACTATTTTTGGTCTACTAAATGAAGTATGTTTTCCGTGTACCAACATACTCTTATGTTTTGAAAAACTTCGTCTTTTGATGTTGAAGTGTTGAAGATGTAGAGATCCCTCTTGAGTAAATTATAAGTAACCTCGTCTTTATTTCTAAATCATTTAACTTTGTCTGGTGAAAATTATTTTTCTTTGGCTTTCGTTTCAACTTTCGGCATCCTTGTGTAAAGAAAAGACAATATACTTTAGAAAATGGGAAATTGGTTTGCGTCATACCAAATGTTGCATTGACGGCGCTAGGTCCATACATGTTTCTAATTTTTATACCCTTCACCACTACTGTGGTACAGGGTATAATGAGTTTGTGTATTTGTATGTAACGCGAAGAAGGATTAATCATAGACCTATCTTTTAGTGTACGGATCGGCTTAGAATTAAATTCTGAGTCGATTTAGCGATGTCCGTCTGTCTGTCTGTCCGTTTGTCTGTCTGTCCGTCTGTCTGTTGGTGTATTTTTGTGTGCAAAGTACAGCACGCAGTTTTAGTCCGATTGTCCTAAAATTTGGTATAGGGTCCTGTTTCGGCTCAAAGACGATCCCTATTGATTTTGGAAAAAATCGGTTCAGATTTAGATATAGCTGCCATATATATTGTTCACCGATCTGGTCATAATTGGCGTGTATATCAACCGATCTTCCTCAAATTCCGTACATCCAAATATTTTATGAGTCTCGAAAAACTTGCAAAATATCAGCCAAATCGGTTCAGATTTAGATATAGCTCCCATATATAGCTTTCGCCCGATTTACACTCATTTGCCCACAGAGGCCAATTTTTTGCTCCGATTTAGTTGAAATTTTGCATAGGGAGTAGAATTAGCACATTTACTATGCGTGCCAAATTTGGTTGAAATCGGTTCAGATTTGGATATATCTCCCATATATAGCTTTCGCTCGATTTACACTCATATGACCACAGAGGTCAATTTTTAACACCGATTTAGTTGAAATTTTTCACAGGGAGTAGAATTAGCATTGTAGCTATGCGTGCCAAATTTGGTTGACGTCGGTTCAGATTTAGATATATCTCCCATATATATGTTTTTCTGATTTCGACAAAAATGGTCAAAATACCAACATTTTCCTTGTAAAATCGCCACTGCTTAGTCGAAAAGTTGTAAAAATGACTCTAATTTTCCAAAACTTCTAATACATATATATCGAGCGATAAATCATAAATAAACTTTTGTGAAGTTTCCTTAAAATTGCTTCAGATTTAAATGTTTCCCATATTTTTTTTTAAACTAAAATTGTGGTCCACCCTAGCGCATTAGCTAACTTAAATTTTGAGTCTATAGATTTTGTAAAAGTCTATCAAATTCTGTCCAAATCGAGTGATATTTAAATGTATGTATTTGGGACAAACATTTGTATATAGCACCCAACACATTTGACGGATGTGATATGGTATCGAAAATTCAGATCTACAAAGTGGTGCAGGGTATAATATAGTCGGCCCCGTCCGACTTTAGACTTTCCTTACTTGTTTTTTTTTTGATTTTTTTTAAATGAAAAACTTAATTTTTTGAATTGAACAATTTTTTTTAGCAATTTTGAGCAATATATTAAAAATTATTTTTTCCCGTTCGTTCCAAGATATTTCTAACTCTTAATTTATTTTTATTTGCATTTTAATGTGTTGAACCAAACACGTAAACGACAAGTAAGGACCTAGCATCGTCAATGGTTTGATATTCTCCGCAACCCATCTTCTAAAGTGTATTGTCTTTGGTGTAAAGGCACAGAGTGCTTCTTTGTTGTGTTTCATTCATAAAAAATTCCTTCATTGAAATGAGGAATAAAAAAACAAATGGTAGCAAATTTTCTCAGTTTGTTGCACAGGTGGTTTCTTTACCGAAGTGTCGAAATTGCCTGTAGAAAGACTTGTATTCTTTATGATTCATAGCACTCGACGGTAAATTTTCATTTCTCTACCCAGTTCTTGGTTAATTAAAGGCTATGAGGAAAATGTGTCTTCTTATCAGAAGCCTATTCTTCAACAGGAAAAAGTTTGCATGATGTTTTTAGAACATTTCATAAATGATTTCTTTTTGTGTGAAATAAAAAAAAAAAAACACTGGAATGTTCATCTCGAATATGGTGGCCTGTCTGGCCATAGAGTGAAAGGCGAAGCAAGTTGTTTTATTTAAATATTTTTTTTTGTAATTTTGCAAGGCTTAATTAAAACTTTTGCAGCATTTATGACCATAATTGTTAGAGTTTCGTCAGGCATGTCAGTGTGGATGTGTTTGGTGTGTGGTGACTGCTTTTTGTTCAGCTGAGTTGGGTTGTGGTTGTGTGTGTGTGTGCAGAAATGAGTATCCTACTCTCAAGAGCGAAAGACACCATAACATTTACTGGCCTTTTGGGTTGTGGAAACATGATAAACTATTCGTTGCGGTTTTCCTAATTCTTCACATGCAAAGTATGTTGGCTAAAATACCCCGTTTTACTTGATAAAGGGATGGAAATGTCCTTATAGTTTTTTTTTTCTCAACTGCAAAATTTTTTCCTGTGGACCTTTTATTAGATTGGTAAAGTTTGGTGAGACTTTATTCTATTTTTGACATAAATTAATTGGTTATCAAAACCACAGCATGTACCAAGACTTAGCAAGGTTAGGGAGTACGATTTACAAATTGTGGAAAGACAATGTGGCATGGATAATTTAATTATTGACCTTTATTAGGCCATGATTAAAAAGTATACATCTACAGTATAGTTTTTTTAAATTCTTGCAAATCGGATTAGAGTTTGGATTCATAGAATAAAACAAAGTAAAAATTGTCTATAGGACATGGTAACTTTTTCAATAAATGGATCGATGTAAATGATTTTTAACTTTTCCCATTTTCATGAAGCTCCGTTAGTGTAACGATAGCTAACAATCTTCTGAACCGTACTATGGGTATGTCTGTTATACTGCCAATATATTCATATGCTAGTTAAGAGTTTACCTGCAGAAAATTTTTCAGTTAAATTTAACTGGAGGGAAAATTTGCAATTTACTTTTTGTTAACTGGTAGTTAAATCCTACCAGAGTTTCATGAAAATTACCTTTAAATGTTTTTAAATGAACTTCAGGGTTTTATTATTGGGGCACTTGACTAATTTTGAAATATACTCGAAGGTTTAGTCTACTCGTACTCAAATTATACTCTCCCCATATTCTTACGATTCAGAATTAAACTTTTAGTCACATCTCTTCAAACTTAAATGTTTATATGTTTATGTGATATGTGCAAAATATTTTTGTTGAAAATATTAATTTAATGTTTGTATATTACAAATCTAATCTAATAATATTATATTATGTCTCTTTTCAATTTGTACAAATGTACTAAATACAAAAAGGATAAAGGAGGATTTCTCTTCAGTCCATAATTTACCTTAACGAATGTGCAATTTATACCATAGCCGGCGGCTCATAGCCATGACATGACCTGCAACGTTTAAAGAAAATATGTTCCGTTTTCTTTATCTCTTACCAGGCATTCGGCTATAATCATGGTCGTCGTCATATAACCAGGCAGGCATCTTGTCATGCCGTGGCATGCACTCATGTTGTCTTGCCATGCAGCCACGTCAAGACTTTTTGCTGTAAACTTGAATGATGTCAGTTAATTCCAGTAGGTTTGCTTAAGAATAGTTTCAAGTCTATTCTTAAAAAAATTATATATGGCATATGAGATAAACGCGAAAAACAGAATAAGATATAACCAAATCTCCGGGGGAATAATATAAATAAATAAAATAAAATCCGTTTGACCGAATCTTAAGTATCAATAAGTAGGGTTTCAAGAGCAAAATGTTATTTTTGTATGGTGACCATGTAACATGTTTGTCACTAAAATGTTATTATCTCGTCAAATATAACCTGCTTGCCGAAATCAGATACATGATTTTCGAGAAAATAACATGGTTGCGAAAACCAAGTTACATGGTCACCACCCAAAAATAACATTTTGCTCTTAAAACAAGTTTGAGGTGATTTTTTTTATCATATTCCTTCTCTGGGTGTATGTAATCTATGTATAGGTTTCTTTTTTTAAAAATCGGAGGCCATTTTTTAATTAAAAAAAATCCTTCCAAAAATTTCATGAATATGAGCTATAAGCTTCAATTTGGACCTTACAAAAAACGTACACATTGCTTGGATGGACAGACAGGGGTAGTTCAATTCAGAATACTGGTATGCGATATGAAATCATGTTTTTATACAGCCACTCATAAATTAGGTAGCAACTCATTTAAAGAAACTAGATTCGGGATTTATCCCCTTGATTTATGTTCTCTCAATTAAAACAATTCAATGTTAAGATTTGTAGAAAAAATCATTAAATTTACTCGACTTAAATATTTCTAATCAACTGTTAATTTAAGTTGGTAGTAAAACACAAAACAAAAGAAACAATGTCTAGTACATTTATATGTAGGATCCCCAACAATAATATAACATAAATGTTAATAGCCGTGGATGTGAAGGAGATAATGTGTATGTGAGAATAAGAAACCTGCGTGGGAGAGTGTACAATTGCGAGGGACTAATGGAGAACTGTTGTGAGATTGGTAGATCCAAACTAGCATGCATTAGTATGACAGATTTACGATCCTCATTTACTAAAATAACTTATTATATTAATTATTAAGATAGTTAGTATATATAGATATATGGGTATATCAGTGGGTACATAAACATGTTAAAAATATAAACAATCGCATTGGCGAACTTATATTTCATTCGCCTTCAGTACAGATCTGGTAAGGGAAAAAATTCAATTATAGGTCTTATATGCTAACTTCTATTGGAGAAGAATTTCCCATGTGAGAGTTTTCCTTTCCACTAATGAAACAACAAATCGAAACCTATTTTAGATGCTATTGTTGCACTTACCTCATGGCTAAACAATCACACAATGCTAGTCATCAACAATTTACTCATAGAAACTGTATTGTAGGAGAAAAAAAAAAGATTTCTATCAATATACTTTCATAATAGTCTGATATGATTCTATCTGGCATTTTGATTTAAATGATATTCAAATTCTGTAATATAATAATTTTAATATGTAGAGTAATTCATTTGATCGTAGATCGTTTCTTTCTATACCAAGCTATCATAACAATTGATAGTTAAAATAATTTTCAAGACTTTCCATTAACAAAATTCAAAATAAACCTGTGTTTTTTCTTTTGTTGTCAAAACCAATTTTTGAACAGGAAATTTAATTTAATACGTGTGGAATGGCTCTGCTCTTTACGTTTTGATGTGATGCCTCACTCATATATGGAAGCTAGTTGATCCTTATGTGTCAGTGTGGTCTCATAACATAATTTGATATGAAGTGCATCAACCATGTTTTTTACAGGGACTTGTTGAAGATAAACTTAAGATGTCCCATGTATAAGGGTAGATTGGAATATTAATAATAAATATCGGTTTAGGGTATATAATAAAAAATTAAACGATGCAAGTAATACACAATCGTACCTTTTAAAAGTTAATTAAAATTGCATAAAATACCTCAGTAAGTAAGTTGAAGCTTCTATATTTTCACACAATGATAATTTTCGCATCGTTTGTTTTTCTAGGTGAGCAAAACTCTATGATTAAATAATTCTTTCGACCTTGCCTAATATTCCCACCCATTCATACACTTGAGAGTATAAGACGCTTTTCTTTTTTATGACCATAAATTCTTTCGAACTGTTTCGTTGATTCATGCATACGTGTAGAGTTCATTTTTTCTCGTGATCTCTGGAGCAAACACTGAACTACACTTTTGTAATCATCATCATCCTCGTTATTATGCAATTGAGGAATGCAGTAAAAGATTTACAAGTTTTGTACTCGGCTTTGCTATGCTCTAAAAGATTAAGTTGAAGTAGTGAAAATTGGAAGAAAACGAAGTAAGACCGCCAAAAAAGAAAAAGGCGGTATCTCACAAAGGTAAAGCTATTGCCTACTCTGGGTAGTTTGGTGTTCATTTCTAAGAAAATAATCTTTTTATGCTTTCAGCAAATCCAATGAGAAAGGAAGTATTTCCCATGAACTCGTATACATTCACATAGATATGGATATGGAGGTTAGAGTATGTTTAAGAAACTTCGAAATGAGTAGATGATTATGAATTTTTTTATACCATTGTAGAAGGATGTTATAATCATTATATTTATATGAGTGGTTGAATAATCAATTGGAGCTACAAAAAAAAAAAAAACATAAAAATTAAAATTATTTGATTATTACATTGGCAATGTGCGCATAGAAAACTGTTGAAGCATAGTTGAATATCTTAAGTTGATGAGCTAATGACCTGCAATCTGAATTACATAGAATTACATAAAATTTGGAATATCTATGTAATTCCACAAGGAGAAGGATGAATCTTTTAATATTTGGAAATAAATCGGATCGGAATACTTTTAGTAGATTTATTATCTCAAACAATTTTCCGTACACCAAACTGTTAAGCTATATTTCATGGTATCTCAGAAACTATATGGCCAATTATTTTCAAGTAAAGTGTATTTTAAAGATCAAGCTTTTCTTTATTGATCCATATCAGTACAAAAAGTATGACCTTATAATTAGTACTGTATGCAAAAGTTATTATAATAAATGTGTCACAACAGTGTAAATATTTAAAATAATAGAAATAATAATAATAAAAAAATAATAATAATAAAAATAAAAAATAGACATATTTTTTTTTTAATTGAATAACAATAATAAACAAATAACATTTATATTTAATCTAATTCCCTCGAAATATACATCTATTTGACAAATTAAATAAATATTATACATACATAAATGCTTAAAATATTAACTTATGTCATCAAAGAAATATGATTTTGCTGTCTATTCTTAAATTGTTGGTGATTACTTGTGCTTTTCAAATGTGAAGCTAGATTGTTCCACCGCCGAGAAGTAAATATGAGATATTGTCTATCCGATACCATATAACGAGACCTAATTGGAATGATTGATTTTATCCTAGACGATCGTGAAAAATGTAATCTTTGAAGCAGATATTTCGGTTCACCCGAATAAATTATTTTGTGAAGAAATATTAGGCATCTGAAATTCAGCAGGTTCATAAAAGTCATTTGACAGATTTGAGAACTGTATCAAGAAATACTTTTGTAACGCCCAACACCATATACAGCAATATGTGAGTCTCGAAAGTAAGTATGACTTGGCAATCAGTAAACGAATATGCGTAGGAATAAAATATTGTATGTTCCAGAGATTTCGAAGCATACCATACACAGTTCCTATGGTGATGTCTATATGTCGGTTCCAAGATAGTCCCGTATCAAATGTCATACCCAAATTCTTCGCGTATGTGGCATATTCAATTTGACAACCGTCAATGGAGATCATTGGTAATGCGCTCGGGTCAAAAGTCCTACACGACAAAACTAAACACTTTGTCTTCCCAGGGTCAAGCTTCAATGCATTGTCTATCGCCCATTGATTGACCCGTCTCAAACTATTATTTATGCTGTCTACACAGCTCAGGATGTTCGAGTTATCACTCGAAAAACACAATTGGACATCGTCTGCATAAATATGTACATCGCAACTCTCACAAACATTCACTATATCATTAATGTATATGGAGAAGATCAAGGGGCCCAATACAGACCCCTGTGGAACTCCTCTAATGAGGTTCATGGGTTGCGAATATCTATCCCTGGCCAGAACTACTTGTGATCTTCCAGTCAGATAGGACGACAGAAGTGAGCAGGATGATGGGTCAAATTTGAAGAATCGTCTCAATTGAATAATTATTTTCTATTTGAAAGAAAAGAAAGAAAGAAAAAAATATATTTTCAACAGTTTGGTGTACGGACAATTGTTTGAGACAGTGTATGTATCGGCAAATTTTCGTTTAATGCATCTATTGAGATCATATATACTGCCTAAACTAGTCCACTTGCTATGTTTCCTTTAATACATAGGTCTAGCAAAATTCAAAATTATTTAATCAGGGCCTCTCTCCAAGGAGGAGTTCTATCATCCGTACTTTCACTTTCAACCTTTACTTTTTCTTTCAGAAACAAATATTAAAATAATGACCACAACTAGTTGCCCTCGAGTCCAAATTGTTAATATGGATCGATTCAGAATCACTCGTTGAATCGATTTTATCTATTTGAGTTTTAAGATTCAAACGACAGAAGTCGCAATTTTTATCCGATCTTCATGAAATTTGGCAGGATAGGATGTTCTTTTTGCATAGAAGAACGCTATAGAGATTTTGGGATCAAATCATATAACATTTTGGTATGGCTTGATTAGCATGAACAATTACGTTGTTATCGGCATTTATTACTTGATTTTAATGTAATTTGTACTCCCTCACCTGAATGTTGCAATATTTGGCACTATTATCGTTTCGATTGTTTCTTTTGGTTTCTATTGTCAACTACGTAAGATCCCTCTATTCTCCATTTTGATATACTCACTGTAACCTGATTTAATTATTGTAATTCCTCTCTCTCTCTCTTTATTATTTATACCAATGTAGGAGATTCTAGAAACTCACCATTCGATCTATCTCAAGGAGGAAATTAGGTTTACTTGTGCAGTCATAACTCTGAGATGAGTTAATGTTATGTTAGCTGTTCAGACATATGTTCATATGGAAGATTATTCCATTCATTACTAAATTGCTTGTATTATTGATATTTTATTATATGGTTTTTATTCAAATTTAGACACACTGGAGAACCTGTATGTCTTCCTTCACATTTATATTCCTAAGTTCGAGAGAAATGTAATTAAAATTCACACGTATTTGCCAGTAATAACATACGATTTCTGATAATGGGAATATGTTTGGAAAAACGTTTGTGTCATCACAATTCGATGTTATCCCAAAGCTCGTGATAAATGCAGGTAATAAAAGTGTCTTCGACTTGAGTGACAATTTAATATTTTTTGTTTTTGTTGAAAATTTCGCTTATCTTTCAAAATGGTTCCAGAGCATCGAATGAATTCTTTTATTTTTCTTGATAGTTTTGGCAATTTTCATAGTTCTTGTGTCTCTGTTTTGCCTTTCTTCACATTTATTATAGTCGTTTTACAGCTGCATGCATGCATGCCACATGTTGATGGCAACAAAAGTCCTTTTAATATACTTCAAGTTTGGTCGGTGAAGAGAAACCAAAAAAACAAAGCGATTTGTGCAGCCATAAAATGCCCTCAGAGATGAGTTAATGTTATGTTTGCTGTGCTGTGCTGTAATAACAATTTCCTCAAAAGGTTAAATAAAAGTTTTATGCTCCTTAACTGTAAGTGGTCACGAATAGGTAACAAACTTTAAAGTTATATTCTCCAAGTTGTTCACGCACTCAATACACCTACACATACCATGGTATTATAGTGATGGATGTGTGGCCTTCGTTTCTTCTTTAACACTAACACCGTGAGATTGCGTTTCTTAGCACACACATACAGTTTTAACTTTAATTAACTGCACATTTCTTTTATAACCAAGAGAGATTATAGTCAACTATTAGCAATGATTTCTGGTGGGAAACGTTTTTCTCCATAAAATTGAAGTCTGTTAAGTGAGTCTTCTTTAGAATTAATGACAAGTAGAATTTATGATTCAGTCAGTAGCTTAATTTTAAAATTTACGCAGCAAATTTTCAAGATCAATTCTATGATGGCAGTTTTATATCTTAGCCAAAGAGAAAACAAGAAACATCATATTACAATACAATCAAAAATGTTAAGGTAACAGGATTCTGTTAATGGTCAAATACCTATGTTATCTCCTCCAAACATAATGGGAAATTTTAACATAAATACTTTACAAATAGGAAAGGTTGGTATTTGACATTCAATACATTTCCATACGTTTTCCTGCCAGCAGCCTCCATCACTGACATTTGACACTACATAGTTGAGAGTAGTGTACTTAAGTCGATTTTAATTTCGTCATGATGTTTTATACATTACCTTAATTAACCAATTCATTAGCATTGATTCAATGTCTGATCGAAATGTGGGAGTCTCTTATTGTTGTGTCACTCAATCAATTACGCAAATGAAGATACGTATTGGAGATAAATGGCCAGATGAATAAGGTGATAATTGCCAGTCCATCAACACTTACTATAGAGGCTCTTTGATGTAAAAAATCAAAAACATACTTCTAACTGTGATAAGCAATGCATGTCAATGGAGATGAGATATCGAAATTAAATGAAAGGTTTTGTATTCCAAGTTTAGAATTAAACAAAAAAATGGTTTATTAAACCAAATATAAGGGAGATGTTTGACGTCAAGCATAGTCAAAACCAAAAATATTGTGGGGGATTTTGAATCACCTAATGAGCTGAACACCCTGGTTTGTTGTCTATCTGTCCCTGTACCTGTCGTTCTCAATATTTATGGTGAAAGTTTGCATAGAATTTTGTTCAACACAATGATGAATGGTCTTTCAAAACCATGATTTTCGTATAGAGTAGTTTCTTGTCTTGGCGCATGAAAAAAACTTTGTTGAAAATACGGCTACTTTGTAATTCATCTCAAATATACCAATAGCGCTCTTAATTTTTAAACGATTCTATTTAAATTCGGCACAAGCAAATCTTGTCTAGCCCTTAAACCTCTAAAATATCAGTCATATTGGTTCAGACCTTTCATTAGATATTGTGTTGTATAATCTTCGAAGATGTCGCGACATATCGCAATATTTTTGAACCCCTTCAACTTCTATTAATCATCAGTGCAAACCACCATATTAGTTAGGATCTAAATGTGCCTTCTATGGATATATATCACTCCCCAAATATTTTTAAAATTTAGCACAAAATCTTCATGTTAATAATTTGAATTTCATCTCTTGATTTAGGGTTCGTTAAGGGTGCTATAAAGTCGGCTTTTTTGCATCTTTAGCTTTTTCAAAGAACATTCTTTTTATTAGCTTTCACATATGCCTTTTGTGTAAATAACAATGTCTTTTAATTGTTAATTGTATTAATGCTTATTTATAATCAGATAACAATGTCTGTGTGTGGTTTTCACAAGCAGATTTCAAATTATCTTCAATGCGATAATACAAACAGTAAAAAGAAAATGACGAAAAAAATGATTATGTAGCCGCCTTTCAGGCAATGCATAGGCATACTTACAAGAACTTTGAAAAAAAAAAACATATCTGAATTAGCCAAACTCTTTTGTGTACCATATTCTTTATCAAAATATTTTAATAAAGAAAATCGAGTTCAGCCAGCTACAGAAATAAGGCAATTTTTTCTTTATTTAAATCACTCCCTTTGGCAATATTTGTAGTGAGTTTGAGGTTATTATGGTGATGGTACTTTGTGCTGGTACTGAGTGCTAACGTTTGTGTATGTTGGGGAAGTTGGAGAATGGCTGTCTTCCTTTCGGCTTCTTTGTTTTGTTTAATTCAAGGTTTTAGCTTTCAAAGGCAACTTCTTACACACAATTTCCATTTTATTATTCCGGTTAAAAGTTAACAACAAAAACACGAATTAAATCGCATTAACAATAAACAAACACTAATACGAACGTGATTATCATCACTGAAAGGTATTAGGTAAACAATTTAAATAACAATAATACACAAATGCACAGAATTTGAAGATACCCTATAGGAATTAAAACCAACAGAGAGAGCAAATAATATTTTCGTGATTTAAAATTAAAAAAAAAAAAATGAAATTCACAATTCATAACATAGATTTCATATTTATTATTTTTCAAAATTAAAAGAAAAATAATAATAATAATAATAATAATAATAATAATAATAATAATAATAATAATAATAATAATAATAATAATAATAATAATAATAATAATAATAATAATAATAATAATAATAATAATAATAATAATAATAATAATAATAATAATAATAATAATAATAATAATAATAATAATAATAATAATAATAATAATAATAATAATAATAATAATAATAATAATAATAATAATAATAATAATAATAATAATAATAATAATAATAATAATAATAATTATTATTATTATAATAATAATAATAATAATAATAATAATAATAATAATAATAATAATAATAATAATAATAATAATAATAATAATAATAATAATAATAATAATAATAATAATAATAATAATAATAATAATAATAATAATAATAATAATAATAATAATAATAATAATAATAATAATAATAATAATAATAATAATAATAATAATAATAATAATAATAATAATAATAATAATAATAATAATAATAATAATAATAATAATAATAATAATAATAATAATAATAATAATAATAATAATAATAATAATAATAATAATAATAATAATAATAATAATAATAATAATAATAATAATAATAATAATAATAATAATATAATAATTATAATAATAATAATAATAATAATAATAATAATAATAATAATAATAATAATAATAATAATAATAATAATAATAATAATAATAATAATAATAATAATAATAATAATAATATTAATAATAATAATAATAATAATAATAATAATAATAATAATAATAATAATAATAATAATAATAATAATAATAATAATAATAATAATAATAATAATAATAATAATAATAATAATAATAATAATAATAATAATAATAATAATAATAATAATAATAATAATAATAATAATAATAATAATAATAATAATAATAATAATAATAATAATAATAATAATAATAATAATAATAATAATAATAATAATAATAATAATAATAATAATAATAATAATAATAATAATAATAATAATATAATAATAATAATAATAATAATAATAATAATAATAATAATAATAATAATAATAATAATAATAATAATAATAATAATAATAATAATAATAATAATAATAATAATAATAATAATAATAATAATAATTAATAATAATAATAATAATAATAATAATAATAATAATAATAATAATAATAATAATAATAATAATAATAATAATAATAATAATAATAATAATAATAATAATAATAATAATAATAATAATAATAATAATAATAATAATAATAATAATAATAATAATAATAATAATAATAATAATAATAATAATAATAATAATAATAATAATAATAATAATAATAATAATAATAATAATAATAATAATAATAATAATAATAAATAATAATAATTATAATAATAATAATAATAATAATAATAATAATAATAATAATAATAATAATAATAATAATAATAATAATAATAATAATAATAATAATAATAATAATAATAATAATAATAATAATAATAATAATAATAATAATAATAATAATAATAATAATAATAATAATAATAATAATAATAATAATAATAATAATAATAATAATAATAATAATAATAATAATAATAATAATAATAATAATAATAATAATAATAATAATAATAATAATAATAATAATAATAATAATAATAATAATAATAATAATAATTTAACTAATATCTTTACACGTAAAAATTGTTGATGAAATCTAGGAGCTACCGTGGTGCAATGCCCGCTGTGCATGCATAGGGCCATGGGTTCAACCCCAGTTTCTAATAAACGCCAGAAACGTGTTTCGGTGGTGATCTATCCCCTCTCAGTTTTGATGCTGACATTTCCGAGTGTTTTCAAGCTTCTCCAAGTGTCTCATCGCAATGTGAAACAGCGTTCGGATTCGGCTATAAAAAAGAGACCCCTTGCCATTGACCTAACGATGGAATCAGGCTGTACTTAGTGATAAGAAATAAGTACACCCTTATGATATCACAATGAACAGAATAGACTAAGTGCGGTGAACGCAGTGGACGCCCGAAAGAGGTGGTTACCGACGAAAACATCAAAAAAATCCACAAAATGATTTTGAATGACCGTTAAATAAAGTTGATCGAGACAGCAGAGGCCTTAAAGATATCAAAGGAACGTGTTGGTCATATCATTCATCAATATTTGGATATGCGGAAGCTCTGTGCAAAAACAACAACGTGTTGATGATCCTGAGCGGTGTTTGCAGCTGTTAACTCGTAATACACCCGAGTTTTTCCGTCGATATGTGACAATGGATGAAACATGGCTCCATAACTACACTCCTGAGTCCAATCGACAGTCGGATGCGTGGACAGCGACCGGTGAACCGTCTCCGAAGCGTGGAAAGACTCAAAAGTCCGCTGGCAAAGTAATGGCCTCTGTTTTTTGGGATGCGCATGGAATAATTTTTATCGATTATCTTGAGAAGGGAAAACCATCAACAGTGACTATTATATGGCGTTATTGGAGCGTTTGAAGGTCGAAATCGCGGCAAAATGGCCCCATATGAAGAAGAAAAAAGTGTTGTTCCACCAAGACAACGCACCGTGCCACAAGTCATTGAGAACGATGGCAAAAATTCATGAATTGGGCATCGAATTGCTTCCCCACCCACCGTATTCTCCAGATCTGGCAACCAGCGACTTTTTCTTGTTCTCAGACCTCAAAAGTATACTCGCAGAGAAAAAATTTGGCTGCAATGAAGAGGTGATCGCCGAAACTGAGGCCTATTTTGAGGCAAAACCGAAGGAGTATTACCAAAATGGTATCAAAAAATTGGATGGTCGTTATCATCGTTGTATCGCTCTTGAAGGGAACTATGTTGAATAATAAATTAAAAAAAAATTAAAAAAAAAAAAAATGAAATTCACAATTCATAACATAGATTTCATATTTATTATTTTTCAAAATTAAAAGAAAATAATAATAATAATAATAATAATAATAATAATAATAATAATAATAATAATAATAATAATAATAATAATAATAATAATAATAATAATAATAATAATAATAATAATAATAATAATAATAATAATAATAATAATAATAATAATAATAATAATAATAATAATAATAATAATAATAATAATAATAATAATAATAATAATAATAATAATAATAATAATAATAATAATAATAATAATAATAATAATAATAATAATAATAATAATAATAATAATAATTATAATAATAATAATAATAATAATAATAATAATAATAATAATAATAATAATAATAATAATAATAATAATAATAATAATAATAATAATAATAATAATAATAATAATAATAATAATAATAATAATAATAATAATAATAATAATAATAATAATAATAATAATAATAATAATAATAATAATAATAATAATAATAATAATAATAATAATAATAATTCATAGACTACCAGAAAGCTTTCGACTCAGTCCCCCATACGTGGCTTTTAGAAATACTTAAAACTTATCGAATTAACCCAGTTATTATAAGATGTATTCGAGGCTTAATGTCCCACTGGGTGACTACTCTGCATATAAGAACGGGAAATTGTAACACCACTTCAGACCCTATACATATATACAGAGGTATTTATCAAGGAGACTCCCTTAGTCCATTACTATTCTGCCTTGCCATAAATCCACTCTCACACCTTCTAAAACAGAGCCAATATGGGTACAAACTTAAAACATCTGAACAACATACGATATCCCACTGCTTTTATATGGACGACATTAAGCTGTACGCCAACTCAAAACGACATCTAGACAACCTACTCCGAATAGTAGAGATGTTCACGAAAGACATAAGGATGCAATTTGGCATTGATAAATGCAAAACACAAAGTATAACTAAGGGGAAATATTCTACAACTAAACATTTTGTCACTGAGGATGGAAACAATATCACACAACTCCAAAAAGATGAACATTACAAATACCTCGGTATTAAACAAAACATAGCAATAGACCACACCAAACAGAAGAAGCATATAGAAAAAGAATTCATGGATCGAATTCACAGAATTAGTAAAAGTAGCCTAAATGGGAAAAATATCATAAAAGCAATAAATACATACGCGATACCTGTACTCACATACACTTTCGGGATACTAAACTGGTCTAATACAGATTTAAACAATATGGACAGGAAAATAAGAACAACACTAACAAAAACAAAACACCACCACCCGAAATCATCTATAGAAAGGATAAATATTCCCAGAAGAAATGGAGGCAGAGGCCTACTAAACATCAAAACCTTACATGATCGACAAATACAAAGTCTTTCAAAATACTTCGCAGAAACAGCCAACAAATCTCTCCTATACAGAAACATAGTAAACGCGGATGACAACTTAACGCCACTCAATCTGAAAAGTAATAACATCGTGGAACCAACCTCTACAGAAAAATTATTAGAAGCATGGAAATCCAAGACTTTACATGGCAAATATCCAAACTACATATACCAACAACACATAGACCTGGAAAAGACGAATAACTGGCTCCTTTACAGCAAAATGTTTGCTGAAACTGAGGGTTTTATAATTGCGATACAAGATGGGGTTATCGCAACTAACAACTACAGGAAGTATATACTCCATGATCCAACTATTACTAGTGACAATTGCCGAAGATGTGGATCTAACCCAGAAACGATACCGCATCTCCTGAATAGTTGTACAACACTTACTGCAAACCATTACAAACAGAGACATGACAATGTTGGAAAAATAATTCACATGCAAATATTGAAGAACATTCAAATCAGCACAGATACGTCATTTTACTATAAATACAAACCAAAACCAATAGTCGAAAATAATAGATACACAGTTTACTGGGACAGGTCGATCTTAATGAATAATACACAAGAGACGGCAATTCCAAATAGACCGGATATGATTATAATCGACAAGCTGAACAGAAACGCTACAATAATAGACTTTGCCATCCCATATGATACTAATATTATAGAGACTATAGCAACAAAAAAGAGCAAATACCTCCCGCTAGCAGAGTACTTGAGAAATACACAAAATCTGCGCAAAGTGAAGGTACTGCCTATAGTAATCAGCTCACTGGGTACGATACCCAAAGAAACGGTAACATCAATAGAGACACTGGAACTGAATTGCAATATATTAACAGAAATTCAAAAATCGGTCCTCATAAAAGCGGCAACAATCGTGAGAGAGACAATCGGCTAACTATAAGCAAAAAGTTATAAAAGAAAGGATATATATCCCAACAGAGCGTAGCCTTTGGTCATAGACCCGGCGCGTGAATTCCAGCGGATGCTGTGAATGTACAATTCTGTAAAAAAAAAAAAAATAATAATAATAATAATAATAATAATAATAATAATAATAATAATAATAATAATAATAATAATAATAATAATAATAATAATAATAATAATAATAATAATAATAATAATAATAATAATAATAATAATAATAATAATAATAATAATAATAATAATAATAATAATAATAATAATAATAATAATAATAATAATAATAATAATAATAATAATAATAATAATAATAATAATAATAATAATAATAATAATAATAATAATAATAATAATAATAATAATAATAATAATAATAATAATAATAATAATAATAATAATAATAATAATAATAATAATAATAATAATAATAATAATAATAATAATAATAATAATAATAATAATAATAATAATAATAATAATAATAATAATAATAATAATAATAATAATAATAATAATAATAATAATAATAATAATAATAATAATAATAATAATAATAATAATAATAATAATAATAATAATAATAATAATAATAATAATAATAATAATAATAATAATAATAATAATAATAATAATAATAATAATAATAATAATAATAATAATAATAATAATAATAATAATAATAATAATAATAATAATAATAATAATAATAATAATAATAATAATAATAATAATAATAATAATAATAATAATAATAATAATAATAATAATAATAATAATAATAATAATAATAATAATAATAATAATAATAATAATAATAATAATAATATTAATAATAATAATAATAATAATAATAATAATATTAATAATAATAATAATAATAATAATAATAATAATAATAATAATAATAATAATAATAATAATAATAATAATAATAATAATAATAATAATAATAATAATAATAATAATAATAATAATAATAATAATAATAATAATAATAATAATAATAATAATAATAATAATAATAATAATAATAATAATAATAATAATAATAATAATAATAATAATAATAATAATAATAATAATAATAATAATAATAATAATAATAATAATAATAATAATAATAATAATAATAATAATAATAATAATAATAATAATAATAATAATAATAATAATAATAATATAATAATAATAATAATAATAATAATAATAATAATAATAATAATAATAATAATAATAATAATAATAATAATAATAATAATAATAATAATAATAATATAATAATAATAATAATAATAATAATAATAATAATAATAATAATAATAATATAATAATAATAATAATAATAATAATAATAATAATAATAATAATAATAATAATAATAATAATAATAATAATAATAATAATAATAATAATAATAATAATAATAATAATAATAATAATAATAATAATAATAATAATAATAATAATAATAATAATAATAATAATAATAATAATAATAATAATAATAATAATAATAATAATTTAACTAATATCTTTACACGTAAAAATTGTTGATGAAATCTAGGAGCTACCGTGGTGCAATGCCCGCTGTGCATGCATAGGGCCATGGGTTCAACCCCAGTTTCTAATAAACGCCAGAAACGTGTTTCGGTGGTGATCTATCCCCTCTCAGTTTTGATGCTGACATTTCCGAGTGTTTTCAAGCTTCTCCAAGTGTCTCATCGCAATGTGAAACAGCGTTCGGATTCGGCTATAAAAAAGAGACCCCTTGCCATTGACCTAACGATGGAATCAGGCTGTACTTAGTGATAAGAAATAAGTACACCCTTATGATATCACAATGAACAGAATAGACTAAGTGCGGTGAACGCAGTGGACGCCCGAAAGAGGTGGTTACCGACGAAAACATCAAAAAAATCCACAAAATGATTTTGAATGACCGTTAAATAAAGTTGATCGAGACAGCAGAGGCCTTAAAGATATCAAAGGAACGTGTTGGTCATATCATTCATCAATATTTGGATATGCGGAAGCTCTGTGCAAAAACAACAACGTGTTGATGATCCTGAGCGGTGTTTGCAGCTGTTAACTCGTAATACACCCGAGTTTTTCCGTCGATATGTGACAATGGATGAAACATGGCTCCATAACTACACTCCTGAGTCCAATCGACAGTCGGATGCGTGGACAGCGACCGGTGAACCGTCTCCGAAGCGTGGAAAGACTCAAAAGTCCGCTGGCAAAGTAATGGCCTCTGTTTTTTGGGATGCGCATGGAATAATTTTTATCGATTATCTTGAGAAGGGAAAACCATCAACAGTGACTATTATATGGCGTTATTGGAGCGTTTGAAGGTCGAAATCGCGGCAAAATGGCCCCATATGAAGAAGAAAAAAGTGTTGTTCCACCAAGACAACGCACCGTGCCACAAGTCATTGAGAACGATGGCAAAAATTCATGAATTGGGCATCGAATTGCTTCCCCACCCACCGTATTCTCCAGATCTGGCAACCAGCGACTTTTTCTTGTTCTCAGACCTCAAAAGTATACTCGCAGAGAAAAAATTTGGCTGCAATGAAGAGGTGATCGCCGAAACTGAGGCCTATTTTGAGGCAAAACCGAAGGAGTATTACCAAAATGGTATCAAAAAATTGGATGGTCGTTATCATCGTTGTATCGCTCTTGAAGGGAACTATGTTGAATAATAAATTAAAAAAAAATTAAAAAAAAAAAAATGAAATTCACAATTCATAACATAGATTTCATATTTATTATTTTTCAAAATTAAAAGAAAATAATAATAATAATAATAATAATAATAATAATAATAATAATAATAATAATAATAATAATAATAATAATAATAATAATAATAATAATAATAATAATAATAATAATAATAATAATAATAATAATAATAATAATAATAATAATAATAATAATAATAATAATAATAATAATAATAATAATAATAATAATAATAATAATAATAATAATAATTATTATTATAATAATAATAATAATAATAATAATAATAATAATAATAATAATAATAATAATAATAATAATAATAATAATAATAATAATAATAATAATAATAATAATAATAATAATAATAATAATAATAATAATAATAATAATAATAATAATAATAATAATAATTCATAGACTACCAGAAAGCTTTCGACTCAGTCCCCCATACGTGGCTTTTAGAAATACTTAAAACTTATCGAATTAACCCAGTTATTATAAGATGTATTCGAGGCTTAATGTCCCACTGGGTGACTACTCTGCATATAAGAACGGGAAATTGTAACACCACTTCAGACCCTATACATATATACAGAGGTATTTATCAAGGAGACTCCCTTAGTCCATTACTATTCTGCCTTGCCATAAATCCACTCTCACACCTTCTAAAACAGAGCCAATATGGGTACAAACTTAAAACATCTGAACAACATACGATATCCCACTGCTTTTATATGGACGACATTAAGCTGTACGCCAACTCAAAACGACATCTAGACAACCTACTCCGAATAGTAGAGATGTTCACGAAAGACATAAGGATGCAATTTGGCATTGATAAATGCAAAACACAAAGTATAACTAAGGGGAAATATTCTACAACTAAACATTTTGTCACTGAGGATGGAAACAATATCACACAACTCCAAAAAGATGAACATTACAAATACCTCGGTATTAAACAAAACATAGCAATAGACCACACCAAACAGAAGAAGCATATAGAAAAAGAATTCATGGATCGAATTCACAGAATTAGTAAAAGTAGCCTAAATGGGAAAAATATCATAAAAGCAATAAATACATACGCGATACCTGTACTCACATACACTTTCGGGATACTAAACTGGTCTAATACAGATTTAAACAATATGGACAGGAAAATAAGAACAACACTAACAAAAACAAAACACCACCACCCGAAATCATCTATAGAAAGGATAAATATTCCCAGAAGAA
The DNA here is from genome assembly GCF_050003625.1 of Haematobia irritans. Taxonomy (NCBI): domain Eukaryota; kingdom Metazoa; phylum Arthropoda; class Insecta; order Diptera; family Muscidae; genus Haematobia; species Haematobia irritans. The sequence goes on from NC_134397.1 coordinate 3,361,835, forward strand.
ATGGAGGCAGAGGCCTACTAAACATCAAAACCTTACATGATCGACAAATACAAAGTCTTTCAAAATACTTCGCAGAAACAGCCAACAAATCTCTCCTATACAGAAACATAGTAAACGCGGATGACAACTTAACGCCACTCAATCTGAAAAGTAATAACATCGTGGAACCAACCTCTACAGAAAAATTATTAGAAGCATGGAAATCCAAGACTTTACATGGCAAATATCCAAACTACATATACCAACAACACATAGACCTGGAAAAGACGAATAACTGGCTCCTTTACAGCAAAATGTTTGCTGAAACTGAGGGTTTTATAATTGCGATACAAGATGGGGTTATCGCAACTAACAACTACAGGAAGTATATACTCCATGATCCAACTATTACTAGTGACAATTGCCGAAGATGTGGATCTAACCCAGAAACGATACCGCATCTCCTGAATAGTTGTACAACACTTACTGCAAACCATTACAAACAGAGACATGACAATGTTGGAAAAATAATTCACATGCAAATATTGAAGAACATTCAAATCAGCACAGATACGTCATTTTACTATAAATACAAACCAAAACCAATAGTCGAAAATAATAGATACACAGTTTACTGGGACAGGTCGATCTTAATGAATAATACACAAGAGACGGCAATTCCAAATAGACCGGATATGATTATAATCGACAAGCTGAACAGAAACGCTACAATAATAGACTTTGCCATCCCATATGATACTAATATTATAGAGACTATAGCAACAAAAAAGAGCAAATACCTCCCGCTAGCAGAGTACTTGAGAAATACACAAAATCTGCGCAAAGTGAAGGTACTGCCTATAGTAATCAGCTCACTGGGTACGATACCCAAAGAAACGGTAACATCAATAGAGACACTGGAACTGAATTGCAATATATTAACAGAAATTCAAAAATCGGTCCTCATAAAAGCGGCAACAATCGTGAGAGAGACAATCGGCTAACTATAAGCAAAAAGTTATAAAAGAAAGGATATATATCCCAACAGAGCGTAGCCTTTGGTCATAGACCCGGCGCGTGAATTCCAGCGGATGCTGTGAATGTACAATTCTGTAAAAAAAAAAAAATAATAATAATAATAATAATAATAATAATAATAATAATAATAATAATAATAATAATAATAATAATAATAATAATAATAATAATAATAATAATAATAATAATAATAATAATAATAATAATAATAATAATAATAATAATAATAATAATAATAATAATAATAATAATAATAATAATAATAATAATAATAATAATAATAATAATAATAATAATAATAATAATAATAATAATAATAATAATAATAATAATAATAATAATAATAATAATAATAATAATAATAATAATAATAATAATAATAATAATAATAATAATAATAATAATAATAATAATAATAATAATAATAATAATAATAATAATAATAATAATAATAATAATAATAATAATAATAATAATAATAATAATAATAATAATAATAATAATAATAATAATAATAATAATAATAATAATAATAATAATAATAATAATAATAATAATAATAATAATAATAATAATAATAATAATAATAATAATAATAATAATAATAATAATAATAATAATAATAATAATAATAATAATAATAATAATAATAATAATAATAATAATAATAATAATAATAATAATAATAATAATAATAATAATAATAATAATAATAATAATAATAATAATAATAATAATAATAATAATAATAATAATAATAATAATAATAATAATAATAATAATAATAATAATAATAATAATAATAATAATAATAATAATAATAATAATAATAATAATAATAATAATAATAATAATAATAATAATAATAATAATAATAATAATAATAATAATAATAATAATAATAATAATAATAATAATAATAATAATAATAATAATAATAATAATAATAATAATAATAATAATAATAATAATAATAATAATAATAATAATAATAATAATAATAATAATAATAATAATAATAATAATAATAATAATAATAATAATAATAATAATAATAATAATAATAATAATAATAATAATAATAATAATAATAATAATAATAATAATAATAATAATAATAATAATAATAATAATAATAATAATAATAATAATAATAATAATAATAATAATAATAATAATAATAATAATAATAATAATAATAATAATAATAATAATAATAATAATAATAATAATAATAATAATAATAATAATAATAATAATAATAATAATAATAATAATAATAATAATAATAATAATAATAATAATAATAATAATAATAATAATAATAATAATAATAATAATAATAATAATAATAATAATAATAATAATAATAATAATAATAATAATAATAATAATAATAATAATAATAATAATAATAATAATAATAATAATAATAATAATAATAATAATAATAATAATAATAATAATAATAATAATAATAATAATAATAATAATAATTTAACTAATATCTTTACACGTAAAAATTGTTGATGAAATCTAGGAGCTACCGTGGTGCAATGCCCGCTGTGCATGCATAGGGCCATGGGTTCAACCCCAGTTTCTAATAAACGCCAGAAACGTGTTTCGGTGGTGATCTATCCCCTCTCAGTTTTGATGCTGACATTTCCGAGTGTTTTCAAGCTTCTCCAAGTGTCTCATCGCAATGTGAAACAGCGTTCGGATTCGGCTATAAAAAAGAGACCCCTTGCCATTGACCTAACGATGGAATCAGGCTGTACTTAGTGATAAGAAATAAGTACACCCTTATGATATCACAATGAACAGAATAGACTAAGTGCGGTGAACGCAGTGGACGCCCGAAAGAGGTGCACTGAAAAAACAGTGAACCCTTTTCCATTGCAAAATGAACTAAACTGTAGTAATATTGACCATGATTTAGCCCTTAAGATTTTTTTCAACTTGTCTAGTTTATAATTCTCTTAAATTTTAGTTAATCTATAACATTGTATTTTAGTTCATTTTTACAACACCATAAGATTTATATACCCCTACCAAATTAAAAAGTCTGTATTATTTTGGTTTACTTGCTTATTTTTTGGGAAACCCGATAATAAAAATTGGTTAACAGTCTCTTTAAAATGTCGACGACTAAACTATTTTTAAATCAATCATTCCACAGTACAGAGAAATTAAATAATTAAAGGAACAACAAACCGTTTTACTATTATGAAAATTTTCATACAATAAAATTAAATTTTCTTTAAGCAAAAGTACTTTATTACAAAAACTTATGATGAAAGTTCTTAATACTATGTTTTTGTGAATGAAAATTATGACCACGTGGAACAAGAAAGTAGTTTATTTTAACTCGCTTTTTGGACATTTTGACTTTTCCTTAGTTTTTTATTCATCGTAAGTATATTTTTCACATATCTTGCTGAAAAAAATGGAAGGAATAATGAAAATTGTATTAACATGTAATATAATTTTTTAGCTCTTTAAATTAGCTTATAACTTAACATATTTGGGGGCATTTTATTAAATGGTGTAAGGAATTCAACTTTTCTTAGATAAACGTACCTTATAAAGTTTGTACCTGAAACAATTAGAGAAATAATGAATTAAGTAATATATTAACTCATAAAATTGTGTTGTTATCGATGTGAAGGATATAATACAATAAGTATTCTTGTTAAAAGAAAGCCAAAGTTTTAATACAAAACTTACCAATTATCTATTACATTGTACGCTGAGGTTAAAAATGTATCGAAATTCATTTGGGTTTACTCTGAAATTAAGTATTTATTTTTTACATTAAAAAAAAAAACATTAAATTTGTTTCCACAAAATCTAATTAAAGAAATAATATGCATAAAAAACTAAAAATTCTGGTTAAAAGAATGTTAAAGAACGCTTACCAATTCATAAAAATGTTTCCAAATTGTTATTCTGAAATTAAATTTTACATTAAAAATATTAAATTGGTTTCCAAAAATATTTGATTAAAGTAATACTAAAATAAGGTATTAAAAACATGTAATTTTGATAATAAAAAGGTCATAAAAACGTAAATATTCTAGTGAAAAGAAAGCCACTTTTTAAAAGAAAACTTACCACTTCTCTATTAAATAATACGCTGAGGAGAAATATAAAAATTTCCCCGAATCCATCTGGGGTTGCTCTTAAATTAAATATTTTTTTACAACAAAGAAAAACATAAAACTGGTTAAAAAAATAATAATAATAATTAGCAAATAATAATATACATAAAGAATATTATTTTTTAAAAGAAAACCACATTGAAAAAAGAACACTTACCTATTTATGATTAAACTATACGCTGAGGTCTAACAAACAATTTTCCAAATTCATCTGGAGTTACTCTGAAATTGAATATTATTATTTTTTACATATTTTTTACATTGAATAATAAAAATTTAATTAGATAAAAACAATTTCAATACACTTTCCATTTCAGTATTTTTTCCTAAATATTGAACATTCTTAATAACTTTTTTCTAAACTACCGATCATCACTTCGCCATTGTACACTTCATTGCTAAAATATTAATAACTTTCATTTAAAAGGTTTAATAAACAAACACCAATATATGTCTCAAAATTCTAAAATATTCCATGCCTTTATATTCCCCTGTTGCATATTAAAAGATGCAACAGCCCACGCCAACGCCAACTATACAACTGAAGCATGCCAAACAAAACCAAGCAAAGCCAAAACAATCCTACAACAACAAAAACACATGTGCCTTTATTGAAAACAACACCTCATCCAGCCAAATAAACCATCCGCGAATAACAAACACACACACACACAAACCACTAAATGAACAAAAATAAAAACAACCCCACGCTCATGTATATACAACAAAACTCAAGTAACATCATCTTTACATTAATCACATTCCACTATGCCGATAAAGATCTCTGTACTATGCATTAGTTCATCGCATCTGCTGACAATTTACTCTAAGAATAATATTCGTAAAGGCACACCAGTTTATGAACGATGAAAAGTTTAACTTAAAATTTGCAAAATTTTCATGAAATGTTATCTACCATTTTTGACGAAAATGTCTATAAATTTAATTACATGTGAACTAAAAATATTCCAACGGGTAATTTTTTACCAACAATTATTAACTATAAGAATTGTCAGTAAGAAATTGCAATCCACTTTCAAGTTCATTTTTCGTAAAAAAATATTTTCTCATACAAAAAAATCTTATAGTAAATTGCACTTATTATTTAGAAAATACTTTACATTTCACAAGTAGTTTTATAGCATGACAAACGAATTTTTAACTACCAGTTAAGAAATTTTTTAAGGAAATTTCCATCGTATTTTGTAGGTCATGAACTAAACGATTGCTACTTAGAATTTGTAAAATTTCCTTTCGAATAGTTAATTTTCGTTGAAGATACGAAAAATGAACTAAAATTCTGGAAAATTCTTGTAATAAATTATTGTAAAAATCTTCTTAAATTTACGAGACACTTTTTTTTCTGTGTGGTTACCGACGAAAACATCAAAAAAATCCACAAAATGATTTTGAATGACCGTTAAATAAAGTTGATCGAGACAGCAGAGGCCTTAAAGATATCAAAGGAACGTGTTGGTCATATCATTCATCAATATTTGGATATGCGGAAGCTCTGTGCAAAAACAACAACGTGTTGATGATCCTGAGCGGTGTTTGCAGCTGTTAACTCGTAATACACCCGAGTTTTTCCGTCGATATGTGACAATGGATGAAACATGGCTCCATAACTACACTCCTGAGTCCAATCGACAGTCGGATGCGTGGACAGCGACCGGTGAACCGTCTCCGAAGCGTGGAAAGACTCAAAAGTCCGCTGGCAAAGTAATGGCCTCTGTTTTTTGGGATGCGCATGGAATAATTTTTATCGATTATCTTGAGAAGGGAAAACCATCAACAGTGACTATTATATGGCGTTATTGGAGCGTTTGAAGGTCGAAATCGCGGCAAAATGGCCCCATATGAAGAAGAAAAAAGTGTTGTTCCACCAAGACAACGCACCGTGCCACAAGTCATTGAGAACGATGGCAAAAATTCATGAATTGGGCATCGAATTGCTTCCCCACCCACCGTATTCTCCAGATCTGGCAACCAGCGACTTTTTCTTGTTCTCAGACCTCAAAAGTATACTCGCAGAGAAAAAATTTGGCTGCAATGAAGAGGTGATCGCCGAAACTGAGGCCTATTTTGAGGCAAAACCGAAGGAGTATTACCAAAATGGTATCAAAAAATTGGATGGTCGTTATCATCGTTGTATCGCTCTTGAAGGGAACTATGTTGAATAATAAAAACGAATTTTGACAACCTGTTATAAACCGATTTACGTTTTTTTCTGAATTGGAATTTCACTAAAATTATGTTCTCTGAGTTCATTTAGGTCCTTTATTGATATTCAAAAGATGGTCTATATCGGTTTATGTATCCATAAAGATAGATCCCGTGATTTTACTGATTGAACATCTTTGCAATTTTTACCCGATTATTTTAAAATTTCCAATCTTGGATTATTAACAGAAATTGTATACATGAGCCATTTTTCATATATTCTTCGTAAAGAGGGAGCCCCCGAATTTTTCTCCTTGAAACTATAATCGAAATTTTTTACCGCAATCATTTTGTGCACATTCGTTTCATTTCGTGTTTTCTCAAATCATTGCGCAGTCATAGTCACTTTTTATACCCTGTGCCACACTGTGGAACAGGGTATTATAAGTTAGTGCATATGTTTGCAATACCCAGAAGGAGACGAGATAGACACATGGTGTCTTTGGCAAAAATGCTCAGGGTGAGCTCCTGAGTCGATATAGCCATGTCTGTCTGTCCGTGAACACATTTTTATAATCAAAGTCTAGGTCGCAGTTTTAGTCCAATCGACTTCAAATTTGGCACAAGTATGTGTTTTGGCTCAGAATAGAACCCTATTGATTTTGAAAGAAATCGGTTCAGATTTAGATATAGCTCCCATATATATATATATATATATATATATATATATATATATATATATATATATATATATATATATATATATATATATATATATATATATATATATATATATATATATATATATATATATATATATATATATATATATATATATATATATATATATATATATATATATATATATATATATATATATATATATATATATATATATATATATATATATATATATATATATATATATATATATATAATATATATATATATATATATATATATGTATATGGGAGCTATATCTAAATCTGAACCGATAGTCAAGTGTGCCAAATTTTATTGAAATCGGATTTAGATATAGCTCCCATATATATCGTTCGCCCGATTTACACTCATATGACCACAGAGGCCAATTTTTTGCTCCCATTTAGTTGAAATTTTGCACAGGGAGTAGAATTAGCATTGTAGCTATGCGTGCCAAATTTGGTTGAAATCGGTTCAGATTTAGATATAGCTCCTATATATATGTTTTTCTGATTTCGACAAAAATGGTCAAAATACCAACATTTTCCTTGTAAAATCGCCACTGCTTAGTCGAAAAGTTCTCTAATTTTCTAATACATATATATCGAGCGAAAATCATAAATAAACTTTTGCGAAGTTTCCTTAAAATTGCTTCAGATTTAAATGTTTCCCATATTTTTTACTAACATTGTGTTCCACCCTAGTGCATTAGCCGACTTAAATTTTGAGTCTATAATTTTTGTAGAAGTCTATCAAATTCTGTCCAGATCGAGTGATATTTAAATGTATGTATTTGGGACAAACCTTTATATATAGCCCCCAACACATTTGACGGATGTGATATGGTATCGAAAATTTAGATCTACAAAGTGGTGCAGGGTATAATATAGTCGGCCCCGCCCGACTTTAGGCTTTCCTTACTTGTTTAATAAAATAATTGTTTTAGATCTGCTAACATATTTCCCGGATTTAGTCTTAATCAGGCGATTTTTTTAATACGGGGGTTTTCAACAAGAGGTAAATCTAATCTGAAAAACTTTTGAAATTTTGAAAATATTTGAGGTCAAACGTTTCCGACAAGCGTTAGAATCCATTAATAATTATAAAAAAGTATAAAAATTATCAACTACATTAAAATCGATGATTTGAGTTTGGCAAAGGAAAAAAGACATGCTTGCAAGTTTGTTTAGGCAGTAGTCGACTATCAAACCTTTTTTCGGAAGGTACATTTAAACCTTCCGAAAAAAGGGTTGAGTGGCTTTGGGTTGAGAGAATTACCGGAATTTATTCTGATAATTGGTTGATAGTTTTGCTGCAAGTAGAGGATGCTGATGAGGAATGTGGTAATTCCGAAATAGCTGTACATCCAACCATCTTGCAGTCTATAGGGCTTTGCCCAAATAAATTTGACAAGCATACTTTTCCTCTGTTCGTTAAGCTACACTTGTACACCGTAAAAAAGTGAAATGTGTTATAGGAAAAATGAACTACCATGCACGAAAATTGAACTAAACTTTACTCCACATTTTCCACAAAGCGTTGTTAAAACCAGGAAGTTTTAATGCCGTGTTGTACTTTTTAACTGCAGTTCACGATATTACACCATCTCATAGAAGAAAAAATTAACTAAAAGTAAAGAAGAAAATCTTTGGCGCTAAATCATGACCATTTTACAGTAGTTCATTCTTACTATTTTTGGGAATCGTACGAAAATTTTCATTTGTTTTAGTTCATATTGAACTTATGTGTACGGTCATTGAACTTTATACTCACGTTTAGTTCATACAATTTTTGATACATACTTAAAAAAGTAAGATTTCATTAAGCTGTGGAAAATTTTTAATAAAAATAAGTTAAATTTAGCGCTAGTTTAACTACGGAAATTTTTTCTGTGTAGTTTAGTCAATGCATGGTTTTAAGCTGAAATCAAAAACAACAAAAATTATTTATTTGACAAAATATCACAGAATTTTTTAATTTACATCCAAAACATTGATTCAGACCACACCTACAGACCAAACAAAAATACTATAAACAAATTTATAAATTTTAATTAACGAAATATTACTCATATTTTTGAACATATTCCTAATTCCAGGTAAATATCATCAAACCTCTTCCACTAGATGCTTTAAAAATAAAGATGGCCATACACTGAGGAGATCCCATAGATAACCCACATTTTTGATTAGTTTGTAAGTAGGAATTACTCAACGAATTATTACACTTACTTTTTACTTTAGCATTTCCAATGGGGTTATTTTGGTCTTTAAATTCACACATATGTATGCTCAATGACTTCCGGTTATGGAGGAAACATTCATAACGGGGCAAAATTACTCAAAGCCGTTTCCTTTCTTTCCGTTTAATTCATTGTCGGAGGCAATAAATAGAGAGACAAGTGTGGTTACGTGATATCGTAGAAATGTGTTAAAGAGCCAGTGAGGTGTGTGCGTTTGTGTGGGGGGGAAGTATTGGTGTGTAACCATTAATGAAATTTGTTGGGATTTTTTAAATCAACAAATCATTAACTGATGTATTGTTCATGCCAATATATAAGCTTTGTTTCTTGGAATGAGAAGCTAATTATTTTATTTAAAAATCTTCTAATATATATTTTTGATATACATTCATAGAAAAAATCATGTACGGCGTGCTCATTTCAAAACGATTCGTTCATGAAAGTGAATCAACACATGTGGTGTCAAACGGAGAACCGGCGCTGTCAATCTGACAACGATAAAATGACACCATGCGTTGTCAAATCAACAGCCAGCGTTCATGATCTGAAAACGTTATGGTTACGAATTTATAAACAAAATTAAAAAAAGATTTCCGCTTCCGTGAACCTGTGTTTTCTGCACAATACGTGTACGCCTTAGCACATTGCACCACCGAGTAGTTGCCATAATAACGACTAACGATTATTTTAAGGCTTTTCATGGCCAAAGAGAAACGAATGCCGGTCATGAAATCGTGAACGCCCGTGGATGAAATTGTAAACATTCCGTTTTGATTTTTTGTGAACGTTTCAGTTTCATTTCCGTTCGTTCACGACTGTGGAATGTAGTTTTTTCTATTAGTGTACATAAGGTTTAAATGCTCCCAAAGACATTACACCCTTATAAACCTCTTTGGGTTTTTATATTTTTCGTTGGTCGTGTATAACGACATATGTTTCCTTGAGCGTACTGTTGTACTTACTGAGAGGATTATCATGGATATGTGTCATGCTATTCGTAAGTGTGTGTGTGTTAGCGTTGGTGTTGTGTTCGTGTCTTTTAGCCTTTACAACGGCGACGTCTCTTGAAATACCAAAAGCTGTGGTTAATGGGCGCCTCTTCGTTTCATCGCTGCTTCGTTTTTCATCCTTGTCTGCCTACTTTTTTTTTTTTGTCATCCATTCATCTGTTTGGTCGTAAATACTTGAAGGCATACAACGCGATACTAGCGACACAATTTATAGCCCATGGTAGTAGATGTAACGACATTCTGAAGCACTTAAATATTCCTTACTACGAAATACACTTTAAGGCAACACTCCAATACAGACACTCGTACCTACATGAACATGTTCATGCAAATTCTTAGATTTTTCACAAATTTGTGGAAAAGAATTTCGCCTGAATGGCTTCACTAAGACAATGCTTGATATTTACGATCAAGGATGATGATAAGGATTTGATTTATGTTTAGTATATGAGAGGTTTCGTAGCTAAGAAAATCGGAAATAAAATATTTACATTTATTGAAAGTTGTGTAAAGCTTAAAAAAATATAGCTTTAATTTTCTTTTTAAAGTAGGGATTATTAAAGAAATAGAAATGCATTCTATGGACTTCATATTATAAATAAGTAAAATTAAAATTTTAATTTAAATTTAATTTAAAATTAAAATATTAAATTTGTAACGTTTGGAAAACAGGCATAAGTACGAAATTTTACATAGATTAGCCAAGAGAAAGATGGTATGATTTGCGAAGTAAAACTTTTGTAGGCTTTTTCCGTTTAAAGAGAGAATTAGATCTAAACTGAGTTATCTCTCCCAGCCAGATCTATGTATAGTTAGGCATGCGTATATCTTTTTAATGACGACATCTGTCAATCAATAGGAAAAACTTGTTGTTGTTTGCTCGAAACTAGAATTAAACTCATGGTACTTTGAATACAAGACGGATAAGACAACCATTGGACCACACTATTTCCTTATATATTTTGTATTCCTTCTTGAGATATGTTATTTTTTTTTGCTTCATTGTTCAATAATTGTTATCTTCTATAAGTACTTCCCAATTTCCAAAAATTTTATTGAGCAATATTTTCTGTTACAAATTCGCGAAATGGAGTATTTTGTTTTAACCATAAATTCTTGTCGTCGTTTTTATACCCTCCACCATAGGATGGGGGGGTATATTAACTTTGTCATTCCGTTTGTAACACATGGAAATATTCCTCTAAGACCCCATAAAGTATATATATTCTGGGTCGTGGTGAAATTCTGAGTCGATCTGAGCATGTCCGTCCCTCCGTCTGTTGAAATCACGCTAACTTCCGAACGAAACAAGCTATCGACTTGAAACTTGGCACAAGTAGTTGTTATTGATGTCGGTCGGATGGTATTGCAGATGGGCCATATCGGTCCACTTTTACGTATAGTCCCCATATAAACGGACCCCCAAATTTGGCTTGCGAGGCCTTTAAGAGAAGCAAATTTCATCCGATCCGGCTGAAATTTGGTACATGGTATATGGTCTCTAACAACCATGCAAAAATTGGTCCAAATCGGTCCATAATTATATATATAGCCCCCATATAAACCGATCCCCCGATTTGGCTTGCGAGGCCTCTAAGATAAGCAAATTTCATCCGATCCGGCTGAAATTTGATACATAGTGTTAGCATATGGTCTCCAACAACCGCGCAAAAATTGGTCCACATCGGTCCATAATTATATATAGCTCCCATATAAACCGATCCCCAGATTTGACCTCCAGAGCCCCTTGGAAGAGCAAAATTCTTCCCATTCGGTTGAAATTTGGTACGTGATGTTAGTATATGGTATCCAACAACCATGCAGGAATTGGTTCCTATCAGCCCATAATTATATATAGCTCCCATATAAACCGATCCCCAGATTTGACCTCCGTTGTCTTTAGGAGAAGCAAAATTCATCCGATCTGCTTGAAATTTGGTACGTGGTGATCGTATATGATATTTAACAACCATGCTAAAAGTGGTCCATATCAGTCCATAATCATATATTGCCCCATATAAACCGATCCCGAGATTTGGTTTTGGAGCCTCTTGGAGGAGCAAATTTCATCCGAGTCAGTTGAAATTTGGTACATTGTGCTAGTATATGGTCGTTAACAACCATGCGATAGTTATATATATCCCTCAGGTAAAGCGATTTCCAATCGGTCCATATCAAGTTCATAATTGTATATAGCCCCCATATAAGCGACCCCCATATTTCAATTCTGGCTCTCTACGTACCGTGCAAAAAGTCCATATCGATTCGTATGGACTAACTCACAATTTAGAAAACGATGTTAAGATGTTTTGAGATACCACAACCCAAGTATTTCGATTGTGGATGACAGTCTTTCGTAGAAGTTTCTACGCAATCCATGGTGGAGGGTACATAGGATTCGGCCTGGCCGAACTTACGGCCGTATACACTTGTTTTCAGTTATTTATACAAGGTTTTAAAAATTTTATATAAAAAAAGAGAGATTTACTACTATTTCAAATTTCTTATAAAAAAGATTGTGCAAAAATCAAAAGAAAGAAAATACCATTTATTTTCCTTTAAACTGACTGAGATATTTAAAAAGTTGATTAAAATTTTTATAAAGATTTTATTGGATTAGAGTGGTCTGCATTTTGTATGGAAAAATATTTTCGCAGAAAAATATTTTATTTCAATTCATTTTCTATTCTAGCTACCAAGATGATTTAGTGCAAAATGTTCTCATATTTTGCCTACACTCATGACTTTGGGGGGTCCCATGTAATTCCTTTCAATTTGCATTCGCTCAATCTCCGTAAGCCTTAGTGAAAATGATTATGGATTGAGTTCAACAGAATTGCTTGTTTCTTGCTTCTTTTCAAGTTCAAATTTGTAATGAGATGTTAGATTCTTGTTAACTTTGCCGCTGGCAAAAGGAAGCTTAAGGAATTCACGTGTAATCTAAAATTCATCACGTAATTATTATCGAAGAGTACATGATGGTTTCCATGGTGGCAGTTAATGTTTCTTAAGTGTTTAACTGGCAAATGCATTAGAGAATATTAAACGCTCGCTCCTTATCGCATCCCTTGAATACACTTGACATTTGGCAGTTGCCTAAGAGATTGGCGATGTTTGTACTTATTGACCTTTATAAATACATTTTACAGTCCCATTGCCACCCCCTTTAGTCACCACCAAAGAACTGTCATTAGATAATATCAAAGGAAGTTGTCATTTATTATTAATAGCCTTTGAAAAAACAAAAAAACAACGAAAGAAAGAAAACGAAAGGAACCAGCAAACAAATGTTATAACACTCCATGAAACTTGTTTTACAACATTTTTCCCTTGTAGGTGGTTGAAGAAGAGATGTGTGCCAAAAATGGTTTTAAGCCGGCATGTGGAGAGATGTGAAGTAATCCCCATCTGATTAGAGTTTCCCCTTCAAGTAGATAGGATTGTAGGTTGTTGTTGTTTTGTCCGAGTGTGTGTCAAAGAAAATCTTGTGGATCTATGTTAGTGTATTCTTTTTTTTTGGAAGTTTTTCATTGACATTTTTTGGGTAAATCCAAAACTATTGCAAATCTTTAATGCTGACCCTATTTGTGATTTATGATTTTTGTAACAAATATATTCTACATAAAAAATATGTGTTTAGAATGTTTAAATTTGTATTACCTTTCACTTTATTTTTTTGCACCAAAAGGGCTAATGTATAACATATATTAAGTATTATAAACTATATATAAAAATGGTATTGTAGAAGAACATTGATGAACCCTTTTTATAAGCTAACAGATGTGTCGGGTTTGTTATGCTATAGAGCAAAAATATTCTTTACTTAATTAACTAATTAACCAGCCAAATACATTCAAATCGATGATTTGAGTTTGGCAAAGGAAAATAGATATGCTGGCAAATTTGTTTAGGCAGTAGCCGACCAGCAAACCCTTTTTCGGGAGGTTCAAGTGTAGTTCACTTTGGGTTGAGTGAATTACCCGAATTTATTCTGATAATTGGTTGATAGTTTTGCTGCAAGTAGAGGATGCTGATGAGGAATGTGGTAATTCCGAAACAGCTGTACATCCAACCATCTTGCAGTCTATAGGGCTTTGCCCAAACAAATTTGACAAGCATACTTTTCCTCTGTTGGTTAAGCTACACTTGTAGTTTAGTCAATGCATGGCTTTAAGCTGAGATCAAAAACAACAATAACGATTGAAGAGAAGCCAACAATAACAAACAAAACGAATTACTTAATTAACTTTTATGGCTAAACAATGATTTCATGGTTTAAGGGTCAGATCAGAATTAGTTAACGATGTCTGTCGATCTGTCTGTTCATTTAAGTGTTGGCGGTAAAAAATGAGATAATTTGAATATTCTTTAAATGGATATGCTAAATATGAATCATAATGGTTTCATATCTCATAAATTATAAAGCTGATACAGGGGAATAAGATGAGTTTTCTTCATCAGACAAATTACGTCACGTCAAAAAATACTTTGAAATTGCCTCACGCCACTGGGTAATGGACCGAATAGCTTTTTCACGTCCAACTTTTTTGCAAAAATTCTTTTAAAATTCATAAAAAAATCAATGGTCATCGTCACCGACCAAGGAGAGCATTTTGGCAACTCTCCTTGTTCGGTGGTCACAGATTTTCTTCCCAAAATATGTATCAGAGGTGGTATGTGTCAAACTTTTTTAGGTTTGCGACTGTCGCAAAGTTGTAAACGTCGTAAATATCACATGCGCGTCGTAAATGTAAAAAAATCGCTAACTCTAAATACTTCCATCGCTTCAGCTAAGCAGGGAATTTGATGATATCCAATATGCGAAAAAGTTTTAACTCTCAGAATGTTCAGAATTTTCTGTATAAGTCCCCACTTTTTCCCTATTGCCTTTTGTATGAATACAAGGCTTTTTCAATATTAAGCTTCAAGTTCATCCACCTGTCCAATATAACTCCAGGGTAGTTTGCATACTCATTCAATACCACCTAAGCAAATGGTTTTAACCGTGGGAAACCTTTCATAAATTTCTGCAGAAACTGATAGGGAAGGAAACCCGGTACTTAAGTCTTGCATAACTGAACTTTTATTTAGAGAGAATTAAAACAAGTATATACAGCAGTAAGTTCGGCCGGGCCGAATCTGAAATACCCACCACCATGAATCAAATATAATAGTTTCGTCGTTTCGGGTTACTTGATAATATATAGCATTTTAGGGGGTTTGATGACAAATCTTCTCCCAAGCAACTCAGTTCAACCAGTACGCTTCCCGAAGAAAAAATGTAAAGATTCTACCTATGAAGACCAGATCAGATTCTGGATTTATGAGAACCGATTTTGTTTGAGTTTTAGAGAAATCATAAACATATCGTGTATATGATGAAATAACGCCTTGATTTGTAATCTTAAATCTTTAGATTTTTTCCGCCATTATTTAAATGAATACGACAAGCAAAGTTTTCTTTTGACACAAATTCGCTTATCAAAAATTGGTATTAGTTTGCTCTAAACGAAAATACTTTATACGAAAGGGAATTTCGTTTGTCTAAAAGTTCATTCCGGAGGAAAATATTTTTTCTTTGGGTGTACACTCAAGAAATTAAATCGGTCTGTATCGATGCCTTGCCAAATGGACCGGTAAAAATAAATGCGATATAGATTTTTGAGGGTCTAAAATTCCAGTCGGAAATCGATATTTCGGTGTGTTACACACGGAATGACAAACTTATTATACCCCCATCACCATTCTATGGTGGTGGGTATAAAAAAATCACAACAAAAGCTTTGATAGACATTATGGACTACGCAAACCCAGAATAGTTTGAAGTTGTGAATGCGAGATGTACAACCAGTTAAATTTTCACTAAATATAATTAAGCTTATATTTTGCGTGCCTTTTATCGGGGAGCCAAACTAAATTAAAAAAATGTTCAACATTTCTTTTATTCAAAATTAGGTTTTCTACAGTAGGTTTACGACTTTTTTTACGATTTTTTTGCAATAGAATTTGTGGAAAAAACTCAAACTAAAAAGTTTTTAGATGTGTTCAAATATAACAAAATAAGAGATTATACTGCACATGCACAGATTATACTGCACAAATTCCATGTGAGGAATTTTCCACTCGAAGAGATAACAGCAAAAATTTAGTTATAAACCCAGCAAAAAAATTTGGAAATTCTTCTCAAGGCACACCTTTAAAATAACTTCCAAAAATGTTGTCCCAAAGATGTTCTGTATTTTAACTGCACAGGAAGTTAATTTAAGTCAATTTCTTTATAAATTGTTTTTTTCATATTTTTAATGGGAAATTGATTTGTTTGTGTATTTCAAATAGGTTAAAAACAGATTAAGAATTAATAAAATGGTACAAATTATTTAAATTTAGCCGAAAAAAATGCTGAATCCTTTGTAGAAAAGTTTCGAATTTTTGAAAATGTTTGATCACAAAAGTTCCAGACAAGAGCTATAATGCATTAAAAATTATAAAAGATTTTAAAAATTATTTATTTGTCAAAATATCACACAATTTCTTAATTCACATCCAAAACACTGAATTCTACAAATTCAGTGCAGCGACTCTTGAAATGGTGAACATCCGTCCTATGGCAATCCCATGTTTAATTCATCGCTTCTGCGTCAATTTGGCAGAACATTTTCACTACTTTTTTGGCGACGCTTTTTTTGCTGGGAATAGAGTCAGAATTATTTTACTATAATAGTAGTTAATGTAAGTCATTATAAATATTAAATAAAATGAGTTTTCCACATCGCGATCACACCACTTCTTTCCATTTATTGGTTTTCCTGTTGGTATCGATGTACAATCAGGAATCGTTGTATATTTTGGTGATCACGACGTGATTTTAACACACAACCTTCTAACTTATTAGCACTAATCGCCTTTATTTATTATTTATGTATAAAAAAAGTAAGAAGCCTCAAAATAAGATTTAGATCCTATTTAGCAATATAAATATAAATTATGAAAATTCCATTTGTGCTCATTAATGTAACAAATACACTTTCATTTGGCAATGTAGTGTTCTGTATAAATTTTTGTTTATTTCAATTCTAATTTTATGTTAGTTGTAAATTAGCCAATAAATTTCATTTAGAGGTGTTTATTTTTCACATTCAATTTTATAATGCTTGTTTGTTTTGATTATTACTAGCTACTAGTCAATGGCAATAATTGGCAATTTTTGGATTTCCATTGGCTAATTGAAGCATGTACACTAATTCAATTATATAAGCTTGTGAGAGATGTGAAATTTATCTATTCGTAAACCATTGATAATAATCAAACGAGAGTAAAGCAAAACAAAAACAAACAAGTATATACAGCACTAAGTTCGGCCGGCCCGAATCTTAAATACCCACCACCATGAACCAAATATTAGGGTTTCCTTTGAAATTTCAGGAGGGTTTGAGGACACTTCCCGAAGATGAATTTAAAGATTTCACCTATGAGGACTATGTCAGATTCTGGATTTATAAGAACCATTTTTGTTTGAGTTTTAGAGGAATCATTAACATCTCTTGTAAGTGTGCAAGAAAATTATAAAATAACGTCTTGATTTGAAATCTTAAATCTGTAGAAGTAAAATTTGGAAATTTTACATTGAGTTTCAAGCTATTTTCATGATCAGTGCGCCTTCTACACCCTCAAGAAGTGAAGTCGGTCTATAGGGAGGCATTACCAAATGGACCGATAAAAACTTAATCCGATACAAGTTTTTGTGAGCCTAAAATACCAGAATATTTACAATTTCAGGCAAATCAGATAAAAACTACGGTTTCTAGAAACCCAAGGAGTTAAATCGGGAGATCGTTCTTATGGGGGCTATACTAAAATATGGACCGATACTCACCGTTTTCGGCACACCTCTTTATGACCCGAAAATACCTCTAGATTTCCAATTTCAGGCAAATTGGATAAAAACTTCGGATTCTAGTAGCCCAAGAAGTAAAATCGGGAAATCGGTCTATATGGGGGCTTTACCAAAATATGGACCGATACTCACCATTTTCGGCACACCTCTTTATGGTCCTAAAATACCTCTAGATTTCCAATTTCAGACAAATTGGATAAAAACTACGGTTTCTATAAGTCCATGACCCCAAATCGGGAGGTCGTTTTATATGGGGACCATACCAAAACATGGACCGATACTCACAATTTTTGGCACACATATTTGTGGTCCTACAATACCTCTAGATTTCCAATTTCAGGTAAATTGAATAAAGACTGCGGTTTCTATAAGCCCAAGAAATAAAATCGGGAGATCGGTCTATATGGGGGCTATACCAAAATATGAACCGACACTCACAATTTTTGGCACACGTATTTGTAGTCCTACAATACCTATAGATTTCCAATTTCATGTAAATTGAATAAAAACTGCGGTTTCTATAAGCCCAAGAAGTAAAATCGGGAGATCGGTCTATATGGGGGCTACACCAAAACATGGACCGATACTCACCATTTTCGGCACACCTCTTTATGGTCATAAAATACCTCTAGATTTCAAATTTCTGGCAAATTGGATAAAAACTACGATTTCTATAAGCCCAAGACTCCAAATCGGGAGGTCGATTTATATGGGGACTATATCAAAA
The DNA here is from genome assembly GCF_050003625.1 of Haematobia irritans. Lineage (NCBI taxonomy): Eukaryota > Metazoa > Arthropoda > Insecta > Diptera > Muscidae > Haematobia > Haematobia irritans. The sequence continues at coordinate 3,380,751 of NC_134397.1, forward strand.
CCTGGACCGATATAGCCCATCTTCGAACTTGACCTGCCTGCAGACAAAAGACGAGTTTGTGCAAAATTTCAGCACGATTGCTTCATTATTGAAGACTGTAGCGTGATTACAACAGACAGACAGACAGACGGACATCGTTATATCGCCTTAGAATTTCTCCCTGATCAAGAATATATATACTTTATATAGTCAGAAATCGATATTTCGATGTGTTACAAACGGAATGACAAACTTATTGTACCCCCGTCACCATTCTATGGTGGCGGGTATAAAAACAATCAACAGTCAGCTAAATCCCATATTAGTTTTGTGGATTTGGTCACACATTAGATTTTATTATTTATGCCATCGTTGTCAGTATTTGGAATTTAGCTATTGTTGATTTAATTAAAAATTGTTGAAATACTTAATTATTAAATAAATCTATTTCTATGGAATTGGTGGTGTTTTTCATTGGTGGTGATAGTTCATTGCAAAAATGAATTGCAATCAATCAGCCATGGTGGCGTATGATGATCCCCAAATGAGCAATTGTTACTTATACGCTTAGGGGGGCAAAATCAAACACCTAAAGTGGCTTTATATTCCCAGCAAAAAAATTTGGAAGTTCTTCTAAAGGCACAATTTTGAAAGCACTTCCAAATATGTCCTCCCAAAGAAGTTCTTTATTTTAGTTGCACAGGAAGTTCTTTTGAGTCAATTTTTTTATAACTCGCCGTTTTCATATTTGTAATGGAAATTTTAAAATTTTTCGTTTCAAATAGGTTGAGAACGTCAAATTTTTAAAATATTTGACGTCAAACATTCCACACAAGCGTAGGAAGGCATTAAAACTCATAAAAAAAGTTTAAAAATTATTTATTTGTCAAAATATCACAATTTCTTAATTCACATCCAAAACACTGAATTCGCATCACACCTTCAGAAGTGGTGCAAATTCTGTGCAACGGCTGTTAAAATGGTGGACATCTGTCCTATGATAAGCCCATGTTCAATTCATCGCTTCTGCGCCAATTTTGCACCACTTCCGGATCCAAAAAGAACTTTTTCACTACTTTTTTGACGACGTTTTTTTTTGCTGGGATTATGTTCACACTTTTTAAATATTCCAGAATTTCGTAAACAAATGTGCTTTTAAATGGTAAGAATGAGACAGCGATTGAAGTATAAACGAAGCATGTCATATATTCCAAGATAAAAGCACTAAATCCAGTGTATATCCTAATTGAGTTTTGGTATTAAAAATTTATTAAAAAGTAGTACATATCTGGAAAGATCACTTACATATTAACGAACTACCAACTATCTTCACGACGAATCTGCCATTTACATAGAAAAAAGGTCTTCGTTAAATTGATTTCAAATTTTACCTTTTTCGTATAGCACACATTTATTTGGTTTTAGTTTAATTTTATATATTTTTTCGAAATTATCTACACCCAGAAAAAAATAGTAATAAAATTGCAAGCAACCAAATTATAGTGATCATACTGTAGGCACTACTATTCTGCGCAAAGTTATAAGTGCAGAAATCAGCGCTACTTCTTCGAAAGATATAATTAACTTCTTCGTTTATAGCAAGAGACGCACTTACAAATTTTTTATTGAACGCCCAACAAAAATTTGTTAAAATATGGAGGTGCTCGTTGCACTAGAGTAAGCGGGTGCTTCCTCCTTCGCTTACCAAGTTGCACTTCTTAATGCAAGATGGTTTTGTGTGTTTTTGTCACGACTTCTTACGAACGAACGATTTTGTGCGAAGGCATATTAGTAATTATAAATCAGTTGTTGTATTGTGTTTGAAGGATAAAGGCGTATTTTGCGGACGATTCAGTTCATTTTGTCTTCTCTAGTTTTGATTCGTTTTGTTATTGTTGGGTTCTTTCTTTAATCATTGTTGTTGTTTTTGATTTCAGCTTAAAACCATGCATTGACTAAACTACAAGCGTAGCTTAATCAACAGAGGAAAATAATGCTTGTCAAATTTATTTGGGCAAAGCCCTATAGACTCCAAGATGGTTGGATGGACGCACGTTTCGGAATTACCACATTCCTCATCAGCATCCTCTACTTGCAGCAAAACTATCAACCAATTATCAGAATAAATTCAGACAGTTCAATAAACCCAAGGTTGTTTTGTGTATTGATGAATTTAATTCAAGGCAAGAATAACTCTTGCGGTCAGCAACGCGGACCGGGCCCAGCTAGCATAACTATAAAAAAGGAAGACTGTTATATTTAATTATTTTTAAAGGCAGTATATTACAGCTATTTGGTAGTATTTTTGCGCTATAAAGGTTCCAATATTCGAAATTATTATGTGCATTCATAAGCGCACTAAAGTTGCAATGATTTCCTCATACATCTTTGGAAAGCGCTGAATTTCATTCAAAGAAGAAGCGCATTTAAGTGGGACATTTCCTTATAAATTCATCAGTCCTCGCAGAGGTAAGCGCTTATTGACTTTGACTATCCCTAACATATTTTTGAACTAAATATGGGTATAAGATATCAATGACGGTCCAAATGAATTCGGAAAGAAGAAAATCTTCGTACAATTTTAACAAATATTAAAAATGAACTACGGTATGGTTAATATGACTAAATAAGAGATTAATACATTTTTCTTGTTTTAACAAGAAATGTATAAAACGATATAAATTATTTATAAGTCTCGATTATACTTTATATGAAATGAATTTAGAAATTTCACCCCTCTACAATACTGTACTCCTTGCCTTGGGCAAAATGTTCATCCTTATTTCATTTGGGTAAAGTCTCTAAATTTAAGTATAAGGATTTTATCAAGCAACTCTCTTTGTTCATTGCTGTATTTGTGCTTATTACTTCATAGGCAAATTGAGTTGTTTTTGTGACAAAATGTTTTTGAAGTAAATTTTATTAGTCCTAAAATAAAATGAAAAACACCCAAACCTTATTGGCTTGTACCTTTTTGCTAAAAATTTTCAGATATTCTTCATTTAGTTTTACTTCAGGTATTTGCAAATAAAACTTTTATTACCAATTGTAAATTTTCTATGCATCATTTTCGTTTGTAATCAACACCTTAGCTTGAACAACTATATTACCTAGTAAATTTAAGATTTAGTAGATATGATTGGGCCTTCTTTAAAAAAAGGTACATGTTACCTTTATCAATGTTGGATTACAGAACACTGGTTCCAATAGTAAAAACAAAGACAACAATATCATATACCAATAAAAACCCTAACTCCAAGGAAATCAAATATGTTGACAATCTTTATTCACTTCAGGAAATTCAATAACCAAAAAATATAAAATTTTCAATAGAGGAAGTATTAAAAAAAAATTTCCGGTTATAGGATGGTATGTGGATAAGCGCTACTGGTAGTTAAGTGAATATATTCCATTTTTTTTTTCGTTGTGCATCATAAATTTTCAATAGGATGTGTTGAACTTATTAAAAAAACTTGAAAATATGTCAATCTATGTGGGAAGAAAAAAAAAACAATGGAATAGGCAGATTTGTTTCACATTCACGGTATGAATACTAGCATAAAACTGTGGTGTGTAGTGTTATCTTATATATCTGTCAATGAAATTTACTTTACATTCTGTCTGTCGAAAAGTATAAAAATGGAGAGGGCTGTTTGGGTCAATGTATTATAAATGCAAATAAAAAAAGTGTATTTTCATCTTTTTCTCATTTTAATTCACTACCCCACAATGTATTCAGGTTATAGAAGCTGTGTGAAGTATGAAATAAGTTATATATATTGTTGGTTACCTTTTCTAACTGAACTTCTGTATCAAATTTAATTGCAAATCCATTCTAAAATGGAAAAAAATTTACCTAATACGAAATATTAAGCATTCGCAATTTTAGAATGATATATCTATTCAATCTTAATGATAAATGTCTTTAAAATTAAAAAAAAAAAAAATTAAAAAATAAAAAAAATTAGATGGAAGGATGTTTATAATTTTTTAAAAACGGGTCTCTTAAAGTATGTGTTAAAAAAATTTTCATTTATTCATACAAATTTTCATTATTTCATAGAAATTCCATCGATTTTTATCTTTATTTCAATTCTATAGATTATGTTTTTTAATGCTCAAAATACTTAAGTAAATGTCAAAAATGTTAGGATAAAAAAACCTTTTCGAGCGTATGATTAGCGTAATGATAGCACCTCCAAGTCTAATATGTGTACCGCACTATTTATGAACCCACTTAGAGTACACTGAAAAAAAAATATTGACTTAATGTGAAAGATTAGGCATCCAAAATTTTAGGTCACGTAATTTACACAATACTAAGGACGAATTTCTTTAAAATAAAATTTTAATTAAAATTAAAAAAAAAAAATTAATTTAAAATTTTATTTAAAAGAAAGTTTATAATCTTTCATTTAAAAATTTCTTTCTTTAAGTTTAGGACACGAATCTTTCAAAATCGCATGTCTTTGAAGTTAGATCTGTCTTACTTAAAGTACCCTACAGGAAATGGATCAGCCACAGGACCGGTGCAGGACTAGTACCCGGTGTGTATGGACCGGTCCCAGTTCTGGTCAAAACCTATGAAAGACACCGGTCACTTTAACATGGGTTTGTCATTGACGGAGTAAATTTACACTTTAGGACACGTCTTGAACTCATTTCAAACGACATATCCTGGACAATTTAGTAGGTTTCACAATAGGTTATTCTGATAATTCGATTTCACTAAATGTGCACTCAAAAAAAAATTTACTTGGATCCAAAGATTTTGACCTTTCTTTAAGGATTTTGGTAATGATTCCGAGCCAAAGATGCGGCTTCTTTAAAATAAAGATATTTTTTACGGACCTCCCTGGCTTTAAATCTAGGATCGATAAAATTTAAATTGGCTACATTTCTCATTCACCGATTTTTTATTCACTGTTTGCGATTTATTAATAAAGGTATTCATGTACAAACAAATTTCACTTTCAAAATCCAAATTAAGCCAAGTACTTCAAAGTAAAAACTGTTTTCTTAATGCTAAAAAATCTTTAAACCAAAGATGCAAATCCTTAAAATAAGTCTTAGCCTATATTTGAAGCGTTTTTATCTTAAATTAAAAAATTTAATATGTCAGTTGAGTTAAAGACGATTTCTTTACATGTTTTCCTTTATTTTAAGGAACATTTGCCTTACTTCAAAGATCTACAACTTCAACAGGGGGACGCAAAATTTCAAGACTTGTATCCTAAATTTAATGAAAACAATGTTTGAAGCAAGGATTATAAACTTTCTTTTAATTAAAATGTCATTATTTTAAAGAATTTTGGCCTTAGCATTGCGTAAATTTCGAGTCAAAAATTTAAGTTGCATAATCTTCCATATTACATCAATATTTTTTGCAGTGTGATAAATAATTTATACACTGAAAAAACAGTGAACCCACCAGAAAGAAAACTTTCTGTTAATTTTAGAAAATTTTGAATAGTTGTAGAAAATTTTAACTAAACATTATTACAAACGTTGGCATCACGCCGATGTCATAAAAATAAGTAAATACGTTTCGACAAATACAAGAAAATTTATTAGACATAACTAAGTTTTTTCACTTGTTAAAGAAAATTTTGTAGTTTGAAGAAAAAACTTGGAGTTCAAAATTGCAAGAATGTCTTTAGTGACGTACGAAGTTCATGATGGACGCATTTTTGGTAAAATTTACAAATTTAAAGAAATTCTGAACTATTTTGTGGAAGACACGAATTTAGTTAATCTTTATGCTTCATTTGAGTATATTTTTTTCCTCGGGTTTAGTTAATTTATTAGTATTAGAGTAAAGAAAACTTTCTCCAAACATAATATTTCTATGAACTAAAATAAAGTTAAATTGGCTTTAGTGAAATAGAGAGTTCACTTTTTTGAGTGTGCCTATTTAAAAATTGTGACAAACTGAAGCACCGATACCAGTTCTGTGAGTGATCCACCAGTCCCAATTTGAACCAATTTCGCGTAGGGTAAAGACAAAAGATAAAAAATTATTTTTAAATTAACTGATATATTGAATCTTTGGCTTAAAAATAAAAAAAAAAAAAACTTGTAATATAGGCTATAATTTGGATTTTTAAACTGAATTTTATTTGTACATGAATAACTTTGTTAATATTTCGCAAAATGAAAATTCGATAGATCAGGTCTGTATCCCAATTTTAATTTTATAGAGCCTAAATGTAATGTAGACGTGTAACTCCATCAAAAACTGTCTTTATTTCCAAGATGCCGATTCTTTGGTTCGGAATCAATACCAAAATCCTTAAGGGAAGGACAAAATCTTTGGATCCAAGTACATTTTTTTTGAGTGTGGCTCAAAAATGTGTCTTTTGGTGAGCTTCAAATAATTTTCTAATAAATTCAATTTTCAAGCCCTAAATATCATCTATTTATTAAGTGCTTTAAAGTTGATTTAATTATTTATATATAGTGCATATACATAATGGTCACCCAATGAATATTCAAAACAATGGAAACTCATAGTTGGACCAGAAGTAAAGTTCATTGCGTTAAAATATTCCTCTAACAAAGGACAATAAAACTATCGTTTTATTTGATGGCATCCCACATGGTATCGTCCTGCAGACCATAGGACTCTATGGTCTGCAGGACGATACAATAGAAAATTTGAATGGCTGTAATAACACGAACATCTATATGGTACCGGACAAAATTTTGTTTATTTCATAACTGTACATGAACACGTTATACTCCACATACACACACACACATACCATATATGTAAGCACAAAGGGCGAATAAGCAAACTCAAAGTCCACTTTGTATGTGGGTGTGCGAGTGTGCTTGTTTGCCCTAATGCATACTCAATGTTTGGTGTAAAATTGACTGACACATTTGTGTGAGAGAGGGGCAAAAGGACTTTCAAGATCCATTTAAAAATTTGCGGGGACACGACGTGGTCTAATTGTGAAATAATATTTTACAATGGCTGACAACATTCATGAAATGAAATTGTTTTATAAATATGTAAGTTTTCCATTGTTGGTGTATAAGGAAAAGGTTATTCCATTGGAAAGAGATATATTTTCAAAAATACCAATTTTTTTTTTAATTGAAAATTATTTGGTTAACTTATTAAAGAAAACATTGGATATTTTCTTTATCTTATTAAATACAACAAAAATGTTCAATTTCGAATTTCTTTGTTTTTTATCTTTCTAATGTTGAAACCTTTCCCCCCACACATTATAGGTCCTAGTTGTACATGAATTGAATAGACAATAGGCAACCATGATAGATGGACAAATTTTTAGATGTCATGTATCTCCTTTTGGCTTCAGATGTGTTGTCTTGAATTCGATTATTTGCATTGGCAACATGTTGAATGTCATATTTATCAGAAACGATGACAGCCGTTGGTGATGGGGATGTTGGTTTTGAAATGAATGTAAATATTAGCCGAAGAATTTCTTCAATGGAAAGGCCAATGGGAGATGTCTCAATGAAATTTACACACGTTTAGTTAGTTTGGGATATTTTGGATTTGTGTGAGTTTCTACATATGTACAGTGAGGTGGTAATAGCTACGGATAGTGTGTGGTTCTGTAGCAAAATTTGAAATAGAATTTTATTTAGCTTAAATTATATTATGCGATATCTTTTGCCAATTAAAAACAAAATTAAGAAAGAACTAAAGCCTGTATGATATCCTACACGAATTCTGCTGAATTTGTAGTAGATTTAATAGAGACTTTATACTCAAGGTGTACGCGTGACTGAAATTTCACTTACACTGACGCACATTCACAAAGCAAAACGTTTATTTACGCACGCTCACGCACAAAGCTATGGTATCTAATCCCACTCACGCCCATTGACGAAATGAAAACCAGTACTCACGCACGCTCATGCTCTATTCACGACAATTCACGTGATTCACGACAAGTTCACGAGACTCGCGATATTTTCCAAACGGAAATCAGTAAAGGTAACAAACTTCAAAAATAGAATATAGCTCGAGAGCTAAATTAATTTCACTTAACGTACGAGTATGAATTAAATCTTGATTTTTTCGTGAGCGTGATTTTGCAGAAATTTTATTCACGCACATTCACGAACCGATTTTATTTCTCACGCACGACATATTTATTTTAATCCATTTACGCACATTCACGAGAGTTGCTTTGGATTTTGTTCACGTGTGTCTCGAGAATTTCATGTGACCACACCTCTACTTTATACTATAAATAGTGTATAATAAATTTGTCATTCCGTTTCTAATGCATCGAAATATCGATTTCCGAGTATATAAAAAAAGTACGATATAACCATGTCCATGTGTCTGTCCGTTATAATCACGCTACAGCTTTCATAACATATTTCAGAATAACACAGTTATTCTGAAATTTGCAACAGATTCGTTTTTTGCTTGCAAGCAAGTCAAGTTTGAATATGGACTATATCGGTCCATGTTTTGATATAGACCGATCTCATGAGTTGACTTCTTGGGCTTCTAGACACCTGAATGTTTATGATTTGCCTCAAATCATAAAATCATAAAATATTAACCTAGATCCACAAATATCTTATGTGTACCGAATATGTTGTTTACCGGTTCATGTTTTTTTGTAACCCACATATAGATCGATCCTAGATTGGACTTCATGGGCGTTTAGACACGCAATTTTTATTCGATTTGCCTGAAAATGGAAATCTAGATGTAGGATCGATCCATGACTTGGTATAGGCCCCATATAGACCAATCTCCCCATTTGAGGTCTTGAACATATAGACACTGCAATTTTTATCCCTGTTGCCTGTAGTTGAAAATCTATTAGGTCCTTAAATAGGTGTGCAGAATATGGTATGTATTGGTGCATTTTTTTTGTATATCCTATCAATAGAGACCAATCTCCCGATTTGGTGAAAATGAAAATCTAGGTGTAGTTTAGGTTCTTAATTAGGTGCGCAGAATTTAATTTCTTGGTCTTCGGAATACCTCAAATTTTATCCGATTTGCCTAAATTCGAAATCTAGAGGTCATATTGACACATTTCACCAAAGGTAGGGAGATGTGTGAGCTGATGCATTATACAGGGGAACAAAATTGACATTTTTTTGTGTTTATTTGAAATTTATAGCAAATTTTTAGTAATTTGGGGTCGCTGAATCCAAATCTACAATTGGTTTTTTTTCTATCAGCTCGACTTTTCGAGATATACCGTTATGTTCATATTTAAGGCACTTCCGCTACATATATTGGAATAACTTGAAAACGGTTCACCGTATTAAATTAAAACAAGTAAGGAAAATCTAAAGTCGGGCGGAGCCGACTATATTATACCCTGCACCACTTTGTAGATCTAAATTTTCGATACCATATCACATCCGTCAAATGTGTTGGGGGCTATATATAAAGGTTTGTCCCAAATACATACATACATTTAAATATCGAGTGACAGAATCGAGTGACATCTGGACAGAATTTGATAGACTTCTACAAAATCTATAGACTCAAAATTTAAGTTGGCTAATGCACTAGGGTGGAGGGAGCCACCGTGGTGCAATGGTTAGCATGCCCGCCTTGCATACACAAGGTCGTGGGTTCGATTCCTGCTTCGACCGAACACTAAAAAGTTTTTCAGCGGTGGATTATCCCATCTCAGTAATGCTGGTGACATTTCTGAGGGTTTCAAAGCTTCTCTAAATGGTTTCACTGCAATGTGGAACGCCGTTCGGACTCGGCTATAAAAAGGAGGTCCCTTGTCATTGAGCTTAACATGGAATTGGGCAGCACTCAGTGCTAAGAGAGAAGTTCACCACTGTGGTATCACAATGGACTGAATAGTCTAAGTGAGCCTGATACATCGGGCTGCCACATAATCTAATCTAATCTAATGTTGGTATTTTGACCATTTTTGTCGAAATCAGAAAAACATATATATGGGAGCTATATCTAAATCTGAACCGATTTCAATCAAATTTGGCGCACATGACTATATTACTAATTTTACTCCTAGTGCAAAATTTCAACCAAATTGGGCCAAAACTCTGGCTTCTGGGACCGTATTAGTCCATATCGGGCGAAATATATATATGGCAGCTATATCTAAATCTGAACCGATTTCTTCCAAAATCAATAGGGTTATATTCTGAGCGAAAACACATACTTGTGCCAAATTTGAAGTCGATTGGACTAAAACTGCGACCTAGACTTTGATTACAAAAATGTGTTCACGGACAGACGGACATGGCTATATCGACTCAGGAGCCCACCCTGAGCATTTTTGTCAAAGACTCCATGTGTCTATCTCGTCTCCTTCTGGGTGTTGCAAACATATGCACTAACTTATAATACCCTGTTCCACAGTGTGGCGCAGGGTATAAAAAATCCGAAACTCCCAAACAATATTCTCTTTAAGCCGTGCTTAGGTTAGGTTAGGTTAAAGTGGCAGCTCGATTAAATTTCAAGCTCACTTAGACTATTCAGTCCATTGTGATAAGCTTACATTGTTTTCCAATTTTTCAAGCAGTTTTAGATATATCGTCATTTGGATCACACTTCTCTTATCCCATCGTCTCATAATTCGTTATTGGTTACAGAAGCAAGCTATAGCGGTATCCGCTTTATATTTAGGGTCTTTCAAAATCATTCACTCTCTTTGTTCCAAAACGGTGTCTTTTCAAAAATTAAAAAAAGTTTAAGTTATTGCTAATTAATAGTGTCCTTAATTTTTTGACTGCCAGTGTAAATTCGTCTATGTCTCTTACTATGGTATTCGTTTGGCTTGTGTCAGGCATATAAAATTGATAGGTATTGTGACTTGTTGGATTTAATTAAATATGCAAATTAATATATAGACAGGCAGTGTTTACATGCCTACATATCATCATATGGTCATATAAATGGCTATGCATTTTACTAGTATATATCCTTTAAATAAAATTTTAAGTTTTTTTATTTCTATTGATTTGAATTGAATTATTAAATATCATTACATAGGAGAAATTGTATTATATCTTTTCACGGTATACATTTAAACGTCAGAAATTTCTGAAATAAAATATATTTGTATTGCTGAATAATTAATGCGATTAAATAAACTTCCATTTGTTATATAAAATTTAGTAAATACATAATTGTGTTATTTTTTCTATGTGTATACACTGATTATTTAATATAAAATGCCTGTAACAACACACATAAACTTTTAGTATCTATACAAATAAAAGGAGACTTTAGACAATATTTAGTTTATTTAGTTTACAATGCTGTGGACACTTGATAGAAACTTATTTGTTTGTTGTTTGTGTGCAGAAACAATTAAGAAAGTAATAAAATTTGAAATGTAAATTTGTTCAAAATAACATTTTGCAAACATAAGGAAATTTTCAAATGATATTAAAAAGTTCTTCGTACAGACAATAGAATATTGTTTTAGTATGTTCAGTATGTTGCTAAATTGAACGAGAATAGTTATAATGCCACATTTGTATTATGCAGAGCTACTGTGGAACAAGATAGTTTATGTAAGTGAATACGAACATGAATATTTTCTTGTAAAATATTTTTTGTACACCCAAAAAACAACGTTTACTTGAATTCCTTGAATTTGTTGGTATTGATTCCGAGCCAAAGATGACACTTCTTTGAAATAAGGTAATTTTTTAGGGAACTTTTTGCCTTTATATTTAGGCTCTATAAATTTATAATTAGGATAAAGTACCCATTTATCGATTTTTTTTCTTTTTGCGATATACCAAAAAAAGGCATTAATGTGTAAATAAATGTCAATATAAAAACCCAAATTATAGCAGATACTTTCTTAATTAAAAACAAGTATGTACAGCACTAAGTTCGGCCGGGCTGAATCTTAAATACACCGAAAAAAAGTTTACTATTTTTTATGAAAAATGAACTAACCCATAGTAAGAATGACCATGATTTGGCGCCAAAGATTTTTTTCATCTAGATAAGTTCATGATTTTCTTATAAATTAGTTCATGTATTACATCGTATTTTAGTTCATTATTACTATGCTGTGGGAAGAATATAGTTAAACTCATTCAAAATATTCCTGCTATCCGGAAAAATTAATAATTTTTTGGGAAACCTGTATTAAGAAATTGGTTTGAAATAAACTGTTTGTCGGTATAATTTTCAAAAAAGTAGAGAAATTGAGGAATCAAAGGTACAACAAGCATGTATACAACTAAGAAATTTTTCGTACAAAACAAGTCAATTTTCTATAACCACCAGTATTTTATTTCAAAAAATTATTATTATATTACACAAAACTATGGCTTATGATATACAATAAAGGAGATAATTTTATTAGTACGTTGGACGCATTTACATGACGGTAGTTAGTAATTGTTTCTTCAAAAGAGTAATATTCTATGTTATTAGGACTAAACTAATTAATTTAAATGTCCATGTTTTATATCCATATGAAATATATATGTGGCATAAGTTGCTATATTCAATTGAATTGTCCAAATTCATCGATTTTGGCTAACTTTTGTTGGGCGGATTTGGCTTATAAGCATCTGAAATTGCAAAGTTATACAAAATATAAGAAAAATATTATTAATTAATTAATTCTATCGTTCATATTGATCTTTAACTTACGGTTTTCAAGAGTATTTCCTAGAGCCAATAAGGATATCAGCTTAATTGGTATTAAACAGTAAGAATATTCAAAAAATTACCATTACGAGACCTGTCTACCTGCAAGTGAAAAAAATAATTTTTAATAAATTGAAATTTTGGTTTTATTAAAAACGGACAAAATGCCGTTTATAGAAAAACTTACCACATTGAAAAATCCATCCAGTAGGTACATTATTGGAATAATATCCATGGACAAATGGGACGTTATTGAAATTATTCTCAGAATATATTTGAAATAAAAAATATTATAAAATTAGACATAATTTCCACTTGTCAGTATAGCATTTAGTATTTAAGGTGGATATTAAGTTCGAGTTTAGCGGCTAAAATTGCAATTTCCATGATAAGTTTTCTTTAATAATCCATTATAAAAAATAATCTTTATAAAAAAACTTGATTTGGGCTATTCTCCATCAAGTTATATTTAAATTTGTATCGAAGACGTATAATTTATACTTTGCTTAGTGATTTATTTTTAATTTTAGCGGCTAAACTCGAACTTAGTATTCACCTGTAGGAATTGCTGTAACATAAAAAAATATAGATTCAAAAAAATGGATGATTCTCAACCTGTGATCCAGATGTAGAATAAATATAAATCATCCTATTACCACTCATGTTGTATATTTTTTATGTAAATCAATTTAAAATCCGCACTAATTTTAAACTAACATATTAACAGAAATATACAGATCCTTAATCTGTTATTTGTTTTTTTATCAATAAAAAGCGTTTTTGATTCCTCTAACATCACATCATTCACTTCTCAGTTTCTAAAATGTTTCGAAATAAATGTATTTTCATTAATAAACACCAATACCGCACGTACAATTTTGCAAAATTAAATCCACGTGTGCACTTCATAAATGCATCAACATAACTGAATGCAACAATAAAACTCAAAGCCACAAATAGTCGTAAGGGATACATACCTGCCGTAAAGAAAAACAACTCCACACACACGATCCCTTTCTGATCTTGCTATTGCAAAAAAACAACTCTCACCACAAAAGATACCAACAACACACAAGGAACATTCCATTGTCTCTAGAATCAAAACAACCAACAACAGCATAAATGACGCAATAACAAACACAAACAATCATACGAGATATACACAAAATGTCTCTAAAAACTCCCTCGCATGATGCACTCACATTTTCCAATAGCACGTTTATTGATTAGTTGGAATTCTATCTATAAGTTAAGGTAAAATATATACCAAATCTATGAAGAATCTATAAAAATTATATATACCTGTCAAGGATTATATTAACTAATTTTTATTCTATTTTAACTAAAATGTTCAATGTGAGTAAAAACACTCCAACATATAATAAAAAGGGAAATAATCTGTAGGTAGTCATCGTACGAATCGGTAATGTCGTTAAGTTAATTTTTACTACAAAAATTTTTTTCCATACAAATTTTTTTCTTAGTAAATTGTCCACATTTCGTAGTAAGATTTTTATATTGCCCATGTATTTTTATAATAGAATCAACGATGCATTAACTACTGTGTTGGAAATTTATTTAAGGAAAAATCCTTCCCATTTCGTAGTTAGTGAACTAAAAAACATTTACTGAATTTTTATAAGTTTTCCTTTAGCTAAGTTAATTTTCGTTGTGGTTACGAAAAATGAACTATATTACAGTAAATTTGTTGAACTATGTGGAAGTCAAAATGGTCCTTAAATTTACAAGACACTTTTTTTCTGTGTACCCACCACCATGAACCAAATATTAGGGTTTCCTTTGATATTTCAGGAGGGCTTGAGGACTTGAGGACACTTCCCGAAGATAAATTTAAAGATTTCACCTATTAGGATTATATCAGATTCTAGATTTATAAGAACCATTTTTGTTTGAGTTTTAGAGGAATCACTAACATCTCTTGTAAGTGTGCAAGGAAATTATAAAATAACGTCTTGATTTGAAATCATAAATCTGTAGAATTAAAATCTGGAAATTTTACATTGAGCTTCGAGCAATTTTCATGATCAGTGCGCCTTCTACACCCTCAAGAAGTGAAGTCGGTCTATATGGAGGCATTACCAAATGGACCGATAAAAACTTAATCCGATACACGTTTTTGTGAGCCTAAAATACCAGAATATTTACAATTTCAGGCAAATCAGATAAAAACTACGATTTCTAGAAACCCAAGGAGTTAAATCTGGAGATCATTCTTATGGCGGCTATACTAAAATATGGACCGATATTCACCGTTTTCGGCACACCTCTTTATGACCCGAAAATACCTCTAGATTTCCAATTTCAGGCAAATAGGATAAAAATTTCGGATTCTAGAAGCCCAAAAGTAAAATCGGGAAATCGGTCTATATGGGCGCTATACCAAAGTATGGACCGATACTCACCATTTTCAGCACACCTCTTTATGGTCCTAAAATACCTCTAGATTTCCAATTTCAGACAAATTGGATAAAAACTACGGTTTCTATAAGCCCAAGACCCCAAATCGGGAGGTCGTTTTATATGGGGACCATACCAAAACATGGACCGATACTCACAATTTTTGGCAGACGTATTTGTGGTCCTACAATACCTCTAGATTTCCAATTTCAGGTAAATTGAATAAAAACTGCGGTTTCTATAAGCCCAAGAAGTAAAATCGGGAGATCGGTCTATATGGGAGCTATACCAAAATATGGACCGATACTCACAATTTTTGGCACACGTATTTTTGGTCCTACAACACCTCTAGATTTCCAATTTCAGGTAAATTGAATAAAAACTGCGGTTTCTATAAGCCCAAGAAATAAAATCGGGTGATCGGTCTATATGGGGGCTATACCAAAACATGGACCGATACTCACCATTTTTGGCACACCTCTTTATAGTCATAAAATACCTTTAGATTTCAAATTTCAGGCAAATTGGATAAAAACTACGATTTCTATAAGCCCAAGACCCCAAATCGGGAGGTCGGTTAATATGGCGACTATATCAAAACCTGGACCGATATAGCCCATCTTCGAACTTGACCTGCCTGCAGACAAAAGACGAGTTTGTGCAAAATTTCGGCACGATGGCTTCATTATTGAAGACTGTAGCGTGATTACAACAGACAGACAGACAGACGGATAGACGGACATCGTTATTTCGTCTTAGAATTTCTCCCTGATCAATAATATATATACAGTCGAAGCTCGGTTTAACGAACGATATATTGCCAGGCCCTTTCGTTATTTAGAAAAATTCGTTAAATCCAACGGGAATATTAAATGTTAACTTTTATTGAAAATCGTAGTTTTTTTTACCAGATGAGTAAAAATTCATAATCATTTGAAAAAACTAAAGCACAGAGACACTTAAAAAATAATACTTTAAATAATCCTGATGAACTTGATATATCTAGGTTATGTTAGATTGAAAAGAGGATCCAAAATTCGCTGTCGTATGGGGGCCTATATACACCCATGTCATAATTTGTGTGCTCTAACGTCTTAGACGAATTGCCTAATTTGTTTCCAGTGCCCGATTTCAAGAATGGCCATCTTCCTAAAACGTCTTCCATACACCATTACTCCGCTGCTCCTGTCGGCATAGACGTACTAGATTGCCGTTTCGACCGAGCACCAAAAAAGTTTTTCAGCGGTTGTTTATCCCCCTCACTAATGATGTTGACATTCCTGTGTATTTCATAGTTTATCTTCAGCTATAAGACGGAGGTTCCTTGTTATTGAGCTAAATATAGAATCGGGTAGCACTCATTATTAAGAGAAAAATTCACCACCTGTCCAACTGGCTTTCCTACGAAATATTGCCACTAACGGACCTATTACAGGACTAGTACCAGTGCTCGAGTTTGTCGTAGTTTTTAAATTTTCATATAATTTATTGATTTCTATACTTTCTTTATTTTAAAATTTTATTTAATCTAGACATTTACCTATGAGCCAACATAGTCCAAAAGGTTTTCTTTCTGATGAAATTTGGATGATCAAAATAATACCGGTACCTAAGGGTTTGTCCCAGACTGGTTCATGAGGACCTGTCTAGTCCTACTAAGTTCTCCCAGGTCAATCCGTGGCCTGCAGTGTAAATTTATCCCCGTCAATGACAAACCCGTGTTGAAGTGACCGGTCCCTTATATACGTTTCGGCCAGAACTGGGACTGGTCTACTCACACCAAGGAGTAGTCCTGTACCGGTTCTGTTGCAAATCCATTTCCCGTAGCGAAGCTGCGCCACTCTATCTAACCTAACTTTATCAGTTACCCGGCCATTGAATATGTGTTCTCAAACATTTTAATGGAATCTAAATATCTTGGGAATGCCGTACTTTGTGGACATTTCCTAAGGATTTAAGCCATTCTCACAATCGTCAAATATTGCTGATTTTTTGTTGTTTATTTTCTTAAGATTAAAAGCCTTTTCGTTAAATCGAACGTAAATTTTGTCTAATTGTTCGTTATTTAGAATACTCAATGTTAAGAATTTTGACGTTCGTTAAATTGGATTTTCGCTAAATGGGATATTCGTTAAACAGAGCTTCGACTGTACTTCATATAGTCGGAAATCGATATTTCGATGTGTTACAAACGGAATGACAAACTTATTATACCCCCGTCACCATTCTATGGTGGTGGGTATAAAAACCCTTAGGTTAGGTATAGTGGCAGCCCGATATTTCAGTCTCACTTAGACTATTCAGTCCATTGTGATACCACAGTGGTGAACTTCTCACTTATCACTGAGTGCTGTCCGATTCTATGTTAAGCTCAATGACAAGGGACCTCCTTTATATAGCCGAGTCCGAACGGCGTTCCACATTGCAGTGAAATGACATGGAGATGCTTTGAAGCACTCAGAGATGTCACCAGCACTACTGAGGTGGGAAAATCTGCCGCAAAAAACACTTTTTGGTGTTTGGTCGAAACTTGGTTTGAACCCACGACCCTGTGTTTGTACGGCGGACATGGTAACCATTCCACCACGGCGGGTCCCTTAAATCAAAAATGAGAAATCCTCAAAATGAGTATTTGCTTAACTTTGAAGCTTTTTATCTTTAATCCAAAGATACAATATATCATTTAATTTAAAGGTTATTTGTTTCTTTACTTTAAAGGACATTTTCTTTACTTCAAAGACATAGGAGTTTAATGGAGAGACGACAATTTCAAAGATTCGTATCCTAAATTTTAAGAAAAAAATATCTCAAAGCTAAGATTATAAATTTTGTTTTAATTAAAATTTCTTTATTTTTGAGAAATGTATCCTTAATATTGCGTATCCTAAAATTTGGATTGCATAATCTTTCATATTAGAGCAATATTTTTTTCAATATGGGATATAGGAAGACTACACTACAAGAGTAGCGTAATCTCTCAGAAAAAAAATATTTTCCGCTTTCAATTACGAACATAATTAATGACCATTTTTATGTAGCTCCGTTAGGCTTTAACTGCAAGTGAACAAAAAATAAATTGCAAATATTTTCTCTCCGGTTAAATTTAATTGAAAAATTTTCTGCAGTTAAGTTCCTAACTACCATATGGGAATACATATGCCATATGGGATAACAGATATGTCCAAAGTACAGTTTAAAAGTTTGTTAGCTAACGTAACACTAAAGGAGCTTCAGGAAAATGGGGGTAAATCATTTAATTTTTAATTGAAATTTCTTCAATCACGGAAATTATAATATCGATTACCAATGCTAATTAAAAAAATAATTGCTTCAATAAATTTTAATTGATCCAATTAATTTTGTGAGTGATTTTTATTTTGATTAAAAAATTAATGAAATCAATTAGTTTTATAATTGAATATTTTTTGTATATAATTTCCGTGCTTCAACTAGATGATGCTCATAATGAATATGGAAGTTCCATTTAACCATCTTGCAGTCTTCAAAATTTAAAATTGAATTGTGTCCTAAATATATCCTTACGATAATTATCCGCTTCTATGGATTGGAATTGATACCAAAGCCAATAAAGTAAATAAATAAAGTAATATAAAAACAATAAAGTAAATATAAAAAATATTGGAACTAGTAATACTTTTTTCACGTGTAATACAAGGTTTTAATCTTACTTATATTTATTTTATGTTATTGTGTATTTTGTAAATTGGTATTTATAAAAATTTAACACTAAAGAAAGCAAAAAAAAATGTAAATTAAATGGCAAAAAAGTGTTTCCATGTGTGTGTGTGAATTTTTTGTGATAAACCCATGCGAGAACAAAATAAAAACAATATTCTATTTGTATAGAATAAATATAGATATTGATTGGTCCGACAACTAAATGGAGAGATTAATTTTTTCTTTATTTTTCGTTGTGACAAATGAGTTTTTATTCTATGTAATGGATGGACCACCACATTCAATTGAATTGAATTAAATTTTGTACAATATTGACTTATGTATAAATTCGGACGATAAAAGTATGACAGTTTTTTTTCAATTAGCTTATAAAACAATATTTAAAATTCAATTTTATAATTAATAATGTAATTTATTATTATTGTTATTATTTTTTGATTACTCTTATTTATTATATGTTGTGGCTGGAAAGGAGTGGCACCGACTTCCAGCGTCACAGGTTCCTATATAATTGATACCTTTTACATATAAAATTCTTTAGATTTGCTTTTCCCTTGGAAGTAAATGAAAATATTGGTTTTGAAACTGACCGGTCATTCAGGTTTTCCGTTTATTTGTTATAGAGAAAATTGCATGGTTTCTGCGAATGAATTTCGGCATAGTTAAACGCATAACAAATGCATACGACCGAAGTTATGATGACAAAAATGTCTGGAAGAATTCTTAATTTACAATTCATTCACTTTACTCAATATGACCATCTTTGGCCTTGACATTCAGTCAAAGAAGGAGTTACCATCTGCACGAAACTAATCTGCCGATTTTTTATTTTCTTCGCTTGCAATGGTTTTCTTCAGTTTATTTATACTGACATAGTTTTTAGTCCTTACCTCAAAAATGGCTAAAAAAACCCAGAGGATCAGCATCTAATGTATTTGTCCACTGTGTGGATCAAATAAAATGCGTACCATGATCTTTCAGCCATATTCCATTTAAGTGTGTTTTATGTGACTGTGACCAGTCATGGTATTTTTTCGACAACGGATAAATCTGATTTACTTTGACGACAGTTTAGGTGAAAAGGTTTGCAGAAAGGCTATCGGCGGTCATAGCTACCCATACATACTATCACTTGAGAAAAATTACATTGATGGCCGTTCGTATGAAATTCGATAATCGCAGGCTCAATTGATATGTAATTCGATAATCGCAGGTTCAATTGTCGAATTGCTCTATTGGGAAGCCTTTTTTTGTTTTTTGGTCAGAAATACACAAAAAATCAGTTGGCCAACATTTGGGGTTTTCAAGTCGAGTATGAGGTAGTAATACGATACATTCAGACCCACATCCCAGCAAAAAAAATTTGGAGGTTCTTCTCAAGGCACAACTTTAAAAGCACTTCCAGAAGAACTACCCAGGAAGTTCTTTTAATTCAATTTTTTATAACTTGGGGTTTTCTTACTTTCAATGGGTAATTTTAACTTTTTTTGTTTGAATGGGTTAAAAACAGATTAAGAATTAATAAAATGGTACAAATTATTTAAATTTAGACGAACAAAATCCTTTCAAGAAAAATTGCGAATTTTTGGAAATATTTGATGACAAACGTTCCAGACAAGTGTTATAATGAATTAAAAATCATAAAAAAAAAATTTAAATTATTTATTTGTCAAAATATAACAAAATTTCTTAATTCACGTCCAAAACACTGAAGTCGCTTCACACCTTAAGAAGTTATGCAAATTCAGTGCAGGGGCTGTTGAAATGGTGGACATACATCCTATGGCAAGCCCATGTTAAATTCATCGCTTCTGCGTCAATTTGGCACCACTTCCGGACCAAAAAGAACATTTTCACTACTTTTTTGGCGACGCTTTTTTTGCTGAGATATTCTTAAAGCTCCCAGCAAAAAATTTTGGATGTTCTTCCAAAGGCACAAATTAAAAAGCACTTCCAGAAGATGCACTCCCAGTGATGTTCTTTATTTTAACTACCCAGGCAGTTCTTTTTAATTAAATTTTTATAACTTGGTTTTTTCATATTTTTAATGGGTAGTTTTAACTTTTTTGTTTGAAATAGGTTAAAAACAGAATAAGAATTCATAAAATGGTACAAACCATTTAAATTTTGTCGAAAAAAATGCTTAATCCAATCTGAAAAAATTGTGAATTTTTGAAAATATTTGAGGTCAAACGTTTCCGACAAGCGTTAGAATCCACTAAAATTTATAAAAAATTAAAAAAAATTATTTATTTGACAAAATATCACAGAATTTTTTAATTTACATGCAAAACATTGTATTCGGATCACACCTAAAGAAGTGATGCAAATTCAGTGCAGCGGCTGTTGAAATGGTGGACATCCGTCCTATGACAAGCCCATGTTAAATTCATCGCTTCTGCGTCAATTTGGCACTACTTCCGGATACGAAAAGAACATTTTCACTACTTTTTTGGCGACGCTTTTTCTGCTGAGATATTCTTAAAGCTGTCAATAAAACCAATATCAGGATTTAATATCACCTTGGTAACACTTGGTGTCATCTATTCTACCTGAAAGTTGTATATGTCGGTGTATATTTAAATATAGTCCTTATATAAACCGATTTCCCAACTGTAACTTCTTCGATGTTCATAATGATGTCTATCTTTATTATAAATCTACTCCAAAGAAATCTGTGCTTCAAATAAACAATATGTTTCCAAATTTAGGCTTCATCAGGTCTATGTGTATATTTCATCAAGTTTATTCCAACAAATTGTTTTAAAATACCTCATACCCACCTTCTTAGACAGAATCAATATTACCCTTAAATTTCCAAAATTTCCAATCTAACATCTAAATCTTTAAATAAATCTTAAAAAAATATTTCTCTCTCAATTAAATTTCAAATGTCTTCTCAAAACCACACACAAATGTTGAAGCATAGTACGGTTGTATCCCTGGGAACAAGTATTTAAACAAATAAATCTATTTAATTAATTACAATTTCATTTACTTTAAACCAAAGCAGTAACCCCAAATCCAAAAAGAGCTCTACAAATATGTGTAAGCCCATAAAAATGAGAAATGAAGATGTGGATGTGCATTTGAGGCAAATGTGTTTCATAACTTAAAGATGCTAACCATGATTAATGGAGTGTTGTATGTTTACTTCCATAATATTATGTCTAAATATAAGTTGGTTCGTACAATTTTGTATGAAGTTACTTACAGTGAAAATATAAAGAGGGTTATATGCTAATCATCATTATTTACCAGTATATTTATTTTTGTAGCATCTGAGATTTGTTTGTTTTATTTATAGAAAGTTTTCGATTACGATTGCAATCTAATAATGAATGTTTGTAACTAAAATGTCCTTATGGAATTCGAATAGTCCAAAAATAAACAGGAAGCGACATTACATGCAGTGACCTTGCACCCCGCTTACTTAACCACCACTGTGGTATGTTAAACTTTTCTCTACTGACATTTATTGGATAAGTTTTTATGTAGAAAATCTAATTAATTTTGAGGAATCTTTTCTATCACATTTGAAAATGGTATTGGGTAGAGCTTTTAATATGACAAAATGTACTAAAAATTAGATTGGGATAAATTAGGGTTAGGGTTTAAGACTTTGCTTCATGTTTGGGGGCTTTATGTTGGAAACTTGAACTTAAAAGCTTTATTTGATGTTTTTCTTTAGTATGCACATACCATTTATGACTAACCTAATAAGCTTTGTTTTTTAAAGCTTTTCTATATAGCTTAAGGTTTATGAATTTGATGAAAAGAGAAAAACTTTCTTGAGATGGCAGAAAGCCTTCATAGAGAAGGTTGTTTTCAATTCAAGAAATATGTTATTGAATTCAAAGTTTATAAAAACAAACTTGAAACCACATAATACATAAAGGGTGATACGGTCAAAATTTGGTCAAGGGAAAACGCGTGTAAATCGGTGAAATCGTTTATTTAAAAAATCAAATTAAATTTCTTTTTCAAGTTCAATTAGTATAAAATTCAGGAAAAATATTCAGTTAGGCTTTCGCTTTTCCAAATCCGAATTTCCGGGCCTCACGCTTGACACCTGCCATCAGATATTGTACAGCCACCTTGTCCACCTTCTTCGCCGCAGAAAGCCAGTTTGCCTTGAACTGCTGCTCGTCCTTAGCAGTTTTTTTGGTCTTCTTTAGGTTCCGCTTGACAATAGCCCAGTATTTCTCAATTGGGCGGAGCTCTGGCGTGTTGGGAGGGTTCTTGTCCTTGGGAACCACCTGCACGTTGTTGGCGGCGTACCACTCCATAGCCTTTTTACCGTAATGGCAAGATGCCAAATCCGGCCAAAACAGTACGGAACAACCGTGTTTCTTCAGGAAAGGCAGCAGACGTTTATTCAAACACTCTTTCACGTAAATTTCTTGGTTGACAGTCCCGAAAGCTATGAAAATGCTGCTTTTCAAGCCACAGGTACAGATGGCTTGCCAAACCAGATATTTCTTTGCGAACTTTGACAGTTTTATGTGCTTGAAAATATCTGCTACCTTTCCCCTTCCTTTTGCCGTATAAAACTCCTGTCTCGAAAGCTGCTTGTAGTCGGCTTTGACGTAGGTTTCGTCGTCCATTACCACGCAGTCAAACTTCGTCAGCATCGTCGTGTACATCCTCCGGGATCGCGCTTTGGCCGTCGTATTTTGTTTATCATGGCGATTTGGAGTCACTACCTTCTTGTAAGTCGATAGTCCAGCTCGTTTTTTGGCTCGATGCACGGTTGTAGACGATACATCCAGCTTATTTGCGGCATCTCGGAGAGAGAGGTTAGGGTTTCGCTTGAAACTACCGGCAACTCTCTTTGTCGTCTCAGCGGCTTCCGGTTTTCGATTTCCCCCCGATCCAGACTTCCTGGCTGTCGACAAACGTTCCCCAAATACTTTAATTACATTTGTAACGGTTGATTTGGCAACTTTTAGCGATTTTGCCAGCTTTGCGTGCGAGTAGCTCGGATTTTCGCGATGCGCGAGCAAAATTTTGATACGCTGCTCTTCTTGCTTGGACGGCATTTTGACAACTGAAGAGTGAATTCAGGTGTTCAGGTTTTTTAAATGCAAAATTGAAAGAAATACGTCAAGTTTATATTGACCAAATTTTGACCGTATCACCCTTTATACCATGGAAATTGAAAAAAACGCAATAGAAACGTTTTGTTCAAAACTAAAGTTTAGATGTATTGTGCTATTTTGACTCCATTTCGAAGATCAGTCCTACATGTGCGAATATCTCTAAGAGTTCGCGAGATATGGGCCTACAATTTATATTTTTCTTTTTCAACAATTGGGATATGTGTTTTGGACCTAATAAGACAATTTTTTGAGCTGATTCTTACCTCTATTCTTAACAGCATTCCTTTCAAAATTGGTCTATATTGTAGAAGTAAAAATTGTGCACCTATCTGCTTATGGTAGGGGTTTACAAGTTCTATCCAGCAATCACAGTTCGCGAGATATGGGCCTACAATTTTTCTTTTTTTCACAAAGTTAATAAAATTTGGACCTAGCAGATTCTTATCTTTTTCAGATTTTGAGCAGATTCTTATCTGTTTCCTTTACTGCATTCCTTTCCAAAATGGTCTGTATTGTAGAAGTAAAAATTGTGCACCTATCTGCTTATTGTAGGAGTTTACAAGTCTATCCAGCAAATAAAAAAATCATGGAAATCGGATCATAATTTCGAAATTGGCAGCTAAAACAAATGCTCATACATCTTACGTGACCAACCTTTAACAGACCCAGAAACTTGTAAGCTTATAGGAAAACACCTCAGCTTTCACACTGAAAAAAATATTTTGATATCCTTATCTATTCAAAAGTTGCAGAATTATTTAAAAAACGATTTGGAACCACTGTGGGCTGAAGCGTGAATATAACAGATAGATAGCTAGATAAGCGGACGTGTTTACGAGGGCGATTCGGAAACTTCTTAGCCTATCAATGAAAGAGAATAGTTAGTTTTTCAAAAATGTTTTTATTTTTCAATATAATCTCCTGAAGCTTCAAAACACTTAGTCCAACGCTTTTCTAGCAATTCTATCCCTTGATTAAAATAGTTTTCCTCAAGGTCTTCAAAATAGTGGTTTACAAATGAAATTGCATCTTCATTTGAGGTAAAACACTTGCCAGCAAGAATTTTATTTTTAGATTTGGGAACAAGTAAAAGTCACTGGGAGCTAAATCAGGAGAATAAGGTGGGTAGTCAAGCAACTCGTACTTTAATTCGTTGATTTTAGCCATTGTTAAAACACTCTTGTGCGCTGGTGCATTGTCTTCATGAAAAATTATTTTTTTTGTGTTGCAAGCCAGGACGTTTTTCCCAAATTTGTACATTTAATTGATCCAAAAGGTTGCAATTGTCTGAATTTATAGTTTTACCCTTTCGCAGATAGTTAATCAAGAAAATACCTTTGAAGTCACAAAAAACCGTTGCCATAACCTTACCAGCCGATTGAATTGTTGTTGCCTTCTTTGGGGCACTTCCTCCAGCTTCAGTTCATTGTTTGGATTGTTCTTTTGTCTCTGGAGTATAGTGGTGGATCCATGTCTCAACAACAGTTATGAAACGACGCTTAAAATCCATTTTATTTCGCTTAAAACGATCCAAACAAGCTTGAGAAATGTTCATTCTTATGCGTTTTTTATCGACTGTTAACAAATGCGGCACCCATCTTGCAGAAAGCTTTTTCATCTGTAGTTCTTCATGCAAAATTAAATGGACTCGATCATTTGAGATGCCCATGATATTAGCAATTTTATGCACTTTTATTCGTCGATCATGTAATACCATATCATGCACTTTGGCTACAATTTCTGTTGTTGTTGCTGTTTTTGGACGTCCACTACGTGCTCATTCATCTTCAATGCTTGTACGACCACGTTTAAATTCAGTAACCCAATTTTTTGCTGTTGCATATGAAGGAGCACATTCACCTAACACATTTACCATATCATTATGAATTTCTTGTGCCGATAAACCTTTTTTATGTAAATATTTAATGACAGCACGCATTTCTAATTTTTCCATTGTAAAAAAAATTGCGGATACGTCTTTTTTGAACAACTGTTTCTATATGAAGGAGTTGCCAGATCGAAACAAAATTTAACATGTGTTCATAACAGAGATGGAAGTTTCCAAAACACTTTTTTCTGTTTATACCGCGCTTTTTTTGCTAGGCTAAGAAGTTTCCGAACTGCCCTCGTATATTGTCTTAGAATTTCTCCCCGATCAAGAATATATATACCTCACAAAGAACCCTATATAGCACTTAAGCCAATTTAATTCTATTTTAGTTCATGGAATTATTATGATTTGAGAAAGTTTCCTTGAGTTTCCCAGTAAAAAAAGAGCGTCGCCAAAAAAAGTAGTGAACATTTTCTTTTTGGATCCGGAAGTTGTGCAAAATTGGCGCAGAAGCGATGAATTTAACATGGGCTTGTCATAGGACGGTGATTTGAATTAAATGTTTTGGATATAAATTAAAAAATGTCATATTTTGACAAATAAATAATTTTTATAATTTTTTATGATTTTTAATGCATTCTACACCCAGAGAAGGAATATGATCACCTCAAACATGTTTTAAGAGCAAAATGTTATTTTTGGGTGGTGACCATGTAACATGGTTTTCGCAACCATGTTATTTTCTCGGAAATCATGTATCTGTTATGAAATAGAAGACATAAATAACAAACTGCAAAACTCGTTCAATAAATTAGAGAATTATTCAAATAATTGGAACATGAAAATAAATATTAATAAATGTGAATCTATACTTTTCCGTCCCCCCGTTAATAAATGTAACTGGAATATTAGAAAAAACTGGAGAAAATTCGGAATTGAGTCTAACTTGAGAGACATAAAAATACCTGTAAAAGAAGAAGTAAAATATTTGGGATTAATATTAGACAAATTCTTGTACTTCAATTATCATATTGAATACCAAATAACAAAAGCCAGAAACTCTTTCTTTGCGCACAAATCAATATTTTTTTCTAAACATGTTAATAAAGATGTAAAGTTATTGTTATATAAGTCAATGGTTCGATCTATTTTAAGCTATGGTGCACCAATCTGGTTCAATATTTCTCCCGCTTATATGGAAAGGCTCAGAAAATTTGAGAGAAAATGTTTGAGATCATGTACAAATCTTTTAAGATCAGCCCACACAAACTATACACACTTTGTATCCAATAAAATTCTCTATGATTCAGCGAATGTTAACAGAATAGATAACTTTTTAATTAAAACAATAAGGAATCATATCCTCAAATGTACAAATAATGATACAAATAATTTAATATTGGCTCCGTATTATGCTGATGAATCATATATATATAATACACTTGAAACGGGATATGTCCCTCCAGAAGCCTTTCTGTATTTAGACAAAATGGGCTACATACAAAACAGTGAAGGTGTTCCACAGTTTTATCATTTACTCAGAAGACCTAATGTAAAATCTTTCGACATTAACCTCAGAAATAGTAACGAACTACGATTTGATACAACAATAACTAAAAAGGATAGAATAGACTTTAGTAAGATACTCAAATTTTGGTGGTATAAACCATAATAAAATGACTTCTTTTTTAATTCTTGACTTCTCTTTACAATGCAAATAAAATAATGTTTTTGTACAGCTTTTCATTATATTACACACTATATTAAGTAGTTTCAATGCAAACTTTATAACATATAAGTAATTGATAAAAACAAGCATGAATGTAGAAAACATATATATAATGTACTAGAGAGTTCGATATCGGACCTGTGTATTTGAAGTACTATATTTACCTACTTTGTTTATTGGTAGTTTATACTTATGAGAAATAATTAAATAAATAAACAAATTGA
Organism: Haematobia irritans; assembly: GCF_050003625.1. Classification (NCBI taxonomy): domain Eukaryota; kingdom Metazoa; phylum Arthropoda; class Insecta; order Diptera; family Muscidae; genus Haematobia; species Haematobia irritans. The sequence continues at coordinate 3,408,352 of NC_134397.1, forward strand.
AAAAAAAAAAAAATAACATTTTAGTGACAAACATTTTACATGGTTACCATACAAAAATAACATTTTGCTCTTGAAACATGTTTGAGGTGATCATATTCCTTCTCTGCGTGTAACGCTTGTCTGAAATGTTTGAATTAAAATATTTGGAAAAATTCGCAATATTTCTTGAATGGATTTAGAATTTTTTTTCGACAAAATGTCAATATTTTGTACCATTTTTTTAATGCTTACTCTGTTTTTAACCTTTTTAAAACAAAACAAATTTAATTTACCTATTAAAAATAAGAAAAAAGCGAGTTATAAATAATTGAATTAAAAGAACTTCCTGTGTAGTTAAACTAAAGAACACCTTTGGGAGTGCTTTTAAAGTTGTGCCTTTGGAAGAACTTCAAAATTTTTTTGCTGGATTAATAATTTTTGGCGTACGCTGGATAAATTAACGAAAAATGGGAAAAATTATACACAAATCAAGCGTAAAAATATACTAAATTCGTGTCTCCCACAAAATAGTTCAGAATGTATTAAAATATGAATGTATTAAAATATGACACTAAAGACATTTTTGCAATTTTTTCCCATATCAGACCATCGTCTAACTTGACCTTTTTTGCAGAAGAAAAATCTGTGCGTAATATTAGCATAATATTTTAAGGTAGTAGCATGATTTGAAATGAATAATTCCAATTATCTTTCACTGTTTCGAGGTTTTAAAACAGGAATGATTTTTTTAGTTTTCTCTATTTTAATGCGAAGGATATAAAAATTACCAATTTACTATCAATTTCAGCATCTGGAATTTATGTGGTTAGAGGTGGATATAAAAGAATAGAACATTTATTATACCTTCAAGCTTTTATATAAATAACTTTGTTAATATCCCTTTCCAAAAGAAGAAACCCAATGTGTGGTCACTATTTCTTTTAAAATTTTGTTTGTTTGTTTTGGTTTGTTAGACTCAAACAACTTCAAATATTTTGTCTAAGTTAACCTTTTTCCCATTAAAAATGTGTTCTTCCCCTTTATCCCTAAGATAGATTTTATAATTTAATCATTTTTAGTCTGTCGTATATTAAACAAGGATTTTAACTTTATCGTTGTCAAAAACTTTTGATTGATTGTCAGCCATTGATCCACTGACTGTAGGCGTTATAAAATTTCTTTTATTTCCTCAGGAAAGAATGAAAGTCAATCCCATGGCAAACAAATCACCACATAATCAAGTTCATAGTTTAAATATAACAAGTAGATATTGAGGGTAAATGAATATCTGGGTGACTAAAGGTTAAAAACCTTTTAGCCTTGAATGAAAATTTTGTCACTTCAAATGCCTCACCTATCAAAGAACATATATCCAATTACAATAAATATATGATAAAAGTCAGGAAGCCGAGTGTAACTGAAAACCAAACAAAAAAGACCTCTGTAGATGATGTGATATGAGTAAAAAGTGTCATTCAACATGTAGTTAAGGTGTTCTTCGTATGGTTGCCAGAGAAGGCGGGCTTTTGGGAAAGAAAAAAGTTTGTGATTGTGACAATTTTTGTTGGCGTATAAGTAACCAGTCAGCATTGATTTCTTTAAAATGAGAAAACTTAAAACAGAATCATGTTTAAGAGGATATCCTTGAATATTTAATATTAGTATTAAAAAATAGGGCTATGTTCTTAACCATTGAAATATTTTATGCAGAAGATATGTTTCTGTAATAGGCGATGAACCCTTTCTTGGCTAGAGTAATGTGTAGATGTTTTGTTTTGCATTCTTAAAAAATAAAAAAGCAAAATAAGTAAGACAAATTTGGAATTTTTTCTTTGTTACATCTTTCTCTATATGGTGGGATCTATATTTCATACAAAAAATGTAATATTTGTTAGATATGCTAGTTATTGATTCCATAATTGGGGCAAAATTAAGGGCTATCAGAAGTCGTTAATAAGATCGATTCGGATAATATATATGTTTATAATATCCGTTAATATATTGGAGTTATACGGACATATTTGGGAATATATGCTAATTTATTTTTCTCATATATGTGAGAGCTATATCTAAATCTGAACCGATTTGACAGATATTTGAAAATTTTAGCAGGTTTCAGAAAATACTCGTATTACTGTGTTGTGAACAAAATTGGAAAACAAAAGTAAATGGGCAAAAGGTCGGAAACACAGATGAGTCTGTTCAAAAAATGATTGTGGGATCTCTGGTATACTACACATTCGATATCTGACATAAATTTGTGATGCACTATACTACAGTATTGATGAGTAGTATAAAAATTCTGCCACCACTCAAAATTAATGTAAATCGGAGGAATAACGTATAATTATAAAAGGCGCGAAAAGTGGAGGACCCTTTCCGAAAATGTCACATATATTAAGGTATCTCTTCTCTCTTCCTACTGAAAAGAAAGAAACTAACACATGGGAGATCCCCGCCTGAGTATCAAAAACTGTGGTATCCATTTTTTGTCGGACGACAAAGGTGATTCTAATTCGGTCTGTATTCTATTATTTTGGATTTTACACATCCTAATTGAGCAGATAGTATTAGCTGCTAATTAATTTTATTTTATAATTTATAATTATAATAAATATTTTAATATAATAAAATATTAGTTGAGGTCTCCGATCGATGTTTATTATTTGCTACTACATCTTCATTAAATGTTGCCGTTGGATATAAAAAAATATTCAAATAATATGTTAACTAAAAATATATTGTTCGTGTTCAATCAAGAAATTATTTTATCCAATAAATTTTGTAAAAAAATATTATAATAATATTATATAAAAAAAATAAATAAATCAATTATTTTTTAATCAATTTGAATTAAATTAAACAAATATTTTTTGTGATTAAATTTTATTTTGATAAAAGAATGATTGAATCATCTAACAATTAATTGCTAGTTTTTTTTTTGGAAAATGTTTGATGTTTTTCTACGTAGTTTAGCTTTCTTCGAATTTGACGCGAACCCTACTTAATGCTATGCCGTTGAACAGCAGTGATGCTTGGTATAGATTTCTTTTTTTTTTTTTTAATTCTCGATTGTTATAAATTAAGTAATTGACCACAATTTCCAAAATCCAAGACATTATCATGGGTAGCAAATACTCGATTTACGTGATCTGATTGATCGATTTCTTATAATTTATGTAATTTTTTCCCTAAAATGCTTCTTTGAATTAAAAATCGTTTCTTTGTAATGTTAACACATGTCAGACCCACATTGAATATTTATTAACATTTGATTATCATCGACATGTAAAGAGTTTTAGATAATAAAAACAATCAGCAGATTAACATAAATATTTGCTAAATATCAACAAAGAATCCTATACAAATAAATCTACAATTGCGAGAATTTGGCATAGGCATAAACACAAACGCATTAAGCAATATAGACCCGTAGGAAACACACTTTCGCCGTTTGCTAATAACCGCAATCAATAAAATAAAACAAAACATAATATAGGCAAAATTTTAAAACATTTTTTTTTGGGAAGAATACAAAATCCGTTTGTATGTGGATGGTCCTGCTAACGGTCGTACCATAGTAAAGCTTTATGCCAAGTAATGCTCCAACACAATACTGTGAAAGCTAAGGATTCGCCGTAGATTTTAAAGCTTTCGCTTCGAACATTAATGAATGGTTGACACGCAGGCTGGATTCTAACTCTGGCAAATTCATTGGGAAAACAGTTTACGAGCAACTTTCGAACCGTCTACACACCATTGCGGAATACGGAAATCATTTGCAGCAGGCTTTGCCTTAGTGAGATATGTTTTGCAAAATAATACAAAAATCATAAATCAAATTCGCACCAATCAAAGTCGGATATCATCAATGACTGGTCCACAATGGAATTCCGACAATGCATAATCTCTTTGGCTGATATTGTGGTTTAAAGTGAATTTGAAATAATTCAAGAGTGTCGACGAAGAAGAATGCCATCACATAATCGAATACCTTTGCAAAGCGCGTCTTCAGCTACCCTGTCATAGGCACACAGACAACTCACATTAGAGCAGTACCAGCAGGCGACAAATAAACAAATCTATACGGGTATATTTGTGCGTATTTCCGTTCTATTTGAAGTCAAGTTGGGGGTGGGCCAACGAAAATCTATTTTCACTCTCATCGTTCGCTATATTGTGCTGATGTGTGTTGCGGGTGTATGAGCGCACCCGTGTTTGTGTGAGAGCTTGTGTAGAACTCTGTGTTTGCCTCTTGCATTGTGATGTCGAAGTTGTTTGGTCGGTTGGTTCTTTACTGATGTTGTTTATCGATGGCACTCTGCAACTTCTTGTTGTTGGCTAAGATCCTTATGTAAACCTTAAAAAAGAGATTAAGTGTGTGCAAATGTGAGTGTGTATGTGTGTTACGGTTAAGTTTTGAATATAAGCACAAGAAAATAAAGTACACATGGTTGATTGTGTTTACCCGGTACGCACATTCATCATAGCCAAGCCAACGATGTGAGTAATTTCATGTTGTGGTCTGCACTAACCATTCAACCGCAATCAAAAACACAACAAAAACAACAGCAACAACACAGTGACAAATACCGATTAGTGAGAAATAAGCAACAACTAAAGCAATGGCACCAAGTGTAAACAACAACAGCTATAATTTTCTCTTGTTGTAGCAAGCATCATAACAAAAGTGAAAAGATACAACAACAATACTAAAATAGTGGCCAGAAGAAAAGCATAACAGGAAGAAGAAGAAAAAAGAGAAATAAACCACAACAATATTATGTGGATATATTGAAAACAAAAGTTAGCATCCTTCCAAAGTTGTTTACTCTCACAAATTGAATACTAAACGTAATTGAAAAAAAAAACCAAAACAACAACTGCAGATTTAAGTGTTCCTGAATGCAGTCAGATCGTGTAGGTGTGTTCCACTAGACACACACACACGCATACACAAGTGTATACCACCTTTGTTAGGTTTTAGTGAATGAATTTGCTTCTCACCAATTCAAATCCAATTTCAAAACAATGTGGGAGATGGTTTTTTGTTGTTGTTACAAAATGAACCAATAAAATAAATGGAAATACGAAAAACACACATTGCTAGGAAGTGATAGAAAAACCACATGAAATAACACCAAATGTAAATAAACCTAACCGCAGAGTATATATAACTAATATGAATGGATTAAGGATATAGTCTAGCCCAAATCAAATAGAGGTAAACCATTTTCTAAATATATTCTGGATGTATTTTATTTTGACTCTAGTTAACTAATGAAATATTTAGCATCAATTATCATGTAATAGGGATTTATTTATTGAATTATTTTATTATACCCTCCACCATAGGATGGGGGGTATATTAACTTTGTCATTCCGTTTGTAACACATCGAAATATTGCTCTAAGACCCCATGAAGTATATATATTCTGGGTCGTGGTGAAATTCTGAGCCGATCTGAGCATGTCCGTCCGTCCGTCTGTTGAAATCACGCTAATTTCCGAACGAAACAAGCTATCGACTTGAAACTTGGCACAAGTAGTTGTTATCGATGTAGGTCGGATGGTATTGAAAATGGGCCATATCGGTCCACTGTTACGTATAGCCCCCATATAAACGGACCCCCAAATTTGGCTTGTGATTGCTCTAAGAGAAGTAAATTTCATCCGATCCGGCTGAAATTTGGTACATGGTGTTAGTATATGGTCTCTAACAACCATGCTAAAATTGGTTCATATCGGTCCACTTTTACGTATAGCCCCCATATAAACGGAACCCCAAATTTGGCTTGCGATTGATCTAAAAGAAGCAAATTTCATCCGATCTGGTTGAAATTTGGTATATGGTGTTAGTATATGGTCTCTAACAACCATGCAAAAATTGGTCCATATCGGTCCATAATTACATATAGCCCCCATATAAACCGATCCCCCGATTTGGCTTGCGGAGCCTCTAAGAGAACCAAATTTCCTCCGATCCGGCTGAAATTTGGTACATGGTGTTAGTATATGGTCTCTAACAACCATGCAAAAATTGGTCCACATCGGTCCATAATTATACATAGCCCCCATATAAACCGATCCCCCGATTTGGCTTGCGGAGCCTCTAAGAGAAGCAAATTTCATCCGATCTGGCTGAAATTTGGTACATGGTGTTGGTATATGTTCTCTAATGACCGTGCAAAAATTGGTCCACATCGGCCAATAATTATATATAGCCCCCATATAAACCAATCCCCAGATTTGACCTCCGGAGCCTCTTAGAGGAGCAAAAGTCATCCGATCCGATTGAAATTTGGTCCGTGGTGTTAGTATATTGTCTCTAACGAACATGCAAAAACAGATGAGTCTGTTCAAAAAATGATTGTGGGATCTCTGGTATACTACACATTCGATATCTGACATAAATTTGTGATGCACTATACTACAGTATTGATGAGTAGTATAAAAATTCTGCCACCACTCAAAATTAATGTAAATCGGAGGAATAACGTATAATTATAAAAGGCGCGAAAAGTGGAGGACCCTTTCCGAAAATGTCACATATATTAAGGTATCTCTTCTCTCTTCCTACTGAAAAGAAAGAAACTAACACATGGGAGATCCCCGCCTGAGTATCAAAAACTGTGGTATCCATTTTTTGTCGGACGACAAAGGTGATTCTAATTCGGTCTGTATTCTATTATTTTGGATTTTACACATCCTAATTGAGCAGATAGTATTAGCTGCTAATTAATTTTATTTTATAATTTATAATTATAATAAATATTTTAATATAATAAAATATTAGTTGAGGTCTCCGATCGATGTTTATTATTTGCTACTACATCTTCATTAAATGTTGCCGTTGGATATAAAAAAATATTCAAATAATATGTTAACTAAAAATATATTGTTCGTGTTCAATCAAGAAATTATTTTATCCAATAAATTTTGTAAAAAAATATTATAATAATATTATATAAAAAAAATAAATAAATCAATTATTTTTTAATCAATTTGAATTAAATTAAACAAATATTTTTTGTGATTAAATTTTATTTTGATAAAAGAATGATTGAATCATCTAACAATTAATTGCTAGTTTTTTTTTTGGAAAATGTTTGATGTTTTTCTACGTAGTTTAGCTTTCTTCGAATTTGACGCGAACCCTACTTAATGCTATGCCGTTGAACAGCAGTGATGCTTGGTATAGATTTCTTTTTTTTTTTTTTAATTCTCGATTGTTATAAATTAAGTAATTGACCACAATTTCCAAAATCCAAGACATTATCATGGGTAGCAAATACTCGATTTACGTGATCTGATTGATCGATTTCTTATAATTTATGTAATTTTTTCCCTAAAATGCTTCTTTGAATTAAAAATCGTTTCTTTGTAATGTTAACACATGTCAGACCCACATTGAATATTTATTAACATTTGATTATCATCGACATGTAAAGAGTTTTAGATAATAAAAACAATCAGCAGATTAACATAAATATTTGCTAAATATCAACAAAGAATCCTATACAAATAAATCTACAATTGCGAGAATTTGGCATAGGCATAAACACAAACGCATTAAGCAATATAGACCCGTAGGAAACACACTTTCGCCGTTTGCTAATAACCGCAATCAATAAAATAAAACAAAACATAATATAGGCAAAATTTTAAAACATTTTTTTTTGGGAAGAATACAAAATCCGTTTGTATGTGGATGGTCCTGCTAACGGTCGTACCATAGTAAAGCTTTATGCCAAGTAATGCTCCAACACAATACTGTGAAAGCTAAGGATTCGCCGTAGATTTTAAAGCTTTCGCTTCGAACATTAATGAATGGTTGACACGCAGGCTGGATTCTAACTCTGGCAAATTCATTGGGAAAACAGTTTACGAGCAACTTTCGAACCGTCTACACACCATTGCGGAATACGGAAATCATTTGCAGCAGGCTTTGCCTTAGTGAGATATGTTTTGCAAAATAATACAAAAATCATAAATCAAATTCGCACCAATCAAAGTCGGATATCATCAATGACTGGTCCACAATGGAATTCCGACAATGCATAATCTCTTTGGCTGATATTGTGGTTTAAAGTGAATTTGAAATAATTCAAGAGTGTCGACGAAGAAGAATGCCATCACATAATCGAATACCTTTGCAAAGCGCGTCTTCAGCTACCCTGTCATAGGCACACAGACAACTCACATTAGAGCAGTACCAGCAGGCGACAAATAAACAAATCTATACGGGTATATTTGTGCGTATTTCCGTTCTATTTGAAGTCAAGTTGGGGGTGGGCCAACGAAAATCTATTTTCACTCTCATCGTTCGCTATATTGTGCTGATGTGTGTTGCGGGTGTATGAGCGCACCCGTGTTTGTGTGAGAGCTTGTGTAGAACTCTGTGTTTGCCTCTTGCATTGTGATGTCGAAGTTGTTTGGTCGGTTGGTTCTTTACTGATGTTGTTTATCGATGGCACTCTGCAACTTCTTGTTGTTGGCTAAGATCCTTATGTAAACCTTAAAAAAGAGATTAAGTGTGTGCAAATGTGAGTGTGTATGTGTGTTACGGTTAAGTTTTGAATATAAGCACAAGAAAATAAAGTACACATGGTTGATTGTGTTTACCCGGTACGCACATTCATCATAGCCAAGCCAACGATGTGAGTAATTTCATGTTGTGGTCTGCACTAACCATTCAACCGCAATCAAAAACACAACAAAAACAACAGCAACAACACAGTGACAAATACCGATTAGTGAGAAATAAGCAACAACTAAAGCAATGGCACCAAGTGTAAACAACAACAGCTATAATTTTCTCTTGTTGTAGCAAGCATCATAACAAAAGTGAAAAGATACAACAACAATACTAAAATAGTGGCCAGAAGAAAAGCATAACAGGAAGAAGAAGAAAAAAGAGAAATAAACCACAACAATATTATGTGGATATATTGAAAACAAAAGTTAGCATCCTTCCAAAGTTGTTTACTCTCACAAATTGAATACTAAACGTAATTGAAAAAAAAAACCAAAACAACAACTGCAGATTTAAGTGTTCCTGAATGCAGTCAGATCGTGTAGGTGTGTTCCACTAGACACACACACACGCATACACAAGTGTATACCACCTTTGTTAGGTTTTAGTGAATGAATTTGCTTCTCACCAATTCAAATCCAATTTCAAAACAATGTGGGAGATGGTTTTTTGTTGTTGTTACAAAATGAACCAATAAAATAAATGGAAATACGAAAAACACACATTGCTAGGAAGTGATAGAAAAACCACATGAAATAACACCAAATGTAAATAAACCTAACCGCAGAGTATATATAACTAATATGAATGGATTAAGGATATAGTCTAGCCCAAATCAAATAGAGGTAAACCATTTTCTAAATATATTCTGGATGTATTTTATTTTGACTCTAGTTAACTAATGAAATATTTAGCATCAATTATCATGTAATAGGGATTTATTTATTGAATTATTTTATTATACCCTCCACCATAGGATGGGGGGTATATTAACTTTGTCATTCCGTTTGTAACACATCGAAATATTGCTCTAAGACCCCATGAAGTATATATATTCTGGGTCGTGGTGAAATTCTGAGCCGATCTGAGCATGTCCGTCCGTCCGTCTGTTGAAATCACGCTAATTTCCGAACGAAACAAGCTATCGACTTGAAACTTGGCACAAGTAGTTGTTATCGATGTAGGTCGGATGGTATTGAAAATGGGCCATATCGGTCCACTGTTACGTATAGCCCCCATATAAACGGACCCCCAAATTTGGCTTGTGATTGCTCTAAGAGAAGTAAATTTCATCCGATCCGGCTGAAATTTGGTACATGGTGTTAGTATATGGTCTCTAACAACCATGCTAAAATTGGTTCATATCGGTCCACTTTTACGTATAGCCCCCATATAAACGGAACCCCAAATTTGGCTTGCGATTGATCTAAAAGAAGCAAATTTCATCCGATCTGGTTGAAATTTGGTATATGGTGTTAGTATATGGTCTCTAACAACCATGCAAAAATTGGTCCATATCGGTCCATAATTACATATAGCCCCCATATAAACCGATCCCCCGATTTGGCTTGCGGAGCCTCTAAGAGAACCAAATTTCCTCCGATCCGGCTGAAATTTGGTACATGGTGTTAGTATATGGTCTCTAACAACCATGCAAAAATTGGTCCACATCGGTCCATAATTATACATAGCCCCCATATAAACCGATCCCCCGATTTGGCTTGCGGAGCCTCTAAGAGAAGCAAATTTCATCCGATCTGGCTGAAATTTGGTACATGGTGTTGGTATATGTTCTCTAATGACCGTGCAAAAATTGGTCCACATCGGCCAATAATTATATATAGCCCCCATATAAACCAATCCCCAGATTTGACCTCCGGAGCCTCTTAGAGGAGCAAAAGTCATCCGATCCGATTGAAATTTGGTCCGTGGTGTTAGTATATTGTCTCTAACGAACATGCAAAAATTGGTCCATATCGGTCCATAATTATATATAGCCCCCATATAAGCCGATCCCCAGATTTGACCTCCGGAGCCTCTTAGAGGAGCAAAATTCATCCGATCCGGTTGAAATTGGGTACGAGGTATTAGTATATGGTCTGTAACAACCATGCAAGAATTGGTCCATATCGGTCCATAATTATATATAGCCCCCATATAAATCGATCCCCAGATTTGTCCTCCGGAGCCTCTTGGAGGAGCAAAATTCATCCGATCCGGTTGAAATTTGGAACGTGGTGTTAGAATGTGGTCTCCACCAAACACGCAAGAATTGGTCCATATCGGTCCATAATTATATATAGCCCCCATATAAACCGTTCCCCAGATTTGATCTCCGGAGCCTCTTAGAGTAGCAAAATTCATCCGATCTGGTTGAAATTTGCTACGTGGTGTTAGTATAAGGCCGCTAATAACCATGCCAAAATTGGTCCATATCGGTCTATAGTTATACATAGGCGATCCCCAATCACACAAAAGTTGGTCCTTATCGGTTCATAATCATGGTTGCCACTCGAGCGAAAAATAATCTACCAAAATTTTATTTTTATAGAAAACATTGTCAATCCCTGGTGGAAGGTACATAAGCTTCGGCCTGGCCGAACTTACGGCCGTATATACTTGTTTTTTATTGAGCTAAAACTTAGCAGGGTCGACCATTTGATACTCTACAAACCCCATATGAGAGATAAATATATTATTAAGTGATAACCCTTGTTTAGCTTACTTCCAAACGAAATTTTAAATAAAGGAAATTTATTTTTTTTTTATTTTTTAGAAAATGTATAACAAGCAGAGTTTTTTAAGACAATAGAAAATTTTCTTAAGTTTAGTGTCTAAGAAACTGTTAAAATGTATATTTTCTTTGATAAGGAAGAATTGTATCAAAAATAATGTCCGTGTTTTCATACTATTATACAAAAAAAAAAAAAAAAAAAAAAAAAAAAAAAAAAAAAAAAAAAACAGGAATAACCTAAATGCTGAAGCTATCTCTTGGGAGCCACTATGGTTTTGTTGGGCTTAATCACAGTTTTTGCGGGACTCATAATTTAAAATAAATAAAATGAGTTTCTTTTAAAAAATCTTAAGGTAGATATAATTTTTGCTCGTAATTTATTTTTTTGTACGTACGTGAACCACAGTGATGCATCATCGCATACTGCATTGATCCTTCGGCTGTTTGTTTTTGACAAAAAATCGACATTATCGTTTCACAACCACCGTACTCAAAAACTTTGGCTCGGTGTGACTTCTCCGCTCCGGAGAAAAGTTTTGACTCGATTAAAGATATACAACGAGAGTCGCTATGCGTAATGGAGGCTATTCGTTAAATTGGCTTCAGAAACTATTAACATACGATAATTTGGAAAAAAAAACCTTTGGCATTAATTTGTCAAAACAATTGTAGAAGCAGACTAGATTAGGTTGAAAACAGGCTTGTCTTTCCAGGTCCAGAACCAATTCTTCAAATATCTCTTCCTCATGATCAGTGTTGCCAACTGTTGGGAAGCAATTATAGCTAGGTCATACAAAATATATAGCCCAAAAATATTTTGTTTTGAAGCTATCCAGAAAAAATAACTAAATGAGATTTATTTAATTTTTGAACTATTATGAAAATTATAAAATGGTGTTGTTTATCAGAATCATTAGTTTCAATATTTTTAAGGAATGCTTTGAATGCAATGTAACACTTTTCACACCAATACGCAAAAAAATAATTCTTTCCTCCCAAATGAAATTTTAGACAAACAAAGATCGCTTCTTATTTTGCTTTTCGCTGTAAGAAAGCTTCTTTGGGAGAAAAGTATATAGTTTTTGTGATAAACGTTTATTCTTTTCCAGGATGTAAAAATAATTTCATAAAGACTAACTCAAAAAACAATATTTTCTGGTTAATTGCATTTTCCCTCACATTTTTCTCACTTCCACGAGGTTTTTTAGTTCTTAGCACCTTTTTCTGTAATACAAACAATGTAGAAGAAATTATTCCATTTTATAATTTTTTTAAATTTTACTTTTCGCCTGGACGGAGAATCGAACCGCGGACCATGCAATTTGTAAGCCAGCACACTATCCACTGAGCTACGTAGCTGTTATTGTCATCAATAGATAATTATCCATATAAGTTATATAATATAGCATAGCTTGCGGCGCTCACGAGCCGATTAAACAAACTTTATTTAACAGAAACAAACATTTAGTTGGGCACCGTGGAGTAGTGGTTGCCAAGGGTCGTGGGTTCGAGCCCTGCTTCGACCGAACTTATTTTTTACACATATTCCAGATATGTTCGGAAAATTCCGAAAAGATGTTCAACATTACATACTACTATATTAAATTTTTATTATGAACTGGAAAATGTGTCTTATGAAAGACTTAAAGTTAGAAGAAAACAGTGCTTGATATAAAAGAAATGGACTGTGTTTTTGGTTCAAAAATATTCTTTTTTTATTGAAAAAATAAACATTTTGTAACAAACGAATTTTTTTGGTGATAAAAGTTTAAAATTTTCGAAGAAATTCAAAAAACTCTAAACGTTTTCGGTACACGTTTTCCAAACGTTTTTATACCCTCCATCATAGGATGGGGGTATATTAACTTTGTCATTCCGTTTGTAACACATCGAAATATTGCTCTAAGACCCCATAAAGTATATATATTCTGGGTCGTGGTGAAATTCTGAGTCGATCTAAGCATGTCCGTCCGTCGTCTGTTGAAATCACGCAAACTTCCGAACGAAACAAGCTATCGACTTGAAACTTGGCACAAGTAGTTGCTATCGATGTAGGTCGGATGGTATTGAAAATGGGCCATATCGGTCCACATTTACGTATAGCCCCCATATAATGGGACCCTCAGATTTGGCTTGTGGAGGCTCTAACAGAAGCATATTTCATCCGATCCGGCTGAAATTTGGTATATGGTGTTGGTATATGGTCTCTAACAACCATACCTAAATTGGTCCACATCGGTCCATAATTATATATAGCCCCCATATAAACCGATCCCCAGATTTGGGTTTCGGAGCCTCAAAGAGAAGCAAATTTCATCCGATCCGCCTGAAATTTGGTACATGGTGTTGGTATATGGTCTTTAATAACCATACAAAAATTGGTCCACATCGGTCCATAATTATATATAGACCCCATATAAACCGATCCCCAAAGAGAAGCAAATTTCATCCGATCCGGCTGAAATTTGGTACATGGTGTTAGTATATGGTCTTTAACAACCATGCAAAAATTGGTCCACATCGGTCCATTATTATATATAGACCCCATATAAACCGATCCCCAGATTTGGCTTGCAGAGCCTCAAAGAGAAGCAAATTTCATCCGATCCGGCTGAAATTTGGTACATGATGTTGGTATATGGTCTCTAACAACCATGCAAAAATTGGTCCACATCGGTCCATAATTATATATAGACCCCATATAAACCGGTCTCCAGATTTGGCTTGCGAAGCCTCAAAGAGAAGCAAATTGCATCCGATCGGGCTGAAATTTGGTACATTATTTTGGTATATGGTCTCTAACAACCACGCAAAAATTGGTCCACATCGGTCCATAATTATATATAGACCCCATATAAACCGATCTCCAGATTTGGCTTGCGAAGCCTCAAAGAGAAGCAAATTGCATCCGATCCGGCTGAAATTTGGTACATAGTATTGGTATATGGTCTCTAACAACCGTGCAAAAATTGGTCCACATCGGTCTATAATTATATATAGCGCCCATATAAACCGATCCCCAGATTTGGGTTGCGGAGCCTCAAAGAGAAGCAAATTTCATCCGATCCGCCTGAAATTTGGTACATGATATTGTTATATGGTCTCTAATAACCATGCAAAAATTGGTCCACATCGGTTCATAATTATATAGCCCCATATAAGCCGATCCCCAGATTTGGCTTGCGAAGTCTCCAAGAGAAGCAAATTTCATCCAATCCGGTTGTAATTTTGAACATGGTGTATATGATATTTAACAACTATGCCAGAATTGGTCCATATCGGTCCATAATTATATATAGCCCCCATATAAAACGTTCTCCAGATTTGACCTCCGGAGCCTCTTGGAGTAGCAAAATTCATGCGATCCGGTTGGAATTAGGAACGTGGTGTTAGTAAATGGTCGCTAACAACTACAATTGGTCCAATCACACAAAAATTGGTCCATATCGGTTCATAATCATGGTTGCCACTAGAGCCAAAAATAATCTACCAAAATTTTATTTATATAGAAAATTTTGTCAAAATTTTATTTCTAGAGAAAATTTTGTTAAAATTTTATTCGGTTCATAATAAAATGTTCATCATTGTCAAAATTTTATTTCTATAGACAATTTTGTCAAAATTTTATTTCAAATTTTATTCGGTCCATAACATGGTTGCTACTCGAGCCAAAAATAATCTACCAAGATTTTATTTCTATAGAATATTTTGTCAAAAGTTTATTTCTATAGAAAATTTTGTTAAAATTTTATTTCTGTAGAAATTTTTGTCAAAATTTTCTTTCTTTCTATATATACGTATTGGATCGATCTTTTTTGATTTAGTATATACCACGTATGGACTTACATACAATTTAAAAGATGGTGTTAGGAGGTTTTAAGATACCTTGCCATCGGCTAGCGTTACCGCAACTTAAGTAATTCGATTGTGGATGGCAGTGTTTAGAAAAAGTTTCTACGCAATCCATGATGGAGGGTACATAAGCTTCGGCCTGGCCGAACTTACGGCCGTATATACTTGTTTTTTTTTTCTTTGCGTGAACGGAGATCATATCTATGAAAACGAATTAAATTTGTATTCATAGTTTGATTAAGATAGAAAATAATATAAAACAAGTATATACAGCACTAAGTTCGGCCGGGCCGAATCTTAAGTACCCACCACCATGAACCAAATATTAGGGTTTCCTTTGCAATTTCAGGAGGGCTTGAGGACACTTCCCGAAGATAAATTTAAAGATTTCACCTATGAAGACTATATCAAATTCTGGATTTATAAGAACCATTTTTGTTTGAGTTTTAGAGGAATCATTAGCATCGCTTGTAAGTGTGCAAGAAAATTATAAAATAACGTCTTGATTTGAAATCTTAAATCTGTAGAAGTAAAATCTGGAAATTTTACATTGAGTTTCAAGCAATTTTCATGATCAGTGCGCCTTCTACACCCTCAAGAAGTGAAGTCGGTCTATATGGAGGCATTACCAAATGGACCGATAAAAACTTAATCCGATACACGTTTTTGTGAGCCTAAAATACCAGAATATTTACAATTTCAGGCAAATCAGATAAAAACTACGGTTTCTAGAAACCCAAGGAGTTAAATCGGGAGATCGTTCTTATGGGGGCTATGACCCGAAAATACCTCTAGATTTCCAATTTCAGGCAAATTGAATAAAAACTGCGGTTTCTATAATCCCAAGAAATAAAATCGGGAGATCGGTCTATACGGGGGCTATACCAAAACATGGACCGATACTCACCATTTTTGGCACACCTCTTTATGGTCATAAAATACCTCTAGATTTCAAATTTCAGGCAAATTGGATAAAAACTACGATTTCTATAAGCCCAAGACCCCAAATCGGGAGGTGGTTTATATGGGGACTATATCAAAACCTGGACCGATATAGCCCATCTTCGAACTTGACCTGCCTGCAGACAAAAGACGAGTTTGTGCAAAATTTCAGCACGATTGCTTCATTATTGAAGGCTGTAGCGTGATTACAACAGACAGACAGACGGACATCGTTAAATCGTCTTAGAATTTCTCCCTGATCAAGAATATATGAATTTTATATGGTCGGAAATCGATATTTCGATGTGTTACAAACGGAATGACAAACTTATTAAACCCCCGTCACCATTCTATGGTGGTGGGTATAAAAATAAAAGAAGTTGTAATGGCATTCATTCTATTTTGCAACATTGTTTTCACAAGTTTGGTTCGACTTGTGAATTCAACCATAGCAATATAATAATGGCACCAGCTAATAAAATTAGAATATTAACAATTAAGAAGCTTTTGTTTTTTACGCCCTTCTGATCAAATATATGAGTCAAATTTGGGGACCGCTATTTAACCAATGAACTATGTGGACTAATTAGATAGAGGAGGCTTCTGATATCACATTGAATGATAATGCGGGCCTGGAGGCTCAAGAAGTCAAATCTTGAGATCGGTTTACTTGAAAGCTATACCTAAATTTCCTAGATGCTCCGTTTTCAATGTCATCCAACCTATATCAAAAAATTTGAAATAAAAGTTGCTATATTTGTAACTAATAGCTAAAAATCTATTTATAAAATATTCGGCATCACGGCTCATAACACTCCGTAATGATGATCATCCACAGCTCTTCTTAGGCATAATTGTGCCTGGTTGTGACTCCCAAGGCTTTTCCGACTGTGGTCTTACGATATCCAAACCAACTTTGGATATCCAAATACTTATCTTATATACTTACATACTCGTACTTATTATATACTTATCAAAATTTGAATATTTTTCATATACTAAAGTAATGGATATTTTCAAGATTATAATTTGTAGCATATGACTAACAAATTACTGCAAATACACTTGCAAGGATATGCGGTGGGACGGGCAGGACTGGGCCATCATACATCCAAAATAGATCTAACCTTAGCTGTTTTTTTAATTGTAAAAAATCACCACAAAATTTTAACTTTCACTTTGTATTTTCCATAAAAAAATTGCAAAGCTAATTCAATATTCCTTGCAGGAAATGGCAACCAATGGTAATATTTATTTTTCTAATTTCGCATACAAATTTAAAAATAAAAAGAATACTCTTTAATTAAGGACAAACAAGACAAGTCTTTGGCAAACACGAATGAGAAAGCCTTCCCTATTTTCGAAATATATTCATACGAGTTAATGCAAGACCCTATAGTGCAAACATTTCAGCAAATATTTAAGCAAATTTATTTCCCTCGAGTAAAAAAAAGCTATTGCACATTGAAATGTTCTCAAACGGAAAATATGATAATTTTTGTGGAAATTTTAATTAGAAAGTAAACAAATATGTCAAACAGAAACGTCTAACCCAAATTTGGCCTCAAGTGTAGGGTGTTTTCATATCATTTACATTTAAACGCTGAACATCAAGACTGATGCCTCTTTAAACATGACATCCCATTACGACTTCATTAACATGCAAGCAGGCAAGCAAGCAAGGGTTCGTAGAGACCTTTTTCAACCAGAATGTCAAATGTCAAGAAAACATTGGAAAATTCTACTGAAAATGAAAGGAACATGATAAAAGCCTCTCTCATAAATGCTACAAAACTATGAAATGAAATTTGTTTGAAAGATAACACAAAACCATATTGGTGTTACCATAAAGACTCCAGGAATTGTTTGTGATGCAAAGACATTTTTCACTCTCACACGATTGCGAAAAATATTTATTGGCTCTCAAAAGTTTAAATATCCATGGTACAATTGAATCTACTATCACATCACGATGGGAGAACTACCATTGTTGCCCTGACAAGTCAATCACTACAATGTTCAATCAAAGTGTCAAAGGATCCTTGGAAATCCATTTCTATGGACAATTATCTTTACGTTGCAGGCTTTCATGGTGAACATTGGAGAAAAAGCCTCTTATGTGGGTCATCAGTGAATGGAACAATGCATTTGCTTTGTGACATTGTAAGCAATCGTGAATAAATGGACTATTTAAGGACTCTCTATTTTCTCTGTATTTCTATGGAGCATTGTTTCTGTTGTCCCTTCAAACATTATTGCTTTATATATTTAATACTAAGGCCTTTTGAACGAAGATATGAGGGTTTGTCTATGATTATTATTATTATAGTTCAATAAATACAAAGATTTTTTTCTTTATTTTAATGAATTTTGTTTTGGTATCGTTTGGTATAAAATTCAAACCTTAAACGCTAGAAATAGCGTTAAATATACTTTCAAGATATCCTTAATTTTCGAGTAAATTTTTTGAAAGCAAAATTTTTAGGTTTATTCGTTTTTTAAGTTTTCGGGCTTTGGCATGGCCAAGAACTGTAACTAAAGTCTCTGTTTTAAATATGGGAATATTGTCCATTTCAACCTGGATATAAAGTATTATGTGTTAAATATACAGTATATAGGTGGTGTCGGGAAACCTAGGCTATGGAAGATTCATTTCACTTCCTGTGCCAGTTTCCAGCACTATCTTTCAGAAGAAACGAGATACTAGGCTCTTATTTCTTTCAGACTATGACTAACTTGCGAGAATGCAGCCTAAGGAGTATTCTCGCCTTCATCAAGGCATCGGGGTGGAGGACCTAGGGGCATCCGAAGGACATATCATCATATAATGGACTCATTCCTGCCGGAGCGAGACAGACACGAAGAGGAAGATGGAAAGAAGTTTGAGGAACCGAATCAAATCCGCTAGTTCGGATTCGTGTCATCCTCCATAACCTAACCTAACCATATACAGTATCTACTGCTTCCACGCTATATTTCCATTGGTTATTCAAGCTGATTCCAAAGCTGATTCAATGTGGATTACTTCAAACCTATTAGGGAACCAAATCAAATTTAGTCAATTGATCCAGGTTGAATACTAAAGATTTTAGTCTACAATCCAAGAATGGCAACCAAAGCATATATCGTTATGAGTACAATGGAGTGTTTTATTTTTATACCCTACACCATAGGATGGGGGTATATTAACTTTGTCATTCCGTTTGTAACACATCGAAATATTGCTCTAAGACCCCATAAAGTATATATATCCTGGGTCCTGGTGAAATTCTGAGTCGATCTGAGCATGTCCGTCCGTCCGTCTGTTGAAATCAGGCTAACTTCCGAACGAAACAAGCTATCGACTTGAAACTTGGCACAAATAGTTGTTATTGACGTAGGTCGGATGGTATTGAAAATGGGCCATATCGGTCCACATTTACGTATAGCGCCCATATAAACGGACCCCAAAATTTGGCTTGCGAATCCTCTAAGAGGAGCAAATTTCATCCGATCCGGAAATTTGGTACATGGTGTTAGTATATGGTCTCTAACAACCATGCTAAAATTGGTCCACATCGGTCAATAATTATATATAGCCCCCATATAAACCGATCCCGTGATTTGGCTTGCGGGGCCTCTAAGAGAAGCAAATTTCATCCGATCAGGCTGAAATTTGGTACATAGTGTCAGCATATGATCTCAAACAACTATGCAAAAATTGGTTCACATCGGTCCATAATTATATATAGACCCCATATAAACCGATCAACAAATTTGACCTCCGGAGCCTCTTGGAAGACCAAAATTCATCTGATTCAGTTGAAATTTGGTACGTGGATATGGTATCCAACAACCATGCAGGCACTGGTTCATATCACTCCATAATTATATATAGCCCCCCATATAAACCGATCCCCAGATTTTACCTCCGGTGCCTTTTGGAGAAGCAAAATTGATCCGATCTGGTTGAAATTTGGTACGTGGTGGTAGTATATGTTATTTAACAACCATGCGAAAAGTGTTCCATATCAGTTCATAATCATATATAGCCCATCATGGTTTTGGAGCCTCTTGGAGGAGCAAATTTCATCCGAATCAGTTTAAATTTGGTACATTGTGCTAGTATATGGCCGTTAAAAACCATGCCAAACTAGGCTAATGTCGGTCTATAGTTATATATAGCCCTCAGATAAATCGATCCCCAATCACAAAAAAATGGTCCATATCAAGTTCATAATTGTATATAGCCCCCATATAAGCGACCCCCCATATTTCAATTCTGGCTCTCTACGTGCTGTGCAAAAGTCCATATCGACTCGTAATTATTTGTAGACTTACCTATACATCCCTTTTTTGTCTAATATGTTATATACCACGTATGGACTAAATCACAATTTAGAAAACGATGTTAAGAAGTTTTAAGATACCACAACCAAAGTAATTCGATTGTGGATGACAGTCTTTCGTAGAAGTTTCTACGCAATCCATGGTGGAGGGTACATAAGATTCGGCCTGGCCGAACTTACGGCCGTATATACTTGTTTTGTTTTTTTTTTTTTTTTAAATCATTTATTACTACATACCATTTAGTCACAAGCTTCTCTTTTCATTTTTAAATATCATCAATAATCTTCAATATATCTCAAAACACAAATAAACTCTAAGACACTATATATGGTAATCATTATCAAGGATAAAAAAATCCCCTAGATTCAATATCACAATTTGTTTATCTTCACTGATTATTATGTTAGATCTTAAAGTTACACCTCTTTCCTATATAAAGAAAAAACGTTGCCTTTGCTCAGTGGTTGAAAAATGGAAATCTTTGAATCCATTCTGTTTCAAAGCAAATAGAAAATGAAAATGCAAAACCTGCACGTTCAATCTTTGTGTCGCCAAAACTCACAAAAAACCAAACAAATTGTTTTGCAGCTTTCACTTTTTTTCAGAAGACGTGACTTCTGAAAAGTTTTAAGCTAAACAAAGTGCGACTGACACACTAACAGTCTTGGACCACAGGCTGAGGCAACGCAGTGTGTGTGACTATAGAGTGTTCACCCCTCTGGTTTACTAACACTCGCACACCAAAGCAATGGTGTGTCTGCCATATCAAAAATCACTTTGTGGCTAAAATACACACCAATACACATGAAATCAAACACACACACACACACACCGCACACATAGATACTCACACATGCTTTCCAAAACTAAACGGATACGGATACATGCAGGTGCAGTTGTTCATGGTATAATGGCGCTGTTGTTGTTCTTGTTATGCTGTGGAAACGGATGTGAGGTATAACGAAGAGCACATCCCATCAAATTCATTACAGCGAAATTTGTTTTGTATGATGGCATCGTAACAAGTTTTTCGACGAAGGAATAAAGCAAAAAATAAAATATTCGGAGTAAGAACAACAATAATGGAAAATAAAATAAAATAAAACTCATAGCAAGTTGAGAGGGTGATTATTGTGTGTACACTGCACTCAATCGGGCCCTATAATAAAAGTGGTAAACTCTATTTCACAAAAAGGGTTGAATAGCATTCGTGGTTGTGGGTTGATAAACACTTTTGCAATATTAAAGATTGTCGAGAATGAACCAATCAAATTTTCATGGAAAATTTCACAAAATGTTGTGCATTGTATTACCTGAAAACTATACCTTGGTGAAGGCGATGGTTTTGATAAACGAAATACATAAACAATATGCTATTTTCATATAAAATTGTGTTTTATTAATTAAATTTGGATTTATGACCAACCTGACGAGAAACAGTTTTTAATTAAATATAACCGATATAACTTTATTTTAAAGTTATTGCATGGTATATGAAATGATATGTCAAAACAGGGTCCATCATGTCATCAAAACAACTATCTGGTATTGTTAGAGAATATTCCAGTTTAATTTCAAGAAAAGTGGAAATAGTTATAATATTCAAAAGGTTTGTGTCTGTGATTTCAATTTTGCAAGAGTGCGATTTTTTTGGGGTATTGTCAACATTGGGAGCCACCGATTCCTGCTTCGACCGAACACCAAAAAGTTTTTCAGCGGTGGATTATCCCACCTCAGTAGTGCTGGGGTTTCAAAGCTTCTTCTGCAATGTGGAACGCAATTCGGACTCGGCTATAAATAGGAGGTCCCTTGTCATTGAGCTTAACATGAAATCGGGCAGCACTCAGTGATAAGAGAGAAGTTAACCAACCCTACGTGAGTCTGTCCACATTTTAGGTTAGGTTAGGGATAGTGGTAGCCCGATATTTCAGACTCACTTAGACAATTCAGTCCATTGTGGAATCATAGTGGTAAACATCTCTCTTATCACTCAGACTGAGTGTGAGCTGTCCTAATAGTTTAGCTCAATGACAAGGGACCTACTTTTTATAGCCGAGTCCGAACGGCGTTCCACATTGCGGTAAAAAAACTTAAGGAAACTTTGCAGGGGGGATAAACCACCGCTGAAAGACTTTTTGGTGTTTGGTCAAAACTGGGTTTGAACCGACGACCCTTTCTATATCATGGTGGGCATGCTAACAATTGCGCCAAGGTGGCTCTATCCCAACACAAACGACATAAACTTACCCAACTTTTCTTTTCTTATTTTTTTCTCATGCATTTCACTTGAGTAAAATTGGAAGAATTTTCATGTATATATATGTGCATACATATCACTAATAAATATAAATCTACCGGTCTTATTATTGAAAATAAAAGTTTTGTGGAATAACTTCAATAGAAATTTTCAAAATATCTAAGCACTAACTTTTATCTGAAATATTTAAATGTCATTCTTCCGTTTTCTTCCCACCTGGGGATATTATCTTTCTATAATTGAATCCTTGAAACTTTGCCTTGTGGTAGTCATAATAACGGCATGCATTGCACATCCATGTCTTTGATGTGGAAAATAAATGTTCACATTTTCTTAAATATTTTCAAAGAAAAACAATGTTGATATTAGTGATGGATGTTTGAATTCTTCAAGGTTGAATTTCAATGAATAATAGAACTGTCCAAACGTATACTACTAGCGGATGTTTTACCAGGCATACATTAATATAATATTTTCCGATGAAAGAGACAGATGACAGAGAGGGAGGGGAATATATTAATATATGTTTATGTTGTACTAAAGACAGTCCATATCACAGCTTCAGATTTTTACGAAAAAGGAAGCAAAATAAGGCTTCTACATTCATTGAGAAAATGACTAATAGCTTCAATTCCTTATAGTACATTATAAAACAAGTAAGGAAAGTCTAAATTCGGGCGGGGCCGACTATATTATACCCTGCACCACTTCGTACATCTAAATTTTCGATAGCATATCACATCCGTCAAATGTGTTGGGTGCTATATATATATAAAGGTTTGTCCCAAATACATACATTTAAATATCACTCGATCTGGACAGAATTTGATAGACTTCTACAAAATCTATAGACTCACAACTTAAGTCGGCTAATGCACTAGGGTGGAACACAATGTTAGTAAAAAAATTTGGGAAACATTTAAATCTGAAGCAATTTTAAGGAAACTTCGCAAAAGTTTATTTATGATTTATCGCTCGATATATATGTATTAGAAGTTTAGGAAATTTAGAGTCATTTTTACAACTTTTCGACTAAGCAGTGGCGATTTTACAAGGAAAATGTTGGTATTTTGACCATTTTTGTCGAAATCAGAAAAGCATATATATGGGAGCTATATCTAAATCTGAACCGATTTCAATCAAATGTGGCACACATGACTATATTACTAATTGTACTCCTAGTGCAAAATTTCAACCAAATTGGGTCAAACCTCTGGCTTCTGGGGCCATATAAGTCAATATCGGGTGAAAAATATATATGGAAGCTATATCTAAATCTGAACCGATTTCAATCAAATTTGACAGATATGACTATACTACCAATTTTACTCCTTGTGCAAAATTTCAAGCTAATCGGGATAAAACTCTGGCTTCTGGATCCATATAAGTGCATATCGGGCGAAAGATATATTTGGGAACTATATCTAAATCTGAATCGATTTCAACCAACTTTGGCACGCATAGCTACAATGCTAAATCTACTCCCTGTGCAAAATTTCAACCAAATTGGGCCAAAACTCTGGCTTTTAGGACCATATTAATCCATATCGGGCGAAAGATATATATGGGAGCTATATCTAAATCTGAACCGATTGCAATCAAATTTTGCACAATTGACTATACTACTAATTGTACTCCTGGTGCAAAATTTCAACCAAATTCGGCCAAAAATCTGGCATCAGGGGCCATATAAGTCCATATCGGGCGAAAGATATATATGGGAGCTATATCTAAATCTGAACCGATTTCAATCAAATTTTGCACACTTGACTATACGACTAAGTGTTATGTTTGTACAAAATTTCAAGCAAATCGATATCAAACTCTGGCTGCTGGGTCCATATTAGTCCATATCGGGCGAAAGATATATATGGGAGCTATATCTAAATCTGAATCAATTTCTTCCAAAAGCAATAGGGTTCTATTCTGACCCAAATTAGGAACATGTGCCAAATTTGAAGGCTATTGGACTTAAATTGCGACATAGACTTTGATCACAAAAATGTGTTCACAGACAGACGGACAGACGGACATGGTTATATCGACACAGGGACCCACCCTGAGCATTATTGCCAAAGACATTGCCATGTGTCTATCTCGTCTCCTTCTGGGTGTTACAAAATTATGCACTAACTTATAATACCCTGTTCCACAGTGTGGCGCAGGGTGTAAATATGGGAAACATTTAAATCTGAAGCAATTTTAAGGAAACTCCGCAAAAATTTATTGATGATTTATCGCTCGATATATATGTATTAGAAGTTTAGGAAATTTAGAGTCATTTTTACAACTTTTCGACTAAGCAGTGGCGATTTTACAAGGAAAATGTTCTATATCTAAATCTGAAACGATTTCAATCAAATTTGGCAGACATGACTATACTACCAATTGTACTCCTTGTGCAAAATTTCAAGCTAATCGGGATAAAACTCTGGCTTCTGGATCCATATAAGTGCATATCGGGCGAAAGATATATATATGGGAACTATATCTAAATCTGAATCGATTTCAACCAAATTTGGCACGCATAGCTACAATGCTAATTCTACTCCCTGTGCAAAATTTCAACTAAATCGGAGTTAAAAATTGGCCTCTGTGGTCAATGAATGTAAATCGGGCGAAAGCTATATATAAGGGAGATATATCTAAATCTGAACCGATTTTAACCAAATTTGGCACGCATAGCTACAATGCTAATTCTACTCCCTGTGCAAAATTTCAACTAAATCGGAGAAAAAAATTGGCCTCTCTGGTCAATGAGTGTAAATCGGGCGAAAGCTATATATAAGGGAGATATATCTAAATCTGAACCGATTTCAACCAAATTTGGCACCCGTAGCTACAATGCTAATTCTACTCCCTGTGGAAAATTTCAATTAAATCGGAGTAAAAGTTTGGCCACTATGGTCATATGAGTGTAAATCGGGCGAACGATACATAGAAAAAAAATATTAACCTCTTCTTCGTTTCATTGTTTAATTTTACACAATATGACATCCATTTTGTGGAATTTATTTTTTGTAATGATTTTGTGTGAGAATATTTGCGGATGATTTAATTTACCACTATATGTACATACATATATTTTTACATATATACATTCACACATACTGTTGTGGTCTTTGATTTCATTAGCAGTGTCGAGGTCATTTCATTTGCGGTTCCCTTGGTTTTTCTCGGCAAACACAGGGAGACTGTTGCATACCAATGCCATAGGATGAGTCTGCCTTAAGGCCTTGTTGTGGTTACAGATAGTTATCCATCGATGATTGTGGTCATTGTAACAGGCTCCTAATACATTACTTTACACTAATTTAGCATGATATACATACATACATTTGGGGTTGGTTAAATTTATTACAAGTGTTTAAAAAGCACTAAGTCAGATGGAATTGGAATGTAAATTATATGCAATTTTGTGGTGATAAATGTTACACGTATTATGTAAATTTATCTAATTCTGTGGAAAAATTTAAATTGGTTAAAATGCGTGATGCAAAAGTGAATGGTTTGTAACATGTAGAGATTTAGGTTCTGATGTAATGGAAATATTGACTAAATACAATGATTCCCTGTCATAATTGCTCCTTTTTTACTAAAATTTATAAATTTTTCATTGAAGTCACTTTGTATTTAAAATTGAAAGAAAATTTAAAATGACTTTCTACACTCATTCAGAAAAAAACCGAAAAACTATAGTGACTGATAAGATCAATATATATCTCGGTGGCTAGGTCAATAAACTAAATTGTTCCATCTGAGGCTCGGACTACCAAGGAATTATTGTAGATATACTTCTCCATCCTAGAAAATTTGATTTGATGCACAATTACGGTGTATGACTAGCGCTATCGAGAGAAAGTTATGCTTGGAGTTGGATGGTAGTGGTCGGGACAATGTTTACTCTTAACAAAATGGACTATGTGCCACAAGCAACGAAAGCATTGCTATTTAAGGGAAAATAACGTGATCTTGTGATTTAAGATCCAGCGACTTCTTTCTTTGCGGCCATCGACCCAGCATCGTTTGACCTCTTAGATAGATTTTGTGAGGCTATCGGGGACATAGGGAAGCCACTATGCGATTTATTTATGCCAAACTTTATCACAAGTATAGGGTCCAGCAAGTGTCGTCGCATTGACCATTTATAAAATAAACATTCAATCATTTTCTCTAAATTGACTAATTTCACTCTCAACTAAGCGTGAAAACGTACTTACAACAATATTAGTGCTAAACGTCACGCCACACATTCTGACTCGATCTAGCTCTCAATAAACATTCATCTGATCCCTGACGTGAACAAATTTCGCGAGACAGTGACAAAATTTCGGCGACCGTGTGTATTCAACTCAGATTTTATAAAATTTTTATAAAAAAACTGAGCATAAATGCCAAAACCAAATCTGTGTGAAAAATAGTTTAAAAATTCCATATATATTCTCAATTTTCGAACAAAAATTGAGAATATCGATAGACAGACATCCAGGATATTAGGAGGTCATAATGAGTCGCCCACGAATTCATTAATGTGGAATTAACTTAATAGAGTTAATTTCACATAGAGATTCCAATTGAATACAAGGAAGTTGGTAAAGTGGTTTCAATTTTTACTGAAGATAGACTACACTGAAAAAAATATTTACGTGATATGAAAGATCACGAAACCTCAATTTTACAGACTATTAAGGACAAATTTCTTTAAAATAATGAAATGTTAATTAAAAGAAAGTTTATAATCTTTGCTTCAAAATGTTTTTCATTAAATTTAGGACAAACATTTTGAAAATTTGCGTCCCTTCGTTAAAGTTACATGTCTTTAAACTAAGGCAAATTTTCCTTAATGTAAAGAAACACACTTTTGATGTAAAGAAATCGTCCTTAAATTAACCGAAATGTTGAATCTTTAGATTTAAGATAAAAACGCTTCAAACATAGGCTAAAACTTATTTTTAGGATTTAACATCTTTGGTTTAAAGTTTTTTTGGAATAACGAAAATATTTTTTACTTCGAAATATCCGTCATAATTTGTAAATTAATTGTAAATTAATTTTTAAACTGGCATTTATTTGTACGTGAATAGGTTTATTAATATACCGGAAAAATAGAATGAAAATTCGATGAATGAGATCTGTATCCTAATTTTAATTTTATAGATCCTAGATTTAAAATTTCCTTATTTTAAAGAACCCGCATCTTTGGCTCGGAATCAATACCAATATCCTTAAAGGAAGGTCAAAATCTGTGCATCCAAGTAATTTTTTTTTGAGTGTAGGCAATGTGGTTTTTCAAACTAATTTAAGTTTTCAATCTATTCATTAAGATTTCCTATTAATTACGAAAAAATTTCGTGAGACATCGACCAAATTTCGGCAACCGTGTGTGTCCAATTCAGAGAGGTTTCACAGGTTTCAAAACTTCAACCTACACTGAAAAAAATATTGTCGTAAGGTCAAAGATTTCTTTAAAATACGAATGCAAAATTTGCTTAGCATGGAAAACGCATTTCTCTAATATAAAGTTTTTTTCCTTATCCAAAAGTCGATAAATGTTCAATGAAGTCGTATTGTCCTTATAATTAAGTGCTTTGACTCAAAAATTGGTATCATAACATGAAAGAAAAAATGTTTGGGCTAAGGTCAACTTGACTTTAATAATTCAGAAAAATTCTTTAAATTTAATGAAATTGTCTTTAAATTTGTTGTTTTTTTTTGCATCTTGACTACAAAGCAAAAATCGTTCAAATGTAGGACATGTTTTTCAACACTTTTTACTTGAAACATAGCATAATTTCTGTTGGAAGTCGAGCCTTAATTTGGAAAATAAAGTTGTCGTTAACTAGGTTTTAAATGACTTTGATAGTATATGAAGAAAAAAGCTGAAAAAAAACGAAAAATTAAAATGTGCTTCCTAGAAGCAAGTACACAAAACCGAAATTTAAAAGAGAATTATGTCTTAAAAGTATCCTTACTTGTATTCTCCGCTTCTTTGGCTCGGAATCAATACCAAAATTTTTAAAGTAAAGACAAAATCTTTGGAACCAGGCATGCTTTTCTTTCAGTGTATAATGCCACATCCAATACCAAATCTAAATGAAAAATCGTTTAAATTCTGAACTGCTGATTCCGAAAAAAATCGATAGATATCCAGAGGTAAATCTCCTCAGGATGTGATAACGAGTCGACCTTTATAATATGAGAGATCATATATCAATATTTTTGGTATGAAAGAGATCTCACCAACTATAAGGGGAGATTTCCTCGTATCAATGCACTATTGTCTGGCGGCCCCAATTTTTTGGCCAAAAATCATAGCGTTTAAGCGGTTGTTCTGATCACCACAAAATGTTCTAGACATTGATTCAAAAGGACAAAACCTTTAAGACTAATCCGTTTTTTGACCCGCCTGTCTCAATACAGAGTGGGAGACAGAGTGTCAAAATACACTGCTTTCGATTTCCGACTGTATACAGTTGATCAGATAGAAATTCTAGGATATAGCCATGTCCATATGTAAGCCTGACTGTTGTAATCATGCTACAGCCTTCAATAACTGTGATATCGTCATGAAGTTTTGCACAGATACGTTCTTTGTCAGCAGGCAGGTCAAGTTGAAAGGGTATCAGTCAAGGTTTTTATTTCAGCCTTAGTTCATTTTTATAGTAATGATTATGCACCGTTTAAGACTTAAACCCATGAACGAAGTGCCCGTTTCAAAGCGATGTGGTATCAAACGGAGAAAAGATGGTGTCAATCTGAGAATGCTAAAATGACACCATGCGATGTCAAAATAAGAGCCAGTGTTCATGATCTGAAAACGTAGTGGTTATGAATTTATAAAAAAAAAATCCCCTACCGTGACTCAAATCTGGATTGTCTGCTCCATACGTGTTAACAGTCGCCTTAGAACATTGCTCCAACGAAGGAGTTGCCGTAAGAACATCTAACGAATATTATAAGACTTTCATACACGCAAAAAAATAATTCTTTCCTCCCAAACGAAATTTTAGACAAACAAAGTTCGTTTCTCATTTGCTTTTCGCTGTAAGGAAGTGTATTTGGAAGAAAAGTATATACTTTTTGTGATAAACGTTTATTCTTTTCCAGGATGTAAAAACAATTTCATAAAGACTAACTCAAAAAAAAAATTTTTTCTGGCTAATTGCATTTTCCCTCACATCTTTCTCACTTCCACGAAGATTTTTAGTTCTTAGCACCTTTTTCTGTAATACAAACAATGTAGAAGAAATTATACGATTTTATAAATTTTTTAAATTTTTTACCTTTCGCCTGGACGGAGAATCGAACCGCGGACCATGCACTTTGTAAGCCAACACACTAACCACTGACCTATGTACCTGTTATGGTCATCAAGAGATAAATATCCCTATAAGTTATATTTATATAGCATAGCTTGCGGCGCCCACGAACCGAATAAACAAAGTTTATTTAACAGAAACAAACAGTTAGTTTGGCACCGTGGAGCAGTGGTTGCTACGTCTGACTCTCATGCCAAGGGTCGTGGGTTCGATCCCTGCTTCGACCAAAGTTTTTTTTTTTTTTTTTACATACATTCTACATATGTTCGGAAGATTCCGAAAAAAATGTTCAACATTACATTGTACTATATTAAATTTTGAACTGTAAAATGTGTGTTATTAAAGACCAAAAGTCAGAAAAGAAGAGTGTTTGATATAAACGAAATGGACTCTGTTGTTGTTTCAAAAATAACTTTTTTTATTGAAAAAATAAAAACTTTGTAACAAACGAATTTTTTTGGTGATAAAAGTTTAAAATTTTCGAAGCAATTCAAAAAACTCTAACAAAAGAAAAACGTTTTCGGTACACGTTTTCCAAACGTTTTTTTTCTTTGCGTGTAGCCAGTCATGAAATCGAGAACGCTCGTGGAAGAAACCATGAACATTCCGTTTTGATTTTTCGTAAAAGTTTTCGTTTCATTTTGTTACCGTCCGTTCATGATTTTGGAACGTAGTTGTTTCTATTAGTGTAATGTTAGCAGGTCCCCTATTTTATAAAGCTTAAAATGTTTGTCAATATTGGCACTGGAAACTAAATTTAGTTTTTGGAATTTTCATAATACAAAATCACCATTTATCACTGAAAATACATATCAGCTCCATACTAAATCACCATTTAAATCATTGAACTTTTTTCTAGACCAGCAATTTGTAAAACCCCTACAAAACAAAAACCAACAACTTTATAAATCACCATACAATTATATAACTTTACTAATAATTAAACATTTATAAATATAACTTTTGCGAAATAATTATCATATTTAATTATTGTTTGATTTATATTAGAGCCAAAATATAACACAGTCATAATCGTTCATTATCACAACTTTTTTAATTGCAACGACATGGAAAATCATTCAATAAAACTTTTACCTTGCCACAGAGGAGGACAGCGATTATTGAGAGCAATCAAGGCATTTGTATGGCCAAGGCTAAGCAAACACTGTGGTGATATTTTTGTGATACTCAAACCATCGTCCATTTCCTTTTACCTTCTCTATCCATAAAAGAGGAAGGGAAAAACGATTTTCTTTGGATTGTTTTTTTTTTTTTTTTTGCTCTGCGTCATTCTTTATGGAAATCTATTTAACGTGATTTATCAGCTTTGTTTTAATTTTCCACACAGCAGCTGTCTCAGTGGCATCACAGGCAGTAGCAGTAATCATTTGATTTCCTCAGGTATAACTTTTTTTCGATTTGTTGAATTCTCCAGCTATTTTCGGACATGTTCTCTGGGCACCCCACCAATTTCAGCACCAGCGTCAACGTCAATTTCGAATATAAAAACACAAATGGTCTATTAACGTGGAAACAAGGATAATTGCAAAAGCAACGGGAGGGGAATGAGAAGAAGAAAAAGCATCAGACTTAATGGACGACTAATTAAGAGCAAAATTATAATGATTTTTGGGGTATTTGTGTGTGTGTGTGTGTGGTCGGTCTGTGAATTATCATTCGAAAGAACAGGGACTGAAATAAACACTACTGGTTCTTACTGCCAATAAATGTAGGATATGTTGTCCATCAATTAACAAGTCCTTAATGCCTAGTTATAGCTAAAATTAGTGGTTTGTAGCCCAAACATGATATGCTGAATTTATGGGGAAATGACATGATGACGAATCGGCCAATCAGAAAATTTTCACAATCTCATCTTCATCTCTTTTGGGGGTAGTTTATATCAATGAGGGTCATTAGGATTTAATCTCTTGAACATAAATATTGATTGGCTTGGAAGCTAAATTGTAGTGAATTATTTTGGGGGATATGTCTAATTTAAATGTTCATTTAATTAGAATTTCAATTTTATTTGGTCATAGCCCTTGGGGTATGGTTATAAGAAAATTCTAAATATTTTTGAGTTTTAGTGTGACCATCAATTCATTGATGTGGAATTAACAGTCATTTAATAGAGATTCCATTTAAATATAATGAGGCTGGTAAAGTGGTTTCAATTTGGGTTGGGAATACACTAGGCAATGTGGTTTTTCAAAATAAATTAAGTTTTCAAATTAATTAAGATTTCCTATTAATTATGATGATTGTCATCAATCTTTTGTTTAAAAAAACATAGTTTTAGAATTGCCAAGAGGACTTCGGAAGAGGTTTCTTAGAAATGGGGAAACTTGAAATCGCTTCAATGGTTGATCGGCCTATACAATTTTTAGCCTATCTTCACAGAAACAAACAACTGTTTTATTACAACTTATATATGAAAATCATGACCATTCTAACCATACTGTAGTTCATTCTTACTACTTTTGGGAATCGAGCGAAAATGTTCTTTTGCTTTAGTTCATTTTGAACTTATGTGTACGGTCATTTTACTTTATACCCACGTTTAGTTCATAAAATATTTGAGACATAATTAAAAAAAAAATATGTCTGTGGAAAATTTCGAAAAAAAATAAAATTTAACTACATAAAAATATTTTTTTTTTGCAATAAAAATAAGTTAAATTAGCGTTCGTTTTAAATACGGATTTTTTTTGTTGTTCGCTTAAAAATGAGGATAGAATATTTATATAAAAATGAAAAATTTCTTTCATTTTTTTTTTTCATATTCAGAAAATAACGATATAACGAAATGCAAATAAAAATTATGATCCCTATGTAGCAAATAGATATATAGATGGACGTATGGAAAATGGTTGGACAGCCAGGTCCATATAGACTTAGTAGGTGATTATCAATCGTCAAGTGTACAATGAGGGATCTTGGTTATTCCAGAATGTTATGAGAGCTACCGAGGAGAAAGAATTACCATATCGGACATAGACGTGGTCATGGTTTGATCCCCAATGTTTGCCAAATACCTAAAAGTTTTACGCTGATGGTTTATTATTTCTCAGTAAAGCGGCACTCAAAAAAAGTGAACCCTCTATTTCACTAAAGCCGATTTAACTTTATTTTATTTCATGAAATTGTTATGTATGTGGATAGTCGACTTTACTATAAAGGGTGATATGGTCAAAATTTGGTCAATATAAACTTGACGTATTTCTTTCAATTTTGCATTTAAAAAACACCCCTCATTTTGAAGGTGTGTGTGTTGAATGTTGCTTCTATTTTGATTTTGGAATTCACTCTTCAGTTGTCAAAATGCCGTCCATGCAAGAAGAGCAGCGTATCAAAATTTTGCTCGCGCATCGCGAAAATCCGAGCTACTCGCATGCACAGCTGGCAAAATCGCTAAACGTTGCCAAATCAACAGTTACAAATGTAATTAAAGTGTTTGGGGAACGTTTGTCGACAGCTAGGATGTCTGGATCGGGGGGAAATCGAAAACCGGAAGCCGCTGAGACGACAAAGAGAGTTGTCGGTAGTTTCAAGCGAAACCCTAACCTCTCTCTCCGAGATGCCGCAAATAAGCTGGGTGTATCGTCTACAACGAGCCGGACTATCGACTTACAAGAAGATAGTGACTCCAAATCGCGATGATAAACAAAATACGACGGCCAAAACGCGATCCCGGAGGCTGTACACGACGATGCTGACGAAGTTTGACTGCGTGGTAATGGACGACGAAACCTACGTCAAAGCCGACTACAAGCAGCTTCCGGGACAGGAGTTTTATACGGCAAAAGGAAGGGGAAAGGTAGCAGATATTTTCAAGCACATAAAACTGTCAAAGTTCGCAAAGAAATATCTGGTTTGGAAAGCCATCTGTACCTGTGGCTTGAAAAGCAGCATTTTCATAGCTTCCGGGACTCTCAACCAAGAAATTTACGTGAAAGAGCACATAAAACTGTCAAAGTTCGCAAAGAAATATCTCGTTTGGCAAGCCGTCTGTACCTGTGGCTGGAAAAGCAGCATTTTCATAGCTTCCGGGACTGTCAACCAAGAAATTTACGTGAAAGAGTGTTTGAATAAACGTCTGCTGCCTTTCCTGAAGAAACACGGTTGTTCCGTACTGTTTTGGCCGGATTTGGCATCTTGCCATTACGGTAAAAAGGCCATGGAGTGGTACGCCGCCAACAACGTGCAGGTGGTTCCCAAGGACAAGAACCCTCCCAACACGCCAGAGCTCCGCCCAATTGAGAAATACTGGGCTATTGTCAAGCGGAACCTAAAGAAAACCAAAAAACTGCTAAGGACGAGCAGCAGTTCAAGGCAAACTGGCTTTCTGCGGCGAAGAAGGTGGACAAGGTGGCTGTACAAAATCTGATGGCAGGTGTCAAGCGTGAGGCCCGGCAATTCGGATTTGGAAAAGCCTAAATAAACGATTTCACCGATTTACACGCGTTTTCCCTTGACCAAATTTTGACCTTATCACCCTTTAATAATTTTTTGCGTACGTTAGTTAAATGAACTAAAAACGAGAAAAAATTATACACAAATGAAACATCAAAATTTCCTAAATTCGTACTTCTCACAGAATAGTTCATTATTTGCTTAAATTTTTAAATTAAAATTCACTCATCTTGAACTGCGTATGTCACTAAAGACATTCTTGCAATTTTGAACTACAATTTGTTCCTTCAAACTACAAAATTTTCTTTAAAAGTGAAAAAAAAATTAATTATGCCTTATAAATTTTGTTAAATTTGTCGAAAAATATTTGCTTATTTTTGTGATATAGACGTGATGTCAGCGTTTGTATTACTGTTTAGTTAAAAATTTCTTAAAGTATTCTAAATTTTCTAAAATGTTGCTTCCTGGTAGGTTCACTGTTCACTGGTGGGTTCACTGTTTTAATATTTCCGAAGATTTCAAAATTTCTCCAAGTGGTTTCTTAGTTAAGAACTCTGCTTAATGTAGAATCGTGGCTTAACGTCTAAGCGAACATGAAATAGTGTCACAATAACCTATTCATTTATTTATTAAATATAAGAATAATAGAGAATAATCTAGCATTAGCTACTAAGGCTATCTGCGAAATACCTAATCTAGGACTATTTATTGAAATCTCTCCATATTATATCCGTCCGATGGTCCTAGATTTAAAGAAAACGCAATTCTCTCTCTTTATTTTTTTTATTTTGCAGCAATAACTGCTTTGAATTGATTTTATACAATCAATCTTTAAACACAATTTAAGATTTTCTAAGGTATAACACTTTATAATTTACATTTGTAGTTGACGGTATATGACCTTGGGCCAGTCCTTTTTGTTTTTTGTTTCTGTCATATTACAAACAAGTAACTTTATTCAAATTCCATACAAGTAGACACTAATGTCCCTTAAGGCACACCAGTAATTGGAATCCACGGTAAGCCAAACGACTTTAAACACTTGACATTGATCCTGGTAAGACCTGGCGACTTTGTAAAATTTTTGTTCATTTTCTCTCTCATTAGCATATATCCTCCATCCTACATTTCCAACCTCATCTCTACCTACATTCAGCCACATACCATTAACCTTTGGCTAAATATTCGGATAGTTTAACATTTTTGTGTTGGTTGATTTTTTTCTCTCCCCAAAAACTATGTGCAGTTATGTTTTAGTTGGGTACTTTGTTGCCTGAGAGGATATGCTTCTTGCTAAAATTGCTAAAACTATGGCAGCCACAATAGTAGATGCCCCCGCAGCCAAAGGCATTTATCCTGTACCGCTGTCCTCTCGTAATTCCTGGTAAAGTTTCAACCCTATCTTTATGCTTTGTTGAGCCATAAAAGCAAATGAAACCGACAGTTTGACTTAATTATAGGTCGGTCGACACAAGTATGTTTATGGCTTTTTCTACTCAATCACGGTTCGTTAAGTTTGCGTTTATGGTTTGATGCACTGATGAGTGAGAGGGAGAGAAAAGTAAAAACCAGTAACGTTCAGAAGGAAATCATTAGAGGCTGCCTAAAGTGATTTAAAAATATTTCTATAAAAAATAGCTGGTATAGGCATTTTCAATTTCAATTTAATTAATTTAATATGTTTACATTGTGTATTACAATTCCAATCAACTCATAATATTGATTTTAATATCAGTTCATTAAAGTGTGTTTTTTGTGCTAATAGTCTTAAAACTTTAAGCACTATGGCATCAATCAAAAGCCGTTCAATATTGTTGTAGAATATTCACGTGGAGAATAAAAGCTTTATAAATCCATGCGAAGGTGGACGATTACAAACCATCAGAATGATATACAGAAGATCAACAGGATAAACAGGACGGCCCTTATTTACATGACTGGCGCAATGAGGACAACCGCCACAGCAGCACTAGAGCCACTGATGGGAGTCACCCCGCTGGATCTGCATATCAGAAGAACAGCGGAGATTATACTCATGAGGCTGAAGAGTCTAGACTTGCTCGGAAATGCGGTAAGCAGACACATGGAACTCGTTGCTTCAGTTGGGCGAGATATTAGGACGGAATTTATGGCGACTCAGCATGTATATGAGGGACAGCTGAGATCGATTATACCAAGTATAGAGGAGTGGAGAGAGGGACACATACACTTTGGAGACATGAATATATATACGGACGGCTCGAAGATGGTTGAGGGCACGGGCAGTGGTATCTAGTGCGAAGAGCTGGGTATCAGCGATTCATACAAGATGGATGACGGATGCAGCATCTTTCAGGCAGAGGTGTTTGCCATTGCGAAGGCTGCAGAACTACTGTTGATGAGGCCGATATTCAGGAGCGATATAAGCTTCTTTATCGACAGTCAAGCAGCAATTAAGGCCTTAGGAAACCCGAACATAACGTCAAAGGTAGTCAGCCGCTGTCGTAAATAATATTACTCTGTGCTGGGTACCTGGACATTATGGAATAAGGGGAAATGAGGAGGCGGATGTGTTGGCTAAAGAAGGCGTATGCGGGACAAACAACATCGTGACGGATGTCTTCCCCCGCTATCCTTATATACTTACCGGATCAATATAAGATACGATGATCTATGAAAGGAGCGTTGGGCTTCCTCTGCGACCTGCGGCATACCAAGCTGATTTGGGACGACAAGAGCCACAAGAACTCTGATTTCCTGATGGCGACCCGCAGAGATGATCTGAGAGCATTGATAGGCATCATAACAGGACACAACACCTTTGAAAAACACATGGTAAGGATTGGCTTAATGACTGATGATATTTGTAGATGGTGTCTGGACCCAGAGGTAACAGAAGACTCCTACCATTTTCGGTGCCAGTGTCCAACATTATCCTTTAGAAGAAACTAGATACTGGGCTCTTTTTTCTTTCAGAATATAATGGACGTACGGAAATTCAACATGAAATATATACTTGCCTTCATAGAGGCCTCGGGATTGAAAACATAGGAAAACTTTCTTTGGAACTCGCCTGCAAATTCAAATGATGGAGGAGGACGAAGAAGAACAACAATGAGGAAACACAATGGATCAACATGGTCTAAGTGGGAGCCAGCCCTTTTTTGTTACGGGCTGGTCTAATCCTCCATAACCTAACCTAAATCTATGCGAAGGAAAAATATGCTGCCACACCAGACCTCAATAACCTTAAATATGTTTCAAAGACATTTTGTTGAATGGGAACTCCGTAACATGTTTGTCGCAACCATGTTATTTTCATGGAAATATGTACCTGATCTCGGCAACCATATTTATGTCAAACGAGCAAACATCAAACATGTACCATGTTCCTCATTCAAAAATAATATTTTGCTCTTGAACCATGTTTGAGGTGATCATATTCACTAATAAAAAAAGTTTCGTTATATTAACGAAATGTGTCATTAAAAGTGAGCCAATGAAACAAATTTGAAATTTTTCGTTATTATGATGAATTTTCTGTTAATAAACGTATCGTTTTGTACTATTAACGAATATTTACATTGTATTAATGAAAATGTTTCGTTATATCAATGAAAATTTTCGTTGGCTCAATTTTAATGAAATTTTCTCTATGTGTGTTCCTTCTTCACGTGCATTGTCGGCCCCAAAAATGAGTTTCAGATCAAATGGATTATTAGGCCTCTGTAACCTATTGGTATCAGTATGGTCAGTCATAGCTATATAGTCTCCACTTGTGATGTATATATGTTGTGACCTCTACATATTTGGACCATGGCTTGTTGTATGCTTGTATTGTTTGCAAATTGGTCATCATTCATTTTCATTATTTTCACCATTTGAACAACATTCAGACATCAGCAATTCATGCCTCCAGCTTATGTTCATTGTTGTCATCATAACGAAAATTATAATAGCAATGGACATGGACTAAAATTTTCATATTGGTTAGTGAACTAAGAGGTGTTAAAATTGTATATATCAACGAACAAAAGCTGAAATATATGCGGAAATTCAAAATGTATGCAGTGTCCATATGAAATTTTTCTCAGTTTTCACATAAGTGTTGATTTCTAATAACATATATGCAAAACTACATACATTTTTTTAAATAGAGTGGTTAGAAAAACAAAACAATAAGTGGAAAA
Source organism: Haematobia irritans (assembly GCF_050003625.1). Lineage (NCBI taxonomy): Eukaryota > Metazoa > Arthropoda > Insecta > Diptera > Muscidae > Haematobia > Haematobia irritans. Next base: position 3,446,884 of record NC_134397.1, read on the forward strand.
CCATTTATTTAATCATGCAGAAAAGGAATAATATCACCTTAAGTATGTTTCAAGAGCAAAATGTTATTTATGGACAGGAACAATGGAAATTAGTTGCTTGTTTGCTTGTTTTCTCGCCGCATAAAAACATGATTGCCGAAATCATATAATTTCCCAGAAAATAAAATGGTTGCGACAAACATTTTACAAAAATAACATTTTGCTCTTGAAACATGTTTGAGGTGACCATATTCGTGATAAAATTTTGAAAATTGTTTTACATTTTCCTGTGTTTTTTTTTTATTTTTTTCTCTTAATTTTACATATCATATTAAATAAAAAATAAACATTTAAAAATAAAACTTAAAATAATTTAAATTTTTAATATAAAATATCTCAAATAATCCTTCAAAATAATCCACCCCAATAAATATAACCATACCATTCAGTCCCATTCAAATAAATAACCAGCATTCATATATGATATATGTTCGTGCGTGTGTGTGTCGTAGAAAGAGAAATTAAACTATTCCAACCATACCCAGCGACAACAGGGACTGGTAATAACCATGAAAAACTGCAAAACATTCTTAAATTGAGACGAATACAATTACAGAGTTTTCTCCACGATGCCGTACAATTTTACTCTCTCTACACACACACACACACCATAGCTCTTCTTTTGTCGCAATTGATATTTGTATGATTGTCTGTGTATGTGTTTAAGGCCATACATAACTTTTTTCTTGTTGAGTATGTGTCTGGATATTTCATGGATTTACATATTCCAACTAATATAGAGCATAGGACAACATAATATTCTTGCAGCCTTCTTATTCTCATTCATTGAGAGAGATTTTGTATCTTACTTTGTAAACAGTAAAGTAGCTTAAATAAAAATAGGTTAAATAAACTAAAAGGATTTTCTCATAAAATACAATTATATTTTATTTTGTTTACTTTATTTAGAACCAATATATTTAAGAGCTTAATAGATTATAAAAAAGAACATTTAGTTTTAATCGATTTAAAATTGTTTTTAAAATATCAATCTAATTAAATACCAAATAAAAAAATCCCCTCTTCAGGATAAAGATAGTGTGGTGGAGGAAAATATGTTTACTAAATCGGTTATATACAAAATTCATAGTGTTTGGGTAGTTATCTTTATGATTCTTTGAAAACGTTGTAGTGAACCAAAAATGTTGTTTGTTTCATAAAGTTAAATTCCCATATTAAAAGTAATTAATAAATAGTTTAATGAAGGAATTGGGATGGGAAAACATAGGAGGGGGGGTTAATATTTTAGCATTTACTAATAAAATATATTTCAATTTATTTTTACTCATTTCCTCGAAAATATTTAGAGCAAGACCATGCGATAACAATGAGGAATTTGGTTAGCCAATTTGGTCGAGAAGCGAAATTCTCCTTTGTGGGACTTTATGAAAAATTTTATGTATTTTGATTTGCTTGGCATTTGCATTTTAGGATGAGTTACCCACATTTTCTTCAATCTTTAATGGCTGAAAAATGACAAAAATTCCACGCCTGAAGTTCAGTACCTCTACGGAGTTCTTGAGATGAAAATGGAAGTCCCCTTTATTTGATATCATTTATTTTCTCACAACAAGTTGAACATGCGAAAAAAATAGAAAATTTAATTAGTTGATGTCAAGACAGAGAAAAGAACTGCTTCTTTGTCCAACTTCTTCGCAATAGTAGATTGCTACCCACTTTTTGCAAGATTTTTATGACGGACATATCTGAATCCTGAGTAAAAATTGTCATACCTTTAAGTAGCTGTAGGTTATGTTAGGTTAGGTTATGTGGCAGCCCGATGTATCAGGCTCACTTAGACTATTCAGTCCATTGTGATACCACAGTGGTGAACTTCTCTCTCACTGAGTGCTGCCCGATTCCATGTTAAGCTCAATGACAAGGGACCTCCTTTTTATAGCGTTCCTCCGACCTCCGAACGGCGTTCCACATTCCAGTGAAACCACTTAATGTCACCAGCATTACTGAGGTGGGATAATCCGCCGCTGAAAAACTTTTTGGTGTTCGGTCGTAGCAGGAATCGAACCCACGACCTTGTGTATGCAAGGCGGCCATGCTAATCATTGCACCACCGTGGCTCCCTAGCTGTAAGTATCTGCCTTCATTTTTTGACTTTTAGGAGAAAGATTTCCCATTTCCCTTTTTAAAGCGATATAGCTATATTGAAAAAAATCCGTAGTTAAACTAACTCTAAATTTAACTTATTTTTAAATTTTATTTTATTTTTTTCGAAATTTTCCAAAGCTCTCCCTTTTCATACGATACATACGAACATTTGAATTCTTTATATTCTAATGTACACAAAACTTTGATTTGGTTTATACCACTTATATATTTTCCTATTGATCATCAATATTTCGAAGCGAAATTAATTTGTGAATCAATTTTTATGCACTTCTTTTGTAATAAGTTCGGTATAAAATATTCAATATTTCTGCCAGTTTTTGTTTTACAACTTAATAGCCAGACCCATAGCCAGATCCAAATGAAAGCAATTTTTATGCAAAAATAAATGGTGATGTTGTAGTCATTTACCATTGTTGCAATCTTTGTTCATTCATTATTTATACCCATTTTTCAATTGTTCATTAAGATCTGAGATAAACAAACGAGCAATATTAAAAGACTATTGTGAAAGTGAAAATTGCACATAAATTGTTTTGTCCATGTGTCCAATACTGAACGCATAACAGAGTTACAAGCATAAGAAAATTACAATATTGGATAGAAACATTAGGATGGATATAGGGTTAGAAGAAATTGCGATTGATTTCTCTTATCAGGAACAAAGCATTGGCCAAATAAGTTTTCAGAATTTTAACCTAAAGAATCATTCTATGGTCTGGTAATTAGAGGAGATTCTCGGTGTCTGGTCCAGCATGCAATCCCAAATTATTTCCATTTGTTTAGAGTCCTGAACATGAACTATCTGTGATATGTGGATAGATAAGGTTTATGACATAATAAAATGAAAACGCATTACATGTATAGCCATAGCTGATAACGCACAAATGAGCTCCACATGTGTGTCCATAAATACTATTAAGCGCGATAATTACAAGATATGCTTATCTTTCGATTGAAGAATATTTAGATTGTAGCTAGTTTAAGATTCAGTATATAAGGTTGAATATTTTTTAGAATAAATTAGTGACTTTGAGCCACTCAACGTGTAGAGACTATTGAATATTTATATATACCATTTGTGCAAAAATTTGTGAACATGTTCTGGGCTTTCATTATACCAGGATTCTCTACAGCTTATTGCAAAGCACAATTAGGGTCTCACTGCCGCCATGGCACTCTTACCATTATAAAGGGTGGTTAAATTGTAAGGGCCGATGTTGAATGTGAACCACACCTAAACGCCAAGTTTTTTTCCGAATTTTATTTGACATTTCTCTATTTCTTACTCAATTTGAACCATGGAGAGATACACAATCCAACAACGTGTTAAATGGTTCCAAGAAATGGCAACAATGGATGATCAATTTTCGAAGAAAATCATCTTCAGTGATGAGGCACATTTTCACCTCAGTGGATTCGTCAATAAACAGAATTGCCGCATTTGGGCGAATGGGAATCCAAGAGTGATTGTCGAAAAACCAATGCACCCACAAAGAGTGACTGTTTGGTGCGGTTTATGGGCTGGCGGCATCATCGGGCCGTATTCTTTTTACAAAATGAGGCTGGTCAGGCAGTTACTGTGAATGGTGTTCGCTATCGTGAGATGATAACGAACTTTTTATGGCCCGAATTGGAAGATATGGATGTGGACGATATGTGGTTTCAGCAGGACGGTGCCACTTGCAACACAGCTAACGAAACAATGGCTCTTTTGCGCAACAAATTCAATGGCGTAATGGCGATGCCAATTGGCCGCCAAGATCATGTGATTTGACACCGTTGGACTTTTTTCTTTGGGGTTATTTGAAAGAAAAGGTGTACGTCGATAAGCCAGCAACAATTCAAGAGCTAAAGGATGAGATAATTCGGCACATTAATGGCATAGAACCTCCATTATACCTCAGCATCATCGAAAATTTGGACCATCGGATGAAGGTGTGCCACCGAGGTCGCGGCGCCCATTTGGCCGATATTTTGTTCCATACATAATTGAGTAATACCAATATATCATAATAAAATAAAATTATAATAATTTCCTAAATAATTTGTGTTTTATTCAAAATCAACATCGGCCCTTAAAATTTTAACCACCCTTTATTATGACATATAATGGTAAGAGTCCTTTGAGAGTTTGATCTCTCTCAAATCTGGACTAAAACAAAGTATTTTTCTTATCATTTTCCATGAGCACACCCTAATATATGACTGAGTGAATTAAAAATGCCAGATTCCAAACACATTCTCAATGGAATCATGAATGCTTGTATGCTTGAATGTTTATATACTCACGTATATACAATTGGTTAGGGATAGAAATATGTGTAAGTGTATGTGAATACAGTTTATGTCTATGGATATTTACTTACGTGTTTGTTTCTTATTTTCATGCAATTTTGTTTCTTTTCTTTTGCTTCTTTGTTTCATCGTTGTAAAATGTTTACTAATAGACTATAATAACACTCTCAAAAGAAATTTCTTTTGAACCCCTCATTACTTGTACAAGGCAGTGAGCTTAGATTGACTTTATCCTTGGCATGGGTTATTGAGATGTATTGTAAAACTCACTTTCATATTTCTTGGCCAAAAAATGGTTTCGAATATCCCAAGGGCTTTGGGGATAACTTTTATAATATTTTTTTTTTTCATTATTGGTCATAGATAAAATGTAGTGTAGATTTAATTTTGTATTTTAAATTAAAAATCGTTTCTAGATTTATTTAGAAAAATGCATAACCACACCGAAAAACAAGTAAACTGTTTTATAGGAAGAATAAACTAACTCGTACGAAAATTGAACTAAATTTTGCTACACAGTGTTGTTAAAACAAGGAAAATTTAATGTCCTGTTGTACTTTTTAACTACAGTTCACGAAATTACATCCTCTTATAGAAGAAAATATTAACATATTGAATTTATGTGTACGACCATCGAATTTTATACTCACGTTTAGTTCATAAAATATTTGAGACATACTTAAAAAAACGAAAATTTCATTGGGCTATGGAAAATTTCGCAAAAAGTAATAAAAATTAACTACGAACAAATATTTTTTTTACAATAAAAATAAGTTAAATTTAACGTTAGTTTAACTACGGAAATTTTTCTGTGCAAAGAGAAAAGCCGAAACTCTATTTCTGTGCTGTTTGGGGTTCTCTCTACTTTACTATATTGATAAAAGGTTCTTCTAATTTCTGAGAATGGTTTTTAAAAGATTCAATTCAATAAAGGGATCGGATGAGCATGTGGAAGTCCGAAACAGTTGTATTCCCAACCATTTTGGATAACATTTGTACCTATCCATAACACCATAAAAAGTCAACAGTGATAGGCTAATCAATAAGCCATTATATTATTACATGTACTCCGGTAGGCTAAATGTACTTCGTACAATAACAGCCTCGAATGCATTTCATAGGTGATAAATTCATATTAAAATGTTTTCTATTTTGTTTTTTGATACATTCATGAATATTTATTGCTTCTCTTTTTTTTTGTGAAAAAAGATATTATTTATATGATTACCATGTTTTCCCCTTTGCTGTAGCCCGTAAAAAACGCATAGGTGCCTTAAACATTACAAAATTATTTCTCATAAATTGATTATACATTGATTAAATCAAATATTCAAATTGCATATCCATTAAATGTTATCCACACAAATGACTCGGTTTTTACAGCAAGGAAATAAATTTTTTTATGATAAAAAGAAGAGTATCAAGAGTGACAATAATGTTTATTTTTTTTTTTGTACTTTCAACGAAAGGACAATTTAACGATTCCTATCAGTCTGTTCGTATGTTTATTTTTTTTCGCTTTTTTGGACTCATCATAAATGAATTATGGAGAGTGCTTATGTATGGATTCGTAAAAAATTTTCGCCGTACCACCGGGTCTGCCTGTCACAAACAAAGGCTATTTATTATAACAAAATAACATTGGTCCTAGGAATTGTTTGGTTTGTTTCCTGCCTCCCTCTCTCACCCTCCTTTCGGTACTTCATGTTAAAACCAGAAAAGGATAAAAATGAAGGTTTATTGTTCACATTTCTCTAGAGAGTGAAATCTTTTAAGGAAGCAAACAAAAAAAAATGTGGAAGAGGAAATGTGGCAAAGAAAATGAAATTGTCCAAGGTGCAATCAATTTTATGACACTAGACATTTATGGTCTAATCAAAATAAATTTTCAAAGGCTTACAGAAGCTATGCGATGCGATTCTAAGAGTAAAGCGATAATAAAATATTCCTAACCATCTGGGTTTTACGGTAAGATTCAATTGCATCATTGTCCTATGGTAAATTGGAAACATAGCCATGACTGGGGAAATTGTCCAATATAATAAAGAGTTTTATGGAAAAATATTGTACAAATCAGACATGAACATATTCTCAGACAATATTTCAGTGAAGACAATATTTCAGTGAGGATTATATTGGATAACACAAATCTCGCTACTGGAATTACCTCAAAATCGTTGAATTTTCATTGATAATCTTTACATATAGAAGCTGAAAACAGATCATTTTCAAACAAATTTCAAGCAAGAACGATTTAAAGGCTAGGTCTATGTGATAGCTTTCATTTGCAAGGTTTTTTCTAATACCTTCTAAACGTAAGTATGCATATTAAAAATATTTGTAAATAGAAACCACCTTTGAGATCTAAATTGTATAAGTTTTTATAATTTTTTGCTTCCCTTAAACTCAAACCCCATAAATATATGTAACCTCTGCGGCCAATTTACTAAAAAATGTTTATTTGCTAACCGTATTTGATCTAAGCAGGTCAATTTAGTATATTCTTTTATAATTTTCAAAATTTTGAATTATTGATTTTGAAGCTCGGTCTTGTAATAGGAAGAAGTATTTTATCCAAGTCGAAACCCTAAGTTTGACCTATCGAAATAAATTAATTATTTTCCTCTAAACATCTTAGAGAACATTTTGAATTTGACTGAAACGAATATGAATATCTATTGTAATTTTGTAAGCATATTTAGTGTTGGTCTATTATTTATTTATTTTTTCTTCATAAATTCTAGTACAATAATTATTTTATGAAAGTATTCGTTATTAACATGAACGTACGACGTACATTAGGCCTATGGGGTGTATGATGAATTGCAATAAGCTAATAAGCCTATGAGGCGTATAATTATTTTGTGGGTTCAGGGGAGCGTATAATTTTTAAAAACATCCATATAGGAAGAGAATAATCCTACGTTGCACTGCGAATTCATGTAATTATTATTTTTATACCCTGCTCCACACTGTGGAACAGGGTATTATAAGTTAGTGCATATGTTTGCAACACCCAGAAGGAGACGAGATAGACACATGGTGTCTTTGGCAAAAATGCTCAGGGTGGGTTCCTGAGTCGATATAGCGATGTCCGTCTGTCCGTCTGTCCGTGAACACATTTTTGTAATCAAAGTCTAGGTCGCAGTTTTAGTCCAATCGACTTCAAATTTGGCACAAGTATGTGTTTTGGCTCAGAATAGATCCCTATTGATTTTGGAAGAAATCGGTTCAGATTTAGATATAGCTCCCATATATATATTTCGCCCGATATGGACTTATATGGCCCCAGAAGCCAGAATCTTACCCTAATTTGCTTAAAATTTTGCACAAGAAGAACAATTAGTACTATAGTCAAGTGTGCCAAATTTTATTGAAATCGGTTCAGATTTAGATATAGCTCCCATATATATCTTTCGCCCGATATGCACTAATATTGACCCAGCAGCCAGAGTTTTATACCGATTTGCTTGAAATATTGTATTAACATAACACTTAGTCGTATAGTCAAGTGTGCAAAATTTGATTGAAATCGGTTCAGATTTAGATATAGCTCCCATATATATCTTTCGCCCGATATGGACTTATATGGCCCCAGAAGCCAGATTTTTGGCCGAATTTGGTTGAAATTTTGCACTAGGAGTACAATTAGTAGTATAGTCAAGTGTGCAAAATTTGATTGAAATCGGTTCAGATTTAGATATAGCTCCCCTATATATCTTTCGCCCGATATGGACTAATATGGTCCTAAAAGCTAGAGTTTTGACCCAATTTGGTTGAAATTTTGCACAGGGAGTAGATTTAGCATTGTAGCTATGTATGCCAAATTTGGTTGAAGTCGATTCAGATTTAGATATAGCTCCCATATATATCTTTCGCCCGATATGCACTTATATGGACCCAGAAGCCAGAGTTTTATCCCGATTAGCTAGAAATTTTCCACAAGGAGTACAATTGGTAGTATAGTCATGTGTGCCAAATTTGAGTGAAATCGGTTCATATTTAGATATAGCTTCCATATATATTTTTCGCCCGATATGGACTTATATGGCCCCAGAAGCCCGAGTTTTGGCCCAATTTGGTTGAAATTTTGCACAGGGAGTAGATTTAGCATTCTAGCTATGCGTGCCAAATTTGATTGAAATCGGTTCAGATTTATATATAGCTCCCATATATAGCTTTCGCCCGATTTACACTCATATGACCACAGAGGCTAATGTTTTGCTCCGATTTAGTTGAAATGGAGTAGAATTAGCATTGTAGCTATGTCTGCCAAATTTGGTTGAAATCGGTTCAGATTTAGATATAGCTCCCATATATATGTTCTTCTGATTTCGACAAAAATGGTCAAAATACCAACATTTTCCTTGTAAAATCACCACTGCTTAGTCGAAAAGTTGTAAAGCTGACTCTAATTTTCCTAAACTTGTAATACATATATATCGAGCGATAAATCATAAATAAACTTTTGCGAAGTTTCCTTAAAATTGCTTCAGATTGAAATGTTTCCCATATTTTTTTACTAAAATTGTGTTCCACCCTAGTGCATTAGCCAACTTAAATTTTGAGTCTATAGATTTTGTAAAAGTCTATCAAATTCTGTCCAAATCGAATGATATTTAAATGTATGTATTTGGGACAAATCCTTGTATGTAGCACCCAACACATTTGACGGATGTGATATGGTAACGAAAATTTAGATCTACAAAGTGGTGCAGGGTATAATATAGTCGGCCCCGCCCGACTTTAGACTTTCCTTACTTGTTTATTTTATTTTCTACAGATTCGTGTAATTATAAACAGAAAACATATAAATATTAAATTCTAATTAAAATTTATTAAAAACCCATCAATTTTATTTATTTTCAGATCTAATCCATTTTTGGCAAAAAATCTTCTAAAATGACAATCAAAAACCTTGAAGCTTGAACTAGGGATTACTTAACTCTACAAACAATTAAACAAAAATCAAAAATTAACTTAATTCTTTGCAAATATTAACAAAACAACAATTGACAAAATCGAATCCCTACTAAAAGGTAAAAATGAAATTTCTGCACTGGGAAAAATTTCTACGAAACAAAAAATTTCACAACAAAAGTCGTACCAGAAATTCTCATGAAATCTACAAATAAATAACATTTTTTTTGTGTAACTTTACTAAATTGTCATCCACTAAACGAATGAATGGCTTTTCCATGTTTGTCAGATTCTCATCAAAACGGATATTAAATTTTCATCGGGCAAACACCTGCCAACGAGAAAAACAACAAAAGCCAATAGCAACAGCAATCACACAAGGATCCTTTTGGAAAAGCTAGCTTTCGTCTAAATGAAGTTAAAAATCTGTCAAGTGGGTAACTTGTTTTTGCTGCTGACAGCCTTTTTCATCTCTAGTAAATCTTTAAAATCTCTCATTGTTGTTGTTGCTGCTGCTGCCGAGGTCCTTAGTGCTGGCCATGGTGTCCCTGGCAATATTGAAGGGAAATTTGAACAAAGTCACCTGCAACAAAATCGTCAACAGACAAAGCTAACATCTGTATCCTCCGAAGTGGCGGCGGTGGGAAATCAAGGACCTTCATCCATTGATGCTGCTCTCATCAGAATCCCCATAAATAATGCATTCAACTCAACATTCGCGAACGACGACAGGTCACAAATCACAAATGTCCCAGTGAAAGTGAATAGAAATCAAACTGAAAAGCCAAAGACGAAGACAGAAACTTTGGGGGATTCATTGACAGATGTCGTTGATAACAATGTTGGACGAATGCATCCACAGCCAACAAGAGCAAGTGGAAAAAGGGCAATGTCTGTGTCACCAGCTGCATCATCAACACAACTGTCACAAGCAAGATACGTGACGGCTTTAATGAAACGTAGTCTACAGTACCAGGACCACCAACACAATGGGGGAAACCAAAATGGCTTTGTGCCTCAATCAAAGCACGATAAACGATACCATGAACACCAGCCGGAGTCAGAATCAGAGGCACATCAAGATTTTCAATCCCATCAAAAAGCTTTGTATTCCACTCAATCATCAACATTATCGGAGACATTCTCTGACTCTTCATATTTTCGACACCAGCAGCAGCAAACAAAGGCACTCATGAAACGAAGTACCAATGTTACATCTAATCTTCCTAACCAGATACCATACCAATCAGACCACCACCACCATAAAGCAACAACAAAGGATTATGGACGTGTAGCCATACTGATGCCATCTCATCTACTCCATCGAATGCATGTGCAACAGGGTTTTTATGATTTTCTGGAATTCTTCCAAGTCAATTTGGACAATGTCACTGTTGATTTCATAGCTGATGATGGTAAGTTTTGCGTTTTCTTATGTAGTTGAGTGGAGTTGTTTGGTAGCATGAGAGTTTTTCTCAGTTTATATTAGGGTAGGTCGACTGTGATTAGTAAAACGAAATATCGACGATAGGCAATGGTGTAATAACATATATTTGATTCATGTTGTTGGGTATTTAAGATTCGGCCCGGCCGAACTTACTGCTGTAACATATATACTTGTTTATATATATTCTTAAAAATTATTATTTCTCAGTCTTAAGCTGAGTACTATGTTCAGTTTTCAAGCTGAAAACCAGCTTGTTTTCACGGTTACTTTTTTTACTTATTTAATTTAGAAATATAAAATTATTTGCAATCAATTGCTTGGATCTTCCCCGTCCATTATTTGCCAAGACGTGATCAAAATATAATCGTCTTCATACATATATTTGTACTTTTATTTTAGTGTTTTGGTGAAAAAAAAACCGAACATGGTACTCACCTTTAGTTTAAATTTACATCGAACATATGGTGAAAAAAGGGATACTTAATTTTTTGATATCTTGTCAAAGGAAAGGAAAGTGGAGGTTTTTTCTTTTGACTAGATAACTTTTTTAAGTATACTCAAAAAGTTAAATTCTCTAATCGCAACCAAAGATTATAAACTTGAGGGAGATAGAAAATTGGCTTGCGTCATACCAAATGTTGCATATACCTTGTTAGTTCAATACATGTTTGTAATCTTTTAGTTGTTTTTCATTTTTAGTTTTTAAATGAAAATTTTATTTTTCTTAGTGAAAAATGTTAAATTTTAGGCAACAACAAAATAAACTACATTTTCCCCTTTATGGAAATTTATTTCGTGCACTTAATTTCTTTTTATTTGCATTTTAATGCTATGTCAATAATTGTCGAATACGCGTTTGATTCGAGTATTAAACTAATCTGATAAATGGTTCGATCTCCTCAGTAGCTAATTTCCTATCTTCCTACAATTTATAATCTTTGACCGCAACGGCCTGTCAGTTTTTTTCGTTGAAATATGACTGAATAAGTAGCCTAATTTTTGATACATCCACTTTACTTTCCGTTGGCCGTTTCTTGAAAGCTCAACTTTGGTTGTCCGGTTGACTTTAAATTTGCTCGGTAAGGAGACAGTATTCTTGAGAAGATCTTAACTTTTTCAATGTATATGAATTTCATATTTTAATATTATATTTTTTGTGTTGAGAAATGAAGTCTATTGAAAACTTAATTTTTGCTAAAAGTTTTAATCGAACGTAAAAGGCAGCCTTACTAGTTCAAAATTTGTAAGCAATTCAAATTAAATGGAAGTTTTGTTGAGGAATGTGCTTCTGCTGGAGATATATATATAAAAAGTTTTTCACTTCAACTACTTGGTAAATTTTTGCTGGTTAAATCATGACAAACTTGAATCAAATATACCTTAAGTTATTTTAGTTCCACTCCATACGAACGAATCTTCTCGTGACGATTTTGAGTTTCACAAAAAAATTGTCACTTTTTAATGTGTATTAGTCGTTTTTTTGTAAGTATACCCTAGAAAAAACAATTCAAATTAACGGAAAATTTTAAAATAGATTCTCAATATGCAACTGATTTAATCCTGGTAAGGAATAGTGACTATAAGATTCCCAACTTTGAAGCATAATCAACAGTGTAGTACAGAGTGAAATTCTAGGATTTTGACTTCATGAATTATTCATTGAAATGAAGAAATTCGTTAATCGGAAAATATCGCATCCATAGGACATAGAAAAAATTTCATTGTACTTATAATAATTCCATTTTTGCAGTGTTTTCAAATCGATTGTAATACAATGGACCATGTGGTGGTAAACACAATAATAAGAAAATCTTCTTTGGAAATGGAATTTATTATTCTTGTTAATTGGTAATAAGAAAAACAATCCCAAAACTTGATTACAAGCTGAGAATTCTCTACCCAAAATAAACGATACCACTTGGCAAATAGCAACCTCCCCATAGACTATGCAAATTTGTAATCCAAAGAAAAACTTCATAGCTAAGAGAAAAGGAATTGGAAGTACCGAATACCAATTCAATTTTTTTAGTTGTTGATTTTCATAAATTTTTTCTTCTTGTCGGGATAAAAGAAAAATCTATTACCAACATAAATAAATAATATTGTCAACGATGACTACCACTGAAGATATTTTTTCGTAATCTTTGTTATTTGTTTGCTTTCGTATTGTCGCTGTGCCTGTGGTCAAATAACTTGGCATATAAATGGGAAAAATATTTTTTTCATTACCACAATGATTTATGTTCGCAAAAGAGAACATACGAAACAAATTGTTTTGGCAAATATTCAAATTATTCGAGGTATAAGTGTAGATCCGTTTCGTGGAAATCATCAAGATTAAAAGAAAATTCATTCACATAAATATGAAGTTGAAGCGAAATAAAAAAAGGCTTTTTTGATACAGCAATTATTTTCTCAATCATCAAAATTTTTTCGAAAAAAAAATAAAATTTAACTACAAACAAATAGATGGTTTTCTGAAGAGTACTGCATCATCAGAAAAATCCTGTTGAATATTTCACTAATTTAAAAGTGAACCTCAAATTGTAGTGCTTATATAAATATTGACAATAATTCACAATCACAATAATTCTTGAACCAACATTTTTGAATTTTTCCCAATTCCTACTCTTATCCCCAAGTATTATATTCCATTAGGAGGTGCTTTGTTTATTTTTGATTTAGCTGGAAGGTGATGGTTTTCTTTTTTTTTTAAATTGAAATTTAAAATTTATCTTTTCGTTGTCATCATTTTGTCCATCATCATCATCATCACTGCCATAGGGGACAAAGATACTTTTGGGTTCAGCTGATGTCGCTGCTGCTGGTTGAGGTTTGTTGTTCCAAATTGATAGCAATCGATAAAAATTTATCCTCAAGCATTAAGCGGGTGAGTTAGTGAAGTTTGTGTATTTATTTTTGCTTTCTCTGATTGTTGATTGCCGTCACAAAGGTTGTGGTGGTTTGGTAATACAATGTGATTAGTCCCAGTGTCAAATATATTATTCTCCTCAAAATCATCAAATTTTCAAATTACAAACCATGTAGTTTTTTAAATGAGATGATCATTCTCACTGAAAAGACTTTAATAATTTAAAAGTCTGATAAAATTTCCTAATTGATGAAAACCGTTAAATCTCAAAGACTGATATCTTCCAATAAACTGAATTAAAAAATTAGCTACTCGACTGAAGCATTCGTGTTTTTACGTTTTTAAAAAAGAAATTCATTAAGTTTTTGTTCATTATATAATGAATTCTCCTAAAATTAGCTACAATTTCTTCTATGAGCAAAAAACATAAAATTTGCTTAACATTTTGGCTCAAAGGATTCTTCTTCGTAACGTATTGCAACAAAAAAATGCATAAATCTATTATAAGTAATTTAACTTATAACTGGCAATATTTATATAAGAGGAAATTTTGTTTAACTAAGGTCAACAAGGCCTTAATAGTTCTGAATAATTATTTAAAATTAATGAAATCGTCTTTAAATTTGTTGACTTTTTGTATCTTGACTACATAGCAAACCAAAAATAACATACATAAAAAATATCAAATACATGAGATATTTCCCAATACACTTTTTTAAAAATGTTTTTTACTTGAAACATAGTATTATTTCTATTTGAAGTCGAGTCTGAATTTGGAAATAAAGGATTTAATAGGACATGAATAAAAAAGCTTCTTCCTAGAATTAAGTACACAAAATTCACATTTAAACAAGTATACACGGCCGAAAGTTCGGCCAGGCCGAATCTTATGTACCCTTCACCATGGATTGCATAGAAACTTGTACTAAAGACTGTCATACACAATCGAATTACTTGGGTTGCGGTAACACTTGCCGATGGCAAGGTATCTTAAAACTTCTTAACACCGTGTTCTTAATTATAAGTTAGTCCATACGGGGTATATATGTTAAACAAAAAAAGGCCGATTAAATACGTAAATAATTCAGTTTGACAAAATTTTCTTTAGAAATAAAATTTTGACAAAATTTTCTATAGAAATAAAATTTTGACAAAATTTTCTATAGAAATAAAATTTTGACAAAATTTTCTATAGAAATAAAATTTTGACAAAATTTTCTATAGAAATAAAATTTTGACAACATTTTCTATAGAAATAAAATCATGACAAAATTTTGTATAGTAATAAAATTTTGACAAAATTTTCTATAGTAATAAAATTTTGACAAAATTTTCTATAGAAATAAGATTTTGGTAGATTATTTTTGGGGATCGGCTATATATAACTATAGACTGATATAGACCAATTTTGGCATGGTTGTTAGCGGCCATATACAAGCGTAATTTACCAAATTTCACCACGTAAAAAATTTCAACCGGGTCGGATTAATTTTGCTCCTCCAATAGCTCCGGAGGTCAAATCTGGGGATCGGTTTATATGGGGCTACATATAATTATGGACCGATATGGACCAATTCCTGCATGGTTGTCAGAGACCATATACTAACACCACGTACCAAATTTCAAACGAATTGGATGAATTTTGCTCATCCATGAGGCTCGGGAGGTCAAATCTGGAAATGGGTTTATATGAGGGTTATATATAATTATGGACCGATGTGAACCAATTTTTGCATGGTTGTGAGATACCATATACTAAAACCCTGTACCAAATTTCAACCGGATCGGATGAATTGTGCTCCTCCAAGAGGCTCCGCAAGCCAAATCTGTGCGTCGGTTTACGGGCTATACGTAAAAGTTATCCGATATGGCCCATTTGCAATATCATCGGACCTACATCAATAGCAACTACTTGTGCCAAGTTTCAAGTCGATAGCTTGTTTCTTTCGGAAGTTAGCGTGATTTCAACAGACGGACGGACGGACATGCTTAGATCTACTCAGAATTTCACCACGACTCAGAATATATATACTTTATGGTGTCTTAGAGCAATATTTCGATGTGTTACAAACGGAATGACAAAGCTAATATACCCCCAATCCTATGGTGGAGGGTATAAAAATTGAATTGTGTCTTAAAGGTATCCTTACTTCAATTCTCCGCTTCTTTGGCTCGAAATCAATACCAATAGTTTTGGTATAAGGACAAAATCAGTAGAACTGGGAATGCGTTTTCTTCAGTGTATTAATTATATCTCATGGTTATAACGAAATAAAATAAATAAGGATTGCTATAGGGTATCATGTAAACCAATCCCTCGAATTTTAAACATTCTTCTTTGCTTATACCTGGAAAGGCTCAATTAAAATGGTGACGACATGTGAAAGAACATTTTCTATATTTTTCTTATTATTTCTCATATGGCTGTGACTTAAAGTAAGCATAGTATTGTATTCCTTTTCAATGATATACATTTACATAATAAAAAATGTATGATACGATATTCAAAAGTGAATCTAATGTGAATATATCTCTTCCTTGTAGCCCTAGATGTTTTTGAATTAAATGAAACGCAATTTGCTTTTGTTTTATAAAAAACATATTTCAAATATTATTTTCTTCTCTAGATAAACTGAGAGTGAATGGAAATTCCAAGAAGAATAATTCTATGAGATTCTGGTTGGGAGAATCAATTACGAAAAGTTAACATTTCGCTGTCAACTTTTAGTAATACCAAATTAGGAAAACAAATATAATGATATAGCAATACTAATATCTCTTTATTTCGTATCTCTTACATTTACCGCGTTATATAAAAAAAAAGTTTACAGAACATACATATGTAGCTAAGCCTTTACGCTATTTGAACTATAGGAGTATAAATTCTCTACAACGTCCAGAGTTATAGACTGTCAATCCATTGTGGTACCACAGGGCGTGAACTTCTTTCTTGTCACTGAGTCTTGTCCGATTCCATATTTAACTCAATGACAAAGGACCTCCTCTTTATAGACGAGCCCGAACGGCGTTTCATATGAAACCATATAGAGAAGCTTTGAAACACTCACAACATTCAACATCATTTTTAAGAGGGCATACTCCACCGTTGAAAAACTTTTTGGTATTCCGTCGAATCTAAGATTGAACCCATGACCCTTTGTATGCAAGGCGGACATGATAACCATTGAAGCACGATGGCTCCCATGGCATGGTCAAACTAGGACATACTTTTGGTTCTAAAATGTATTTAGTATTCAAAAAAGTTTATTTTTATACCCTCTACCATAGGATTAACTTTGTCATTCCGTTTGTAACACATCGAAATATTGGTCTAAGACCCCATAAAGTATAAATATATATATTCTGGGTCGTAGTGAAATTCTGCGTCGATCTAGATATGTCCGCTCGTCCGTCTGTCTGGCTGTCCGTCCGTCTTTCGATAAGCAATTTCCATTAACTATAACTCAATCTCATTTTCGAAAAGGTAAGGCCCATTGATCCCGCCCGAGCATAATCCATACTAAATAGTCAGACAAAGAAGATGAAGAGCGTTTACCATTCCTTCACAGAATATATTCAAATCATTATTCGATTTCAACTCCTGAGAAGAGTTTTTAAATTCCAATCTTTACTCTCTGAAGCGGTTTTTTACAACAATCCTCCCCACTGACGACGCTACCAATATGATTATAAAGAGCTGTAAATACAGCATAAATGTATTATCAAGCTGTCAGTTACTGTGTGACATATTCGCCACTTAAGGTGGAATTAAGGACGCGTTAATGCGTCCGTTGATTGAAGAGTTGAATTTTCTCTTTGAAAGCAACAGTTTTGTTGGAGTGCTTCAAATTGAAAAATATCAATTCACGGATTAACGCATGATATGTAACTCAACCTTTACATACCATGCGGTCATGCGTGAGTACGTTTTATGCTATTGTCAAAAAAAAAACTTAAAATGTGGGAACAACTATTATTTGAGTTACACGACAAAAGTAACGTATGCATATGACGCATAAAGTTGACGAACTTTTAACTTTTAAATGCGTCTGGTGCGTTAAACAACATTAAACAAAATGTAAACAAATCAAGAAACGAAAAACAAACTAAAATATGGACGAGGAATTATTGATTGAAGTTAAAAAATACAAAGTCCTATACATTAAAAAGTGCGTGGAATATAAAAACACAATAAAAAGCGCAGAGGCAAGGAATGTAATCAGTAAATTCAATGATGTTCCGACGCATGGTGTGTAACTCATTCGTCAACGCATTCGAATACAACGTACGCACGCATGGCCGCATGCTATGTAATTCCGCCTTTAGAATATTTCATGTCATCTAGCTTGAATTTTACTTAAACTATATGTCATTCATTTAAAATGTGTTTATGTTTCAAAATAAAAAGAGATTTTGAGTAAAAACTCCCCTTTTTTATGTGGCCTAAGCTAAATTCTTAACAAAGTTTTCTGTTTTTCCTTCCAAGAATTTCTGATACAGTCATATGCTTTTATGTAGCATTTGATGGACTAATCATTTTTAAATATAATTTCCTAAATAATTTATAATTTCATTAGAAAAAAATAGGAAAAAGAGCCTTTACTTGGCATATTTTCGAGAAAAAAAATCTCAGTCAGTAATCCTTGCATCATTTAAGAATCTTATTGTTGTAGGGAGAAATTCTCAGCCGCCAAAAGGCCAAGTATTAACGGATGTCTGTAATTAAAGGCCTTTCAATGCTAAATTAACAAAAAAGTAAATCTTCGTATTTACAGCATATTCTTTGAAACGCGATATTAAAAATACTTTGGGCATAGCAAAGCGGTTCAAAAGCTTCCACGAAATCCAACTCACGCCTCTGTATCAAAGAAAGCAAAAGAAAATATCGTATGAAGAGATTATGGAAAGGGCATAAAAAAGTCATGAAGACATGAAAGAAAAAAATTGTGCAAAGATTTATAATTAAAAAAGGATTTAAAAGCGAAAAAGGAAAACGAGATAAGATTTCATGAGAAAAATTCACAACTTTGTCTTTTGGGCAAAAAAGAAATCACGTTGAAAATAAGAAGATATTAGGAAAATTGCTGAGGCTCTGGGCACATTTCATCATCTAATAATTTCTTTTATAGATTTCCTATCCCTGTTGTTTCTTATTTGTTTTCATTTGACTTGTTTTTTTTTTGTCCATTCTATTTAATAGATTTAACAACTTTCATCAAGTTATTAGAGCAACCCAATTACATGACGGTGGTAAAGACCTTAAATACTGGCATTAATCTCGACAACAATGATGATGATAATGATGGTGATGACCTTCATGAAGGAGTTCTGGCAAAGCCACAACCGCAAGGCAGACAAGGCAAACAATCAGCCCCCATAAAGGATAGTAAAAATGGAAAAGGTACTTTCTCTGTGCAGAACAAAGACGCCAATCCCCATAATGATGCCAAAGCAGACATGGCTGATGATAATGTCAGAAAAGGTTCTGAGGATTTGTCAAACGAGGAGAAGGAACAAAGCCAGAAAAAGCGCTTGGAGAAGCAACAGCAGAAATCCCTCAACATTGGATACTGCCATTTGGCTAAAGCCCTGCAAAGAGATTTTAATAAAACCGTTTTATTTTGGCCCTGTCCCCACATGAAGGTAAGTGAAGGATGAAAATGAAAATTTACCAAAAAGATGGCTGATTATATAAAAAAAGACAATATTTTCATTCTCTCATCCAGCATGTCTTGCTGGCAGTAACTAAGGATATGACAATAACAACAATGTTTATAGTAGCTCGAAACTGGTTAAAGAATATTTTGTAGCAATTTAAATTTTAAATGGTTCTGAGAATAAAATCTCATAAAATAAGAATATTTCACTGATGTGAACAGCATAAATAAAAGGGAGTTAAGATTAGCCGCTCCATAGCTCATACAGCTTCGCTGGGGTTTTAAATACATATACACACAGTTTAAAAAAATCTATATTCGTACACAAAAAATAATGGAATGCTGAATTTATTATAAACAACACTGCGCCATCTATCGACTGATTTTTGTATTTATGAATCAACAGGTAGCTTCCCAACTAAGATAAGTCATCTATTTATGGTTCTACATGGACATCAGATTTCATATGAAACTCGTAATGAGTATAAAAATTTGAGGATTTGGAAATCATTATCAGGATTCCTTTCTATTCTTCCCCATTGTAAAATTGTACTTTTTATATTAAACGGAAAAATTAGTGTACAATTTACTCCTTTATGAAAATTTGGTTAGGATTTGATTTTCAATAATAGATTGCAATAATTTGTTTTAAATTGATACAAACCTTGTATTAGTATTTTTTTTTTTTTTTCAAAATAATCTAAACACAAATATATCTCTAACTTTTTCTATTTCCATACCCCCTAATGGAAATGTTAATATAGACCCTTACCCTTTCACAAAAAAAAAAAATACAATACAAATAAATGGAATCTATCGACTTAATCAGAACGAAAATAATAATAAACAAAATGACTATTTAGGCCCGAACACAAATTGAATCGTAAATTCCTTCAACTATTCAATTCAGTCAAGAGACTCAAACCTACCAAGACGAATGATTTAGACTGAATTGAAATAAGTTTTTCTCCAACTTTAGGTGAAAAATGTACTGGCCAAAGGGTTTTGACTTACGTCATTTACATTTATTTCTATTCACAGGTTCCTAGCTTTACAAACATAGCCCAGAAATACCTTAAGTGTGTGTGTCAGTTTGTTTTATTTCAATCTCATTCAATTCATTCGTATTTTATTTTTAGTCTCTAGGACAGTTGCTTGTGTGGGTGTATGTTTTGGAAGTGCGTAGGTTTATAAGGGTGACTCGAAGTTCCCTCCGAAGTTCGGATGTTCAAGTGTAATTCACTATGGGTTTAGTGAACTTCTCTCTTATCACTGAGCGCTGCCCGATTCCATGTTAAGCTCAATGACAAGGGACCTCCTTTTTATAGCCGAGTCCGAACGGCGTTCCACATTCCAGTGAAACCACTTTGAGAAGCTTTGAAACCCTCAGAAATGTCTCCAGCATTACTGAGGTGGGATAATCCACCGCTGACTTGAACTTTTTGGTGTTCGGTCGTAGCAGGAATCGAACCCATGACCTTGTGTATGCAAGGCGGGCATGCTAACCATTGCACCACGGTGACTTACCTAACATATACATAACTTTTTTCTCTAATATATACCACGTACGGACTAACTCACAATTTAGAAAACGATGTTAAGAAGTTTTAAGATACCTTGCCATCGGTAAGTATTACCACAACGCAAGTAATTCGATTGTGGATGACAGAAGTTTATACGCAATCCATGGTGAAGGGTACATAAGATTCGGCATGGCCGAACTTACGGCCGTATATACTTGTTTTTACTTTTTATAGATTTTCTACTCTTTTTATTTTTTAGTTAATATCCCAAACATAAACTTTCACTTAAAACGGTCTACGTGCAGGCTTTCTAAGACTTGTCCAAAAGGATGGGGGGATCCCAGAATGCATTTTTTGCTGGGTTATAGTGTGGACCTGGAAACAAGCGATTACCAGCAGTTACTTTGCATGGTGAACAATTTTGCTAATGAAAAGTTCGCTTACGCAAGGTCTTGTGAAAATCGATGGTCTTATTTTAATTGCCAATAGAAATGAAAGCTTCTATCAAAGAGGTATAGAGAAATTACCTTTGAAGTGGCAACAAGTTATCAAAAATATGGCGTACATTAAAGTTAAATCGGATCATTCTAATTGTAATTAAAGTCTTCAATTTCATGTAAACATTATGGATTATTTTTACTAATACCGATAAATATTTAAAAAAAAATTTTAATGAGTCTAAAATATCTCTACTCGATTTATTGGGCAGAATATTGGTCTATATAAACCGAATTTAGAACATCTCTTACGGCCATTTCCATGTAGATTCGTTAAGCTTTAACTGGCAGTTAACATAAAGTAAATTGCAAATATCTTCTCTGCAATTAATTTATCTGAAATATTTTCAGGAGTTAAGTTCCAAACTGGCATATGGAATAAATAGGCAAGATGACAAATCTGTCCATAGTACGATTTAAAAGTTCGTTAGTCAACGTCGCACTAACGAAGCTTCATGACAATGGGGGAAATAGTGGGAATAAAATAACCCCATTGGAATTACTCAAAAAAAGTTTAATCCAAAAATAATCACTTTTAGAATTTGGTATTGATCCAAACACGTGAATCTTAAATTATCTTATTTGTAAGAAACAAGATCATTTAAGATTTACACCGACCCACCTTAATGTTTATATATGTTTAAATATGGGTGCTAGTTCTCTTCTCTCTACGATTATACAATGAAGCAAATCACTTTCATTTGTGTTTGTGGTTGATATGTCTCGGGTCATCATCGCTCTAGGACTTATGCTCGTTATACTTGTCTGCTTTTTCTGTTTGCCAGTGTGACTCCTGACTTATTTACACACACACACACCACCACCAATATGGGATGGCTTGAATCTTTTGAATTCAAGCAAACTAGTGGTGCATCAATTTAATATACCAAGAAAGAAACTCTTGTGTTAAGTTTGTGAGAAAAAATGAACTCAATTTGCTAACCAGCTCAGTCTCATTCATTCGTCCTTTCATTCAATCGCAGTTATTTTTATTCCCTTTGCAAAGCTTGAAGTTCAACGAAGAATCAAAGGTTGTGCTTGAATTATACTATGAAGTATGCTCTTATAACCCATATTCAGTTGAATTTAATTCACATACTTTTTGGCTAAAAGATTTCTGCGAAATGAAGAAATGGCTATGGTTTGATAGTTCAGCATCCTTAAGAGAATATAATGAGAATTGACATTTAAATCAGATTTTTACACAGAAATTAAATGGTATTCTGGGGTACACCATCGAGGTGCAAAAGATTAAGAGTTGTTGGTCCATAATACCGGCTGCTTTTTAAGAATGACTTTGCGCAAATGACACATCTCGACATTGAAACTAACATTACGACGAATGGATTTTGGCAATATAGTTAAATTAATATGTTTTCCTATATATCGCCCACAGCAATAACACCAACTTTATCTAAGTTATTGGACTTAATAGCTTCTGCAGTACATCACTAAGTCTTGATTTTTCAATAGGAGCTAAAAAGTTTTCCAAGAAAGGCAATGTAAGCAAATGTAATTTACCTGTCTGAAATGTCTAAACTCCTATAAATATTTCTTTTCTTCTCTGCTTTCGATAGTGTTAATTTATACTCTAAAGGCATTTACTACATCACAAACTAACTCAGAAGATTCTTCATTCATTCTTAGTTGATAACGATTTGCAACAATCCTAGAGGGCAAACTCTATGGGGTAAAGGGAACAAATGACAATGTCGCCAAAGGACTTCTGTGATACCATTGAGCAACAACTTTGAGTAGCTTTACGTCCCCACTATCCCTTTTGCTCGCATTGCATATTGTCTTGATGCAAAAAAAAAAAGTTGAAATGGTAATAACCAGAAGGAGATGTTGACTCATTCATTGTTGAAATGAGACTCTTAAATGGACTTTTATAATAGCGGCATTAACTTTTGCCCCAGCTTATGGTTGTAAGGTTTGTGAGTCTTTTAATAAGATGTCCTTTAAATAGCTAGTAAAATGTGGTGGAATTATTTTCTTTATATATTCATTGGAAAAAGTGCCAAATTGGCTTTATTATTTTTTGCTAAAACTCACACAAGAGGTTTGTGAGAGGCAAATATTTAAAAGCGCAAAAATATTTTTACTGTTTATTTATTTTTTATTAGTAATATGGCAAACATTTTGCAAAAAAAAAAAACATTATGATTGATTACATCGCTTAAAAGCATTAAATTTCACTTGCTGAAATTGTGTGGCTCGCTATTGTGTCCTTTCACAATTAGAAATCCAATCAAGGTTTTTAAAAGGGAGGCTAAGAAGGGACCCATAATGAAAGCTAACAATGTGTCAATTTATTTTTGCTATTGAAAATGCAAAAATAAAATAATAAAAAACTCAACTAAATCTTTTGTAGAAGCAAGTCCTCGTAATTGCGGTAATAGTACCACAGAAGCATATTACTATTCAGCAGAAGATTTAAAATTTATTATGAAAAAAATCTTCAATAAAAAATATTATTTTAGTTGGATTCTATAACCAGTAAAGAGGGAGTAAAGTTAAGTTGTGTTTCAAGAATAAAACAAATATTTTTGGATTGGCAACATGTAACATGTTTGTGGTAATCATATTATTTTCTAGAAAATTATGTGTCTAATTTCGGCAAGTATTTTACGATTGACAAAAACAACATCTTTGTAAAATGTTCCATGTTCCCCGTCCAAAAATAACATTTTGCTCTAGAAACATGTTTGAGATGATCGTATGCCTTCTATGTGTGCGGTTAGGGAATTTTCGGACAAATCAGTGGTGTAGCATATAAAAATGATCAAACTCATATTTGGACCAGAAAGTCTAAGAGCATTATATATGTCCAGCAAAATAATTTGGAAGTTGTTCTAAAGGCACAACTTTAAAACCACTTCTAAAAATGTTCCCCCAAAGATGTTCTTTATTTTAACTACACGGGGAGCCACCGTGGTGCAATGGTTAGTATGCCCGCCTTGCATACACAAGGTCGTGGGTTCGATACCTGCTTCGACTGAAGACCAAAAAGTTTTTTCAGCAGTGGATTATACCACCACAGTAATGCTGGTGACATTTCTGAGGGTTTCACTGCAATGTTGAGCGCCGTTCGGCTATAAAAAGGAGGTCTCTTGTCATTGGAATCGGGCAGCACTCAGTGATAAGAGAGATATTCCTTATTTTAATTACACGGGGAGCCACCGTGGTGCAATAGTTAGTATGCCCGCCTTGCATACACAAGGTCGTGGGTTCGATTCCTGCTTAGGCCGAACACCAAAAAGTTTTTCAGCGGTGGATTATCCCACCACAGTAATGCTGGTGACATTTCTGAGGGTTTCAAAGCTTATCTAAGTGGTTTTACTGCAATGTGGAACGCCGTTCGGCTATAAAAAGGAGGTTCCTTGACTTTGAGCTTAACATAGAATCGGGCAGCACTCAGTGATAAGAGAGAAGTTCACCAATGTGGTATCACAATGGACTGAATAGTCTAAGTGAGCCTGATACATCGGGCTGGCACCTAACCTAACTACACAGGAAGTTATTTTAATTAAATTTTGTATAACTCACTTTTTTCATATTTTGATGGGTACACCCAGAGAAGCAATATGATCACCTCAACCATGTTTCGAGAGCAACATTTTATTTTTGGACGGAGACATTTTATTTTTGGATGGAATTTTCTCAAAAAAACAACATTTTTGCTCCAAAAATGTTCAATGGTCACCGTCCAAAAATAACATTTTGTTCTTAAAACATGTTTGAGGTGATCATATTCCTTCTCTGAGTGTAATTTTAATTTTTTCGTTTCAAATAGATTAAAAATAGAGTAAGAATTAATAAAATGGCACCTAACCTCACAGAACGTTATTTTAATTAAATTTTTTACAATTCACTTTTTTCATATTTTGATGGGTATACCCAGAGAAGCAATATGATCACCTCAACCATGTTTCGAGAGCAACATTTTATTTTTGGACGGAGAACATGTAACATTTTTGCGGCAACCATGTTATTTTCTCAAAAAGCATATGCCTGATTTCGGCAACCATGTATATGTTTGCCGAGAAAACAACATTTTCGCGACAAAAATGTTCAATGGTCACCGTCCGAAAAAAACATTTTGTTCTTAAAACATGTTTGAGGTGATCATATTCCTTCTCTGCGTGTAATTTTAATTTTTTCGCTTCAAATAGATTCAACATAGAGTAAGATTTAATAAAATGGGACAAATTATTAAAATGTTGTCGAATTTTTGAAAATATTTGAGATCAAACGTTTCACACAAGCATTAGAAAGTATTAAAAATCATAAAAACCTATAAAAATTATTTATTTGGCAAAATATTACAAAATTTTTTAATTAACATCCAAAACACTGAATTCAGATCACACCCTTTTGAAATGGTGGACACCCGTCCTATTACAAACCCGTGTTCTATTCATCGCTTTTGCGTCAATTTAGCATCACTTCCGGATCCAAAAAAAAAAACATTTTCACTACTTTTTTGGCGACGCTCTTTTTGCTGGGTGGTTAGCACACTTTTACAGTATATAGAAATTGTAAAAGTTTCAATCAGTATAATAGAGATTGTAAAGAGGTTTAATAGGTCGACTTTTTCAAATTTTGTAGAATTTTCGAAAAGTTTTGGAAAAAGTCAATTTTTTTGCTTCTTCGAATTTTTCGAAAATTTTTGAAAAAGTTGACTTTTGTGATTGTTGAAAAATCGGGTTTTGACGTCGCGAAATCCGGTTTTTTATATGTAGTATAAAAACCCCCTTTCAATTCGAATGTCTATTAGTACATTTTGGCCACTATAAAAGTTCATTAATCGAACTTGACTCGATTTTGAAAAATCCAAAATTGCAATTTGATTTTCGACTTTTGTATTCCCACAGTTTAAAGTTCCTATATCTGTTTGTAAACTGTTTTGTTATAATCAGAACATCTTTACATATTTTCATAAAATTACAAAAGAAAAACGTGCATTTTTGGAGGCTCTCTAATGCCACTTTTGCACACAATCGACTTTTGACGTCGCGACTTTCGACTTTTTAATAAGTTGTCAATATAAAACCCGCTTCAATTCAAAGTCGACTTTTCGATTTTTTCATTAAAAATTGAGTAGTCGATTTTTGTCAGTATCAAAAGTCGATTTAACTATTTCGGCCAGTATAAGAAATCAAATTGTACAAAAAAAAAAAATATTTTTACTTAATAGTGCAAAAAATTACTTTTTGTTACAAAAATGTATCAAATTACCTATAGTTAGTTCAGTGTAAGGCTCCTTTCCTCTATTGCACTATAGTCGTCTGGATATGAAATGACACTTTCATCAAAGCACAAAAGTACATTGTGCACTTTTTGTGGCTCTTTAATGCCACCAGCGATAACAATTCACGATGAGCGCCATTTATGTTTAGAAACTAAATGGTCATTTTTTTGGTTAGCGATGTTTATAGTGGAAACTTTGTAGGGGTACTCGTGTTGTTATTCCTTTGTAGGGTGTAATGCCATGAACGACCATTCACTTTCAAGTACCTTCACCAGTTGCTTATCACATTGGCTAAGATTGAATAATTTCAAACATTCCAAAGACTTTCTACGACAACATAAACCATTAAGAGCAAAATTTAATTAAGCATTAATGCGATAGAACGCATAACCATTTATAAAATGGCTTATGAAGGTCTATAGTGAACATGGCATTTGGTTTATGGAGAATGTCAGCAATATTCGCGTAAACAATTATGGATAGGAAGAAGCCTAAATAGTTTGAACTCAAACAATGAAGTGCTTGTCAAAGGATAAGCTAATAAAGTACTCATATTTTAATTTTGCACCACATAGAATATTAATTAATCAAATATCGAGGATATAAATAATTCTATACTCAAAGAAAATCCAGTTCAAATACAAATATTTTTATCTATTTCAATGACCAAAGCATAGTCTGCGGAAATAAGATTGAACTCATGCCATAATTAACATGAGAAAGCATAATTTTCAAGTACGCGTACCAAAGCACAAAGACTAATGTTTATTTAATTTGATTTCTAGGTTCAAAAGACTTCTTTTATATGTTCCATTTTTCCATTTTAATTTTTACTTAATTTTGTTCCATAAAAGCGTATGTTTCATTACTATTTAACGAGAAACAGTCGATTTTAATATATCATATCTCTCATATACAATTTTTCTTATATATCATAGCCACCATATCATTTATAGCAACCACTGCATTTCTTTGCTTTAAGCCAAGAAATATAATAAATGACATTAAAAAAAAAACATGCTCTACAAGTAATGAAGACAGATAAGCCGCCTCCGTAACCAAAACATTTATTTCAACAGATATCATGAATCTTCTGCTTGGCCATAGTTATGATGCTGTCTCTTAAGAGGAATTCAACTTAGTTATCATTCAAATAATCTCATAACATTGAACAAAGTTGCCAGAGGGATTGGAAATCATCTTCATGGAAGAAAAACGTCATAAACATAGTAAAATTTCTACTCCAATGGTCACCTTTTCCCCATATTTTTTTACCAGAGAAAAAAAGTCTAACAAACTTACTAAGAGGAATCTTTCAAGACAAAACCTGAAGAAGTGGAGAGAGAGAGAGACCAACACAAGTGTACTTCGTTGCCAAGGACTCAACAACGAGAGAATACTTTTTTTAATGGACTCTCGAGTATAAAAAATGCACAGAAAAAACATACGTGCTTTATGTCAAAATTAAGAATTATGGCATTATGTATGTGTATTCATATGCATGCACACACATACACATATTCTCTAACATTCCCCCACATATATATATGAATATGAAAGGACTTACTTTGAATGTAGGATAAATAGAAGATATTTGGTATTCCCTAACAAATCCTTGACATCTACTTGGGGTACATTCAAATGCTAATATTTTCTTCTACAATGAAAATTTCATAAAAATCTCACATTCCACGAGTATATGCTGTTAGAAGGCAATCAGCTATTGCAACTGTCATGTGGGCTGTGCATATTAATAATCTGCCCTAGATTTACACTCTCCAAAAAAGAATCTTCGAATAAATTTCCAAAAATGTATTCACATTTATGAATGGAAATCTTAATTGTATTTTAAGCATGGCTTTTGGGAGTGATTGCATAGAAATAATGAAAATCCATAATACATATGAGAAGAAAAATATATAAAAGAAAATTTGGAATGGGATGAATTTTATATGAGTAGCTCCAAGTTAGGGTAGTTATAGTGGCAGTCCTTTATTTTGAAGGCATTTCCTTTGTTTTTGACTTGTTTCTCTTATCAATATGTGCGGCCAGATTTTATTTTTAGACGAATGGCAGTGGCAGAATGAACACGGATTCTTCCAAATAGTAAAAAAGAACATCTGCATTCACATTTTTTTTTTCAATATTTTGTATGTTTTATTTAACAAATAGTGGTTGTATCTTAAGAGATACATGCGTACTGTAAATAAGTTTTTGTTTATAAATTAACAATTTAATTTTAGTAGAAAATAGAGATATTTTTATGTTTTGGAAGAAACAAACAATTTCGTAGAATTTGGTCAAATTTAAATCGTAAGATTTTTTTCTGGTTGTATCTTAAAACAACAAACTTTTGTTATTGATTTTTGTTTCAATTAAAAAAAATTTTGAATCCATGAAATGTAATTTAATTGAATATCTTTTAAAACTCAATTAAAATGTTAATTGGGATCATTTTCGTCGTATTTTTTTTTCTGTGAAGAAATGCTAAAATGAAATTTAAATTAACTTTCTTCGTAGAAATGGACTGAATAGTCTAAGTGAGCCTGAATCTTAATCGGGCTGCCACTTTAACCTTAACCTACTTCGTAGAAAAGAATTGGAACAAATCAATATTGGAGCATATTATGGGAGCAGCTTTTGTAAACACATAATCTCATAGACCATACTACATTTCATTTTACTTGTTTTCCGGGTCCATTGAATATATTATTAATGCAGATTTTACTCAACTACTTTTGGGATTTTTAGATAAGCATAAACAAAATCCACCCTTAACTGATGTTATTCACTATCATCCACATCTACATATGCAAAAATATCGAAAATTGTTGTACTTTTGATCTTATCAAGTATATCCGGATTTATCGAGATAAATACCATTCACTTTGGCTGTTTGTGCTACATGACAGTGGCAAACCCCTTTGGGGCACGCAACTATCCATTCGCCACACATACAGTCCCCTACATATATGGACCGAAGTTGATACAACTCCTCACCATTCACTATCATTAGCGTGATGGTAATGCTCTTGTAATCGTTCACATTAATCCCCTTTACCAGAAGTGGTTTTCCAGTGGCAAGCATACAACTACACAGTCATGCTTCATCCAACACACCAACACCCACACCCACACCCTCTGCTAATGCAAATGTAATGGTGTGGTTATATTGATGTTAGTAACTGCGACTAAAGTTTATGTTTTATGACTAGCTTTAGATGAAGATGTTTTTGTGTAAGTGAGTGTGCGTGCGTGTGTCTGAAGAAGAGAGAAGAGGGAGAGTAATTTTGTTTTTTATTTGGCCATACAAAACGTCAAAGTGCAACTTGATGATGCTACATACAATGTTGCCATTGCTGGCCATGTTAATGTTGCTGTAGCAGATGTTCCCTAGTTGGTCAATATATCAAAAACATAATATTAGAAGGGGTCATTTATTTTTAAATTAATTTTTAAAATGAGTTTTAACTCATACGAAAGTTGAGATTTTAACAAATTTCACCATAAATTATGTATTCATCGCCTAAGATACCTCTCGTAAAAGCCGGTAAAAATGAATAATTCTTTTAGAAACTTCTCCGACTATAACAACACGCATTTTTGTCGCTATTGAGCTTAACATAGAATCGGGCAGAACTCATTGATAAAAGAGAAGCTCATAACTTGTGGTATCACAATGGACGTAAATATTTAGTCTATGTTAGCCTAAAATATGGGGCTGCCACTAGAGGTCTGCATCAAATAACTTTTCACTACATGCATGCAATTCGCTGTCGAATATAGTACATACACTGTCTTTCTCTCAGAGCGCAAGTAGTGAAGTGAAGAGAACACTTGCTAGTCAAATACCACCAAGTACTTATCCGAAACAATATGTGTTCCGAAAAAAAGGAACAATAAAAATGTAAGTACTTGAGAAAAAGTACAACATGGATTCTCTTCACTTCACGTGGTACCACAAGTATTTCTCAGTTATGTGTGAAGCAAAACTTTCCATTATTATTAATCATAGATATGTATGTATGTCACATATTTCATATATTTATGTATGTCACACGTTTACCCCTTACGTTTGCCGTTCTTTATATCAATCCGAAAACATATATTATGGAGAGTAACTGTTTTCTTGTATTTGTGAAACTGCACGTGGTACTTGGAGTACTCTATGAAGTTTTGTTCTCGCAACATACTCGACGTGATCACTCTGAGTACACTTCAATAAGAGAGAAAGAGGAATATGTGTTTGTTGGTAGTGAAGACATCAGAGTAGCGACAAGAAGTTACTCGTGGCTTTTGTTGTTCATTAAAAGGTGTACCAATTGTTTTGCAACTCTCTCAAATAGATGTACTCATTTAGCAAGTACACGTGTACTCTGCATTTACAAATGGAATTGTGCAGACCTCTAGCTGCCACCATACCTCACCTAACCTAGCAAACCTTGTCTGAGTACTTATGTACTTTTCAATAAGTTTTTTATTTACACAAAAGAACAACAAAAAGTCTGGATTAATACGGGTTGATTGCAATTCATTGTTAGTAAGTAATGCACAAAAAAAATATCATCAAAATTTTTCCAATTAAAACTTTAATAGAATTTTACAAAATATTCAATTTAAAATTTTATTGGTTCAACAAATTTTTTTAATTGAGACAAAATTCAATCATAAAAATTAATTATATCAATTATCTTTTTTAATTGGGACAATTAATTTTTTTAATGACTTTGGTAATTGATATTATCATTTCTGTGATTGAAGACATTTCAATTAATTTTTATTGGATCAAAAAATTTCGTGATTGAAGATAAAAATGTTTTTTCTGTGTGGTTAAAGCGGTCATGATTTTATCATTTTTTTCCATGGGAGGGTGTAAACTCGTGAAGTGCAGTTAAAAAGTACACCGGGGTATTACATTTTCCTGATTTTAAAAAATAGGCAGAATTAATAGACCGAGAACTATTTCTTTACCCAATCAAGCCTCGAATGTCCATCTGTTCACTTGATAGAAGTCTAAGCATACATATCAATCAGCCTTTATCGGCATTAATTTCGACCAGGCATATTTGGTGGTAGATTAAAGTTATCATTCCATGCACCCCTGCTAGTTTAGCATATAAAAGTCCTTTATGATTTCATTTTGACCCACTTGACTAAATCGATAAATTTTATGGTCAAATGGTCATAAAATCAACAACACTTTCAGTTACATTCTCACCAAAACCTCTTCACTTTTTCCGTATAATAAGCTTTCGAACATGTTGTGTCTCTGACATGGATAAGGGGGAATATCGTGTGAAATGAATTTCAATTTAACATCAAATTAAATGCTACCCTCCCGGGTAGGGGAGTCGGGAAACGATGTCATTGTGGCATTATTTTAAAGTAATAAAACACTTTGCATTTAAAATAAATCGCCCACTCCATACATGACTTGGAGCAAATATTCACACATACAAGAGCAAGCGACAACTTCCGGTAAGTGTTCGTTATGCTGGACACGCAACTGGAAAAGCAACAATTTCTCTTCATATCCTCTTACAGTTGGTGTTGGTGATTTGCAGTGTTTTTTTTTGTTTTATTTTCAACAGTTATTCTCTACCGTTTTCCTGGAATAAAAATCCATAACACGTGAGGAAAATATTTGATGACTTTAGTCTGAGAGGAGGTCAAGAAGGGCGCGAGGTAGAATTTTCTTCAATAAGGACAGAAAAAAAGACATGATTAGTACTCAAACAACATGAGAGCGAATGCAAAGTCCACCATAGGGAATAGTGGGAAAGACCCAAAGACTTCCCCTACGACTGTCTGGATACATTAGAAATATAAGGCTTGTTGTAGACGATGGTCAAAAGAGGCACATTTCAACTTTGGCTCAAGTACCATCCTATGAACCACGTAAGTGGTTAAAGGAATCCTCGAAATTTTTGTCCTACCAGAACATCAATAGAGCCACAAGAGTTCATTTCATCTAACTTGGGAGATAACCTCCCTGATGACGTTCATAATGGTGGTGGTGACTTTATAGCACGTAACGACTTTGCCGCACTAAACACGTCTTTTTCTGATAACATTTACGAGGGGGGGAGGGCTCTTGTTGAGGCAGTAGACTTGCTTGGCGTTTAATGGCTGCCTGCAGCATGTCGCGCTTAATGAATGCTAAATCAGTTCCATCTGTGTTCATTTGGAAGAAAATTACATTAAAACATAACTTTTCACATTTCGTTCGTGGTGAGATGTTCATCACATAGTGCGATGGACAGTGAAGTTAATTGCTAAAGTAAAAAAAAATAAATTCGTAAATATTTATGTTCAGGCTGTTAAGAAACAAATGGCGTGGTACGACGACTTAATGCCACCTGAAAAAAAAAATCATTTTGTGACCTATCATTTAAATCTGATGTAATAATTCAATGGACTTTTAGGTATGAGTCTCCTCATGTTAAAATAAATTGAATAAATCAAACATTTTTTATTCATTTATAATTGCAATGAATTTGATAAAAAAAAATATTGTGGAGCAATGACACATTTGCCTACAAGCTATTTCCTATACCATAAAGGCCGATAAGCAACTCAAACGAAATTCCCATTAAACACAAAAGAAATTCATTTTGTTAATGAAAAAGAAATTCATTTTATTTGCGTACATTCCACGAGGCGTTGTTACAGATTGTAACAATTCACTCCTATGAGAAATATGTGGAAGAAATGCCTTTTACAGATTAATGTCGAAAGATCTGAGAATACTGCCGAATGTCTTGAATGTCCGTCCTTCCTCATCTTCATGAGTATAAAATGAAAATTTGCGATATGATTTTTGTATCTGAGCTACATAAGATCTTCGTTTTCCAGGATAGTTAATATATACCAAACTTACAATGAAACATTAGTTAAAAATCATACTGAAATATAGGGGTATGTTCTGTTATTCGAAATCGCAAATCGCAAAATTTTCGTTTGGCGATATTTTCTTAACCCTAAAACATACAAATTAAAATTTTGGCAAATTAGTTATCTTTAATAAGAATTTCAAAAATAAAGTGAATTTAAATGCGATAGCACGTACATTTTTTTTAATTTTTTAAGCATCTATTAGATTTGTTTATTAATTTTTTTTAATTAAAATTTATTTAAATTAAAATACCCAAAAACCCATATAAAACAAAAAAGTGCAAAATATTAATTTGGACTCAAAGGAGAATGTATCCATCAAGGTTTTGGATATTGAATTTGATATAAAAAATATTAAATGGATTTTAATCTCTTATTTCAAATATAAAAGGTTAATCTTGAATTAAAAGTATATAAGCAAATACATGTAGTTTCTGTTCATCCTAATATATTTTTATTTATCTATATTATTTATGACTTATCTATAAAAACACATTTAAATTATTTTATTATTATTCTATAGAAATTCTATAGAAATTTATATTGGCAAAAATCGATTAAAATTGCATCACACCGCAGTTCATATGCTGAATGTACAAGGGCATCGTATATTGGTATTTCATTTGGATTTTTGCACAAAGCTTATTTATAATTAGTTTAAGTTTCATACTCAGACTATAATGGAGATTAATATGCAATTTTAATTAATATTTATAAGTGTATGTAATTAAATAAATTGATAGATAGTTGAACGATAACATTGACCACTTCAATATAGATATTTTGCATTTCAATAGTTTCTAACTGCGTTAAGTGTAAACCAAAAATAAGAATTAGCCAAAAAAAAAAAAAATGTGGAACGCCGTTCGGACTCGGCTATAAAAAGGAGATCCCTTGTCATTGAGTCTAACATGGAATCGGGCAGAACTCTGTGATAAGAGAGAAGTTCACCACTGTGGTATCACAATAGACTGAATAGTCTAAGTGAGCCTGATACATCAGGCTGCCACATAACCTAACCTAACCTAAGGCCATGACCTATGCTAGTGACATTTTTCACATTAAAATTTCAAGAACGGAAGCAAACCTCAAATGGTTGTGATCGTCGGTGTACACAATATCGTTTTTTCCTGATTTAATCACGAAATTAATGGATCCAATTAATTTTTTAATTGAAATGTCTTCAATCACAGTTTTAATTGGGCATAGAAAAATAATAATTGATTTCATTAGCAAATTTACATTAAGTTTTTAATTGATTTAATTAAACATTTGATAAAATTAATTTTCTAATTGAAAACAAAATTATTTTCAATAACTTTCTTAACTGACTTTTTAGTTTGTTTAAAATCTTGATCGTTTAAAATAAATTTTTATTAAAATTAAAAAAAATCCATAATTTTTTATCTGACTTAGTTTTCCGAATTTGATTAAAAAGTTAGTTTTTTAATCGAAAAGTTTTAAGAGTCAATCAACTTTTTAATTGTAAATATTTCCTTAATTTTTTCTGTGTGAACTTTTAAAGTTTCGTTGTCACCTTGAGCAGTATTTATTCCTTTCTCTTTATTTAAAAATAACGAATTTCTTAATTAAGATGAGCATTAAGTTCGAGTCAAGCCTCTAAAATCGAAAATATATCTGTAAAAGTTGAATAAATTATACTTTTTTTTTGGCACATTTTATTATAACTTGGTGCCAAATGATCCATAGGTCTCTTTTCTTTAACATACATTATTACAGATAAGTAACCGTGAACAAATGTCTGTTTAATGCGATCTTAATACCGGCCTTAATTTTCCCAAATTAATTCAGCGAATTTAATTTCTTATTGATTCAATTGAACTTAAAATGTCACATTTCCAACACCATATGGTAGCATTAGACAATTCCAGCGAAATTTATTAACAAAATACAAAAGTACTTTGTCGACTGCCCATTTACTGAAAACCCGAATGGAAAACTTTGAACATAACCCATCTTCACTAGTGGAAGATATAAACATTGCTCGCCACATCATCATCAGAAACGTACATAAATCATATTTCCATTC
The DNA here is from genome assembly GCF_050003625.1 of Haematobia irritans. NCBI lineage: Eukaryota > Metazoa > Arthropoda > Insecta > Diptera > Muscidae > Haematobia > Haematobia irritans. The sequence continues at coordinate 3,482,459 of NC_134397.1, forward strand.
AAGAGAAAGAGAAAAATATGAATTTCCAAAAATGTGAACATAAGAGCACCATTAAATTGTCATTCGATTATTGTTATGTGTCTGAGAAGTTTCTGGCATTTTGTGTGACAACATCACAATGTTCACAATGTCTTTTCTATGTAGTAACAGTGTTCCCAATGGACTTTGTTGTTGGCACATCCATTTCGGCCATCAGCATGGTGAACACTGCGAACGATGGTGGTACTGGTGATGGTGTCACAAAACACTTTCATTTTCAATATTGTACCCGAAATGGATAATTGAATGGCTGTGAGGAAGAAAAAAAACAAACACACATTCGTATACATATGTGAACCTTCAATCACTGAATTCCACATATACACATGAATTGTGGCCTCATTGAAGGACAAAGAGATCAATCAATTCATTGATTGTCAATGTGGTGCTACATTCTGTTGTTGTCTTCGCACATGAGTACTCAGACATGAGCACTCACGATAAGTGTAGTGTAACCGCATAAGTGTATAAAAACCATAGTAGGGTTCTGCAATGCCTGTTGCTCACACACATGAACATTCACTCATACATATTTATAAGCCATTTTCTCTCTGGGGGAATGGTGGTGGTGGAGTTTGAACTGTGTACCACATTTAACACATCAAAAACGATTGATGATACAAGCCCACTTAAACACCACTAACAATTTTACAGAAAAACTGAAACTGTCATTTCAAATGTTAACTCACCCAAATGCATATAAGCCCCATTACAATATACAAATATGTCATAATGGCAGCTTTTAAAATATTTATTTAAGTACTCAAGTAATACCCTCACTCACACATACAAATTTTGTGGTTGCACTGATTAAAATCACAGCCACAGAATATGAAGGAGAGTAATTTAAACGAAAACATTACCACCAGTTGATTTCGAAGAGGAAAAAAACCCGGATACACATTTAACATCGATTCTTGTGTGGTGTAATATCGAATAATTTCATTACGCCAATATTTCAGTAATTGCAGTCTGGTCAGAATGTGGTAAAACAGTAATGGAGGTATTTAAGCAAATAAATGTTGTTGGTTTTTTTTCTCTCCATAGGAAGGATATAGGATAAATGAGGCAAAATATTTATTGCAAACGTATGTGGGCTTGTGTCTTATCAGCAGGTTGATTTTATTTTTAGGAATTGCTTTCATTCAGGGAAATATCCATTTTATGTTCTCTAAGCAGAATAATGAGAATCCAAATATAACATAATCAAGACCATAAAAACATTGTGGACTCCAAAAGAAGACAAGTTTTTGAATCATTATTTTTCAGTCAGTTCGATTAGTATAATTGCATTTAGACAGAGTAGAAGAGCGATGGTTGAAGAAACCTAGCCAAGCAAACAGAACTCCCTAGCTACAGGTAATGCGTAAATAATGAATATAGAACTAGTTCCGCCCATTGTATATGTCAGGCTCACCAGTAATTGAAAAAATGAGTCATTTCACGAATTCTATAGAATATTCATAATATATTTTTTTTTTTTTAAATTGGGAAAATTACTTGCTCGTTTCAGTTAGATAGTTTTTTTTCCACAATCGATTCCACTAACACAATGTGAGCCCTCGGAATAGGTTCTAAGAAAAACCATATAGCTTCAAACAATCCATTATTTCAATGCGTCGGTAAAACTAAGGAAAATATATCAGAGGACAGTTTTAGTTAGAAAGGATTAGCAAACAACATACGCTGAGTTCTCACAAAATTTAGTTTTAAGTTAAATATATTATTTTTTATGTTAGGTTTTTATAATTTTTCGTAAAAATACTAATTTTTGCCAACTAAAGAATTAAAAAAAAAAAACATAAAGCCAATAGCTGTATGTTAACTTAAAATTGCTAGGGTCATAGTCGTTTCTATGGAACTAGAAATGGGGGTCATACATAGGACACAGATCTGATCGTTTACGGGTAGTGTATGAGAGAGGCCATTTGTTTTCACCAATAACAAGTACATGAGGGAGGCAATTAGTTTCCCCACAATGGTAAGCCCATGATAAATTCGACACTTTTCTTCCTTAAAATTAACCGAGAGCGAAACTACTTCTGTGTACTTTGGAATCAGCGTTTCTACATGTTCGGAACTAGTCGCATCTCTTTGAGGGTAGTGTTATGCTACAGGAAGGTTAGCTTTTGTAGGCTTACTATTGGCCCGTCCACATTCACAGAGAAGGGTTGTTAATATTTTATCATTGTTGTATTTTTTACTTGTTAAGGCGCTTATATCCACAAATCTTTAATAGTGACTTTTTCCTACACTAAAAAAAAGTATACATGAATTTAAAACTTTCGACTTCCCTTAAGGATTTTGGTATTGATTCCGAGCCAAAGATGTCGCTTTTTAAAAACTTGAATCTAGGCTCTATAAATTTAAAATTAGGATTCTGATCTCAGTTATCGATTTTTCGTTAAAAAAAAAAACAATAGGGTTATTAACTTTCTTTAAATTTAAATTTATTTATTTCAAAGGTACTTGTTCTAAATATTGTGTAAATTGCGTATCCTAAAGCAATCTTTCATATTAGGCCAATATTTTTTTCAGTGGACATTGTTTTCACAAACATGTTGTTGTTTTAATTGTTTACATTAAAATTAAATACCTAGGATGACTTAACTAAATGCTCCTCAAGTATTTGGTGTTAAGAAATTTTAAAATGCAAAATTTTAAAATCGGATTAAATGTATGACTAACCAAATTTCTTGGCGAGTGATCGCTTTAAGTCAGTCGAGTAAACACCTTAGGGTGCCTGTAAATAGACCCCAGGATCACCTAGACACTACCCCTAAATAAGTAATAATCTAGAACTGTTATGTCTACCAATATTTCCACATTCACAAATGACAGATTTTTTACTAGTTTTTTTCCCATCCCACTGTATGCTGGTAGCTAAAGGGTGTCCGCATCTCTTAAATAAAAAACATACCTGGGTTATTTTTATACTTTTCTTCATACAAATTGAAATTTTATTTTTAGAATTTCTTACTTTGTTATTGCTTGTACACTGGTAGAAAAACTTCGTTATATTAACGAAATGTGTCATTGAAAATAAGCCAATGAAACAAATTCGTTGATATAACGAAGATTTTCGTTATTACAATGAATTTTCTTTTAATCAACGAAAAGTTTCGTACTATTAGCGAATTTTTTCATTGCCGCAATGAAAAGGTGTCATTATATCAATGAAATAGTTTCGTTGGCTCAATTTTAATTAAATTTTCTTTGTGTGTAGTCATAATTGAGATAATTTATAGAAAAATATTTACAAAAAATTAGATCCTTAACAATTTAGCCAAATTGTGTTTATCGTGCAAAATACAAATCTAATTTAATTTACATGTCGGCAAATATTTGACATTGTTGCTTATTATAGCACTTTTTGCATAAGAAGATGCAGAGGAAAGAGTAAACGTGATTTCAACATGAGCAGGAATTTCTTTGGTAAACAAAAAAATAAAAATAAATTTTACCATTTATCCCCCTCTATCCAATGGGGTTCAAAGTAGTCCTGAAATACTTACGAAACGAAAGGAAGAAAATAGGAAAACATACATATTTAGATTGCAAAACTTTTACAATTTCCCTCCCCATTCGTAGAAATTTTCCAACATTTTCTTACTGATTCATTCATTTATTTCTATTTGCCTTTATGATTCTGTCCATGATGTTTACCAGTTCCCTCTTTGGTACTTGAAACTCTGTACTTGAATATTGTTGGTATAGGTGTTCCATTTCCCATGTATTTGTGAAATATTTTTCCATATTTTCATAAAAATTTATTCAAATGTTAATAATTCATATTTACCTAGAGCAAAATAACGACAAACAGCAAAGCAAAGCAGAAATACCTATATCCCTTAACGAAGAAAAAGTTTTCTTCTGAGATTTTCACTTAATAAATGAAAACGAAATCTCAAAATCCTTACATGACATATGAAAATATTTTAGCGACACTTAACATTTAGGTTGATGAATTCATGTTTTTGTGAACTTCATGAATGAAAGCTTTATATATTAACTTGCAAATCTGGGATATGGAGTTGGAGATTTTATTCGCTCCCCTGGGGAAAATATTTTTCTACTCAGAAAAATTTTGGCAACTGGAAGAAAAGACATATATAAAGCGATCCTAGATGAATTATTATGTAGTAAATAGTGTTGTAGTTTATTCAAAGAAGCCGAAAATTCACTACCATACCTAACAGAGAGTACAATTACAAAATTTTGAAGAATTACGATTTAAATGTTGTAACCGAACATATGTTTTTATATATATTTCTAAGTGAAAACCCTATGTCAAATTGCAAATTATGAAACTAATGTGTGTGTATGGGAAAAAGAAAGACTAAAGTTTCGTCATTTATGCGATCAGTATAAAAATTGTAATTGCTGGAAACCTCTCAAAAATGTTGGCTCTGTAGGTTAAATGAAAGAAAATATATAGTCATAAAAAATAAGTACAACAAATATATAACAATTTAATCTGGAATTACTTCCTTTATTATGATCTCAATAGTCTAACTTGCAATGTAAAATCTTAAATTTATCCACAATTTAATTCATATTTCAGCTAAAATATTTAATTTCCCCCCTATATACCAGGGTTGAATTCACTCCAATTAAGGCAGCTCTCAGTTATGAAAAAATCATTACATATTAAAAATTTAGAAAACATAATTGATGATGCGAATGTATATTGTGCAGTAGATTGAAATATTATTAATGATTAATAAGCCTAAGGCTCTAATACAACATCAGTCATCCACTTTATCAAAAGTCAAATATTTGTGCCCCACCCTCCGATGCTTTGAAATAAATACCCAAAATCCTTTAATTGTGATTTTAAATGAAAACAATTGATGATGGTTATTAATAGCTTCGGCATTTTATAGATAAGCTCATGTTTGCAATATTCAAGCGAATAGAATCCAAAAGGCATTAATAAGATTCAATGCACAATCCAGCAAATACTTCCATGTACACAGCTTCAATACCCATCGAAGACAAACATTTAAATGAGTTCGCAGAAAATCCTTTCATTTATCCTCAATCGTCTTTAATGCTGCCATTGCTGTAGACATTTGTTAAATCCGACAAAATGAAAATCAACACCATCAAGTGTTGGCCCACACGCCTCACTATCACGATTCGCGAAGGTGTTTTTAATAGCCATTCGTTGGTGGGTTTGTGTGTGTGTGCGTGTGAAAGATGTGTTTGAGTTTTCGATGTTCCCTCGTTCACATTGCAATAAAACACTCATCGTACCTGTGGCATTCATTTCATCCATCCGTTTTCACTTTGTTAAAATCCAAAAAACAAAAAAAAAACTGCTCATACCATCCTCTCACTTTGCCTTGAGCTTCCAAAACATCCGTTTCCGTTGTACGATGATGTGACGATTCGTGATGTGAGTATGTATACAGGAAGACGAGGTAATTGTTCGAACGAGTATTGTTGCATTGGATTTGTTGTTGATCACCAGCTACACATTGTTAAGAAGGATTCAATCTTTTTTCTTTTTTATTCCATTCTATTTTGCCTCATTAGTATTTGCAGGTGTGTGGGTGTGTGTTTTGAGAACAAATACCAAGGTGTGTCTTTTGTGTATATGGTATCGATAAGGTTTCGTTTGCCAATAGAAATGTAATATTTACAATAAAAATATTGAAAAATACGAAAAATTTTGATTTTTTTTAATAAAGGGTGGGTAAAATTTCAAGGGCCGATGTTGATTTTGAATAAAACACAAACTATTTAGGAAATTATTGTAATTTTATTTCATTATGATATATTGGTATTACTCAATTATGTATGGAACAAAATATCGGCCAAATGGGCGCCGCGACCTCGGTGGCACACCTTCATCCGATGGTCCAAATTTTCGATGACGCTGAGGCATAATGGAGGTTCTATGCCGTTAATGTGCCGAATTATCTCATCCTTTAGCTCTTGAATTGTTGCTGGCTTATCGACGTACACCATTTCTTTCAAATAACCCCAAAGAAAAAAGTCCAACGGTGTCAAATCACATGATCTTGGCGGCCAATTGACATCGCCATCACGTGAGATAACACGGCCATTGAATTTGTTGCGCAAAAGAGCCATTGTTTCGTTAGCTGTGTGGCAAGTGGCACCGTCCTGCTGAAACCACATATCGTCCACATCCATATCTTACAATTCGGGCCATAAAAAGTTCGTTAACTGCCTGACTGGCCTCATTTTGGAAAAATACGGTCCGATGATGCTGCCAACCCATAAACCGCACCAAAAGTCACTCTTTGTGGGTGGATTGGTTTTTCGATAATCACTCTTGGATTATCATTCACCCAAATGCGGCAATTGTGTTTATTGACGAATCCACTGAGATGAAAATGTGCCTCATCACTGAAGATGATTTTCTTCGAAAACTGATCATCCACTGTTGCCATTTCTTGGAACCATTTAACACGTTGTTGGATTGTGTATCTCTCCATGGTTCAAATTGAGTAAGTCTGAAATAGTGAAATGTCAAATAAAATTCGGAAAAAACTTGGCGTTTAGGTGTGGTTCACATTCAACATCGGCCCTTACAATTTAACCACCCTTTTTTACCAAATGTGGCAAATCCCTTCCATAAATTCAATTGTCTAGATTATATTTTAAATGTTAGTAAATTATGCAATTTATAATCATGAATTCAAGTCAATACTATATTAATTTATATGTCGAAATAAACCAAAACTTTTGGCTGAATTGGTTTTATTTGAAGGGTTCGTCTCTCTTAAATATTAGGTTAGAAAAATTCCTAAAACATTGGACACCTACACAATAAATCACCAGAAAATTCTTTGTGGTAAACAACATCGATTCATTTCCTCTGAAAACCTTAATTTGGGCAGATTTCCTTTCTTAAATTAATCATAAGACATGATTATTATTTTTGTTTTAATTTTTGTAGCGAAAATATTTTTCAAAAAGTCGAATTACCCTAGTATACGAATACAAGTTCATATGAATGAAATGTAACTGCCACGTAGGTAAATAAATATCGTTCACGTATACAATTTGTATGAGTGATAACGACAAACGAGCATTACGTTTTAAGGATCCATATGCTCATCATTCAAACAATTGACAGATTTACGCTAATTTCTCAAAAGAAATCCCTGACGTGATAATAACATCGTTCTCACATAAGTAGAAAACACGCCAAAGAGATATTGGCGTAAGTCATCATCATGGGAATAGGCAATTTTCGATATAGGTAAAATAAATTGCCTAGTTGCTTTGATATTCTGGAAATCAGGCTATTATTTAAGATGATTTGCGAAATTTTAATGCTACATAATGGGCGATTCTTATACATAAAATTTTGTTCATGTTACAAAAAACAATTTAAAGAAATTGTAAAGCTTTCTAACTAACCCATCTTCCACCATTTTATACTACAAATTCTTTGCCATTATTTGGCCTGTCAAGTACACATGTGGCTCTAAAGAAGGATATGGATGGGATAGACGGACAGACATGGTAGATGAACTTTGTCAAGTTGATATTTGAAGTTAGTTCCGTTGGTAGCACTTGCTTAGCAGCTTTCAAAAGTAAACATTTTCCCGTATTTGACATAAATATCAAAGGGCTTAGCTTTCAAAGGTACTCGATTCTTGGAAATGGAAAAATAAAATAAAGTAAGATTTTTGGTAAAAGACAAGAAATAGGCCTACATTTTAATCTTTGATCTGAGTTTCCTTGTGAACACATGCCACAGTCACAGCTGTGTCTTTTCACCTTTTTGTTTAGCATCAGTTAAGATTTCTGTGAAATCCTTAGAGACTAAAAGGTTCTACAATTTGGAAGGAAGTTATGTGACATATGTGGGTTTACCCCAAGCCCTGTGGCATCAACAGTTCATTAAACACAAATGCAAATCATGTCTAGAGGACTCTAACAGTGTGATTTGAATATCATTTTGCTGTATTCCAATGGTGAATGAATAAAGGGCTTTGATAGTTCACTTAGAATCACGTATACTTTAGTCCCATATATTTAATAACTAAGTCTGTATGAAAAATCTTTAAATTGTTTTGCTTTGGTCATTTATTTTATCAATCTATTGCTCCGAAAGTAACACCAAGAAGAAGTCCTACTTATTTTTTATTATTTTTAAACCACAAAATCGTATACCGTATATTGGATCGGATATTGAGAGGTTTTATCCTCAACGCTAAGTTTTTCCAAATACATCAAAAAATTTCGGATAGCCAAAGTTATGGTAGTTAGTTATATGTGTAGCAATTAGAGCTCGACCGATGAATCGACATTCGGCAAAAAATTGGTAATCGGCCACGAAACGGCATCTCACGATTGCCACACGACCCAAAGAATGTACCGAAATTTGGAGCAAATGTTACCAAACAAAGAAATCTTCTTTTGTCAAAATTTTATTTCTATTTGCTCAGTATTTTATATCTATAGAAATTTTAGTCCAAATCTTATTTTTATAGTAAATTTTCTCAATCTTTTATTTTTTAGTAAATTTTGTTAAAATTTTATTAATGAAGAAGTTCTGCCAACATTTGCTTTTTTTAGAAAATTTTTATCAAAATGTATTTTTTTTATAGAAAATTATGTCAAAATTTTATTTGTATAGAAAAGTTTGTCAACTTTTTATTTCTATAGAAAATTTTGTCAAAATTTTATTTTCATAGAAAATTTTGTCAAAATTTTATTTTCATAGAAACTTTTGTCAAAATTTTATTTTTATACAAGTTTTTTTTCAAAATTTTATTTTTATAGAAAATTTTGTCAACATTTTATTTTTATAGAAAATTTTGTTAAAATTTTATTTTTATAGAAAATTTTGTTAAAATTTTATTTTTATAGAAAATTTTTTAAAAATATTATTTTTATAGAAAATTTTGTCAACATTTTATTTAATTTTATAAAAAATTTGTCAAAATTTCAGTTTTATACAAAATTTTAGATTTTTTAGATTTTTTTATAGATTTTTTTTTTTAATTTTATTTTTATAGAAAAATTCGTCAAAATTTTATTTTTATCGAATATTTTGCCAACTCTTTATTTCTGGAGAAATTTTTGTCAAAATTTTATTTTTATCGAATATTTTGCCAAATCTTTATTTCTGTAGAAAATTTGGTTAAAATTTTATTTTTATAGAAAATTTTGTTAAAATTTTATTTTTATAGAAAAATTTGTAAAATTTTTTTTTTTATAGAAAATTTTGTCAACATTTTATTTAATTTTATAGAAAATTTGCCAAAATTTTAGTTTTATAGAAAATTTTAGATTTTTTAGATTTTTTTAAATTTTATTTTTATAGAAAAATTCGTCAAAATTTTATTTTTATCGAATATTTTGCCAAATCTTTATTTCTGTAGAAATTTTTGTCAAAATTTTATTTTTATACATTTTTTTTTCAAAATTGTATTTTTATAGAAAATTTTGTCAATTTTTTGTTTTTATAGAAAATTGTGTTAAAATTTTATTTTAATAGAAAATTTTATTTTTAAAGAAAATTTTGTTAAAATTTTATTTTTATACAATTTTTTTTCAAAATTTTACTTTTATAGAAAATTTTGTCAAAATTTTATTTTTATAGAAAATTTTGTCAAAAATTTATTTTTATAGAAAATTTTGTCAAAATTTTATTTTTATACAATTTTTTTTTCAAAATTTTATTTTTATAGAAAATTTTGTCAACATTTTATTTTTATAGAAAATTTTATTAAAATTTTATTTTTATAGAAAATTTTGTTAAAATTTTATTTTTATAGAAAATTTTGTAAACATTTTATTTTTATTCGTTTTGTTTGTTATTGTTGGTTTCTCTTCAATCATTATTGTTGTTTTTGATTTCAGCTTAAAACCATGCATTGACTAAACTACAAGTGTAGCTTAACCAACAGAGGAAAATAATGTTTGTCAAATTTATTTAGGCAAAGCCCTATACACTGCAAGATGGTTGGATTTATTTAGGCAATAGCCGACTATCAAACCTTTTTTCAGAAGGTTCAAGTGTAGTTCACTTTGAGTTGAGTGAATTACCCGAATTTATTCTGATAATTGGTTGATAGTTTTGCTGCAAGTAGAGGATGCTGATGAGGAATGTGGTAATTCCGAAACAGCTGTACATCCAACCATCTTGCAGTCTATAGGGCTTTGCCCAAATAAATTTGACAAGCATACTTTCCTCTGTTGGTTAAGCTACACTTGTAGTTTAGTCAATGCATGGTTTTAAGCTGAAATCAAAAACAACAATAATTTTATTTTTATAGAAAAATTTGTCAACAATTTATTTTAATAGAAAATGTTGTCAAAATTTTATTTTTATAGAAAATTTTGTTAAATTTTTTTATAAAATTATTTTTAATTTTATTTTTATAGAAAAATTCGCCAAAATTTTATTTGTATAGAATATTTTGTCAAATATTTATTTCTGTAGAAAATTTTGTCAACATTTTATTTTCTTAGAAAATTTTGTACCTCTTAGTTGGAGAGGAATATTTTGCAAAATCTACCAAGACACGAAGAATTCTACCAATCTACAAAACAGTAAAAAATCTAAAATTTTTTTGTATTAATCTACCATATGTTGCAGCCGTGATCGTTATTCGGCGTCAAGAGGCGAATTAACCGAAGCCGAAGCTTTTTGAATAATTTATTTCATATCACATGGTCCCAGTGTTGAACACCGAGTACAAACAAAACTTAAAAAATTTATAGAAAATTATTATTTGCCAATATAATATCAAATTACTGAATTTCGAATGCTATAATGTGTGTTAGTTCTAAAAGACATAGACTGAATTATCTTTTATTGTTGTTTTTATGCCTTTGTTGACCAAATTATGCTAATATTGAACTAAAATACACCAAATTTCTTTAATTACAAATTTCAAGAAAATATTCGGCTTCAGCCGATTATTGCTGTTTTGCTGAACGTCGGCTTCGGCCAAAAAAACAACCCACTTCTGTCTAGCTCTTGTAGCAATATGAGAATAAATGCATATTGAGAGCTATATGGTACCATGGTGCGTATACACACCGCTAAGGAATACATAACAAAAATCATACGCACCCATGGACCACATCGATACTCGTTTTTCAAACAGATTTTTAAGGTCCGGCTGAACTTATATTTATATATAAAAGCTATATATATATTTATATATAAAAGCTGTATATATTTATATATAAAAGCTATATATATAGAACAAACTCTCTTTTAAAAAATTAAAACTTACCGCATTCTATCGAGGTTTTTCATCTTTGTTGGAAATCTACCTTAAAACAACCCTAGTGGTTGCGTACTAGCACTTATCTGCACAATGATCAATTTTCTCCACCCAAGGACTTTTCTCTTCTGAAACGCGAATATTTCTTGTAGTAGAATTGTATTTCTTTTCTTCACACAATAAAACACACAAGGGACGACATATTGATTGAGTTGAAGGCAGACATTCGGTCCATTATAAATGGAGCAACATGGCCGTCAGCCATTATTGGCTTCCAGGACTTAAATGTTTTCTCCCCTAGCAGTTTTTGCTGTCTTTCCAAGAATATTGTATGCATCAAAGTTACAGACAAAATTGATTACCTTCGATTGCTTACAGTTTTATGGAGACACAGAAATTCCAATGAGGAAGATACCTTCAGTATGCATTAAAATCATTGGCCGGTAATAATGCGAATTATACGATAAAAATCAGATCAGGAAAAAAACGGAGATAAAATATTGAAAATCCATTTAATGGATGAAAAAAATTACACAACACTTGCTAAAGAGAATAAAATGGGTGGCCAAAAGAAAAAAAAACAATAATCGATTTCTTCTTGGAAAATGAGGAAATTAATATTGAGCGAAATATATTTCACGGATAGAAAATTTTAACGGTTTAAATTATCCAAAGAAAACTTGTGGCCATACAATAGTTGTGAATAATCTATGATATAGTTGGCCCCTATCGATTTTATTTCGTACGTACGTACTTTACCGTCGAGCGTTTCTCTGTATTTAAAAATATATAGCATCTAAATCCCTAATTTAGAATTCCATTAATTCCATTAAAAGTTTCCCTCTAAAATTTTGGGACAACTTCTTTATATCTTATCTCCTTTCTACGTGTCACACTGCACAATGTTGCCTTAACACATTTTCCTTCCCCTCCCCCCCCCCATGTTTCCAAAGTAATGTAATTGAACCATAATTCAATTTCCTATAACTTGCACTGCACCAACATATGCTACAAGGAACATATGGATGAATGTATGGTGATGGTACTTTCAAAAGAGGATTTATTATTTCCTTCCATCCTAGGATGCTACTGCACTTGGCAATATTTGCATATGTAAGGTCCTAGATAAACTTGGATGAAGTAGGTGTGAAAAAGAAGAAACTTTTATTAGATTGTTTTCTAATAATTTCTTTTGTTCACTGAAGTAAGGATGAAACGGAGGAGAAACCACAACATGTGTCACCATCTTCACCAAGGACAAATAATACTTTGTCCTTGGTGTGTACTTAAACAAAACCACATTAAATAATACTACTACTACTACTAACCATGCTACCTATAATATTATTATGTCATGTTTAATCAAAAATCCATTGAAATTCAAATGACTTACAAAAGCCCATCAAATCGAATGTCCTTGTATTCGATTTCGATCCAGTTACACATTCGCATAAGCAGAGACTAAGCGGCTTTAACTTTATTTCAATCATTCGCGTGCATTCATATTTGCTCTCACCACGGTCCATGCCATTGCGATGGGGGTCGATAATGGTGTTATGCCAACCGGCACAACAATTCCAGCCAAAATTTACCTGGGGTTGTTGAAAAATCTATTCACACTCACAAAGCCATTAAATCGGAGAAAAAGCGTCTCTATTGTAGTCCATGGTAAACAAAAGCAATCGCATTCACAGCTAGCTTAGTATGGAAATCGAATAGCAACATTAGCGTAGCTGGACAATTTTCCTAGGGGGGTTATAGCCTTTTTTGCAGCATTATTAAGATATTAATTTATGAAAGAATACTTTTAATATCAATATCAGACTAAACAAAATAATAAAGGAACTTTAGTTCTTAAACTAAAGCTCCTTAAACTGTTCAACCACAGCTTTATTTCATAAATATCAGTCTTCAAATATTGTCATCGGCAACTGCTACCACAAGCCAAGTAATTCGATTATGCATGAAAATCTTTAGCGGAACTTTGTGCGGTTATATATAAAGGGTGATTCTTTTGAGGTTAGGATTTTCATGCATTAGTATTTGACAGATCACGTGGGATTTCAGACATGGTGTCAAAGAGAAAGATGCTCAGTATGCTTTGACATTTCATCATGAATAGACTTACTAACGAGCAACGCTTGCAAATCATTGAATTTTATTACCAAAATCAGTGGCAGAAAATCCGCTTTTTTATCGACAAATTTTGTTCAGCGATGAGGCTCATTTCTGGTTGAATGGCTACGTAAATAAGCAAAATTGCCGCATTTGGAGTGAAGAGCAACCAGAAGCCGTTCAAGAACTGCCCATGCATCCCGAAAAATGCACTGTTTGGTGTGGTTTGTACGCTGGTGGAATCATTGGACCGTATTTTTCAAAGATGCTGTTGGACGCAACGTTACGGTGAATGGCGATCGCTATCGTTCGATGCTAACAAACTTTTTGTTGCCAAAAATGGAAGAACTGAACTTGGTTGACATGTGGTTTCAACAAGATGGCGCTACATGCCACACAGCTCGCGATTCTATGGCCATTTTGAGGGAAAACTTCGGAGAACAATTCATCTCAAGAAATGGACCGGTAAGTTGGCCACCAAGATCATGCGATTTGACGCCTTTATACTATTTTTTGTGGGGCTACGTCAAGTCTAAAGTCTACAGAAATAAGCCAGCAACTATTCCAGCTTTGGAAGACAACATTTCCGAAGAAATTCGGGCTATTCCGGCCGAAATGCTCGAAAAAGTTGCCCAAAATTGGACTTTCCGAATGGACCACCTAAGACGCAGCCGCGGTCAACATTTAAATGAAATTATCTTCAAAAAGTAAATGTCATGGACCAATCTAACGTTTCAAATAAAGAACCGATGAGATTTTGCAAATTTTATGCGTTTTTTTTTAAAAAAAAGTTATCAAGCTCTTAACAAATCACCCTTTACTTGTTTAATTTTTATAAAAATGGATAATCGTTTCCAAATTCTTGGGGTGTTTAAAATTTTTCTGGGGAGTCTAAGCCCCCTCCCCAGAGACCTCCCTACGCTTATGAATAGCAAACAGTGGCTGATGTCTGGTATTTCCATGGTAATATTGTATAAGCTTATGCGTTATAGTATCAATTGCTAGCATATGAATGCCAAAACAAAAACTAAAAAAAAAAGTTTAATTAGGAACAAAATTTTATATCAAAAACCCAAAAGTATTCAAGCTAAAACAGAAAACATAATTACATAAATTAATTTAAAAATAACTACAATTAAAATCAATTTTGGAGTGGAGATATATCTGAGCAATTCATAAATTCTTCAGAGTATCAAACACTGTGTTACGCCTTTCATATTTGACTATTGGAAATTACCGCCCTAACTTATACAACCTACTCGCCTTGAGCGTGCTATTAAAGAAATTTGAAAAGCCTTTTCTTCCATTGTGTTTCCACTGTTTCTATGTTTAGACAGCAATTTTTGTTCAATGAACAAAATGAGCAAATAAACACAAAAGATTTGCAATTTTGTAAATTTATGATTAACACCAACACACAGATAATGGTAAGGATTTTGGCAAACAAAGGTGTTGTTTGCAATATCCTCTTCTCTGCCCAAAAAACGCGTTGCGTTAAGCTATCGATTGGATATTGAAAATATTTATGGTTCACTGGAGCACAGCGGCTTTTGTTACATGACAGACAAAAGTATAGGCGACATGTCATTGCACGTGCCATTATGTGTCAGTTACAAATACAAGCCTTTGAATTAGAAAGGACAAATAGTGACAACGTCTTAAGGGATATTCTGGGGACCTTTTGAAAAATTCTATGTAATTTCAAATCTAAGAAAAAATTCGTAAATTGGAGAAGACACAATAATAGAAAGATTTTATTTATTTGTCTAACTTTAAAATATTTCAAGAGAAAAAATTCTATCTGCGTATAGCAGGTGAATATCAACGAAAACAAGCCATTTCTAAAGCTGTTGGTGACTGGTAATGTCTATCACTTAGGATAATTTCAAGGGAAAACTGTATTGACTGAAACTCGGTGGATTGGCCAGAAAATATTAGCTGGGTGTTCGGCAGGGAAATTTTACTATGAGATGCTCCCATTTGTCAAAACTCTTAAAGGGTGATACGGTCAAAATTTGGTCAATATAAACTTGAGGTATTTCTTTCAATTTTGCATTTAAAAAACCTGAACACCCCTCATTTTGAAGGTGTGTGTGCGTAGAGTGTTGTCCTATTTTGATTTTGGAATTCACTCTTCAGTTGTCAAAATGCCGTCCAAGCAAGAAGAGCAGCGTATCAGCTCGGAGCGTATCAGCTCGGAGCAGCGTAGCTCGGCTACGCACGAAAAGCTGGCAAAATCGCTAAAAGTTGCCAAATCAACCGTTACAAATGAAATTAAAGTGTTTGGGTAACGTTTGTCGACAGCCAGGAAGTCTGGATCGGGGGGAAATCGAAAACCGGAAGCCGCTGAGACGACAAATAGAGTTGCCGGTAGTTTCAAGCGAAACCCTAACCTCTCTCTCCGAGATGCCGCAAATAAGCTGGGTGTATCGTCTACAACCGTGCATCGAGCCACAAAACGAGCCGGACTATCGACTTACAAGAAGGTAGTGACTCCAAATCGCGATGATAAACAAAATACGACGGCCAAAGCGAGATCCCGGAGGCTGTACACGACGATGCTGACGAAGTTTGACTGTGTGATAATGGACGACGAAACCTACGTCAAAGCCGACTACAAGCAGCTTTCGGGACAGGAGTTTTATACGGCAAAAGGAAGGGGAAAGGTAGCAGATATTTTCAAGCACATAAAACTGTCAAAGTTCGCAAAGAAATATCTAGTTTGGCAAGTCATCTGTACCTGTGGCTTGAAAAGCAGCATTTTCATAGCTTCCGGGACTGTCAACCAAGAAATTTACGTGAAAGTGTGTTTGAATAAACGTCTGCTGCCTTTCCTGAAGAAACACGGTTGTTCCGTACTGGAGTGGTACGCCGCCAACAACGTGCAGGTGGTTCCCAAGGACAAGAACTCTCCCAACACGTCAGAGCTCCGCCCAATTGAGAAATACTGGGCTATTGTCAAGCGGAACCTAAAGAAGACCAAAAAAACTGCTAAGGAGGAGCAGCAGTTCAAGGCAAACTGGTTTTCTGCGGCGAAGAAGGTGGACAAGGTGGCTGTACAAAATCTGATGGCAGGTCCGGCAATTCGGATTTGGAAAAGCGAAAGCCTAACTGAATATTTTTCTTGAATTTTATACTAATTGAACTTAAAAAAGAAATTTAATTTGATTTTTTAAATAAACGCGTTTTCCCTTGACCAAATTTTGACCGTATTACCCTTTACCACGAAATGACACTGTCAATTATTTGACTATCTACACCCTCAAAAAAAATCGCTTCTGTAACATATACCCCAAACACATTTTGCTTCAAGCATATATATTTTCCAGATTGGTGCAAACAAAATATTTTTTGTATTGTTCAAACATATTATGTTTCACCTTAGGGCATACACTGGTAGTAAAAAATTTTAATGAAATTTTCTTTGTGTGGACATATTTTTAAGGCGCCAATTGGTTACTTCCATTATTTTACTTGCACCATACTCTCTAGGTCTCTCTTTCTAAACACATATATTGTATAGGCTATTTCCAAATTAATATATGTTTGCATCTAAGCATATTATATTTACAAACATTTTATGTCCCAAACATAATATGTTCTAACATATTAACATATATGTCCCAAACATGTTTTGCTAGTTTATGAACATTATATGCTTGCACTTAAAAATATTGTCTTAAAAAATTTGAGTTCCAAACATATAATTTTTACACCCAAACATATGGAAAACAGTCTTTTTCATCCGTATAAAGGAAGCTTTCTCGCAAAAGTATCCGGCTTTGACCAATAGGTCACACACATCGGTAGTTACTCACAGATCTGGAAGCTTGACTGGGACGTTTTTATGCCTCCACCTCATATAGTCCCGACATGGCACCATCTATTCCCGCCCATTTCGAACAAATTTTCCTGGTGAAAAAATCGCTTCAAGAGAGGCTGCCAACTTTGACCAGCACACATCGATAGTGACTCACAAAAAACTCTGTGAGCTCGATTGAGAAGTTTTTATGCATCAACCACTTATAGAGATTAAAAGAGATTAAAATCTCTTCCCGCCCATAGCGAACAATTATGCAGGTGACAAAATCGCTTAAAGTGTGCGACTTGTGAAAATAGACTGCCTCATTTTTCTGCCAATAGAAATAGGGGCTTCTGTGAGAGAGGTATAATGAAATTGCCATAAAAATAACTACAGGTTAGAGAACAAAGCGTGGATTGAATTGAATTGGATCACTAAGATAATTAAAGTCTACAGTTTCATAGCAATATAATGGAGATCCTTTTACTACACCTGATGGATCAACATCAAGCTTCTTTTGCAAAACAGTTGTGGTAATTCTATGTGAAGGATATTTAAAAAAATAAATTGACGTGAAGTGTTTTTCAACTGCGTATCTCCTCCTAAGGAAAAACGAAATAAAATTAAGAAACCATCCCCTTATTAAAGATGGAACGAATGATAAGGACTATGAGATACAGTTTTAAATTTTATTTCAAATGGATTAACACTGTGTTTTCTTAGTCTCTATGAAACAACATAGGCAATGTTGATTATAAAGAGGCTTGAATAAAAACTGGTCCAATATTAAGCATTTGTAATAAAACAAGGACAGAATCCTTAAGGAATACTAAATTGGAAACCACCTTAAAAATTCTCGTAAAATTATTTTGGACTATGAACAGAATAAAGGTTCATGATATATTGCGATATCGATTTGCTGGAAAGGTGTAAACCTAGGGTTACACTACTTCTCTAATTGTTAATTTATAATTCCGCCAGGGATCCTAAACTCAAAAGCTACAGCGCTTTTCTTTATATTTTGCAAACATTTTCGAAAATGTTGAACTTTTTATTACAATCGAAATTTCCAGCAGACAATTCTAAGCACAATAGGTTGGCAGGTGATTGCTGACAATACTAAAAACACGTACGGATATTGACCAAGAATAAATATTTCTTTCCATTTTAAAAGAGATTGCAAACTTATTTCCTTTTCTTCTTTAAAAAAAATTGGCACCTGTGTTTTATATCTGATCTACTAGCACTCACACGACTTTTATTATAAGATAACTTACCATTTTAAATTTAACTTTTGTATAAATTAACATAAGCACTTGCTAATCTTATATCGAAACCATATCAATATTTTACCTTTAACTGACTGTTGATTGGCTATGTCCTTGTTTTTATCTTTACTTTCAGGAATCGAGCAATTTTCTGCCATCATACGAAGCAATTTCCTTTGCCGTTAAAAGTATTGCCACAAAACTTAATTGGACACAGGTTGACATCTTTGTTGGAGGTAAGTTGGAAATGTAGGAAATATGCAAAGTAACCATCGAAAAACACATTTCCACTCATGCCCAAAATCCTTGACTCCTTGTCAGCCACGAAAACCATCAGGCCTACTATCACAAATAGGAGATTTAGAAAATCTATTAACATTTAAGCCAATTTACGTTTTGCTTTGGTTTAGATGTTGGGTGAAAATTAGTAACTAAACTTTGTTCGTGTCTACTAACTCTTACCGTGCCATCTTATTTCCATGTTAATTTCATGATGCCGGATATTTGATAGTCACCAAATGGTGACAAGGAGATATCGAAGGATGCAAGACTGTAAGGAAGAGAATTTACATTTTAATTTGAATATTTTTAAACTTTGATGTCTGATTTTCGTGAAAATTTTACTAAAATTTCGTAAGATCGAGGTGCTTAATGTTTACGATATGGAATGGCATTTTATTTTACCATTGCCACAGAAGTTTTCATAGTTTCATTAGACAATTAAAGCACAATGGTTAAAAAGAGGAAAAGTTAAATTTCTTTCGACCAGAATGAACGCAATGTAGTTTTAATCTATGATATTTAGCTTAAGGTCCCGAGTATAAGCAAATTTATAAAAAAAAAAAAAACCTCTCTCACAGTTCGAGATATTGTAAACATATATGGAAGCTATATCAGAGTCAGGAAGTATAACCATGAATAATCCATATATGGACATGTTACATTTCTCGTGTAAACCTCAAATGAGATTGTTTAAAAATCGATCTATTCCTGAATTTCGCTCGGTTATAAGCATGTCATAAAACGTTTTGATCAAAGTTAATAAAAAAAAATAACGAACAAAAAACTAATCCACTGTTTATCATACCCAGGAAAAATTTTGGAATTTGTTCTAAAGACAAAAGCACCTCCAAAAAATTTTTTGTAAACCATTTTTTATATTTGTAAGGAATAATTTTAACTTTTTTGTCTTGAACACGTTAAACACAGTAAAAAATTTTAAAATGGTATGAACATTTTATTTCAAAAAAGGTACTATAGCCCTAGAAAAAGTTTCGCTATATTAACAAAATGTGTCGTTAAAAGTCAGCCAATGAAACAAATCCGTTAATACAACGAATTTTTCGTTAATATAACGAATTTTCTGCAAATCAACGTAACGTTTCGTGCTATTAACGAATATTTTCATTGTATTAATGAAAATGTTTCGTTATATCAATGAAAATTTTTCGTTGGCTGACTTTTAATGAAATTTTCTTTGTGTGTACTTGAATTCAAACATTTCAGACAAGCTTTAGAATGTATTAAAAATTCGAAAATAAATTATAAAAATTATTAATTTGGTAAAATATCTCAAAATTTTTTCATTCACTTCCAAAAGACAGAACTTCCATCTAAACCCTGGAAAGTCATCCTTCTTTTTTGTACACTAGCGTCATCCTTCGTCATTTTGACAGCGGCCTATTTTTAGACGCTGTAATTTGCATCGTGAGCAAAAATGATAACCAACATTTGTTTTATTTTCTTATTTGTTTTTAATTAGTATAAAAGAAAAATTCATAAAATGGTTGAATTATTATAACATAAATATTGTCAAAAACTCATTTTAGATCGAAAATGAAAGTACGCGTTGTCATTTTGACGAAGGATGACTGTCTAGGGTTTAGAAGTGATGTATATTCAAAGCAACTGTGGAGATCCGTCCAATGACAAATACATGCTAAATTCATCACTTCTACGTCAATTTTAAATTCTGAAACAAAAAAAAAGAACATTACCACTTTTTTTGGCGATGCTTTCTTTGCTGGATTAGTTTACTATTTTTACAAATTTTAACTCCCACTTGTAGTTTTATTGAAATTCAAAAACTGCTGACTTGATTACAAAACTCCCCCCCTAACTTTCTTGTTTTGTTTTTTCTATTTTCGACCTATGCCACAGTTTCGACGGCCCTTGGGCAATGAAGGTTGCCAATTGTGGACAAATTTACAACATTACCCATTTTCCTTCTTCATTTGTAGGCTTTGTTTAACCTTTCCGCACTCCAAATACTCAAACGCACACACACACACACGTTTCAGTTGCTAAAGAACGAGACAGACTCACACAAATATTCCCAACTTGTCTTTGTAAATATTTTCAATCTTTCTATTTTGGTATGTGCATGAATGTGTGTTGTTCCTTTGACAGGGATGAGATGAGAGAAGATAGCTATAGGGAAGACACTATGATATTTTGTAATGACCTTTAATGATATTCAGGTCCTTTGAAGATGCTGGTTCAAGTGCCAGTATTGTTGGGGAAAACTTTGAAGAAAACTCTTCAGCCACTCCCCTAGGCAGACAATGAGTCATTGTTGGGGGGAGAGAGGCAGTGACACAACTCGTCACTAAAACCGTTTTGACCGAGTTATTAGAGCGGGAAATTGAAAATAATTCTTACACATGACTAAACATTCGCCTGCCTGCCATGACTGCCTGCCTGCCTGCCTGCGTGTGTTGTTTTTATGTGACCCTTCTTTTTTAAGGAACTCAGGCTTGGCCTGTAAAACTACAAACAAAGACATAAATAAAATTGTTGCTGTTTTTTTTTTTTTTTTTTAATTTCCTTTTGTATAACCCATAAACATTAGTTTCACCGTTTATTATTGGCCATAATCATTGGGAAGGACTCGATTTTTTTTTTGATTTTGTTGCTTATGATGCTGATGAAGGCAGAAAAAAGGTGAGCCTTTTGCAAAGCAAATCAAATTATTTAAATTGTGTTTGTCCGTATGTGCGTGTATGTATCTTCAAGGTCATTCACCAAGGCACAAATATTATGGACATAAATTGGTCTTAAAATATAAAGGTTGAAGCCATTATTTGGAAATTGGTTATCTCCTACACTACGTACATAGTGTTAACTAAATTTTTTATATACTACATCGCCACTTTTGTATACGTTAGTAGTGAGATGCCTTCATCTTACCTTTAGAAATTGGGGTTTAGTTTTTTGTTATTTATATTTTGGCCCCACGATAACCTATTATATTTCATTATTGACGTGCGAAACTACCATTAAGTAGAAAATTTTCAATTCATATTATTTAAGCTTTTTTCATATGTCATAAATTCTGTCTACCATAAATTAATTTTTTTCTGCAACACGCTACACCACTATCCGATCATGTTATGGAAATGTCTCAACCGGCAATTTCGGTAATATTGTCAGTTAGTTTCCCAAAAATAAAATTCTCCAAATCTTCAATACCTTTTTCTAAAATTGTCAAATTTAATATTGCAATAAAGGTATACAAATTCTAAAAGTTTTTGAGCGGTGGATTATTCCCAATGTCGCCAGCATTCCCAATGTCGCAATGCTGGCGACATTTCTGCGTGTTGTAAAGCCTCTCTATGTGGTTTCACCGTAATGTGCAACACTGTTCGGACTCGTCTATAAAAATGAGGTCCCTTGTCGTTGAACTAAATATAGAATCGGATAGCACTTATTGATAAGAGATAATTTGGGTATCAAATGGACGGAAAAGTTTGAGTTAGCATAAAACAAGAACAAACAATCGAAAGTTCAGCCAGGTCGAATGTTATGTTCCCTTCACCATTTATTGCGAACAAGTTGTCGATAGCAATGTAGAGGTTTATTTCTTAACATTGTCTTCTCAATTGCAAGTTAGTCTGTATGGAATATATGTCAGATAAAAAAATCACATTAAATATTTACGAAAGCCTCTTCAGTTCTTCATCGTTTTGTATAAAGAACCGATGTGAACCAATTTTCGCATGGTAATTGGAGGGCCAAATTTCAACTGGATCGGATTAAACTTGTTCCTCCAATAGACTTCAGAAGTCTAATCTTGGGTGGCGGTTTATATGGGGGCTATACATAATTAAGAAACGATATCGAACAATTTTAGGACGGTTACCCTAGGTCACATACTAACATCACGTATCAAATTGCTCCCGGAAGACTCCGGAATTCCAATCTGAGGATCGGTTTATATAGGGGCTATATGATTATGAACCGATATAAACCAATTATTGCAAGGTGGGTATATACAAAGATGGCGTACCAAATTTTAACCGGATTGGATGAAATTTACTCCTGCAAGAGTCTCGGCATGTCAAATCTAGATATCGGTGTGAATATGGACCATTTTTTTAAGATTCTTTGAAATTTTTTCACGATTCGTTGAAAACATATATCAACCCTCTAATGCCCAATCCCGCCTTTAGGCGGGCTTCATTAAATAAGGAAGGTTTTAGTAAAACACACCTTAAGACAACAAAAATGAATAAAATAACAAGAAAACTTAGTTGAACCTGTTCAAGAGCCTTTGCAGCATAAACTGAATTTTGCCATATAAATTTTTCTTGATTAGTTTTCTTGCTTTTGTCTCGTTAACATTGAATGTTTAATCAGCTGACAAAAAAATTGGGGCATTAGAGGGTTAACATCACGTTCCAAATTTCAACCGGATACGATGAATTTTTCTCTTGCATCCGGCTCCGTAAATGCAATCTGGAGGTTGGTGTATGTGGGGATTAACCTGGAAGACGGGCGGACGCACGGATATTACTAGATCGACACAGAATTTCACTACAGCCCAGAACATATATATTTTATGGGGCCTCAAATCAATATTTCGATGTGTTACAAAAGGAAAGACAAAGTTAATTTACCCCCATACTATGGAGGAGAATTCACAGAAAAAAATATAACGAAAAGTTTTCCAATTAAATTTTTAATTGAGATTTAAAAAATATTTAATTAAAAAATTAATTAAATCAACAAATTTTTTTTAATTGAAACAAAAATCTACCACAAAAATTTGTTTTATCAATTAATTTTTTATTTGGATCAATTAATTTTTTAATTGACTTTGGTGATTAATTTTCTGATTTGAAGAAATTTCAATTAAATTAAAAAAAAAAATAATTTCGTGATTGAAGACAAAAAATAGTTATGTGTGTATATATAAATAACGGGCTTCCACTATACCTAAATTAACATTTAGAACTATCTCCATTATTCATTAATTTATATTTAACCATAAATCTGCAATGTTTTAATACACCGAATTAACTAATATTTTGTTTAAAGTGTCTGCATAAAGTCGGCATTGTCCGGCCTTAACTCTATCTATATTATTTTTAATGTCATATCTGTGATATGTAGCCTGTATTGTCCTTGCACTTGTTGTACATGTCAGTCACACGGATATGTTAATGACAACATTAATGTTGTCATGATTTCTTACATATGTCAAACATGCAGAAAAAAATGATGGGTGTAAGTACAAATTTTTTGCGACGGCGGTGAGCTGTCATGAACTTGTGACATTCACACTTTTACTTTGGAAATAATGAAAGAGGCTGGTAAATTTTTAATCATACATAAAAATGACAAGCAATCACAAACATTCATAAGCAGATAGTCTCATAAATATTAGTGTAGATTGAGGATACAAAAAACTGTTAAAATAGGTCGATTGCAAGTTCGTGTATATTCCACAATAAATTTTAATAAAGAATTTAATGCTGCTAGAGAAATGATCCTATTTTCTCGGATGCCAAAAGAGGTGGCATTCGAGATGCTCAAGTTCAGAACCTAAGCAAATAACTTCGAAAACACTACAGGTTATAATTGTGGTGATGTTAGCGACATCAAAATAGACTACCTATAGGTTAGGTATAGTGGTAGCCCGATATGTCAGGCTCACTTAGACTATTCAGTCCATTGTGATACCACAGTGGTGAACTTCTCTCTTATCACCGAGTGCTGCCCGATTCTATGTTAAGCTCAATAACAAGGAACCTTCTTTTTATAACCGAGTCCGAACGGCGTTCCACATTGCAGTGAAACCACTTAGAGAAGTTTTGAAACACTCAGAAATGTCACCAGCATTACTAAGATGGACTGAATAGTCTAAGTGAGCCGGAATCTTAATCGGGTTGCCACTTTAACCTACTAAGGTGGGATAATCCACCGCTGCAAAACTTTTTGGTGTTTGGTCGAAGCTGGGTTCGAACCCAAGACCTTGTGTATGCAAGGCGGGCATGCTAACCATTGCACCACGGTGGCTGCTTATAGGAAGCAGAATTTTTCATACATAAATATGACAGTAGTCTACGGGAAATTGGACCAAATTACCACTAACACACCTATCACATGATTAGCAGAAGTGCTCCAGTTTGTCTCAATTTTTATGTTTTCCTATAATTTATTGATTTCTATACTATTTTCATAGTAAAGTCTTATTCGATATTTACTGGAATACAATTATCAGAATAATCTATTGTGAAATATATTCAAACCAATTTTCTTTTCTTCTGAGATTCGGATCCTGAAATGAAACAGGTTCCCAGAGTCCTGTCTCAAACTGATTCGTCTATGGCATAATAGTCCTACTAAGTTGTCCCAGGACGTGTCCTTGGGAATGAATCCAAGACAAACCCATGTAAAAGTGACCGGTACCTTCCATACGTTTTGACCGGAACTGGGAGTGATCCATACACACCAGGGACTAGTCCAGTACTGGTCCTACGGGAAATTGATCCTTAGGACATCATGTCCTAAATAATTATTATTTATTATCTTAAAAAATATCTTTTCCAATTGGAAGCACGTGTGCTTTCATCGATTTAGGAAGAACTGTCTTAACATGAATGTATGTGTGCGTGTATGTACAATAGCCCAGCAAAAAAATTTGGTAGTTCTTCTTTAAAACTTTAAACTTTAAAAGCACTTCCAAAAATGTCCTCCCAAAAATGTTCTTTATTTGAACTTCACAGAAAGTTCATTTGAGCCAATTTGTTTATAACTCGCTTTTTTCATATTTTTAATGGGAAATTTAAAACTTTATTTTTTCAAATAGGTTAAAAACAAATTAAGAATTAATAAAATAGTGCAAATTATTAAAATATTGTCGACAAAAATGATAAATCCTTATTAGAAAAATTGCGAATTTTTGAAAATATTTGATGTCGAACGTTCCAGACAAGCATTATAATGCATTAAAAATCATAAAAAAAATGTAAAAATTATTTATTTGTCAAAAAAATCACAAAATTTTTTAATTCACATCCAAAACACTGGATTCGCATCACACCTTTAGAAGTGATGCAAATTCTGTGCAACGGCTGTTGAAATGGTGGACATCCGTCCTATGACAAACCCATGTTAAATTCATCGCTTCTGCTTCAATTTTTCAACACTTCTGGGTCCAAAAAGAGAACATTTGCACTACTTTTTTGGCGACGCTTTTTTTGCTGGGAGCATTAGCAAAATGTACACACGTAGGATAATTTGAGCATTTCTTTGTATCCTTAACGCAATGAAAGAACAAAAAACCATTCAGAATATTTGTCAATATATTAAACGAACACTAACATAATATTATACTTGTATGCATATACGCACACATTCCATAGGAATGTGTACATATGTATCCTTTGTATGTTTAGATGAATGTAAATGTTGAATTATTTTGTACACAATTTAAAAGAAAATCTGCTGTGGTCCTCAGTACTTTCCTGCTTTTTTCATTCATTCTACCAGAGAGAGAGAGAGAGAGAGAGAGAGAGAGCAGCACACATAACACGAATATCGAAAACATCCGTGTGTCGCCAATTTTATCGATGCGACTGTGGTAATTCCAAACACATTCTTACGCCCACACTCTTTAAGGATATGAGACATTCTAAAAACAATTTTCTAGTTGATTAGAGTTTAATTTTTGAAAGCAAAATAACTTCACCGCTTACTGAAGCGATACTATTTAAAATATCCTTAAAAAAATTGCAGACTACTATTGTATAATGTTATAATAATATAATAAGAGAGAAGTTCACCGATGTGGTATCACAATGGACTGAATAGTCAAAGTGAGCCTGATACATCGGGCTGCCACCTAACCTAACCTAACCTAACTTATTGTATAATGTTAACATTTTATATATGTACTTGAATAAAGTGGGTTGTGTTGCATTAATTTATGCTAACATAGATAATTCAAATTAATATAAAAAATTTAATTTAATAAAAATGAGAATAGGTAATTAATTTAAATGTTTTCCATATTAAAATATATTGAATTAAAGCAATAAAATATTTATGAATTTATTATTATCGTTATTAGAATTGAACTTTCTTTGACAGATATCTGCTCAAAAAAAGACATTAAAATGTGTTATTTTTCCTCATATAGTGAAATTCTCTCTTCTGTATGCAAGCTGAATAATTAAAAAATTAAAAAAAGAATATGTAATTTTATCTCAGCTTGCCACCAAAATGTCTCATATTAATTTTTACTCCCTACAAATTTGGTTAATTTTTGAAAGTGTTAAGTACACTGCATTAAAAACGGCGATATCCAAAAATAATTAAATATTTTTCCACAAATTCAAGAACATTTATCAAGCACAATTATTTTTCACTTGTTAAAAAAATTTTAAGGAATTGGAGTTCAAAATTTGAAAAAAAAGGCGCATTTGTTGCAAAATTTTAAGAAATTTTGAACTATTTTGAGGGAGCTAGGAATTTAGTAAATCTTTATGCTTACCTGTCGATGCCAATAATTATAGATTTTGAACTTTATAGTTTTGTTTTTGGGACCCTAAAGTTACTTGTGCAAAATTTCATTATAGCCGAGCGATAAATGTGACTTTTATTTCGAATAATAGAACATTTTGACAAATGGATGGATGGAAATTTTTAAATTTAAACAGAAATTGATAATCAGGTGATTTTCCAAATGCTTTATGGGTCTACCGTCTTTCCTTCTTTGTGTTATATGTCTTACTCAAAGTTACAATATACTGACCAAAAAGTGGTATAGGTCTCAACATTTTTCCCACAGCCATTTATTGTGGGGAAACAACCCCGAATTAATGTCATCGTAAAATAAATCATCCCTGAAAAAAAAAAATGAAATTACTATACACCTCCAATTATAACGACACGGTTGTATTGTGGCCACTTAAGTCCCAGTTGGCTGGTTTCGAGGCCAATTTAAATTTTACCGTTACATCTTAACATCTTCTGGGGGAGTTAAAAGAGGCTATCAGAGCATTTTTATTATTAAGCCTAATCCTTGGCGAAATTTAAAAATGTGCCCAACATATTTTCCAACTTTAAATACATTCCATAAATATCGCCCAAGACAAAACATAATCGAGGAAACGCTTTGGAATTTTTAGCTTGTCTTTGGCAATAACCATCCACAGCTAATGTGTTTTTACATTTGTAAGGTAAAAGCTTATTTGGTTGGAGCATGATAAAGATATAGCGCAAAGACATTTCTCAATACAAAATAAAGCATCCAAGGGTATGAATGGAGTCTTTAGACAAGTGGCAATTTTTGGGTGAGCCATTGGTGCAAATGTCTGATAACCAAAGAAATGGCAAAATTTTTATTTCATTGTATTTGTTTTTGTTGTATGTAGACTAGTATTAATGTTTGTGTGTGTGTGTGCGTTGGAATCCATTGTTCTATTGTGGCGCTATCATCATTCCCTAGCGTCGCCGACATCTGCTTTAATTTTTGTTCAAAAATCCAATATGAGTGTGGTTTTATGATTGGCACAATTGCCGTTCAGACGCATTCTCCATTTTGGTATTCTCGTCAAAATGTCATTGACCCCATATAAAGGCGTCTAAATTTCATTTAAGTTAAAGTTCTTGTGTTATAAACTGCAATCAATTGCATTACATCAGAAGAACTACTTCAAACACAGAAATATGAGATGGATCGAATTGAATAATGTTAGAGCAAAAATTTCATTACTTAATAATTTGCAATTTAATGTGCCAGACAAACATCGTAATCGAAATTTACCAGACTTTTCTTTAAGAGAACAATAAAGAAAATAAAGAGATAGTTTACAAGTAATCGTTTAAGTTCCAACTGTGGAGTTTGGAAGTAGCAATAAACAGTAGAATGAATCAAACATTTATGATTTCCATTAACTGCTACCCCCATACACTAATAAAAAATATCAGCAATATTTTCTATTAAAAATCAATTGAATCAATTGATTTCGTGATTGAAACAAACAAATAAATTTTTTGCTGTATATCTAATTATAGACCGATAATGTAAGTTTGTACAATATTGGGATTCGCACGTTCGATATGGTCCATATTTTAAGATAATGTTATAGGATGGATACTAATGTCATATACGAATTTAATTATTATTAAGTTAACGTTTAAGATGTTATGTTTAGGGATATGTATATATGTATATGGCCACTGTATATAATTATGGACAGTTTTTATAAATTTCACGTATAGAATTGGCTACATGTTGGGTGTAAAAATTATATGTTTGGAACTCAAAATTTTTAACACAATATTTTTACGTGCAAGAATATAATGTTCATAAACTAGCATAACATGTTTGGGACATATATCTTAATATGTTAGAACATAAAATGTTTGTAAACATAATTAGATGCAAACATATATTAATTTAGAAATTGCTTATAAAGATATGTGTGTTTAGAAGAAGAGACGTAGGGAGAATGCTGCAAGTAAAATAATGGAAGTAACCAATTGGCGCCTTAAATATATATATATATATATATATATATATATATATATATATATATATATATATATATATATATATATATATATATATATATATATATATATATATATATATATATATATATATATATATATATATATATATATATATATATATATATATATATATATATTTAGGTCGAAAACCTTAGTTGTTAGTACCTTCATTTTTTTGTATTTATTTTCATAATTTATTATAATTTTAAATAAACTAATAATAATATATATATATATATATATATATATATATATATATATATATATATATATATATATATATATATATATATATATATATATATATATATATATATATATATATATATATATATATATATATATATATTGATTTTTTAAATAAACGATTTCATCGATTTACACGCGTTTTCCCTTGACCAAATTTTGACCGTATCACCCTTTATGCCCTAAGGTGAAACATAATATGTTTGAATAATACAAACCATATTTTGTTTGGACCAATCCTGAAAAAAAATATATATAGTGACCAATTAATATAAGTTAACAATGTAATCGATATAAAAGCGATGTCGACCACTTTTTGTGTGATTGTTAAGATACTTCCGTCAGGTGTAGATTTTGAAGTAAAGGTCAAATCTGAGGATGACTATGGTGGCTATATCTAGGCTATGGGAAATGGATCAACCCCAAGACCGGTCAAGGACTAGTTCCTAGCGTCTTTGGAACAGTCTCAGTTCAGGTCAAACGTATGAAAGAGACTAGTCACTTTAACATGGATTTGTCATTGGAAGGGTAAATTTACATTTTAGGAACCTCATTCCAAAGGACATGTCCTAGGACAACTTAGTAGGACTTCCCCATAGACAGGTCCTCATGAACCAGTTTAGACTTTTGGGAACCTATTTAATTTTGAGCTTCCTTATCGTACCAGAAAGGAAACGCTTTTGGAATATATTGAATAAAATATTATTATTATGATACACAACAAATTATCAAAGTTAAGAAAACTTCGCCAAAACATAATAATTCCATGAACTAAAGTAGAGTTAAATTGGCTTTAGTGCCCAGGGGGTTTAATTTTCTTCTTTTTTTGAGAGAGGGTATATAAAGTCAAACTTATCCGATCCTATTTTACAATATGTCTATCGGTGCCGACAATTGTAGATTTTACCCAATAGCTGTGTTTCTAAATGTATATGTTTTGGCCACAGGCGAATTAGTTTGTATATACCATATCTGCTAAAGCCAAAACGTATGGAATAGAGCAGTCACTTTAACATGGATTTGTCATTGAAGGGGTAAATTTACCCCTCATTCCAAAGGACAACTTACTGGGACAACTTAACAGAAATTCCCCATAGACAGGTCCTCTTGAGTCAGTGTAGACTTTTGTGAACCTATTTCATTTTGAGCTTCTATATCGCTCCAGAAAGGAAACACTTTTGGAATATATTGAACAATAGATTATTCTAATAATTGTATTCCAGTAAATGTAAAGATCCAATAATTTTTTTTTTATTATTTCAATTTATTACAACTGAGTAAAAAACCCATCTAGTAATTTTAGATTATCATTACATATAGCTTATCACTAAAATTTAACATTA
Organism: Haematobia irritans; assembly: GCF_050003625.1. Classification (NCBI taxonomy): domain Eukaryota; kingdom Metazoa; phylum Arthropoda; class Insecta; order Diptera; family Muscidae; genus Haematobia; species Haematobia irritans. The sequence continues at coordinate 3,513,306 of NC_134397.1, forward strand.
GCAAGCACACGGTTGAGGAATAATTAAATAATTACACTCTACTTTTACAATTTTCTGAATTAGTTGGCTAGGTCCATGGGGACAGTCCTTAAAAGTCTTCTTGACGTTACATAGCCGTTGAAAATATCCTTCAGGTCAGAGTTCACATGCGTGTGTAGATTAGCTGCATGCTTCTGGGCGGTGAGGGATATTTCCTCAATAATTGTTTTTATATTGAGATCTCTGTGCAGATCACTATTTCTAACGTACCACAGTGCATTCACTATAGTGCGAAGAATTTGATTCTGCGTCTTTTGTATTTTTTCAATGTCGTTTTGTGCAGCGCAGCCCCAAAGCTGTATACCATAAGTCCATATTGGCTTTATAGTTTGGTTGTAGAGCAATATTTTATTTTCAGTAGATACTCTATTGTCGGTGAGAATCCAAAATATTTGGCCAAATTTTATTTTCATCTCTTTATTTTTTTTCTTCACGTGCTCTTTCCATCTAAGTTTTGTATCCAGAGTCATTCCTAGATACTTCGCGTTGTTTGCAAATGGGACAATTGTTTTATTGATGTACAGCGGAGTATGACTTGTGTTTTTGTTTGTAAATATCATATGAATTGATTTGCTTTCGTTTAATTTCATTCGCCATTTCTTTATCCAGTTTTCTATAGCAGAAAGTACGAATTGCAACTTGCTTGTGGCCTCAGTTTCTGTTTTTGCTGTTGTTAAAATGGCAGTGTCATCTGCAAACGTAGCTATTTTGGCAATTTGTGGATTTGGTATATCTTTCGTGTATAAAAGATACAACACTGGCCCAAGGACACTACCTTGTGGAACTCCTGCTTCAATTGGATTTAGATCTGAATATTGATTCTCTATTTTGACTCGAAAGTGTCTATTCTCAAGATATGATTTCAAAATTTCATAATATTCTTTTGGAAAATCATTGTAGAGTTTGAATAGCAGGCCTTTGTGCCATACTTTATCAAAAGCTTGACCTATGTCTAGAAAGACAGCCGAACAAACGTTTTTGCTTTCAATTGCCTTTTCTGCAACATCAATTATACGATGGACTTGTTGTACAGTAGAATGTTTATTCCTGAATCCAAATTGATGGCTTGGAATCAGTTCTCTTCTTGAGATTATTGGTTGAAGTCTTTTCAGCAAGAGTTTTTCAAATATTTTGAACAAGATTGGTAGAATTGATATAGGCCTGTACGACGTTGTTTCGTTTGGAGGTTTTCCAGGTTTGGGAATTACTATTATTTCAGCAATTTTCCATTCCAGGGGAACGTATCTCAAACGAAAACACGCATTTATTATGAATAAAAATTTTCGTAATGCTTTTGGAGTTAATTTCTTAATGATTTTCGTAGTGATCAAATCATATCCAGGTGCTTTTTTGGAGCTCAAGTCCTTATTAATAATATATTTTAACTCTCCAAAGGAAGCCGGTTTAATGATTGCATTATCATTTTTTTCGACTTTCAGGAGATCCTCAGATTCTTTGTATCCTTCTAGGGAACGGAATGTACTCCGAAAATGTGATGCAAATACATCTGCTTTTTCTCTAGAGCTTCGAGCCCAAGTACCATCTTTCCTCTTGATAGGGGGCATTTGATGTGATTGGTGGTTAAAATTTTTTGTTGCTTTCCACAAGCTGTAGTTTGTGTCCTTCCGAGCTGATAAGTTGTGAAGACTGTCAGTCATAGTTTTATTCTTATTTTCATTCGTTACTTGCTTCAATTCATTACATAGTCTGTTAAGAGTCGCCTTGTTTTCTTGAGTTCTTTCCCTTTGCCATTTTTTGCGTGCTTTACGTTTTTTAGACAACAAATCACTGATAATTTTTGGATATGTAACTTCTACAGTGTTTTGATTCAATTCGGGTGAACTCTCCCAAGCTGATGTTTGAATGGATTGGATAAAATCAGTAAGATCGTTATCAACTTCCCTTTCAGATTTTAAGGGGGTTTTTAGATTTATCTTCTGATCGATAAGATATTGGAATAATCGCCAGTTCGTCCGCTTATTATATAGATGGCATTCAGTTTCTTTCTTTATTATAGAATCACTGATAGTCATAATGACAGCAGAATGATCTGATGAAGATAAAGATGTGGTATTTTCAACAAATATATAGGATCTTGCTAAATTTTTAACTAGAAAAAAGTCAATAAGGTCTGGAATTCTCTCAGGGTTGGATGGCCAATAAGTAGGTTCATCCCCCGATACTATTTGGCATTTCAATTTTCTACATGCCTTGTATAGCTCACTGCCTTTTTGTATTTAGATGGAAGTCTCGATCCCCAATTTTTATTTTTGGCATTGAAGTCACCGCCTATTATGAAATGATCTCCAATAGACCTTAACAGCGATTCGTATTGGTCTGATTTAATGTTATGTTTTGGTGGTGAATATATTGAACAAATTTTAAATGACTTGTTTTGTTTAAGACAAACAGATACGCATGCAACTTGAAATACCTCATTTTCGATTTTAAGCTCTTCGTGATGATTTATGTTAGATTTGATTATGACTGTTGAGCCACCTCGTGGTTTTTGAGAAGGATGGATAGAATGGTCCAATAAGATTTTAATATTAAGAGAGTATAGAAATCATTAACTTACATTAAAATTTAAAAATTACGACCTTTCGAAATTTCGATGTGAGTTTTTAAGTTAAATTTTAAATTTCAAATTTCATCAATACCATGTAAAAACTGACTTTTTTAATATACAATTCTGATGATTGTAAATAAATGCGTAAAATAAATGTTCAATGCTTAAATATCTCATAGTTGTTTATTTGGTGCTAATTTTATCGTTTACCTTTGTTTGCCCCCCATATTTCTTTCAAAGAAAATAAAAATTGACCCCACCTTGTAGTGGTATCCCCATGATGGGTTTGTGAACTACAAAACTTTTACAAACCAACTGCTCATGCTCCTCCTGACCATGATAAGTGATTACTTTACAAATCAGATTAGTGTTGTGCAACCACAACGGCAATGGTAATTAACTTTGAAGCTTCAATTTCTAACAGAAAAGGAAGGACAAAAATTCCTTGTGTGCAACAGTTTTTCCTTTTGTACAAACTTCAGTGTTGCTGTAGAAAACGATAAGAGTTGACATTCAATGAGAACAGAACAAGAAGTATAAGAAAGAAAAATGTTGTATCAATAAATAATATGAGAGAATAAATTGATAATTTTTAAGCAGACAATGAAAGCTTCTTAATGCTTGAAAACCGAACTCTTCCCCTTTTAATTAATTATTTCTTAATTTTCTATATAAATCTGGGTTATTTTACTATTATATTTACTATTTTACTATTATACATATTATAGTTGTGGTTGTAAAAAAATGCCAAAGTCTAAACTGTTTTCAAATAAAGTGAGAGCTAAATTTACTAAACCATTCCGATTGATTATTGAAAACTCTTCAACATGTCAAAAAGAAACTTATTATACTCTCATCACCATCCTATGGCGGTGGGTATAAAAATCCAAAAAACGTATTGATGAGAATTTTTTCACTTTATTACTTTCCAATTGGCGTGGAATATGAAACCAAGATCGAACCATAAAATGAGAATAGAAACTAAAAACGAATATATTAGGATTGGAACAAATAAATTGGATTTTCGTTTGGAATATTCGATCTTCCATAAACGCAATTGCTCTGAACAATCTACGGAAGTTGTTTCACGGGTATGCTTGAATAAGCTTCGTTGGAAAATTCAGCAAATAATGGTCCCCATCATTATGTTGTATTTATTTTAGGAATAATTTATTTTATTTTAGGAATAATGGAATTTACTGATTGAGATGTTCGCCTTTACATTTTTATGTAGTTATTTTAAAAAAAACAAATCATTTTTCAATTTAAGATCATCCCACAATTATTACTATTTTTTGTCTGCAATATTCATTGGAAATATAGATAAATCAAATTTCTTTTTTCAACCAATACAAATATTACTTGATCAAGTTTGTACGCCAGTGTATCTAAAGGACTTGAATGGAATGGATAAACAAAAACAAAACATGTTTATTTTAATTAATTACATTCAATGTTTTTCCCCTTCTGGTCCGTACATTGCTTTTGTTTTTTGTTTATGTGGCTGTGTCATTCATTGTCATGAAAGATAAATTAAAACTAAAATGTTTGTGTTTAATGTCTCAAAAATAATTCAAGGTTTTTGTTGACAATGCCAGATCCAGCATCAACTGCAATACCCGGGGCGTGAGTTGAATTCACTTTCAAATTAACTTAAATTCCCTGATGAATATTTCCCACTTTCGTTCATTTTTAGTGCTGACAACTTGACATGAAAAGAAAAACAGTTTTCCAAGTTGGTGGGTGGATCGGTGACCGGCGACTCTAATGTAAATGGTAGTAACTATGTTACTTGGAGTACAAAAGCACAGAAAGTAACCTCTTTTGGTTATTTTAAAAACAAAAGAAAAAACTTTGAAGAGAATTCGTAAGCTATTTGTGAACTCGTATGGGGCATAAATGTTTTTGTTTTGTGCTAACTTTTAAAAAAATTGTTAATTATCTACGTTTACTTAAAATACATGCATTAATGTTGAGATATGTCGGGACCGCTTCCATAATGCCCTTCTTAGTCCGATGAATGAGCTTTATTATAACACTTTATAGGAAATTCGTGTAAAACGTTTACCAGAAAGAGAAGTGATATTAAAAACGTATCAACATGCCAGCATTAGATACTATCAAACCTCCCCAGCAAAAAAAAAGCTACGCCAAAATAAAGAAAATATTCTTTTTGGATCTGGAAGTGGTGCAAAAAAGACGCAGAAGCGATGAATTTAACAAGGGCTTGTCATAGGACGGAAGTCCTCCATTTCAACAGCCGTTTCACTGAATTTGCATCACTTCTTTAGGTGTGATCCGAATACAATGTTTTAGATGTAAATTTAAAAATTCTGTGATATTTTGTCAAATAAATAATTTTTATAGTTCTTTATAATTTTTAATGGATTCTAGCGCTTGTCGGAAACGTTTTACCTCAAATATTTTCAAAAATTCACAAGTTTTTGAGATTGGATTTCGCATTTTTTTCGACAAAATTTAAATGATTTGTACCATTTTATGAGTTCTTACTCTGTTTTTAACCTATTGGAAACAAAAAGTACAAATTACCCATTAAAAGTATGAAAAAACCAAGTTATAAAAAATTTAATTAAGAGAACATCCTCTTTAGTTAAAATAAAGAACATCATTGGAAGTGCATCTTCTGGAAGTGCTTTTAAAGTTGTGCCTTTGGAATAACTTCCAAATTTTTTTGCTGGGTCGTTATAAAGATTCCTGATGGGGTCAGAAATTAGCTTCATTATATAGAAATGTTATAACTCAGAGACTGTATTTTGCTCGCCATCTTTTTCTTAAAATCATAAAATCCATTGAAATAAATTTTATTATCCAAAATCTTTAAAAAAAAAAACGTACATGAGTTAAATTTACACCTGCAAAATTGTTTCATTACATAGAAAACTTTACTGTACGGAAATTAAGAAAAATATGATTCAAGAAAATGGATTCTAAAAAGCAGTGTTTTTTAAATCAATTCATTAAAGAGAGTGCTATGGGCCTTCTCTAAAGAAAACCCACAGTTTTTTTCTTTGGGAAAAACATATCATCTAAAGAAAACAAAAGTATCAAGAAGGCATCTTCCAAACTAAAGTCAATCCGATATTTACAATGCCAGTCAGAATGTGAAAAACGCTTTAAATAAGGTATGTGAACTCTGCACTATGTTTCTTAAAAATGGGATCAGGCATTATAGGATTCATGAGAAAATGCCATAATTCTTGATCCTGAGAAGGCATCACCTCCAAACCAAATGTTATTTTTCGACGGTGAACATGTAACATTTTTGTCGAAACCATGTTATTTTCTTGAACATCATGTATCTGATTTCGACAACCATTTTATGTTTGGCGAGAAAATAACATTTTTGCGGCACAAATTTTTCCATATTTCCCATCCAAAAATAATAAATTTGCTCTTCTTCTCTGCGTGCACATAGTGGAAATCCAAAACATAGATTTCGAGGGTACTGAAAACTTCGAAGGTGATCTTCAAAACTGAATTTACTGTATGAATTTTTAAAAATATCGGAATAAATTTCGCTACATGTAAATATCACATTTCCCTCAACCGATCTTATTCAAATCTCGTACATTAAATATTTTTATGATAGCCATTCAAAATTACATTATAATGTAAACCGTTTCTACGCTTTTTAAGATTTACGTAGGGCTGTCTATTAAGGTATAAATAGTAGATCATCTAGCTTCATGCGTTAATCTCGGAATTAATCAATTATTTTTTAAATGTAATTATTTCAGTCAAGAATAATCTTAATCACCAGCCTCAAATAATTTTAGTTATATATTTTAGAAAAAATAAAGATGGATCTGTTTCTCAAAAAAAATTGTTGATGCATATATGCAATCTGTATTTTCACTTCATCTATGTGAAGCCAATAACATGAAACAAACACAGTTTTACAATATTTAAAAACTTTTAAATCTCCTGAATGTAGTTCAAAGTTGTTTCACTCGTTCCGCATTTCCTACAATGACACATCAGCAAATACCTCCACTTACATACTACATACACTAATTGAGTTTGAGTTTGTTAAGAGATTTACGCTACCACATGCAAATTCAGAAACAAACAATCTCATGTCTCGCATAGCAAAAGGCTTCTTCAACCAGATCTTTGCTAAAAGTGTTCCTTGAGCTACTGGGGAAAGTTCTCAACTAACATGTACCAGCCAGCATCCAATCTTGCAATCCGAGAGACAACAAGTACCGAAACAGCAGTAATGACATACAAAAGCGAACCTGTGGAGAACTATCATCCATTCGTATATTCCCTACCGCCTTAAGGTTTAAAAGCGAAATTACCTTTCGTCATATTTCCAAGGATATGTGTACGGTTCTCATGCTGCTTTAACTTTTGCAGAAGAAGACTTCCATAGATGGATTGAAGTGGCACTTTGAGTAGATTATCCATAGAATTTTGAATATGAGTGCTTATTGCATATGACATGTACTACCATGATAAATCGTAGCATTGCATAAAGAAAAAACGAAACATGTAGAGATAAGCTAACGTCGACAAGAGCCAAATATGTTATACCTGTAGTAAATGATGATAGACAGAAAAACAATGAGCAAGATTTATTAGTACAGTTTGTTTTAATGTTCAGTAAATAATTTGGAAATTAAATGAATTTCGAAGAAAGTTCCTTTTGTATGAAAATTGTTGGTAATTCGATCAATACTTTACTAAACGGGGTTGCTAAAATTATGTAGTGAATTCGAATAATTTTATTTATTTATTTTGTGGTTATACAGCCTAGCACAACAAGATATTAAATCTATATCTAAAGTTATAGCATTAGGTTAATATTTATTTATTTAATAGTGAATGAGGGAGCTACTAACAACAAAGGTTTTCGACCTAACTAGGTTATATAGTTTTTGTTACATGTATGTTCATGATTTGTTTAAAATGTTGAAACAATGATTTTAATATATCTGAGACGAATAATATTTTCAATATTTTGTTTTGAGCAGTTTGTAATTATACCCTGTGCCACACTGTGGAACAGGTTATTATAAGTTAGTGCATATGTTTGTAACACCCAGAAGGAGACGAGATAGACACATGGTGTCTTTGGCAATAATGCTCAGGGTGGGTCCCTGAGTCGATATAACCATGTCCGTCTGTCCGTCCGTCTGTCTGTGAACACATTTTTGTGATCAAAGTCAAGGTCGCAATTTAAGTCCAATCGCCTTCAAATTTGGTACATGTTCCTAATTTGGGTCAGAATAGAACCCTATTGATTTTGGAAGAAATCGGTTCAGATTTAGATATAGCTCCCATATATATCTTTCGCCCGATATGCACTAATATGGACCCAGCAGCCAGAGTTGTATACCGATTTGCTTGAAATTTTGTACAAACATAACACTTAGTCGTATAGTCAAGTGTGCAAAATGGACTAATACGATATGGACTAATACGGTCCCAGAAGTCAGAGTTTTACCCCAATTTTGTTGAAATTTTGCACAGGGAGTAGAATTAGCATTGTAGCTATGCGTGCCAAATTTTATTGAAATCGGTTCAGATATAGATATAGCTCCCATATATATCTTTCGCCCAATATAGACTAATACGGTCCCAGAATCCAGAGTTTTACTCCAATTTGGTTGAAAATTTGCACTAGGAGTACAATTAGTAGTGTAGTCAAGTGTGCCAAATTTTATTGAAATCGGTTCAGATTTAGATATAGCTCCCATATATATCGTTCTCCCGATTTACACTCATATGACCACATTGGCCAATCTTTTACTCCGATTTAATTGAAATCTTGCACAAGGAGTAGAATTAGCATTGTAGCTATGCGTGCCAAATTTGGTTGAAATCGGTTCAGATTTAGATATAGCTCCCATATATAGCTTTCGCCCGATTTGCACTCATATGACCACAGAGGCCACTTTTTAACTCCGATTTTGTTGAAATTGTGCACAGGGAGTAGAATTAGCATTGTAGCTATACATTTGACGGATGTGATATGGTATCGAAAATTTAGATCTACAAAGTGGTGCAGGGTATAATATAGTCGGCCCCGCCCGACTTTAGACTTTCCTTACTTGTGTTTTATATGCGTCTTTGCCAAAATTCCCTAGATGGGACAACCATATAGTCCTAAAACTTTAATTGTAGATGTAAAAATAAGTATTTAACAGATTTACCCTAATACATACAAACATATACAAGAAATTCCTACATACTTCCACTTATGCTACACCTTTTAATACCAGCACTCATTCTCCTTCTCTTCCTCCCTTTCTCGCTCTCTCATATTATCTCAATTCATTTACTTGTACTTGTGTGCACTTTCGGTATGTACGAGAGTGTAATATTACAGATGTTTACACTTAATTCTCCTAAATGAAAACACGTTTCATTTATGTTAGTATGCGGCTAGAATATCTAGTAAAAGTTCTATAAAATACTTTTGCTCAATTTTCACATAGATTAAACCCTCCCACACACACAAATTAGGAGAACATTAATAGATATACATACATAGACCTAAAGGAATTTGAAATGCATTTGCTTCATACTATATATTGATATGTTGAGGGTTCTTTTGAGAAAAGTTAAATTGCTTTGAGTTGGGAAAGTCAAGACCTCATGGGTTTACATAGGGACTATATTAAATTATTAACCAATATGGATGTGCACAAACATCAAGTGACCATATTTCTAATCAATTGGAAGAACATTTCCCCTCACGACAGCTAAAGATTTAAATGTAAGCAAAGATTTATATGGGAGAAATATATAATTATGCATAGATATGGACCAAATTGTGTGGGGTAGATATTTACCTCATAAAGGGTGATACGGTAAAAATTTGGTCAAGGGAAAACGCGTATAAATCGGTGAAATCGTTTATTTATAAAATCAAATTAAATTTATTTTTCAAGTTCAATTAGTATAAAATTCAGGAAAAATATTCAGTTAGGCTTTCGCTTTTCCAAATCCGAATTGCCGAGCCTCACGCTTGACACCTGCCATCAGATTTTGTACAGCCACCTTGTCCACCTTCTTCGCCGCAGAAAGCCAGTTTGCCTTGAACTGCTGCTCGTCCTTTTGCAGTTTTTTTTGGTCTTCTTTAGGTTCCGCCCAGTATTTCTCAATTGGGCGGAGCTTTGGCGTGTTGGGAGGGTTCTTGTCTTTGGGAACCACCTGCACGTTGTTGGCGGCGTACCACTCCATGGCCTTTTTACCGTAATGGCAAGATGCCAAATCCGGCCAAAATATTACGGAACAACCGTGTTTCTTCAGGAAAGGCAGCAGACGTTTATTCAAACACTCTTTCACGTAAATTTCTTGGTTGACAGTCCCGGAAGCTATGAAAATGCTGCTTTTCAAGCCACAGGTACAGATGGCTTGCCAAACCAGATATTTCTTTGCGAATTTTGCCAGTTTTATGCGCTTGAAAATATCTGCTACCTTTCCCCTTCCTTTTGCCGTATAAAACTCCTGTCCCGGAAGCTGCTTTGACGTAGGTTTCGTCGTCCATTACCACGCAGTCAAACTTCGTCAGCATCGTCGTGTACAGCCTCCGGGATCGCGCTTTGGCCGTCGTATTTTGTTTATGATCGCGATTTGGAGTCACTACCTTCTTGTAAGTCGATAGTCCGGCTCGTTTTTTGATTCGATGCACGGTTGTAGACGATACACCCAGCTTATTTGCGGTACACCCAGCTTATTTGCATCTCGGAGAGAGAGGTTAGGGTTTCGCTTGAAACTACCGGCAACTCTCTTTGTCGTCTCAGCGGCTTCCGGTTTTCGATTTCCCCCCGATCCAGACTTCCTGGCTGTCGACAAACGTTCCCCAAACACTTTAATTACATTTGTAACGGTTGATTTGGCAACTTTTAGCGATTTTACCAGCTTTGCGTGCGAGTAGCTCGGATTTTCGCCATGCGCGAGCAAAATTTTGATACGCTGCTCTTCTTGCTTGGACGGCATTTTGACAACTGAAGAGTGAATTCCAAAATCAAAATAGGAGCAACATTCTACACATACACACCTTCAAAATGAGGAGTGTTCAGGTTTTTTAAATGCAAAATTGAAAGAAATACGTCAAGTTTATATTGACCGTATCACCCTTTACGTGATAAGTGAAATCTGTGTAAATATTTTAGTAAAGACATATGTGATCCATTTTTGTGGTCATTCATACTAGAATTATGGATAGAACTTCAGGTGGATCGGATGGAAATGAGGTTCAAGAATCCTAAGCCGCAATTCCGTTTATGATGATTTCGTTTAGAAAATAGCGTAATTTTATCAGACGGACTCTCTTCGTTAAGGACTTTCTACAGCATAGTCTAGCAATTGAAATCAACAGGAGAAGGGATAAAAGCTTCATCCCATTATTCTTTTATCTATAAATTTACCTCCCTTACCCATTTTCGGAGTTGATTTGTCATTATCAACAAAAGTCTATGTCGAACGTTAATGATATTTCAATACCGGAAAATTGTTGAATTTTCCAGGTTAAAGTATGTGAACAAAGTACCCATTTATATACTTATTTAGACCAATACAAATAGGGCATTCTGTATACAGCACACCTACACAAACACAACAATTTATTCATAAACAAACTATTATTATGACCAACAAAGGATTTCATACCAGAAAAGATAATTTACAATACCTTTGTGACACATTTATGATGGTAATGACTCCACAGCCCATAACACTATTTTATTATGATTTGTATGAATTTCCAAACGAGAATTGTGCCTTGTCTATAAGGGTCTTGGGTGTACGAACTCATTCATGAATCCAATAGAGTGAGGATAAATTGAAGAACATTAACACCTTTCATGAATTGCTATTTGTGTAACGTCATGTGCTCGCCAAGGACCAATAGCTAGTAGACAAGAAGGATTATAGTAATGACCATAGAAATTTTAAGTTCCTAATGAAAGGCGAGAATTTGTACCCACATTCTTTTGAATTTGCCTGAGGTAAATAATTTCAAATCCTATTGAAATAGTTAATGCCATAATTTATAAATCCCATTATTAGGTATTACTGGCATGAAATTGAGTTTGAAAAATGACAAAAACAAATCATTAGCATTTAAGATCCCATTACTAGGTTTTCCTGTCATGGAATTAAGCCTAAAAATTACAAAAATAAATCAATATCATTTAATCAAATTCGAAGAATAAAATGTATACGTAAATATTTAAGTTTAAATATAAAATCATTAATTTAAAATATGTAAACAGTTGTATTGAATTTGTAATATCGATATTCAGAAATTAGTCTGAATATCCGACTGAAGTTAGTGGATAGCAATAAAATGTATAACATTTCATGACCTTCTGGGTCATATCCGTCTTTCTGGTAGAAATTCGAAGAACGTAAAATATCATCTTCTAATTTGAAGATGAATAGTATTGATCTCTGTGGGTGTGATGTCCTTACCTGTGAAAGTCTAAATCAAAACCTAATATTTGGCCAGCTTACTTTTGAAAAATTTAAATTCTGGTAAAATTGTATATGTATCATAATTTTGAAAATCTCATAATCTGTTTTCTCCTTTTAAAATAAATTATTCAACATATATAATAATTTATTTTGTCAGTAAATTCATTGTTTTATCCATAGGATTAAGCTGTAATAACTATATGATCTGTTGATAGTAAACTCTTATGCCATTCAATTCCATATAATCCATCCATGCTCTTGAACATACGACAAGCATGCCATACACATGAAATGTTTATGCAAATAAATTGAATTCAGAATATGTGTGAATTGAATTATTTACCATGAAATGTCAGAGGTTATAAAGTTGTTCGAATTAACATAAACTACAATACAATGTCGTAAGGCATGGTATTATCGAGACAATTTATGAACAGCAACAGGTATCAAAACCAGTGTTAGGGTAAAACCAAAACCATTCTAGAAAATACCCAGAATCGATACAGGACTATGAAAATTAAAAACTAAGATAAACGGGAGCATAATGTCCATTTATGTCAACAAAAACTTTTAAAAGGAAATCTGAATTTTTATACAGCAATAAAACGGATCTAATATCAAAACGTAAGGATTGTTTGCTCAGCTTCTCCACAGCTGATAAAATAGAAATAAAATATGTATATTGAGAACAGACTTTGTCATACATTTTATAAATATTATGTTTGTCTAAAATTTCGTTAAATATTTTTCTTTGCCTATACTACTATCCTCTAGGAAATAGAAGCAGTTCATATTAAAATCTGTGACTTACAGGTTTCGATATTTTTTTCTATGTATGGAATTAAAAAGGATTTTTTTCCGTTTGGACATATAATATGTTCAATGATTAAATCAATAAATAAGTAGATGTATATTGAAAAGGTTTAATATTAAATTAAGGTAAATCGTTTACAATATTTACTTTGGGCCCATTATCCTTTTTCCCTACACTTTTTGTTCTTCGAAATCGTTGACTATTCGACTTCCGTAATCGAAAATAATTGAAATGAAATGAAAGTTCCCTTAGGCTGATGATATCATTTAAATTTACATTTATTAAAGTCAAACAAAGACATAAGAGTGGATCGCTATCACTAAATTCTCTCGAACTTCATTAAGTCGTCCAAAATCGTAAATGTTTGAATGTTTCACAGATAGACAGATAGATGGACGGCATTATTGAAAGACAGACGAACAGACAAGATTCATAAAAACCACATCACTTACAAAGCTTCAATATTTACGAGTATTGTAGATAGGGCAGATGTGTATATATTTTCTATATAGATCCAACCTTAGTACAATGATTGGGAGCCACCGTGGTGCAATGGTTAGCATGCCCGCCTTGCATACACAAGGTCGTGGGTTCGATTCCTGTTCGACCGAACACCAAAAAGTTTTTCAGCGGTGGATTATCCCGCCTCAGTAATGCTGGTGACATTTTTGAGGGTTTCAAGGCTTCTCTAAGTGGTTTCACTGCAATGTGGAACCCCGTTCGGACTCGGCTATAAAAAGGACATTGGGCTTAACATGGAATCGGGCAGCACTCAGTGATAAGAGAGAAGTTCACAAATGGACTGAATAGTCTAAGTGAGCCTTTTCTAGGCATTTCAAACGTTAAAACAGAGCTTAACATAAAATGGGCAGTACACACTGATAAGAGAGAAATTCACCATTTGGGAGCCATCGTGGTGCAATGGTTACCATGGCAGCTTTGTATACACAATATCGTGGGTTCAAACCTACACTGAAAAAAATATTGTCGTGAGGTCAAAGATTTCATGTCTATAAAATACGAATACAAATTTTGCTTAGCATAGAAGACGCATTTCTCTAAAATAAAGTTATTTTCCTTGTCCAAAAGTCGATAAACTTTTCAATGAAGTCGTATTGTCCTTATAATTAAGTGATTTGACTTAAAAATGGGTATCTTAACATGAAAGAAAAAAATTATAGGCTAAGGTCAACTTGACTTTAATAATTCAGAAAATTCTCTAAATTTAATGAAATTGTCTTTAAATTTTTTGTCTTATTGCATCTTGACTACAAAGCAAAAAATCGTTCAAATATAGGACATGTTTTTCAAAACTTTATTTTAAAGAAGTTTTTTACTTCAAACATAGCATAATTTCCACTGGAAGTCGAGTCTTAATTTGGAAAATAAAGTCGCCGTTAACTCGTTTTTAAAGGACTTTGATAGCATATGAAGAAAAAAAGCTGAGAAAGCGAAAAATTAAAATTTGCTTCCTAGAAGCAAGTACACAAAACCTAAATTTAAAAGAGAATTGTGTCTTAAAAGTATCCTTACTTGTATTCTCCGCTTCTTTGGCTCGGAATCAATACCAAATTTTTTAAAGTAAAGACAAAATCTTTGGAACCGAGTATGCTTTTTTTTCAGTGTAGTTTCGATCAAACGCCAAAAACGGTGGATTATCCTCTCTCAGTAATGATGGTGAAATTTCTGAGTATTTCAAATAGTCTAAGTGAGCCTGAAATATCGGGCTGCCAGAATACCTAACCTAACCATTTATGGTATCACAATGGACTATTGGCTGCTACTACATATGTATTACAACCAAAAAAAAGTTTTTTTTGTCAGTTTTGTTGTCTATTTTCATTGATCCATTGTATCTCTATAAACAATTTACCCATCACCAGGCACTCGATTACACCGTGTGAGTCTCAGGAAAATGTTACCAGAATTGCAGTCCGTTCCTCGATTCACACGCATATGACCCACGCTGCTGCCAATAAAGCATAGCGTAGATTTTTCGGCGTGGTTGACGTTGTCGGATCATATGAAGTGGGTCATTACAACCCGACGTGAGAACAAGTTTCATATTGAAAATATATTCTCCATCTTCAACATCCTTCTTCCATAATAATGGCATCGTTATGGCACAATAAAAAGTTGTTAAAATTATCGTTATTCGCCTGATAAAAAATATCACCCGTTTTGATATTTTTAAATCCTAAATTCCAAAGAAAATAATTTCAGTAGATTTTGTTTTTGTCACCACAACCTGTTGTGAAGATATCTGAACATTACACTCCACCCTAGTAAACTTAGACCTCAAAAACTAATCCAATACAAACACATCAAACTACCCTCCCATACATTTCATTATAAACTCTAAATGGGAGCATTCTACCTTTTATTCTGTACTCACACTAACACGCACACACACACCCACCCACACATTCATATAGCCACACTCATTCAACCAATATTAAGGCAAAGTCACATAGTCTTATTTCGTTTGTTACAGATGAAAATTGGGCATTACCAATGGCTATAGCTGCCAACATGCATATCCCATATAAAATTGAAATTGGAGAAGATGACATACGTGATCTGCATGCCGAGGATAAATTTGGCAAAGGTAAGTTAGAATACTAGTGGGCATTGAAGACTGCATCCCTGTCAAGGGAACACACAAACACACACACACCCACACTCAAATGTCCAATGTGTGAAGAGTATTGGATTAACATATGATGGCATATGGTAATCCAGCTTTACATTCTCAGCTTCTCTCAGCTAATTAAGTATCCTACTCTCCATAGAGCAGTGTGGCCAACTTGAGAATGTCTCCAAATGTGTTGTATTAATGAAAGCATTGCCTGAACTCGTGTATTTGTGTGGATGTTTACTTTCTTTGCAGCTATCATCATTACGGCAGCCATGAACGACGATAGTACATTAAGACTACTCAGCTTACTGGAGCCTTTGCAGTACACCAAGGTGTTACTTATTGACATTGTGGCAACTTCGTTTAATGCCGAGAATAGCTTTTACAAATATCTGACACGCATTAATCCCGACTCGGCCTTAATGTCCAATCTACTGCTATTGACTGTGCTAAGTGACAACTATCGCCATTTCCTTAATGTGGCCTTTGATGACAATGGTATTGAATTAGTCCAGAATTTTCGTCAGAAACGTCACCGCAAGGAAATTGTGACTCCAACAAATCCGGCCTTATCGTCCCATGTTGGGGATAATGAAGAAAATATTGATTGGCCCATTCATTTGGACAAATCAGCAGCAGAGGTTTTGCTAGATAAATTGGAAACAGATGCTTCGGCCACACCGACTACAATTCAAACGGAAGCGGAAATGACTGTAGATAATCATCCCAAAGAGCCTAAAGCCAGTGTGGCTAATGTCACCCATAACAAATTAGAATTGTTAGGTGAATGGATAGCACGGTGTCCATTTGTGAATGAATCCCTGGGCGATTTAAATGAAATTTGTCTAAACTATCACCAATGCTTGGACCCTGTGGGCGGTGGAAAAAGAAACGAAAGTATTACCTTGATGATTGCAGACCTATGTCAAACTCATTTCATGGAACATGAGCAGCATTTAATAGAGAGGCTTCGTAGTTTCATAGATTTTTTCAACTTTTACGATTTTCTAATTGCCAATGTATTGCCAACAAATGTCAACAGGGCCCCTCGAGTAAATGCAACATTCAACTTGGGTGAGGAAAACACTTCCGCCAAAGCTGTGATTAATGAATCAGAACATGTGCCAAAATATGATTTCATTGTTTTGGATGTAGTACGTAAGGGGTCACAAACAGGACCCACATCCGCCCCGTCAAATGTTAAGAGCACCACCAACGACATCGTCAACAGTACAGGAAATCAACAAAGTTTTAACACCACAACCAGTGCCAAATCTCCAATATATTTGGAAAGTACAGCATCGACCCCCAACCACAATGGTGGACCATCGGCACAGCCAATCGAGGGATTAACAGCAGCCTTTAAGTGGCGACCCCTGCTGATATTGGAGCAACATGAAATTCATTTGAAGACATACATCACCCATTCCATAAGGCCGGGCTACGATGATTGGCTACTGGTTAGCACAGCTCAATTGTGGCAATGCGGATCCATTTGTTGGGCCATCATTGCAATTTCGGCTTCTCTGCTTGTGGCCATAATTGTGGCAAGTGTGGCAGCTGGTATAGCCATGAGGTAAGTGTGCAGAAAAACTATTTGGAAAAGTGCACGTTTTTAATTAAAAATTGATTTGGTTTCCAGCAAATAGAAAAACAAAATTCCAGTGTTTGTTCGGGGTGTTAAATGGACTGACTGGGGAACTAAAGAAAGCAGCATAGACACATTTTTGTCCATATACATCAAAGTTGGCGAAAAAATTTAATAGACTTTTTTCTGGGACAAACTGTTTTTATGGCTGTTTAATTTAGGAAAAATTTTGCCCGCAAATATTTATTTATGGTTGCGAAGCATTGACAATAATTGAAAATATTTTCGAAATGTTTAAAAATTCCATATGGAATAGTAATATCGAATGACTACGTTCATTCGTAAAGAAGAAACAAATTTTTATTTTGAAGCTAAAGTATTTTCTTTAAAGGCTAGAAAAAAGAATTAGAGACAATCGTTGAATCGGATATTATAAACTTGGGGTTGTTTGATTTTAAAGAAAATACTTTATAAGAAAGGGGAATTTCGGTTGTCTAAACTTTCGTTCGTTAGAAAAGTATTTTTTTTGTGTGTATCTGCTGGAGGCACTGTATCAAATTTAAAAATCCGCACTGTATCAAATTTAAAAATCCGCACTGTATCAAATTTAAAAATCCGCAATTCAACTGTCATACATTGGTAGAAATCGAGCACTATATATATGGGTGAAAGCCCATTTCACCCAACTCGATTTAAATAAAATTCAAAGTGTGTCTAATTAATGAAATGTACCAAAAGAATGGTGACCTTAGTTCTACGAACAGTAAATAAATGTAGATGGTCAGACTGACTGTCGGACGGTAAAGAATTGAGATTTGAATTTTGCAAATGAACAGACTGATGGAAGTACACCAAATAGATCGACTTAAGAGAACCTAAAGCTTTTCAAGTTTTTGATAAAAATATTCTCACAAGATTATACTTGCAAAACCTTGAATTTTTTTTTTTGTTCAGGGTATCAAAATGATCGTTAATTCCCAATAATAATGAAGTCAAAATATTCTATAATGCTCCATATTCTTTAAATACCTAGAATCCTTTAGTGTACCTTCCCTAAATTGCAAACAATTATTTAAAATAGCCCGTAAAATTGTGATAACAAACTCAAATAACTCCAAGGTCAGATCAAAGTCAACAACGAGTTTAATGTTTTTAATCTGTTGCTTTACTCATTGCATAGAATTATTTAGAACTTAGCATTACTACATAGAATTAGAACCAACCGACACTGCCCACTTTCCTTTTACACACCTTAGGCATCTTATAAACAAACAAGGAAATCTCAGACACAAATGCAAACAGAAAATACGAACAGTGATGCCAACTTAATGTTGGTCGACAGCATTAAGCATTTGATGATCAAACGAAATTAATTAAATATTAATTTATTCTCAAAAAGTCGATTTATATAGCCACAAAATTAATCAATTTTATTTAAATTAAATTAACCTTAAAGAATTTAAAGAATTGAATGATAAATACCGGAAAATAAGTGGATTTTATTCTGGTTTTCGTATTGGTGGCCCATCTGGTGTTAGCTCCTTCCTAATAATTAAATCTTAAAAATGAAGATTTTCAAACAGAAAACGTTTGCATCACTTAAATGCGCTATTTAGTATGAGAGGGTCTGTATTATTCTATTAAAAGATTATTTTTTGCCTACTACTACTGCTTGTGAGTGTATATACACACCACAACCCAGTAAACATTTACGAGAACATTTTATCGTCTTATGAGTACAATTTGGTGTCTTTCTGGTAGCAATATCTCAAGTTCAAAAACGACAAAGTCCACTACCTTATGGGGAGTTTCCGTTTTCAAAAAAATCGACTCTAACAGGGACAAAAATCTCAAAAATAAATACAATTTTAATAACACCTCATTAAGATTATGTGCTCGTAAAGAGTCAATATCAAGCAACAAGCGTAGGTAGCGCACACAAAAAAAAGATTGAACTACTTCGTACGCAAAATGAACTAACTTGTACTCCACATTTTGAGATTTCCACAAAGAGTTGTTGAAACCATGCAAAATGTAATGCCCTGGTGTACTTCATAATAGAGGTGTGCACGTGACACGAAATTGTCGTGACTCACGAAAATGTTCGTGATTCGTGCGTGAGTCCTGAGTCACGCTCATGACAACAGCGTGAGTGTGCGTGAGCGTGATTAACAAACCAAAATGTCGTGCGTGAGCTTGAGTCACGAAAAAAACATCTTCGTGAGTGTGCGTGAGTAACGAATTACACTCACGAAAATATTCCTGCTCGCCAACATAAAACGCTTACGAGTTAAATTCAATTACAATTTAATGACACCTGGGATGTTAAGATTTTAATAACACTCTCGATTTTAATAATGCTCATGTTTTCAGACACTTCGGTAAGGTAAATTAATCATAAAATTATTCGTGAGTCACGATATTTTTCGTGAGTCACGATAGTTTACGTGTGTCACGGTATTTTTCGTGAGTCACGACCTTTTCGTGCGTGAGTGTGCGTGAGTACAAATTTTCTTTTCGTGAGTGTGCGTGAACGTGAGTCCTACCAAAAAATATCGTACGTGAGTGTGCGTGAGTATGATTTTTCAGTCGTGAGTGTGCGTGAGCGTGAGTAAACTATTACTCACGTGCACACCTCTACTTCATAACTACAACTCACGAAATTATACCCTCTCATAGAAGAAACAAGTAAGGAAAGTCTAAAGTCGGGCGGGGCCGACTATATTATACCCTGCACCACTTTGTAGATCTAAATTTTCGATACCATATCACATCGGTCAAATGTGTTGGGTGCTATATATAAAGGTTTTTCCCAAATACATACATTTAAATATCACTCGATCTGGACAGAATTTGATAGACTTCTACAAAATCTATAGACTGAAAATTTAAGTCGGCTACTGCACTAGGGTGAAACACAATGTTAGTAATGTTCCACAGTGTGGCGCAGGGTATAAATGTGGGAAAAATTTAAATCTGAAGCAATTTTAAGGAAACTTCGCAAAAGTTTATTTATGATTTATCGCTCGATATATATGTATTAGAAGTTTAGGAAAATTGGAGTCATTTTTACAACTTTTCGACTAAGCAGTGGCGATTTTACAAAATTTCAACTAAATCGGAGCTAAAAATTGGCGTCTGTGGTCATATGAGTGTAAATCGGGCGAAAGCTATATATGAGAGATATATCTAAATCTGTACCGATTTCAATAAAATTTAGCACACTTGACTACACTACTAGTTGTACTCCTAGTGCAAAATTTCAACCAAATTGGGGTAAAACTCTGGCTTCTGGGACCGTATTAGTCCATATCGGGCGAAAGATATAAATGGGAGCTATATCTAAATCTGAACCGATTTCTTCCAAAATCAATAGGGTTCTATTCTGAATCAAAACACATACTTGTGCCAAATTTGAAGTCGATTGGACTAAAACTGCGACCTAGACTTTGATTACAAAAATGTGTTCACGGATAGACGGATATGGCTATATCGACTCAGGAGCCCACCCTGAGCATTTGGCAAACAAAGGCACCATGTGTCTATCTCGTCTCCTTCTGGGTGTTGCAAACATATACACTAACTTATAATACCCTGTTCCACAGTGTGGCACAGGGTATAAAAATGAACTAAATGTAAAGAACAATATCACTGGTGCCAAATCATGACCATTTTAACCATACTTTTTGGGAATTGTACGAAAATTATCTTTTGCGTTAGTTTATATTCAATTTATGTGTACGGTCATTGAACTTTATACACCCTCAAAAAGAATTGCTTCTGTAACATATACCCCAAATACATTTTGCTTCAAGCATATATATTTTCAGGATTTGTCCAAACAAAATATTGTTTGTATTGTTCAAACATATTATGATTCACCTTAGGGCATACACTGGTAGAAAAAAATTTTAATGAAATTTTCTTTGTGTGGATATATTTTTAAGGCGCCAATTGGTTACTTCCATTATTTTACTTGCAGCATACTCTCTAGGTCTCTCTTTCTAAACACATATATGTTTGCAGAATATTTCTAAATTAATATATATTTGCATATAAGCATATTATATTTACAAACATTTTATGTCCCAAACATAATATGTTGTAACATATTAACATATATGTCCCAAACATGTTATGCTAGTTTATGAACATTATATGATTGCACTTAAAAATATTGTGTTAAAAAATTTGAGTTCCAAACATATAATTTTTACACGCAAACATATGAAAAACAGTCTTTTTCGTCCGTGTACAATTGAGCTCTTTGTAATGCTGTATAGAAGTACATGCAGGACGTGTCCTTGTCAAAGTAACCATGATTTAAATTGCATACTAATTACTTACCAATTTGGTACTAGTTCACCTCCAAGATTATTTGGTAATGACGTGTTTTGTTGGGTGAGTAGTATGTCTGCGTAAAAAGTCTCTATGAATCAGCCAACATTAGTGGCACAGAGCGAGAATCTCTGACTTGTAAACGTTATATTCTCAGTTCAACGATCGGTCTCTCTTATTTAAAAAAAAAATAGCTATCGCTTTTTAGACTTCTTTTAGGTACTTGTTTGATTCCTCAAGAACTATGTAGTGTAGTGGGAATGGAAACTCTAACTTAATAAGAAGGTAATGTCTCCGGTGAATGGTGAATTTTTTTAGATATACTTTCGCTAGAAAATGTTTGCAGTGATATAACCATTGAAAGCCTCTAACACAATATTTTTTTTCAACAACTTCCTTCACAAACTGTTGGATAAAAAGAGAAAGAGAGATGTACCAATGTCTAGCGCAAAGTTTCATAGCCATTATAAGGCCGTCACCGTTCAAAGTGTCTAAACAACATAAACTGAACATAATACTAACAGACATATAGCCACAACAAGGTTACTTAAACTAATATGGATAATAAGGAGAGTAGGTATATAAGTAAGAGAGCAAAATGACGAATTACTGAGATACGAAGCCAGGCTAAGCAATATATGGAGTCACTTATATGTACACACGCATGTATATGTATATATTTTTTCTACACAACCATTTATTACTTAAACATCCACATAAACCAATGAAATCTTCCACTGGTACATTTACTCCCACCATAATGACACACTCACATATCCAATGTAGAATGTGTGTAATTGTAAGATTACTTTGATAATTTCTTGATTCGTTTGCTTCAACGTCAAGCCTTAAATAAAATTCCTAAATCAAAAGCAACATGCAAAGCCAAAAAGATAAAATTAATCGGATTAGCTTGGTGTAATAAGGCACATAAATAATTCCTACATAGATTTACATAATTTAGTCCAAAATTAAAGGATATTCTACATTAGACTATAAGAAATGACTCCTAAGAGTTTCGTTAACTCAGAGAAGAGGAGCTTTAAAATAAGTGATTTTCAAAAATGTAAATTATAGAAAAGAAAACCACGATGAGCCAAACCAACCATAAAATATCCAACATTTACTATATATAAACCTTTTTTACAAAAATGTTTTTTATTGCAAAGAATTGAATTTATTTGTTCCATTATTCCCCAACATGTGTGTACAATATTTAAATGATTTTAATATCTAATCTAAGCACATGTGTTGCCCTCTGGTGAACTTTGAATTTAATAGAGACAAACAAAAAATCACTAAGATATGTTGAGTAAGCACAAAAGAATTAGTATTCCCAGGTATACCCTTTAAGGCATTTCAAATAACATCTTGTTGGCATGTTGACAATAATTCTCAAAACACAAATAAATAAAGAAAAATATTCGTCTACATATGGGCGATTCCTCAAAAACGTAAAATCTAAAATTGGAAATACTTATTTATTTATTTAAGCCTATACTGAAAGCGAAGTTTTCCTTTGACACAACAAAAGTTTCTTTTAAAGCAAATAAAAAAATATTAGAGACAATCCACGGTTAATCTTGACAGAAATTCGAGTTTTGTTAAAGAAAGTATATGTATTCCAATATCTACAGTTTAGCATAATTAAAATTAAACAAAACCTAAGGTTGAGTTAAAATTATTTAACGACAATGCAAAGTTCAAATAATGTAAGCTATGCAATTTATACTTTTAAAATTCTTCAAGTACTTTCAAAATTGCTTCATGAATTCTTTAGTTACTCCTATGGAAATTCACCTAGAATACACAAATTATCGCAATCATCACACTACAAAATTAAAGAATTAGATTAGTTGAATTTTTGGGGTGTTTCGGGATGAATTGACCAGGGCAATTCTATGGTTTGGGGAGGGTTCGACCAACGTATATCAAAGAAAGCCGGCATACCTGCAAACCAGTATGAGTGGAAATCTTTGAAATTTTTATACCATTTGTGATACGAACATGTTTTGTGTTGTGATGTCCATCAAAGTTTCTTGTTTGTTTTAGATTTTTGTTAGCTGTCATGATACCATTACAATGTCATCAACCAGCGCCTGTTAGTTTGAATAATCCACAGTGGTTCCAAATCGCTTTTTTGGAAATAAATACGCAACTTTTTCCAGGCCCCTAGTGGGTCCAAGGGCTAGCTTTTTTCATACACCTCGGGTGTACCTAGATTTTGGTAAATTTTTTAATGAATGTATACATCATTGGCGACATGATTTAATAAACTTAATATATTATATAAACGTATAATATATAATGTAAAAGTATGCTAAATACACGCAAAGAAAAAAAAACGTTTGGAAAACGTGTACCGAAAACGTTTTTCTTTTGTTAGAATTTTTTGAATTGCTTCGAAAAGTATACACTTTTATCACCAAAAAAATTCGTTAATTACAAAATTTTTCTTTTTTCGATAAAAAAAAGTTATTTTTGAACCAACAACACAGTCCATTTCGTTTATATCAAACACTGTTCTTTTCTGACTTTAGGTCTTTAATAAGACACATTTTACAGTTCATAGTAAAAATTTAACATAGTAGAACGTAATGTTGAACATTTTTTCGGAATCTGCCGACCATATCTGGAATATATGTCAAAAAACACTGTGGACGAAGCAGGGATCGAACCCACGACCCTTGGCATGCAAGTCGGACGTAGCAATCACTGCTCCACGGTGCCCAACTAAATGTATTTTTCTGTTAAATAAACTTTGTTTAATCGGCTCGTGGGCGCCGCAAGCTATGCTATATAAATATAACTTATATTGATGACAATAACGGCTACATAGCTCAGTGGATAGTGTGTTGGCTTACAAATTGCATGGTCCGCGGTTCGATTCTCCGTCCAGGCGAAAGGTAAAAAAAAATGTAAAAATTTTTAAAATCGTTAATTTCTTGTACATTGTTTGCGTTACAGAAAAAGGTGCTAAGAACTAAAAAAACTTCTTGGAAGTGAGAAAGATGTGAGGGAAAATGCAATTAGCCAGAAAAAAATTTTTTGAGTTAGTCTTTATGAAATTGTTTTTACATCCTGGAAAAGAATAAACGTTTATCACAAAAAGTATATACTTTTCTTCCAAATACACTTCCTTTCAACGAAAAGCAAATGAGAAGCGAACTTTGTTTGTCTAAAATATCGTTTGGGAGGAAAGAATTATTTTTTGTGTGTACCATTCATTTTGGTCAATTTGAATGACATAATCGGACCTTTTCTAATATAGCATCCTGACGATCGATTTCACCATTTTACTTCTTCAGCATTTAAAAATCACAGTTTTCACCTGATTTGTCAAGGCCTTGCAAACATACCGAGACAATAGTGGATACACTGCAAGAAGAGTTCTTTTCTGAGGAACGAACTTTTAGACAAACAATGTTTTCTTTTAACGCTAAAAAAAAGTTCGTTCCGGAGAAAAGTATTTTTTCTTTGGGTGTAGTGATTTTATTTCTCGAGCAATTAAATATTCTTTAGATTAATATTTGGAAGACTATGAAAATTTCTGATTTATTTATTTATGCCGATTGTGTTTTCTTCTTTTGCAGAAACTATTTCTTGCGAAAACGCTTATCCAAAGGACCAAACAAGATTGTTCTTTCGGCCAATGATTTTGTGTTCCCAGTAGATTCCCGAAGGGTAAGTTCCCAATCAATGTGTACTTCATAGTTGTATGACCTGTGGTGAGCTCTAACTATTCTCCTTTCAGGTGGACGAAGGCATAGAGGCTATGCTATGCTGTTGGCTACAACAACTCCAAGAGTTTGGAGGACCCGAGGTTGACAAACCCGATTTGTTAAAAGGTTCGATTGGATCTTTAAAAAATTTGGGTTTTCTTATACCCGGTGCTTCTGGACCAACCCCTATAAGTGGGCTTAATGGAAAAGCTAGTTCCGGTTCTGCTAGCTTGGCTCGACATAATCCAGCTTTATTGGATATGAGAGCTCGATATAATGGTGACCTAGTCCAACTAAAAGAAGTCTCTTTCAATGGATCGACTGAACTTAAATCCAAAGCTATGGATTTATTAGTTATGGCCCATGGTCTAAGGCATGAGAACATCAATCCCCTAATAGGATGGCTAGCTGATCCCAATCGTACCGCCATGGTCTTTGATTATTGTTCACGTGGTTCGCTACAGGATGTTCTCATTATGGATGAAATCAAATTGGATTGGTCCTTTCGTCTGAGTTTACTTACCGATTTGGTGCGTGGTATGCGTTACCTGCATGCCTCACCACTACGTGTTCATGGTACTCTAACCTCACGCAATTGTGTAGTTGATGCACGTTGGGTTCTCAAAATAACCGATTATGGCCTGCCCCAATTCTATGAAGCTCAAGGTGTCCAGCCAACACCACGAACAGCCAAAGAGATGTTGTGGTGTGCCCCCGAGCAATTGCGTTTGCTAAAACCACACCAACATCACAATCATTTGCGTGTTGTGGCCACTCAAGCAGGTGATGTCTATTCCTTTGGTATTATCATGCAGGAGGTGGTGGTACGCGGTGAACCCTATTGTATGTTGTCATTGTCGGCCGAAGAAATTATAGCTAAAATTAAGAAGCCACCACCACTAATAAGGCCATCGGTGTCTAAAGGAGCTGCACCACCAGAGGCGATAAATATAATGCGACAATGTTGGGCTGAACAACCGGAGATGCGACCAGATTTCAATTCGTAAGTATAGATGAATATGTTGCGTTTTGTAGAGTGGAGTTTTGTTAGAGCACATGGAAAGTTAAATGGCAATGCCAGCTAGTTGACAATGGTCAAATCTCAACAAGCCTCTCTATTTTTCTTTATAATAATAAAATCAATTCTCTGTTTCAATCACATCTCATTCCTGATCACCCTTTTATATCTCACTTCAAACTGAAAAGCATTAAAAATAAACTTCCGTTTTTTCTAATATTTTCCTATCGATTTTTTTTATATTTATTACTCTTGTTCCATTTCCGTCGCCATCGAACACACCGGTGCGCATTTCAAATGTCCTTTAATCGACATCTCAACATCTTCCTACCATCCAACAAATGATTGGCGATGTCAATGCCGACGCGCGCTATAAATATCAACTATGATGGCTAACGGTTTTGGCGATGATGACTCCGATAATGATGACTCTCTGCCTATCACAACGATTATCGGTGGTGTGGTGTAATGGATGGTGTAATGTGTGTCCTTGACGACATGTTGTTTGGCCATTTGAAATGTTTGTGTCCCAGGGTCTATGAGCGTTTTAAGTTATTGAATCATGGGAGAAAAGTGAACTTTGTGGATACCATGTTCCAAATGCTTGAAAAGTACTCGAATAATTTGGAAGAGTTGATACGTGAACGCACCGATCAATTGGATATGGAACGAAAAAAGACTGAGCAACTTTTGAACAGAATGTTGCCAAGGTAATAGGAAGACCATAACAAAGCACAATGTATTGGGGTATTATCATCTCTCTCTCTCTCTGTTTTCAATATCATTTCAGTTCAGTGGCTGAAAAATTAAAAATGGGTTTGGCCGTTGAGCCTGAAGAATTTTCCGATGTGACGATTTATTTTAGTGACATCGTTGGTTTTACAACGATAGCTGCCCATTGCACACCTGTACAAGTAGTGGATTTGCTCAACGATTTGTATACGATTTTCGATGCCACCATTAATGCTTACAATGTCTATAAGGTAGGTCCAGTTGCTAATACATGCAACCTTTGTCGGAAGCTTATATCCTCTCGTATTGCTTCCATAGGTCGAGACCATTGGTGATGCTTATATGGTGGTTAGTGGTCTTCCCGTTCGCATTCCTGACCATGCCGAACAAATTGCCACAATGGCCTTAGATTTACTGCATCAAAGTGGCCGTTTCAATGTCAAACATCTGCCTGGAGTACCGTTACAACTGAGGATAGGCTTGCATACAGGACCCTGCTGTGCGGGAGTAGTGGGATTAACCATGCCTCGTTATTGTTTGTTTGGCGACACAGTCAATACAGCTTCAAGAATGGAATCTACAGGTGAAGAAAATGAAGATATCATTAAAACTGAGCCAGCGTGAATGTTTAATAGATATAATAAAAAAAATGTTTATTGTGACATTGAAGACTTTCATTAGTAGTAGCATGAACATTTTCATTATTTAATACGGACATCGTCACATTGTTTTCATTTAAGAAATTTTTCATTTGTCTCAATTTTAATGATAAATTTCATTAATATTGCGATGCTTTTTTTATTACTCTATGTGTTTGGAGAACATTTTTAATATGGATTTTTTATTCTAGGTTCATCGTGGCGCATTCACATGTCTCAGGAAACTCGAAACCGTTTGGAAGCCAGAGGTGGTTATACAATTGAACCACGTGGTCTTATTGAAATCAAAGGCAAAGGAATGATGAATACATTTTGGTTGCTGGGTAAGAAAGGCTTCGAGAAGCCTTTACCCAACCCCCCACCGATCGGGTAAGTACTTCATTTAATCAGCACAACTGAATGAACTCTCTAATATGACTAGTCTTTCTCCAAATGCCGACGATGAATTATCCTTGCCAATATAGAGAATCCCATGGGTAATCTATTGAAGTTACATATGCCTCCTTTCCCTCAGTTTGAAGATGTTTTGTTTATCTCCTTTTACAGTTTGGATGAATCGTTGATACGCAACTCCATTACCTTAAAGGCCCAGGCCAATAAGTCTCGCAATAGTACAAATCCTTCGTCCAGTCAATCCTCTTCACTGGCAGGCGAATCCGTCGAAGTGAAAGTAGAAATCACACCGCCCACAAATGCCGAAGTTTCTTCTCCCATTTTGCCAAATTCCTATTCATTAGATTCCAACTCCACCACTACCATTAGTCCCAATATGACATTATGTCCAGAGTTCCCTATCAAAACTCCCAGTACCTCACCCCAACCACGTAAGATAAGTGAACTACCCAGCGATAATCTTTTGAATCCCAATAGTTTCAATCGTCTGCCTTCATCCACGGCTGGTTCGTCCTCGAGGCTATACAAAAAGCTGGAGGAAATGATGGATCTTAGTTCACCCTACAACCATTACAAATGTCTCAGCCCCAGTGAAAGTAATCTAACACAATTCTACGATGGCAAATATCTTTATAGTGGAGGTGGGACAGGGGCCCCTATTCAGAGTGCCAGTAATACCAGTAGCCTGCAATCGCAGACGGGTAGGTTTGACAAGCCCGGCTCTTCACGTTTGCTACGACGTCAATTTAGCTTAGATCGTGATGATACCCATAACAAGAGTGAACATCATCATCAGCAACATCATCAGTCTTCCCTACAATCATCCCATACCATGTCGATGTCGAGTAAGTCTTCAATGTTAGAGATTCCTATACTCCATGATACCTCAAGAAGTCCCAAGGGAACCATAAATCGCTTGCACAAACAAAATTCCAATTCGATAGCCCAAGATTTGGAAAAAATTGAGGAAATTCCTCTGTCACCGGCATCATCCCAACAGCATAGTAGTTTAGATAGTAACATGAATCGTAGTCCACCATCCACGGTGGATGCCCATTCGCCACCACCTACGTCTGTCACCCATGGTACCATGAGGGGAACATTGGGAGGCTATCTGCCATCCACATCACCACCGCCCACTACATTACTTTCAGCTCCGGCATCTCCAGCTCCATCAAGAACACTAAATGGTAATGTACCCCCCACAGTGGAAAGTCCTACTACAGATGCCTCATCTACGGCAACAACAACGGCTTCAGTAAATTCGAATCCTTCGGTTCCCAATGAAGATCATAGCAATCTTAGAAGACCTGAAATTACATTAAATGTTGAAGCTCTCCTGAGTAGGTAGGATACGGTATAAGTGCTCTATGTCTAGAGCATTTTGCTATTACCATAAGATTCAAGGAAGCAATTTTGGATTGAAATTGAAATCGGTTGTTTTTTAAATATTTACAAGTATCTACAATGATCTGATTTATGAAAAATCTTGGAAAAAATACAAAATGAAATCCGTCTGTCTGTCAGTCAGTTAAGTTGTCTAAACCCGATTCATCATAATCTTGTAAACTAATAAATTGAAGTTATTGTATTATTTCAAATCCAATGAGTTACAGTTTTTTTGCTGATGATCCTACTATAGTGTTTGGTTACATGTTTCGATTGTATTACAAGATGGATGATGACCATAACGTGAATAGATGGTAACGAAGCGCAAGAATTCATATGGTATTGCCGGACACTTACGTGGTGTGAGACGACATATTTAATTCGCTACCAGTTATCTGAGGGGTTTTCAACACCTCTTTGGTATCTGCCTGTTCTTCGAAGAGTGATTAACTGCCTGTTCATGGAATTGTCATTCGCCTCGAGACGAACGTCTCGTCAAAAATCACATATTGATATCTCGAAAACCAGAGTCCCAATTGTTTCGATAGTAAATCAATAATGAGTTCATAACAAATTTGAGGATATATATATCTAAAGTTATTAGATATATATCTGGACGAACGCCTCGAGTCGATTTTGAGTTTCATGAACAGGCCACCGTGGTGCAATGGTTAGCATGCCCGCCTTGCACACACAAGGTCGTGGGTTCGATTCCTGCTTCGACCGAACACCAAAAAGTTTTTCAGCGGTGGATTATCCCACCTCAGTAATGCTGGTGACATTTCTGAGGGTTTCAAAGCTTCTCTAAGTGGTTTCACTGCAATGTGGAACGCCGTTCGGACTCGGTTATAAAAAGGAGGTCCCTTGTCATTGAGCTTAACATGGAATCGGGCAGCACTCAGTGATAAGAGAGAAGTTCACCAATGTGGTATCACAATGGACTGAATAGTCTAAGTGAGCCTGATACATCGGACTGCCACCTAACCTAACCTAACCTCACCTTCATGAACAGGCGGTAAGGCTGTAGTACGCTCTAGGACCAATGAAAAATGAAGGATTTTTTTGCGAAGAGATTTGTTCTCAAAAAAGTCCACCATCCATTATCTTGTGAGAATTCGTCCTTTAATTTTTACCAAAGGAATATGGTCAATGAATAAATGATGTGAATCTCTTACCAAAATGACTGATTATAATAGTCGAAAAGTGCAGTTTTCCCATAAAGTAACAGAAGTGACAGGGGATGGGATGCCGCAAAGAAAAGTATTATGGTCTGAACACAGTAGGCTAAACTTCTTAGGTGGCACCGAATAAGAACACAAAAGACGACATTCGAGATCTTTAAAATCTACTACAGTGAAAAAAAAATTAATTTCACATTTCCAAAAGCCGACCTTGTGATTCTGATTACTTTTTCTAGAACTTAAGTACGTATGAGCAAGGAAGGAAGGATTTACTGGTATTTAAACTCGTCCTTTAATTCAAGCGTAAATACTCGTACAGGGGAGAAACAGTTTTGTACAACAATCCTAAGAAGACCAGGTGTGATTAGACTCTGTAATCTTTTGCATCCAATATGACTATCGACTCCGGAAAAACTTTAAACAAATTCACTGAAAAGTTCAACATTCACCGAGGATAGATTAGGTTATGGATACTCCCCCATAGATATTCAATCTACTGTGATATTACAGAGTTTGAACCATGACCCAAATCATCATGGCTTCTATTCTAATTTAGTCTGATTAACAAATCCTTCAGTTATGGTCTAGTTCTTTTCTGATTATGTATTTCAATATTTCTCCAGAAAAACAAGATCAAATCTCTGAAAAGCATAATGTAGACATATCGCTGTGCAACGTATAGTGATTTCCATTGCAACAAAAAGGTCAATAATATCGAAATTGATGGGAAAATATAAACGTCTTTGTCAAAACTTTTTTTGATATAGGATCCCTCATAATTTTATGAATTAGCAAAGAATTTTATGATGGTAATGTCACTTCGTCTAAAGGAAAAAAGGGGATCAACTTTAGGACCTGAAACCAAATCGCCCTTAATTTTTAGCAGTAAAGTTTCCTATTAAATTAAAGTCATCGTCGTACAGTTGCTTTGCTGGATCATTTTTACTATCAAAAAATTGGAAGGTCGTTATAAAAAATGTGTGTTTTCTGTGTTAGACCGGGGACTTATCAGCCAAGCTGTTACAGTTGCTTTGCTGGATCATTTTTAGTAGGTTTTCTTATCAGACTTCATTTTGTATTTGTATTAGCTAATATTTTGTTGCAATCTAATTGCACTTATATTCTTATAAAATATTTATCAACCAGAATCACCAAAAACATTTTTCGATCTAAATTTCACTAATTCAAGACAAGAAGTTTGTCTTGATTGCGGTTTATCAGTTTAAAGGATCCCATCTATAAATCAAAATTATTAAACACGTAATTTTTATATCTTCACATAATGAATTCAGAAAACACATATTTAATACAAAATATGTTGGTAAACATTTAACATGCATAGTTTTATAAAAAGCAATATACCGATTTCTAATGAAAACAGTACGTTAAGAATATAATATGACAGTTTTCGTTATTGTGGCATATTAAATTAAAAATAGACGAGACTTAAAAAAAAAAACTTATCGTCGCACAACTAACATACATTGAAATCGACACCGATTTTATGTTCCAATTTCAAAATTAGTTTTATATTAAAATTTTTTAATCTAGTATTTGTGTGTTCAAAAATTTAGAAAGGTATCTAGAGGTGTCTTTAAATGGCTTTAAATTATTATAAAAAAAGAAAAAAAAAACAAAAAATACTAAACTTATTTTAAATAAATAGAATAATCTATATTATAAGTTGAAATAATTTCAATGTTATTTTTTATTATATATATATACGGTAGTTAATTTCCGAAAATGTATGACTAATTGAAAACTGAAAGGCTTTATTACAACTAGTTGATCTATAAAAAGCTATTGAATGTAAGGACAAAGTTACCTTAAATCAAAGATCTAATCAAATTGCTTGAGTACAATGTTTTTTTATGTTTGTAGAGTTATAAAGAAAAACTAACAATAATAACTTAATTAATAATGTATGAGTATTTGCTTAGGGGATTGTTTCAATTAAAATAATTATTCATATACAAATATTACAGAAAATACATTGTTATAGAGACTCCTTTTAATTAAGAATCAGATTAAAACAATGTCGACAAAACACAATAGAAGAAGATATTAGGGTATGCAATTTTTTAAGGTCCCATTAGATGTTATTTGAATTTTCAAGCTCAACGAATATCGCTGTACTCAGACTTTGTTCTAAATATTATGCACTGGAAAAAAAAGCATTGACCGTTCCAAAGATTTTATCTTTACTCTAATGGTTTTTGGTATTGATTCCAAACCAAAGAGGCGGAGAATTGAAGTAAGGATGCTTTTAAGACACAATTCTCTTTCAAATTTGAGTTTTGAGTTATTTATTCTAGGAAGGATATTTCCTTTTGTTCTTTTTTCAGCTTTTTATACCCTGTGTCACACTGTGGAACAGGGTATTATAAGTTAGTGCCTATATTTGCAACACCCAGAAGGAGACGAGATAGCCATATGGTGTCTTTGGCAATATTGCTCTGGGCCGGCCCCTGAGTCGATCTAGCCATATCCGTCTGTCTGTGAACACATTTTTGTAATCAAAGTCTAGGTGGCAATTTAAATCCAATCGACTTCAAATTTGGCACAAGTATTTATTTTGGGTCAGAATAGACCCCTTTGGATTTTGGAAGAAATCGGTAAAGTTTTAGATATAGCTCCCATATATATATTTCGCCCGATATCTACTAATAGGGCCGCAGAAGCCAGAATTTCAGCCTGATTTACTTTAAATTTTGCACAAAAAGTGCAATTGATAGTATCGTAAAGTGTGCCGAATTTTGTTGAAATCGGTTCAGATTTAGATATAGCTCCCATATATATCTTTCGCCCGATTTACATTTAAAGGCCCCAAAAGCCAGAGTTTTGTCCCAATTTGCTTTAAATTTTGCACAGAGAGTAGAATTAATATTGTAGCTATGCATGCCAAATTTGGTTGAAATCGGTTCAGATTTAGATATAACTCCCATATATATCTTTCGCCCGATATGCACTTATATGGCTCCAGATGCCAGAGTTTTGTCCCAATTTGTTTTGAATTTTGCACAGGGAGTAGAATTAATATTGTAGCTATACATGTCAACTTGTTTGAAATCGGTTCAGATTTAGATATAACTCCCATATATATCTTTCCCCCGATTTTCACTCATATGACAACAGAGGTCAAAGTTGTAATCCGATTTAGATGAATTTTTGCACAGGGAGTAGAAATAACATTATAACTATGCATACCAAATTTGGTTGAAATCGGTTCAGATTTAGATATAGCTCCCACATATATATGTTTCTTATTTCGACAAAAATGGCCAAAATACCCTAATTTTCCTTGTAAAATCGCCGATGCTAAGTCGAAAACGTGTAAAAATAACTTTAATTTTCCTATACTTGCAATACATACACTGTCTCACACAAGTTTACATACGGTTAAAAAAATTATATTTTCTTTAAATAATAAAATTTTAAAAAATATACATAAATATCCTCTAGATTTAGTAAATTAATTTGAAAAACAAAGTATTTGTTAATTTTCAAGAAGATTTTTTTTGGTGTGGGTTATAACCAACAACAAGAAACAGGTTTAGTTAAGAGGTAAAAAACTCATGGGTATGTAAACTTGTGTGAGACTGTGTAGCTATTGACCGATAAATCATAAATACACGTTTGCAAAGTTGCCTAAAAATTGCTTCAGATTTAAATGTTTTCCATATTTGTTTCCATAAATGTTTCTGGGGTGGAACCAGGGGATTAGACTAAAATTTTAAGTCTACAGTTTTAACGACACCATACATTTCCATGTTCGACTTCTAGTAGAAGTTATGCTATATTCCAAGTAAACAAAACACATTTCCCTTTTTTGAACACTTTTCTCTTTTGAAATCAAAATGCCAAAAGTTAAAAAGTTTAAAGACAATTTCATTAATTTTAAAGAATTTTTTCTGAGTTATTAAAGTCAAGTTGACCTTAGTCCAAAAAATGTTCTTTAATGTTATGATACCCATTTTTAAGGTGAATCACTATAAGGACAAAATGATTTCATTTCATTCATTGAAAAGTTTATTAACTTTTGGACAAGGAAACTATATCAGGGAAATTCTTCTTCTATGCTAAGCAAATTTTGCATTCGTATTTTGAGGACATGAAATCTTTGGCCTCACAAAAATATTTTTTTCAGTGTGAGTTTGATTATTTTATTCGGGAGCTACCAATTGAGATTCCTCGGTTGATCAATTTTTATTTATTAAAAAAAAACACAAAGAAACTATTTTTATAACTTTACAAAGTTTTGTCGAGGTTACTTTAATCTGATACATTTTTAAAATCTCTTCTAGTCATATAAATACCATAAGTTTTTAGTTTAGAATTCATAACAAACCATTTGAATTTTTCCTCTTTTCATATGACAATCGTTACGAATCGTACACAGAGAAAAACACCTCTATTATAGATATTATAATTAAGGAATCGTCTATACCAATTCCCATTTCCCACTCCCATTGATCTCATAGGTATAGCCCACAAAATAATTTCCTAAAGTAATAAATGTTAATTGTTATAAATAATCTAAGAGACATCTTTTTGTGTAACCAAATATTTAAATAGTGTACATTTTTTTTAATCTTTAAAAGTAACAAAAATAGTTAACACTTATGTGTATTATTAATAAACAAACAAATTAAACTAAAAAAAAAAAACTACAAAAGTAATTGAATCAAATATAATCACTCTTTTTATATGAAAGACAACTATAATAATTACTAAATTACTTCTTTTTTACATGTGACTCAACTCAATATATATAGCAAACAATGTTAAAAATGTTTGAAATACAACTAAATAAATTGAAAATACTTACATTCATTTAAACATCTCACCTACCAATTGAAGAAACCCAATAACTCAAAATTCGAATTTCATTTCGTGAAAATAACCGATAAACAAAATTAACAAACCAAATTTTACCAAACGTTATTACCTATATATAGTTAATTATTAACATACAAAAAAGAAACTCTGTTATAAAAGCAAAACCAATATCCTAAGTTTGTCTAGAAACTAAGTTTAGTTACTAAAGAAAGATTAGAAAGAGATGAGCAGCAATAGAAACAAACAAAAATACAGAAATCAATAAAATAAAGTAAACAACACTGGTATAGTAGATAAATAAATAATGAAAATAATTGTTTTATTTTTTAAATACTTGCAAGCCAAGCTAAATGTCGGACAAAAATTTTAAAATAAATTTCATTTTTACAATCAATTTTCATTGGAAAAATTCTGTTAAAAATACCAAAATGGGTTATTTTTCGCTCTTAGAGAGTTAAGGCGGAATTCTTGAGATAAAGTTTGATATCTGATATTTGCAATTAACAAAAAGTAAGGTGGCTTGTTTGTAAAATGACAAAACTTTATATATTCTCGAAACATGGCAAATTGTCCCTTTCCCATATAGCCATCAGCTTTCGTTACTTCGTTTCAGTTTTTATCTCTCCCATCGTCTCGAAACGCCTTTTGTGATGCGCTTCCTTGAATGAATGTGACATAAACGTAGCCTACTTGGGGGAATATTGATGGATTTTGTTTTTAGAAATGGTCACAAGGAACGAGAGCAGTGTGAGGTGGACCATCGAAACAGCCCTCTTGACTGTTTGGTAAAAATAAAGGTAAATATTCTATTTTTTGAAAAATAAAAAGCGATATATTTTTTAATTTTATTTATTTTATTGTTCAAAAAAATGGTAACAACATCACTTTTTACAATCAGTTCGGACTTGATCAAATTGGCTAACTTTGGCACGAATTATGGAATTCAAACAGTCAACAATGCTATATCATGCTGCACGAAAGTGGTTCTATGGTATTTTGGCCCATTCGCAGTGAAGCATCATCTTGAAACACTTTGGAATTTTTTAGTGCCAATCTTAGTTCCAGGTGCAAAAGTGCAACGGCTTGAGAATCGGAGATTTTGGTAGCCATTGTTCAATACAAATAAAGTGAAAAATCTCCTTTTAAGCCATTCTTCTGTGACGCTTAAATGTTTGATTGTCCAGGGCTTCAATACTGTCTATAGGAGGAACCTCCATTTTAAGCCGGTATTTGTTGACGCGTCTGTGGCCGAAATGTCTGTCCAGGGCTTCAATACTGTCTTTAGGATATTTTCCCTATAATATTTGACATATATTTTGACTCCACGGTCGATTAATATGAACAGAGCGCCTCCCGTCGGCCATTACGGAGTCCCACACCGTTACCATCCGTGTCGCTTGCGTTGTGATAGCCAATCGAAGGTGTACATTTTCAGCTGACCTCTTTGGCAAGTAAAACCGATTATTTAGTCTCCCAGCAAAAAAAGAGCTTCCAAAAAAGTAGTTTGGATCTCCAATCTGTGATCCGGAAGTAGTGCAAACTTGGATCATCTCCAATGAATTTTACATGGGCTTGTCATAGGACGGAAGTACTCCCTTTTTGGATCCTTTTCATTGCTTTAGAAGTTGTGCTCTGGAAGTTAATTTGAATGAAGAAATTTAAAAAGCGCAAAAAAAATTTTTTCAACCAATTTTACTTTTTTTCATCAATATGTTTTATTGCACAATTATTTTTCTATTGTCTAATTTTTACAATTTGAAAAACTTTTTCGCTCCGACCAGGGGTTGAACCTGGGTTTGCTGGCACCATAACAGAACGCCTTAGCTCAGCCACAAACGCCATTGAACATAAAGCGTCGAAAGGTCAATTCAAATGTTTGTGATATGATCGTAATACGACACCAAGGAATAACATTCTAATTGCTTCTCGAGATGTTCTTTATTAGTATGAACGAAAAAATAAGAAACGCAGGTTCAAATCTCACCAGCGGCAATTTTTTTATCAAATATTTTTCTAAAAAATTATTTTTTTATGTCATGCATAGTTTTTATTTTTTATTTTCGGCATATATTTTCGTATAAATATATTTTTTCCATTAAAAATCAACAAACAATTAAAAATTCTCGTAATTTGCAAAAAACCTTCTCCATGGAAGCGAAAAACGGCACAGGTTCAAATCCCAGCGGGATGAAATTTATTTTTTTTTATTATTTTTTACTTTTTTATTAATTTCTATTTTTTTTAGTTTTTTATTAGTTTTCTATTTTTTTGTAAAATTTAATTATAAAAAATTTGCACTTAAAATAGCCTGATTGCGTTCTTTCTAATACTTGTCCACAAGGACTGCATCGGAAGTAGAAAAAAATCATTGGGGGATCCCACGATGCGCTTTAGAAGAAATGTTTGTGGACTTGTCCAAAAGGACTGCATCGGAAGTTGAAAAAACTCGATGGGGGATTCTGGGATGGGCTCTAAAAGAAATGTTTGTGGAACTACTTCCAATTTTTTTGCTGGGCTGTTCAGAAACTGATTCAATAGGATTTGCTTCTCATCGGAGCAAACCAAATTCGTTAACTGTCCACTTTCGCGCAAGCGAAGCAACTACTCCTTGTCTGTTTCAAATATAACATTTTTGTTGTACGAAGGGAGCTCTAGCTCATTTTTTTAGTATGTGTTACATCTGTTCAGCTAACTAGTAGTTTTCTTACACTGCGTCATGGATATCGATCAAATCCAGCCTTCAGTTTCGGATGATTTGTGGTGTTATTCCTGTTCTTTTCGTCCAATTTTTGGATACGATGCAACACTGCCAGTATCATGGTAACGAGCAATCAAAAAACGAAAACAAACGATTTATTCTCATTTAAATGGTGGAGGGCTCTAACGATAGCCACCTGTGGTTTTCCAGCCAAATAAAAAGTAATCACACTAACACGCTTGAATACCATCACGAATAACTTTATTTTTGAAAGCAATAGATCGATATGCTTTTGTAA
Source organism: Haematobia irritans (assembly GCF_050003625.1). Lineage (NCBI taxonomy): Eukaryota > Metazoa > Arthropoda > Insecta > Diptera > Muscidae > Haematobia > Haematobia irritans. The sequence continues at coordinate 3,551,671 of NC_134397.1, forward strand.
GCTTGCAAACAATTTAATGAACTGTGACGAGAATAAATATGTCATACGAGCGCTTAAAAATGGTAGAAAACTGAAGTCGATTGCAATATATAGTAGCCACACTGTATGAATCACCTAAATGGTTGACACATAGGCTCACCCTTCTTCAAAACTATACCTGCAAAAAAATAGGAATAATATACCAAGTATTCCTCAAATTTGGCGCAAAATATGCTTTCCAAAAAGAATTCTCAGGTTTCATGTCGGAGGGGTATTTTTTGGGTATTGTAAAATCGAGTCCGCTTGACTTCTAACTTTTGCAATAAGTTTTAATCAACATAGTCATGTGTATTAATTTTTTAATATTTAATATTTTTTTTAAACGACAAATTTTAATATATGAGCACATTTCTCAAAACTCTCGGGCCTAAAGAGTCCTTATAATGTCCTTAACAATGGGCCGAAATAATCCGGTGAGGGTAGACTCATAATGTCGCAATGATAATTGACGCAATGACAAAAGTAAAGATCCAAAACGCAACCAATTCGATTGTTGAGCGGTGTAACGCGCCAAAGCCAAAAGGGCATTGTTGCTATAGTTTTCCAGTAACGTGGCATATTCCGCATTTAAAGCATATTCTATGGAAAGATAAAACAGAAATTTAAATTAATATTAGGACTTCCTTAATAAAAAGTAAATTTGAAAGGGTCCGAATGAATCTAAGCCTAATCTGATTTAAATCAATACATGCAAAACCTAATTTATTTTCCCCCAAATTAAATACTAGACCCACAAAGATTACTTTTGCTATTAAAACATTAGCTCTACAAATAAAATAAAATCATGATGATCTAAAATTTCGTATCGGAGAATGAAATATTTTTTGTGAAATTAGGGAGAGAAAACTCGTATCGTATTTCAAGATGAGTAGATAAAAACTAGAGGAAGGGGGGGTTATACAGACATCGTAATATCGAGACGGTATTTGTAGACAAACCCTTTAATAAAAGACCCTTCCTTTGGCTGTTACCACTAAATATCATTACCCACATTCCAAGGATGTGCTACAGCTTATGGACCACTCTATCTAGCTCAACTATTTCTTGGTGAAGGCTAAGCTAATTTCGTAGTGGAAAATCTTACCTTTGCGACATAAAATTAATGTCTCCAGAAAATTCAACTCCATTACATCGGCTTTAATTTGTTTGGCTTCTTCTATAGTTCGCTGTAAGGCTACATCACCACATGCTCGAAATACAGCCGTAATGTCCAGTGTCCAATGGGAGGCTCTTAATACAAAGCATTCGCTCCATACTAAATGTAAAATTGTTTCCTGTTGACAGAAAGGTAGAGTTCGAAATTGTTCATTGGCGCTGGCCTGACGCAAACATGTTACCAGGATTTGTGTTAACAATTGCATATTGACCATACTCCTTGGCGTGTTCGAGGAACTTTTTGCAATATTAGTGCATGATTCACGTCCAATAGAACGTGCAGTAAATGCTCCAGACCGATATCTTAGAGTTGACGAAGTTTTGGCTCTCTTCAGTACCACACATTTGGAATGCCCAGCCTCTTTGGATGACATTAGCGATGAAGAGTTTTGATGTCTGGGTCCTCGTTCTTCTTGTACAGCTTGAACATTCATGCCCACTTTTAAGCATTGCTGCAAACGGCAAAAGGGACACCAATTTCGTCGGGCTTTGTCAATGATACAATTGCCCGTTCCAGCTATACAACTGTAGATGTTTCCTTTGCGTACACTGCGTTTGAAGAAACAAGAACAGCCATCACAACATATAACTCCATAATGTTTGCCAGAACTTTGATCTCCACAAACTTGACACAGTGTTAGTTTCAATGTAGAACCTTCTTCCATCAAATTCCGAATGTAACAGGAGCCAGTCATATTCCTTGAATGATTTGCAACCAACTAAGACTGACACTATGCCAAGTGGAAATATTTATAGCCAAACCGAATGAACCAAGTGATAAATGTCTAAATATTTACTTATTTTTCAGTCATGGTCAACTCAAGTTTTGGCTGCTTTGGCTAAATCATAATTTTCCTGTTGAATAATCGCCACGTGACAGGTCATGTCACTGGACGATGAGTTGGCACAAATGATATGCAAATCAAATCAAATGTTCGATGTTACACGCCTTTTATTGACCAATTATTTGGTCACAGGAAGAAAATCACATTCACATCGTGTCATGTTGAAGTGGTCATTAGGGCGTATCGGAAATTCTCAATTATGATTCAATACTGAACTGCAATTGTTTTGAATGGATTAGGGAACACATAAGGATGCGGGGTGCATTTAACCAGACGTTGTTGACATAGGTGGACGCTTGCGATAACTAAACGTTGGAAGCTATTTATGAATCTTATACAGAGATGCCAATGGGACATAACATATGATTGTGAAGCCAAGAATTTCTAGGATAAAATCTAAAGGTTTGTAACTGATAATGATTTTAAATTTCTTGCCTATTCAACCATTTCGTAAGGAAAGTTTATATTACAAAACTATCAATCCATGTTCGAAGCAAAGAACTGAAAGTTGAAAATACGAAAATCCGACTTTCCAAATTTTGAAAAAGTTGGAGAGTTGATTACAATCCTTGTATTGGGATATCAACCAGGCAACCCCATTTAGGGTTGCCAGATGGACTGGAATGGGCTGGTATTTCCAGATTTTCTATGTCATGTCCAGTTACAAGCTATTCAATAATATTTCCAGCTAAATATACTTTTGAAATAATATTTCAATAGAAGAGACTATACGTTTAGTTATTTATCTTTTTATACCCTCCACCATAGGATGGGGGGTATATTAACTTTGTCATTCCGTTTAAAACACATCGAAATATTGCTCTAAGACCCCATAAAGTATATATATTCTGGGTCGTGGTGAAATTCTGAGTCGATCTGAGCATGTCCGTCCGTCTGTTGAAATCACGTTAACTTCCGAACGAAACAAGCTATCGACTTGAAACTTGGCACAAGTAGTTGTTATTGATGTAGGTCGGATGGTATTGCAAATGGGCCATATCGGTTCGCTTTTACGTGTAGCCCCCATATAAACGGACTCCCAAATTTGGCTTACCGATCCTCTAAGAGAAGCAAATTCCATCCGATCCGGCTGAAATTTGGTACATGGTCTCTAACAACCATGCAAAAATTGGTCCACATCGGTCAATAATTATATATAGCCCCCATGTAAACAGATCCCCAGATTTGGCTTGCGGAGCCTCCAAGAGAAGCAAATTTCATCCGATCCGGCTGAAGTTTGGTACATGGTGTTAGTATATGGTCTCTAACAACCATGCAAAAATTGGTCCACATCGGTCCATAATTATATATAGACCCCATATAAACCGATCCCCAGATTTGACCTCCGGAGCCTCGTGGAAGAGCATAATTCAACCGATTCGGCTGAAATTTGGTATGTGGTGTTAATATATGCCCTCAAATACCCATGCAAAAATTGGTCGAAATCGGTCCATAATTATGTATAGCCCCCATATAAGCCGATCCACAGATTTGACCTCCGAAGCCCCTTGGAAGAACAAAATTCATCCGATTCGGTTGAAATTTGGTACGTTATGTTAGTACATGATATTTAACAACCATGCCAAAAGTGGTCCATATCAGTCCATAAGCATATATAGCCCCCATATAAACCGATCCCGAGATTTGGTTTTGGAGCAACTTGGAGGAGCAAATTTCATCCGAGTCAGTTGAAATTTGGTACGTGATGTTAGTATATGGTATCCATCAATATACCATATAATTATATATAGCCCCCATATAAACCGATCCCCAGATTTGACCTCCGGTGCCTTTTGGAGAAGCAAAATTCATCCGATCTGGTTGAAATTTGGTACGTGGTCCACATCAGTCCATAATAATATATAGCCCCCATATAAACCGACCCCAAGATTTAGTTTTGGAACCTCTTGGAGGAGCAAATTTCATCCGAGTCAGGTGAAATTTGGTACATTGTGCTGGTATATGGCCGTTAACAACCATGCCTAATTGGGTCCATATCAGTCTATGTTATAGTTATAAAGGGTGATACCGTTAAGATTTGGTCAATATAAACTTGACGCATTTCTTTCAATTTTGCATTTAAAAAACATTCTCATTTTGAAGGTGTGTGTGTGTAGAATGTTGCTCCTATTTTGATTTTGGAATTCAGTCTTCAGTTCAAAATGCCGTCCAAGCAAGAAGAGCAGCGTATCAAAATTTTGCTCGCGCATCGCGAAAATCCGAGCTACTCGCACGCAAAGCTGGCAAAATCGCTAAAAGTTGCCAAATCAACCGTTACAAATGTAATTAAAGTGTTTGGGGAACGTTTGTCAACAGCCAGGAAGTCTGGATCGGGGGGAAATCGAAAACCGGAAGCCGCTGAGACGACAAAGAGAGTTGCCGGTTGTTTGAAGCGAAACCCTAACCTCTCTCTCCGAGATGCCGCAAATAAGCTTTGTGTATCGTCTACAACCGTGCATCGAGCCAAAAAACGAGCCGGACTATCGACTTACAAGAAGGTAGTGACTCCAGATCGCGATGATAAACAAAATACGACGGCCAAAGCGCGATCCCGGAGGATGTACACGACGATGCTGACGAAGTTTGACGTGGTAATGGACGACGAAACCTACGTCAAAGCCGACTACAAGCAGCTTCCGGGACAGGAGTTTTATACGGCAAAATGAAGGGGAAAGGTATCAGATATTTTCAAGCACATAAACCTGCCAAAGTTCGAAAAGAAATATCTGGTTTGGCGAGCCATCTGTACCTGTGGCTTGAAAAGCAGCATTTTCATAGCTTCCGGGACTGTCAACTAAGAAATTTACGTGAAAGAGCGTTTGAATAAACGTCTTCTGCCTTTCCTGAAGAAACACGGTTGTTCCGTACTGTTTTGGCCGGATTTGGCACCTTGCCATTACGGTAAAAAGGCCATGGAGTGGTACGCCGCCAACAACGTGCAGGTGGTTCCCAAGGACAAGAACCCTCCCAACACGCCAGAGCTCCGCCCAATTGAAGACCAAAAAACTGCTAAGGACGAGCAGCAGTTCAAGGCAAACTGGCTTTCTGCGGCGAAGAAGGTGGACAAGGTGGCTGTACAATTCAATTCATATTTCAATTCTGGCTCTCTACGTACCGTGCAAAAGTCCATATCGATTCGTAATTATTTGTAGACTTACCTATACATACCTTTTTTGTCTAATATATACCACGTATGTACTAACTCACAATTTAGAAAACGATTTTAAGAAGTTTTAAGATACCACAACCCAATTAATTCGACTGTGGATTTTTTTAAATCCAGCCAACCTTTTCCATCCCATTGGAGATATATTTCCATCCCATTGGAGATATAAATAGTTGATCGTAAACGAGCAACCAACAAGAAGGTTTCGTTCATTCTTCTTAAATTGGCATCCCTAGAGTCAAATAATTCTTTATTTATGATACCCGTTGACGCGTTTGTCCCCAAAGAAACATTTTGCGTGGCCTAAATAAAACAACATTTTTTTTGCTATGGGTAAGTATATATAAATTTATTATTTGTATTAACATTAAAGCGGCTCAATTGCCATATTTTTGTCATTATCATTTCATAACATAGGTCCTCCATTTTCCTCATTGTAAAGCTCATAATGATGTACGGCCATTGGGATAATATCACGAACTGACATAGTTTCGAGATTCTTACGGATCTTTAAAAGTTCATATTTTTCACTGTTCTTAACCTTGGCAATAACTCTATCGAGTGATGCAGAAAAATTAATTTTAAGTTTTCTAATATCATCAATGGAATCAGTGGTAAAACTTTTTTGAGCTGCTATTCCATGGAGTTGTTTCAAATGCATAAGTGGAAATCTGTCCGATTTTACCCTTAGAGAATTTAGCATTGCAGATTTTTGAGACAATGCTCTTTCCTCTATGGTGCAAACTTTATGAATTGGATAAAATGGATTTTTCGTCAACGGTGGGATAGCTTCTTTCAATGGTTCATATTTCCATGTTTTACGTATGGAACTTTGTTTAAGCATATCTTTCATTATGATGTCCACCATCTGTACAAGATAAGCATTAGACATAGACTTTAGTTGAGGTACAACTTTTTTAAGGGTATCCATGAATTGAAATGTATCACCCTTTATGTTAAGGCTCACCACAACACCCCCATGACCATGGGAAAATGTTTGCAAGATGCCATTTCTGTCGACTTGTATGGTAACACCTTCTTGAATCCCAAATTGCATGAGGAGCCTTGAAAATATCTTCGTACATACACCCAAATTTGCCACTGCCATAGGAATATTTTCTCTTACCATTGCAATAAATAATTCGGGATCTTTGGTCTTTGCCATTAGCTGCAGTAGTTCTTTGTGATATTTCTCTGTAATATGGCTAATGGATTGCGAAGTGGTATCTCCTTGGTGATTCATGGAACCTTTCAGATCTTTACGTTGTTGTTCATTTAATTTCTCGAATAGGTCACTATAACCTTGACCTTGGGATTTGAAGTATTTGTCGATCTTAATGCAAAACTTTTTCATTAGCTCCAGACCCTCAATTTTCAGTGGTTTTATAATGATTGCATTGATCAGTTGCTCCATTTTCTTTTGCATCGTCGTGGATAATTTGTCAATCTGCTCCTTCTTCCATTTATCAAGATCTAGTTTTTCACGATGGCCAACAAGAGCAGCTTTCCATCCTTCTAATTCTTTAGTATTGATAACTGTCCTTTTTCCGTGCCCAACTAGAGCAGTCTGCACATCTTCAACCAAGTTGTTGCTTAAACTATCCAGGAAATTGGAGGTTAAATTGATAATGTCTCCCATGTGAAGTAGTGCATTGTTGAACTTGAGAGCCTTTGCTATAACCCTCAATGTGAAGTTCAGGGCAGGAGCCTTTGTTCCACGCGAAAGTGAACGAATCTTTTTTCTTGCGACACTGGCAAACTCATCCAGAACTTTCCCAGCTACCTTTTTCAGAATATTTTCGAGCAATGGGGTTTTTGCAGAAAGTAAATTTTCACTGAGTTTTTCAATCAAAGTCGTGGCACGTTTCTTTTCAAGAACACTATAAGCCTTTTCCATGTTATTGGCAATAGGATGATGGCGAACCTTCTCGTCGACACCAGAAAGAATTGCTTTAGCTATTTTAGAACAGATTTCCTTCTCCATATCGTAGAAGGTCCAGTCAAGTGTTTTATTGGCTATGCTGATCGACATAGTCTTTAGGCTATGTGAAATTGTCCGCCTAGCTAATTGTTTTGCAGCTAACTTCAAGCCAATGGCCTTGACTCCTGGAAAAATGGGCCCAGTAAGTTTAAAACCAAATCTCCAAATATGTTTGAATCCTTTTATAAGTGAGCCCGCAGTGAGAGTTGCAGCATTCAATGCTAGACTCTCCAGCTTGCGGTTCGCATAATCCTTCCAGCTAAAATAGCCAGTGTATAAGGACTCGAGGCCATACATGAAATCTCCTATACCCTCACTGATTAGGGCAGATGAAACAATATGAGTTAAGGGACTGGGAAAGAATAAACCTATTGCAACACCTGCCGCTATCTGGACAACACCTAAGGCTATCACCAGTGTCGTATTAAGCATCATTGCACCAGACCATTTCTTCTCCATCAGTTGAAGAAGCTTGTCGAGACCATTTAGTGAAAGAATTTGCACTTCTTCAACGTTACCAAAGTTGCATTCTCCGCTTATCTCCATTAGGTCCTTTAGCTTTAGAGCTGGTACATCTAGAGCTCGAATTTTACCCTGGCTTTTGAAAAGTTCGGTGGCCCAGTTCCTGAAAGCATCGTCCTTCCAACTTACTTTGCATTCGGCCAGGACTTCCTTCAAAGCTTTATCGATGTCATCTTGAGCGCAGTTCAGGGGTATATCTTTGATAAATTCTAGATCAAATAGATCGCCTAGTAGGGAAGCGTAAGGATCTGCTGGAAGCCGTATTTGTATTGGGAAGTCATCGTCATTCAACTGCCGTAATATGCGTTGCAAGGCTATTCTATAGGCAAAGCGTGATGTTAACAGGGCTTTCACTTGAGTTTCATATATAGGACAAGCCCTAAGCTCAATCTCTTCAATATCATCGTACTCAATTAGTAATCTGTAGCTTTCAGTTGCATTACCTGATGGGGCCTTTTCGATGCATTTTAGGTTTTCAAGTTCCTTCAGTATGATATTAAGATCTTTTGCCTCTATGCCCAGCATTGAGAAATCTGAGACGGATATGGAATCGTAATTGGTGAATGATACCATTGTCATTGCCTTACTTTTACTCAGTTGGGCTTGACTGTTTTTCTCTACAGCTCCTAGTTTTTTCATTCTGCTGTATTCGTAGTCACCCACCAATTCCACGAATTTTAATTCTTCAAAGAAGAATCTGGGATTGATTTCGTTTTCCTCTGCTTCAGCTCCATTTAAAGACATTGATTTAAGGAAAATCAGATCTTTATTATAGATGTCAGGCTTCATATTCTTCAGTTTTGAGAGAACGGTTCTGTACAAACTATAATCCCACTGCTTAAGTTTTTCTTTAGTGGTCATCACAAATTTCGTCTCTTTGTCAATAACCTCCAATCGAAGAAGTTCTTCCCAAAATGAATCGAGATTGGGCATTGGTATGGTTTCTCTTAACTTCTTTAGCATTTCTACATCCTCAATATTGCCACCCTCTAGAGAGGAGAGATATTGCTTTAGCACGTGGTTAGGTATGCCATAAGCTGTACAGAGACTTACAAGCTTTTCATTGTCTATATTTTCCATTACTCTAGGCTTTTTCAAAATACCCTTTTTCAATAGACCCTCGTAAAGTTTAGATGATAGCTGGTCATCGATATTTCCCCGGGAGAACCATTTGGGTGATACGGTAATGCCTATAGTATCATCAATGGATTGACAGTATATTCGATAGAGATTGGCAAAGCTTTTTTGCTGCTCCTCAAAGGACTCAATTTGCAAAATACCATCGAGGTTCTGTTCTTTGAGTTTGCTGATAACTCCAGCAGCATAAATAGCCAAATCGTAGCGTGTATTGAAAAGCTTCCAAGCTTTTTGTAGTTCTTGCCGCAATTCTTCCATTACTGTATTATCGTTAGGCCAATCACTTTGAAGAGATAAGGCATAGGCCTTATAGTAATGGGCAGCTTCGGAAAATTCCGGTTCTTGACTAATAACCTTGTTGAAAAGTTCAATAGCGTGTTGTGTGTTGCTCCCAGCTAATTTCTTAGCAAGTTGTATCATTAGAGCTGCATTTCCTTCTACCCAAGGGAACCAAGCAGTGTTATCTTTTGCTCTGTCACCTTCCAACTTAAGCCTTTTCAAATCCGAAATAAAATGTTCGAGCGATTCCTCCAAGCGAATCTTGTCGCCCATGTCATCTTGCCTTTCAAATTGAGCTGCGTTTTTGTCCAACCAAAAGGCCCATTTGTCCAAGCAACTGTGCAAAAGTATGGCTGCCACAGGTTCTGGCACCTTTTTGTCATCAAAACTAGCTTTGAGTGTTTCGTATTCCGTCCTGAAAGCCTTGAAGCATTTCTCTTCGGCAGTTATTTGAGTCTCGTAGTAGGTCTTAACATTCGATAGGTGAAGTATTTCATCGGCATTGACCTGTTGACGTAATTCAAAGATTGTAGAATGTCTGGGATCTGAATGTTCCGCTTTAGTTTTAATGACCAACTGGCCTGAGCCTCTTTCACCTTTGCGGGCAGCTCGGCCAAATGCTTGTTGCTCAATCCGTATATTGCTAGGCAGATAGGTGAGGCAAACATGTAGACCTCCAGCCGCTTCCAGTTCCGGTTTAAGTTTTATATCGGTTCCACGACCTGCCAAATTTGTGGCGATTATCACGTGCCCCTTTTCCAACTTATTCTTGCCTTTGCCCATTTGAAACACTTCATAGTTTCTGGTATAGGTATGAACTTTGTTATCTGCCTTGCCTCCAAAGGCCCTATAAAGGGTTTTGACATCTTTCACTGTTTCACAGACTATCAAAACGGAGCGGGTATCGATTAAACCTAAAACTGACTTTTTCACCTTTTCGATCCATTCTTGCTTAGTTGCACATACAATAGGGGGATATTCGGTAAACTGCTTTGACTTTGATGTTGGTAACATGAAGAAGTCAACCTTGTGTAAGTCTTGTAGCAAATTTCTTTCCTTCTGTGAACCCAAGGTACCTGTGAGACCATAGAGTGATCGGTATAGTTTGAAGTATGAAACATTTGATACAAAAACGGCTTTCAAACTTTGCAAGGATAGCTTGCAACCATGTTTTAGTTGAAGGAATTGGTGAAGGGCCCCATCCCATTGGGAGTTGTTCAGATCGGTTCCTGTATCCTTATCGATGATGGTGATATTCGGACTACGATCTGCCCTAGTGCCACTTCGATCCACATCTACCACGTAATCTGTTCCAGCTTCCATAGTAAATGCTATTTTTGCATTCTCTATCCACAAGTCCAAGTGGTGCTCTATGAAACTCCTAAGTTGTTTGGGCACATGTATACGTCGTTTCCTCTCAAAAATCTGTTTGAAAAAATATCTCAATCGAGGAAGGTACTGCTTTAGTTCATCCCCAAGAACTTCATTTAGCAAAAAGGTGTCGTCGATTCTCTCCTTCAAGAGTAATCCTCGATTGTCTATAAGTTTGGCCTTGATCAGATGTTCATATATTTGATGTCTCTGTCCCGCTCGCAAATCAGGGCCTAGTAAGGACATGTCTTCTCTCTTGACAAGTCCATACAGGTCATACAGTATGGTGTCCCTTATTATTTCAGTATTCAGCATTGCAATAAAATCTTTGGAGTCCTGCACCGGTGTTTTAATCCACTGCCAAATGAAGATGTATAGGGAGTCCAGCTTATCCAGACTGGCCAACTCATGCGAAAGGTAAAGGGTATTATTGCCTTTATCCAGCAACAGGCTGTCTACCTCATCGACAATAACATTTTCAAATGTACGATCTCCCAGCATATTTTTGCCGTAGAAGGTGTGGAGAAGATAATCTCTTTGAAAATTCGATAGATCGCCATAGACAACTTGACTGCCAGAATATGCGGCCTTCCTTTTGTCCATGTCCTCACTGCAATTATGGGCAACGCTGACATCGAACATTTGGTAGATCTCAACGTAATCTGTAGCATCCCGCTCTGCCAGCACTGTAGAGCTGGTCACAATATCAACTTTCTGCCCAGAGAGAACCTTCATGATTGCCAATGCTACTATGATAATAGATTTTCCCTCTCCAGTAGCCATCTGGACCAAAGTGTTTTTCTTATTTTCCCAGAGAGCAAGCGTAGTTAGCTTCTGGGTATCTCGCAGATTCCATGCGTTTTTCAAAAATACCGCTCTGTTAATCAAAGTAAATATGTCGATATAGTTTTTGTTACTATCATTCATTTGGACGAGCAACTTCTTGATGTCTTCTGCTTCAATAGAGGATACTAACTTGCCATTGATAGTATAGGTTGGACTGAAAATTCTGCTTATTTTCTTTCGAATAGATGGCAAAATATCCAATAGAGTCTTCGAGGTATTGACATCGCCCTCTATTATTTCAACAAGTTGAGACGCTTTCCGGTCTTTTCCAATTGATGAAAACTTTTGATGCATTTCCTCTTGCCATTGAAATAGGTCTAGAGCGTTCAACCTCTCTATTACTGCTTCACTTAAGAGCCATTCACTGTTGTGGAAGTTACTAAGGATGCCCAAAAGGCTTTCTGTTGTCAATTGCTCGAGATTTCGCTCCTTCAGTTTATCGTAAAAGGTTTCTGCTAGGCCGGGACCAAAGGTGTACTCCATGGAGAGAATATAATATGAAGCTGTGGCAAGATCGTTCTGATCCAATTGCATTAATTTCTGCATTTTGCTTCTCCAATATTGGTTTTTCAAAACATATGGCCATTCGGAGAGTTCCAGTTCTTCGTAATCGATCTTAACCTCTTTGGGAATATTACCCAAAATAGATATAATTGTTTCAATGACCTCCTCAGTAATTGTGGCATTATTATGGGGTATGGACACCTTTTGATGCAGTAATATTAAGATAGTGACATTTTCTATTTTAGCCAACAATTTTCTCCACTTGCCTTTTGGCAATTTCTTCCTAAAGTAATTTTCCATTTGCAGAAGGAGCAATTCATCAATCCAAAACATTTGTGGAAATGTACTGACAATCCAAAGGTAGGTACATGAACCTAGACCAGTATCGTCAGTGCTGGTGGACAAAACGCAGTTTATAAGCAGACTCAGCTCTTGCCAAGCTATATGACAACCCTCAGAGTTAAATCTTCTCAATATTCCCAGCAGTATATCCGATTGCTCTACGTATTGAGATGTTATTTTTTCGAGTCGCGCTCGTAACTCTTGACGCACCGCTTCGTCTTCCCGTTGAAAATATCTTAAAATTTCTTCAATGTACTTGGTTTCGTCAAAATGAGTGGGTTCAGGTAGCTGAAGACCATTCAATAATTTTTCATACTGTTTTGTATTTAAACGTCTTTCTTCCTCCAGCAGCCAGAAATGTGTATCAATGGCCAGATGAAGAAACTGTTCTTGGTTGCTATTCTTCTTCGAAAAGGCCTCATCTTGATTTTTATGAAGAATATGTGTGGATTTCTTTAATGCAGGTCTGTGATCATCTTTAACACAAAAGCTATGATCGTTTTCTCTGGCGTAGACCCGAATGTTGATATCAAAAATGTGCGCTAACAATTCTCTACAGGCGCTGGAGTTGGGACCTTCTTTCCGAATGTGATCGCCAAATTGATTTCGAACATCTGTGTCGTCAAGACATTTCGTCCAATCGTATGTGATTTCACGATGAGCTTTGCAACGGGTATAAAGCTTCTTCAAAAATGGGTCCTCTTTGATTTTTTCTTCCAGTTTGGGTGTGAGAGATTTGTCTTTTGCGCTTGCCTGCCACAACTTATATACCGCTGCATGTCTAGGTCTTATCAGCTCATTGATAAAAATCTCAAAATAAAGATTCAATCTTCTAATTTTGCATTCCTCGAAAACTTTGTATTCATTATAGTACATTGTCAGAGGTGGATGAGCCTGTGTTGACACTCCAACTTCCAAAATAAACCGCCCCAACGATTCCTTAAGCATATCGTAGTTCTTTGCAGGATTCACATCTTCCATTTTCTTTTGATCATTCTCCTTCTTCTGCTCCTCTACGATTTTCGATGGAGGCTTGCTTTCAGGCATCTCTATAGCATCGGTTTTACGATGTTCCAATGTGGTTTTATAGAATGAGAAAATGTTCTCACGTTGTTCATCACTATTCTCATAGAAGTATTGATGAAGAGACCCCATAACTGAATGATGGACGTCCTTGTCTTCGTCTTTATCATGGATGAGATATCTTGCAGTTTTTTCGGCTGTCATTTGGTATTTGGTATCATCGGGGACCTCGGGTTGGGATGGTAACTGCTTTGCAATTTCTTGTAGAGAAGCTAGTTCACATTTAATAGTCCACATATGTTTTATGGAATCATACACCTCAATTAAATATTTATTATTATTATGCTGCATATGATGTTGTAGCCTTTGATAACTCGGTAGCAACTCGGCAATTTTGGTATTGCTTAAAGGCTTGCCCATCAACGATATCCAGTTATCGAGAATCAAGGGACCTGCAATGACTTTTGCGGCAGCATCATCTCCGCTAATTGAATTTCTGAAGATGTTTACGTAATCGATTTTTCTTGGACGCTGTCGAGGGGCCTGATTGGGTGACTCCAAATTAATCTCATCCAACTTCAAAGCATGCTTTTCGGCCTGTAATCGTTGCTCCAGTTCGGTGTTGCTATGGGCCACGTTCTTGTTGATCTCCATTTCTTCTCTTAAATTCTGCCACTTGTTCTTCATTGATGTTTCCATATACTGGGAATAGGCGGTCATGATACTGCTTTGGGATATGGCTTTTTTTCGAGCTGCGTGTGCTATTGCTTCCCTTTCTATGTTTGCTCTGGTTTTCTTTCTTTCGGAAAACATGATGCCCCATTCCAGTGGTCCGAAACTAAATCCAACATATTTTTCATAGTACGGACACCACACCGTATTATCAACATTTGAGTTGTAGTGGTGCACAGTAATTTTAGTATTCTCGTCTAAACCATACCGTCTCCAAGTTCCAAACCTTGAGTTCAATGAGGCCATGTCCCAACCATGTCTGCCATATTTTCCGAAAAGGCCACCCTTACCATTGTTCCCATGTTTACCCTGCCTGGTACTCTGGGAAAATTGCACTGTGTGTCCCGATGATGTGGCTTTTGTATTAATAGAGATTTCTCCTGGATAGCCACCTTGGCCTCCCAAACCATATTCTCCACCATCTCCTCCTTGTGTTCCCGCCGTTCCCAAATACACGATATATGAGTAATTAACAACCGGCAAATAGCCACAGTAACTGTAGGTGATCTGCATTCCTTCTCGGGATTCTCCCCTTATGAAGTAGTTTAAAACGGTATCCTTTTCCGTCCAAACGTTTTCGATGGCGGCCCTAGCACTTTGGGCATTTTTAAAGTAATTGACAATACCTACAAAACCTACAACCGAGGGACAATCATCATTGAAGTTTTCTTCAAAATCCTTTCTACTGATGCCATAACCATTCTTGCCGTCCTTCCCATCTCCACCATCTTGACCAGGGCTGCCATTACCTCCATCGGCTGTTATGGTAAGCGATTCCAAATTTTCTATTGTGTCGGCAATGACAAAGAAATTACCAGCGCTCTCTCCTGCATGACCGTCAGCTCCCCGAAGTCCATTGCCATCACCAGCAGTGCCAGCTTTATTCAGAAAGGAATGACTGCTGTCCAAGCCAGATACATCGATCTCCACCTCGCCATATATAATGAGGGCTCTTGTGAGAATGACAATATTCTTTCCATGCCAGAGATCCTTCTTGAAATCGATGTCCAAATGTAGGCAATCGGTGCTGACAAAACGCACTTCCTCTATATTGCTGTTGTCTGAAAGTTTCTGCTGCACCAAAGGCAAAATATCGGCAATCGAAAGATTTCTGGCTTTCACCTCCACCAGCCAACGATTTTCAAGTTTCTTCACCTCAATCACAGGAGGTATAAGATAAACGGCGATCACTTCCTTCAGCTTCTCTGCCAGTTTGAAATCATCCTTTTTATCTTCAGACTTTTCCATGATCAAATTTTGGGCAGCCACTTGTAAGGCCCTAAGACTTTCGCCATAAACTGCGGCATTAAGTGTTAGGGTTCTATCGAGTAGGGTCTGTAAGCTTACTTTTCCTGCGTGAAAATCCTTCAACTGCAGTTCAGTAATTAAGGTTTGCAGTTTTGTCGTAGTACTAAACAAATCCACTAATGCTAATATGAATTTCAACTTTTGAAGATCAGTTTCTTCAACACTCAAGATTTCTTCCCAGCACACCTTCCTAAATCGACTCATTAAGTCCAGCATCTTGGCCTCACCAAGTAAATTGTGGTTTTCCTCTAGACGCTTGTAATAATCCAATCCCCAATAGACTTGCGGAACATCGTTGAGATGTGCAAAGCTCGGCTTGAAAATGAAATAATTTTTTACAAGGGCCGCATTTTCATTGGTAAATTTCTTTGCCTCCTTTAGCCACAATGTGGATACATAATCCACATACAAGTCTTCAATACAAACTTCATCAAGCAGACCCAATGGCTTCTGAAATTCCTCCTCGATATGCTCCTTAACATCTTCCAAGCTTAGATTCTGCTCGGCAAGGTCACGTTGTACGATTTCGGCAAAGTCATATTTGTCTATAACTGTAAGAGTTTTTGAAATGTTATGCTAGGTAAGGTCTTAGGAAATATCATATTCTTCCTTACCAAGCGCCATTGCAAAAGCTGATCCGAATGACAATATTTCCGATTTTCGACAGTCAAAAAGTTGAACACATCGAAGACGTCATATACCTGTATAAAAAGTATAGAGCATAGTAAATGTCAGAAACTTAATTGAGTTCATGTTATCTGTTTAGATTTGATATCCTACAACATTTTTGGATCTCAAGAATTTAGCAATTAAAGAACTTTTCCAAAAGTGATCTTCTAAAATAAAATTCATTCAATCAAAATATGAGCTTGTAAAGCTTCAATTAAACATGATTTCAAATAATGACTTCATTCAAGCTAGGCCATCCCGGCAAAAAAAGCGTCGCCAAAAAAGTAATGAAAATGTTCTTTTTGGATCCGGAAGTGGAGCAAAATTGACGCAGAAGCATTGAATTTAACATGGGCTTGTCATAGGACTTACTCTGTTTTTAACCTATTTGAAACAAAAAAATTAAAATTACCCATTAAAAGTGTGAAAAAAACAAGTTATAAAAAATTGAATTAAAAGAACTTCCTGGGTAGTTAAAATAAAGAACATCATTGGGAGTGCATCTTTTGGAAGTGCTTTTAAAGTTGTACCTTTGGAAGAACTTCCAAAATTTTTTTCTGGGATGTTAGATATGGCCATATCTAACAAGACTTTTTTTGCCTCACGCTCTCGCATGATTCACGACAATTTTCGTAATACACGACAAATCTCATGATTCACGAATATTTTCGGAACACGACAATTTTCGTGGCTCAATAAAATTATCATAATTCTCGAAATTTCTCGTGACACACGACAATATTCTTAATTCACGAAAATGTTCGTGACACGACACTTAGCATTCACGAAAATTCTTGTAAAAACTTCTCTCAATATACGAAAACTAAGACATTCATAAACAAACTATAGCTGATATTATTTCGTCTTCTTTTCTGTATTTTTTTTTCACACTTCGATAGATATCATAGGCTAAAAGCGCTTATTTTCGTAAGTCCATTTGTTCTCAATTCAAGAATCAAGTTTTCAGAACTAAGTCATATAGTCATATAAATTATAATTTGTTTTCTACCTGATGTTAATACAACCAAAAAAAAAGAAGAAAAATTAAAGTTTTTAACATTTGGTTTATTTCGATAGTGAAAGGTTAATTTTCTGTTATAAGAATTCAATTTTTTCTATCTAATTTTTTCTATCTAATTCGATCTTCGTGAAAAAAAATTGAATTTGGTTTAATCCAATTTCCACTATTAACACAAAAACGAGCGTGTTATTCTCATTTATTAATCAATTAAATTTAATAATTTTTATGTTTGGCAGAAAATAAAATATGTTAATTGAGAACAATTTTTCAGATTAAAACAAGTAAGGAAAGTCTAAAGTCGGGCGGGGCCGACTATATTATACCCTGCACCACTTTGTAGATCTAAATTTTCGATACCATATCACATCCGTCAAATGTGTTGGGTGTTATATATAAAGGTTTGTCCCAAATAAATACAATTAAATATCACTCGATTGGGACAGAATTTGATAGACCTCTACAAAATCTATAGACTCAAAATTTAAGTTGGCTAATGCACTAGGGTGGAACACAATTTTAGTAAAAAAATATGGGACATTTAAATCTGAAGCAATTTTAAGGAAACTTCACAAAAGTTTATTTATGATTTATCGCTCGAAATATATGCATTAGAAGTTTAGGAAAATTAGAGCCATTTTTACAACTTTTCGACTAAGCAGTGGTGATTTAACAAGGAAAATGTTGGTATTTTGACCATTTTTGTCGAAATCAGAAAAACATATATATGGGAACTATATCTAAATCTGAACCGATTTCAATCAAATTTGGTACACATGACTATATTACTACTTGTACTCCTAGTGCAAAATTTCAACCAAATTGGGCCAAAACTCTGGCTTCTGGGGCCATATAAGTCCATATCGGGCGAAAAATATATATGGAAGCTATATCTAAATCTTAACCGATTTCAATCAAATTTGGCACACATGACTATATTACCAATTGTACTCCTTCTGCAAAATTTCAAGCTAATCGGGATAAAACTCTGGGTTCTGGGTCCATATAAGTGCATATCGGGCGAAAGCTATATATTGGAGCTATATCTAAATCTGAACCGATTTTAACCAAATTTTGCACGCATAGCTACAATGCTAACTCTACTCCCTGTGCACAATTTCAACCAAATTGGGGTAAAACTCTGGCTTCTGGGACCGTATTAGTCCATATCGGGCGAAAGATATATATGGGAGCTATATCTAAATCTGAACCGATTTCAATAATTGTTCTTCTTGTGCAAAATTTTAAGTAAATTAGGGTAAAACTCTGGCTTCTGGGGCCATATAAGTCCATATCGGGCGAAATATATATATGGGAGCTATATCTAAATCTGAACCGATTTCTTCCAAAATCAATAGGGATCTATTCTGAGCCAAAACACAAACTTGTGCCAAATTTGAAGTCGATTGGACTAAAACTGCGACCTAGACTTTGATTACAAAAATGTGTTCACGGACAGACGGACATGGCTATATCGACTCAGGAGCCCACCCTGAGCATTTTTGCCAAAGACATCATGTGTCTATCTCGTCTCCTTCTGGGTGTTGCAAACATATGCACTAACTTATAATACCCTGTTCCACAGTGTGTAGCAGGGTATAATTAACACTAGTTTTCCGGAACCAAAATGCCCCCTCTAATACTCTAGATTCACTAGAAATTTTGTTGTTAACGAATCATTGTGAACATATCTTCAAATTTGTTGATTATATAGTCAGAATAACTACATTTAATTAAATATTTATTAGTTTGTTTTACTTGACCTTGCACTTTACTTTCAGTTTGGATTATAATTGGCAACTACTGGTGTAGTCTGTTAGGTTGCACATTAAATAGCCCAATTCATTCTATACAGACCGCAAACGAATGATAAGAATACACATCAGAATATGCAATTACTTTGTTCTAATGACATTTATACCCTGGCGTGAACTTTGATAATGTCAACCATTATCGGGCGTAACATCCCAGCAAAAAAAGCCTCGCCAAAAAAGTTGTGTAAATGTTCTTTTTGGATCCAGAAGTGGTGCAATTTTGGCGCAGAAGCGATGAATTTAACATGGGCTTGTCATAGGGCGGATGTCCACCATTTCAACACCCGTTGCATTGAATTTGCATCACTTCTTAAGGTGTGATGCGAATTCAGTGTTTTGGATGTGAATTGAGCAATTATCTGATATTTTGACAAATAAATAAATTTTATTGTTTTATGATTGTTAATGCATTCTAACGCTTGTCTGGAACGTTTGGCATCAAATAATAACAATTTGTATCATTTTATTAATTCTTAATCTGTTTTTAACCTATTTGAAATAAAAACATTTTAAATTTCCCATTAATGTTGTTGTTTTTTTTTTTTTTTGTTTTTGATTTCAGCTTAAAACCATGCATTGACTAAACTACAAGTGTAGCTTAACCAACAGAGGAAAAGAATGTTTGTCAAATTTATTTGGGCAAAGTCCTATAGACTGCAAGTTGGTTGGATGGACGCACGTTTCGGAATTACCACATTCCTCATCAGCATCATCTACTTGCAGCAAAACTATCAACCAATTATCAGAATAAATTCAGGCAGTTCATTAATAATTTGAAAACAGCGAGTTATAATAAATTGACTCAAATGAACTTCCTGTGCAGTTAAAATAAAGAATATCTTTGGGAGAACATTTTTGGAATTGCTTTTAAAGTTGTGCCTTTAGAAGAACTTCAAAAAATTTTGCTGGGATATATATGGGTGAAACGTATTTAAATCCAAATCATAAAATCTAGAAGCCGCATTTGCAATGATATTTTGCTTAAATTAAATTCTTATGTTTGTAACCACAAACTCTTACTTGCACGCAAAGAAAAATACGGTTGAAAAACGGGTGTTGCAAACTTTGTGAATTTCTACGAAAAGTTCAATTTTTTTTTTTCACAAACAAAAACTTTTTGTTACAAAATTAGTATTTTTGTTTTAATTAAAGTTTTTTTTTTGTTGTAAACCAGCTTGTGAGTGTCCAACAATCTGGTCTATAAATAGAACTACTTAATTGCGTTGTTTGTGCGATAATGGTTATGGCAATATTTGAGTACATTACAGAAAAAAGTGCTGAGAACTAAATAAATCTTTATTAAACAAAACAACGACATCCTGTAAAAAGAGTTGACGTCTATCACAAAAAATCAATACTTTTCTGTCAAACGAACTCCTTACAGCGAAAAGGAAATGGTAACCAATGGTTGTTTATCTAGGTTAGGCTCACTTAGACTATTCATCAGGCTCACTTAGACTATTCAGTCCATTGTGATACCACATTAGTGAAATTCTCTCTTATCACTGAGTGCTGCCCGATTCCATGTTAAGCCCAATGACAAGGGACCTCCTTTTTATACCTGAGTCCGAACGGCGTTCCACATTGCAGTGAAACCACTTAGAGAAGCTTTGAAACCCTCAGAAATGTCACCAGCATTACTGAGGTGGGATAATCCACCGCTGAAAAACTTTTTGGTGTTCGATCGAAGCAGGAATCGAACCCACGACCTTGTGTATGCAAGGCGGTGGCTCCCAATTGTTTATATAAAATTTCATTTGCCAGGGAGGAATTATTTTTTACGTGTACAACATTAATTTACCTACTATCTAATGGTTCTAAAGTTTGAACTTCTTGCTTTGTCCTTGACCAAGAGAATAAAATAGCTGAATCATCATTTTCAACCGCATTATTGCAAAAATGTCATACAATAAAAAATATTTTGATTTACTTTTTTTTTACAAAACTAAGCCGACAAAACAAATGTTTTAATAAGTTTCTTATAAAATTGCGGTTAACTGATAAAAATGCAATGTAAAACCAAGTTGCAAAACGCAAATGAGAATACGGTATCGTAGAAATTGCAAGCAACAAACAAATTCTTACACACAGAGAAATGAAAAGTAAGAATTAGTTAAAGTCAGACCAACCGAGGTAAATTTGTGTTGGATAGTCTAAACTGAAAGAAGAGTTTTCTTTTCTGAGGAACGAAGTTTTAGACAAGCAAAGTTTTCTTTTGATGCTAAAGAATTTTCTTTTCTTCTTCTCAAAAATATTCTCGAGGTTGTTGTGTTCACATGCATTAATAGGAAAAATGTCGTTGCAATGCACTAAAAGAAGAGCTTTCATTTTTAATGAACTAATCTTTTAAAGGCAAATAAAAAAGAGTTTAGGCAATCGTTACAATGGTTTTCAAAAATTCATATATATTTGCTCTTAAAAGGTACACAAAGAAAGGACCACCCCAAACATGAACAAGAACATAATATTCCTTTTTCATAAGCTAAGCAAAAATGGTTTCTTTCCTTTTAATAAAGTTTCTTTAAATCGACTTGTGTGTTGTCTATAAATAGAACTGCTTGAGTGTAGGCGTTGTATATTGATTACAAACTGTAGGGTCTGTGGAGGTCTGAATAAATAGTATAGAAAAAGTGCTAACAAGCCAGAAAATATTACCAACGAAAAATTTGTATGACCTTCGCAATGGGATCAAGAGTATACTAACTTTGTCATTCCGTTTGTAACATATCAATATACTGATCTCAGACCCCATAAAGTATATTTATTTATTTATTTCATCTACCGGGCTCTTAGCTCTAACAGATTACATATATGTATATAATATAAATGGTAATAATAATTTATACAGTATTATCCTGCAAAATTTTGAACAATTTCTTCTTAAATATAAACCTATTAGTAGTAATATCCAAATCATGGCAAAAATTATTGAATAAATGTATACACCTACTTAATGGCTCATTCATTCCATAATTGATTTTATGAAACAGTTCTTCTAACAAGTTGTTATATCTCAATGACCGCAAGGGGGCATGAATAGGTAGAATCGAAAGCAGTTCTTGTGAATCGATTCTTGAATCTAAAATATCCTTGATAAATAATACATTCTGCATTTTTCTTCTATCCTCTAAGGGTAAAATATTTAGGATTTTGCAACGCGTTGAATAATCAGGCATCATATTAAGAGGGAAATGGCTCCTAAGCGCATATTTAGAAAAACGTTTTTGAATCTTTTCAATTCGCCGAATACTAGCATCATAATAAGGGTCCCAAATAACAGAACCATACTCTAAATGAGATCTTACTAATTGCTCATATAATACTTTTAAAGTTACGAAATTGACGAACATTTTAGAGTTTCGTTTTAAAAATCCAAATAAGGAATTTGCCTTTGAAACTATGAAATCAATATGGGATTGAAATGTCAAAGCGCAATCAAAGTCTACACCCAGATCTTTAACTGTTGAAACACGAGTAAAAATATCCGAATCATTATATGCGTAGTTAAAAATAATAGGAAAACGCTTACGGGTAAATGTAATAATATTGCATTTCAAGAAATTTAAGAGAAGATTATTATTATCACACTACTTTAGAAGACATGCTATTTCATTTTGAAATCTTACGCAGTCACCAATGTGGGATATACTTCTATAAAGTATATAAGTATATTCTGGGTCTTGTTGAAATTCTGAGTCGATCTAGCGATGTCCGTCCGTTCGTCCATCCGTCTGTTGAAATCACGCTATACGGTTGAAATTTGAACCTCAAATTACCATGAACAAATTGGTTCATACCGGTTCATAACTGTTTATAGATTACTCTATCTAAACCGATCAAGACGTAAAGAGACTTATATAGGTATTATTCTACTCTGTTTTTTAATTTAACATAGACACTATATGGACTTGGAGCAACTTGAAATTTAGAAGACAATGTTAATAAATAAAATTTGATTGTGGTTGACAGTCTTTAATAGGACTTTATACACACCCTCAAAAAAAAAAATCGCTTCTTTAACATATGTTCCAAACATATTTTGCAGGAAGCACATATATTATTGGATACTGCTGAAACATTATTATGTTTGTTTTATGTGAACATATTATATGTTTGGAAGCATTTTGAGCCCAAAAAAATTATATGCTTGGAAGAATTTTTCCCAAAGACGATTGTGCTCATTGCCTAACATACTCGTAATTTTCACTTCCACGAAATTTTTTAGTTCTTGGCACCTTTTTCTGTAATACAAATAATGTTGAAGAAATTATTCACTTTTATAAATTTTTTAAATTTTACCTTTCGCCTGCAGGGAGAATCGAACCGAGGACCATACAGTTTGTAAAACAACACACTGTCCACGAAATTGACTGATTTTTGGATAAAATATTAACACCATCGCTCTAAAATGCCTTTTATTTTTCGTTAATAATTCATTTTAAAGAAAATAAACTTTTTAAATTGTTTTAGCTGCCAAACTCGAACTTAATGCCCGCTTTTATATTTGAAGGTGTCCGTCAACTCCTCGTGGACTACTTATTAAGAAAGAGGAACTAAACTTTGTTTTTATACATTTTACTGTGTAATTTTTCACTATTTCCTCCTTATTTCATTTTACTGTCCCAACTCTAAAAAGAGTATAGTGCCCTTTCGTTATTTTTATGAAGACCCCTAATTTCTTTTAACGAACCAAGAACAAAATTGTGCCCATAATGGTTAGGTTAGGTTAGGTGGCAGCCCGGTGTAGCAGGCTCACTTAGACTATTCATTGTGATACCACATTGGTGAACTTCTCTCTGCCCATAATGCCAAAATGATAAACAAAACACATGTCCACACATACATAAAATGCTGCTCTCAAGGCGGAAACATATGCTATTTGTTTTTCAAATGTCTATTCTCTTGGTTCCGAATGTCTATTCTCTTTATTCAAATTAAATAATAATTAGACTTAAGCATATCAAATTTTGGCCTTATCATAAAACAGTTTTCCGAAACAACACACAAACGGTTTGTTCTCTTTTGATTCTTTCGCTGTGTTATGTTGATATCTTTCGTCAACTCTCCCGGTTTCCATCTCTATTTCCTTCTCTATACTCTCTCTGTCGCTTTGAATAAAATATCACAACATATGTATGTTTAGTCAAAATTTGTAAATTTATATATGTTTGCATTCACACATATGATTTTTATGAAACATTCATGCCCCAAACATAATATATTCTAACATATTAACATAGATGTCCCAAACATTTAGTGTTAGTTTAGGAACATTACATGTTTGCACTTAAATATATTGTGTTTTAAAATTGTGCCCGAAACACATTTTGTTTATATGGGAACATATGAAAAACATATTTTTCTAACAGTGCACAATCAAGATTCGGTTTGACCGTCTAGTCTTCCCACTTCTTCTATAACAACAAGTCTATACATTTCTTCTATACAAACAGCAAAAAGCAAATGGCAAACGATTCCTGTTTCTCTGAAATTTCATTCGGGATAAAAAAAAATATTTTTGTGCATGTAGGTTTCAATACAATAAATTATAAATTATTATATGTAATCCATGAGTATTTAAGGTTCGACCCGATCATATATTCTGGTTGATATGAGTTTTGAAGAACCTTGTCCTTGAACTGTTATCACTCAAATATGTTTTTTTTATGAGGTTTCATTTTTAGCAATTCTGCCAAAATGGTATCTATAAAAACCCGAAATTCCCAAAAAATTTTAACATTTGAAAATAAATTTTCTTTTGCGCACCATATAAATAAATAGAGTGATTTGAAAAGTGAAATTCGTAAGTTTAATATATAAAGACCTAGAGAAAAACGTCATCTCCTCGTCAGATCTATAGTAAAGGCTATGGAAATGCACTCACGCCCAGGCTGAAACATATATAGTAGTTAGGCAATTATAGATTGATATCTACCATTTTTATTTCAATAACTTAATAAACCAATCCATTTATCTTCTTTGTTTTAAAAATCTCATATGTAATTGTTATAGTAGTAAGTGGAACAAATTAAATAAAAGTGCACGATGGCGAAAATTTGAAAAATATATCCCCAAATTTTATTAAAATTTATGGAATATTATTTCTGACAAATTAAATAAATGTAGGAAGATTACTAGCTATACCCAAACTACCGCAACACTGCTTTGGCTTTTTGAGAAGCGGAAAATCAAATTTTGAATTTTCATATTATAATCAGTTAACATCACCAATTCATGAGATTTCTTCTTATTTTCAGGTTTTGTAGCTGAAGAAAAATATTAATTTGGTTAATCGATATGTCGATAGGTAAGATAGCCTGTAAGCTCAAGCTTAGTTATAATACTGCGCTTTCACAGTAATGCTGGTGACATTTCTGAGTGCTCCAAGGCTTCTCTAAGTGGTTTCACCGTAATGTGGAACGCCGTTCGGACTCGGCTATAAAAAGTAGGTCCCTTATTATGAGCTAACCATAGAATCGTGATAAGAGAGAAGTTCACCACTGTCGTATCACAATGGACTGAATAGTCTAAGTGAGCCTGAAATATCGGGCTGACACCATACCTAACCTAACCTTAGTTATAATAAACTAAACACGATTTAATGGACATTCCAGATATTACTCGCTTAGGCCCATTAGCTATGGAATCATTCATGGATGCACCTGGCAAAGAATGGAAAACCAACAAAGATATCATAAATGATATCATTGGCATTCAAATATCAGATGGCAAATCTCTTTTGGAAGATGTCAAGACCCGCATTGAGGAGAAATTTCAAAAACCGCTAAGTCCTATTGACATCGATTACATTGAGCAACAGTACATTCAACATGTCTCATTGCTGTGGCTGGAAGAAACAAAACATTTCCTAGCCACACACAAAATTCTGGAATTTAGTCCTCAGACTTTTACTGCTTTGGAAAATATTAAAAACCTCAGTGAAATTCCTGCTCCCTTTGACAATCTGGATTTCTACAAACTCTTAGTTCCCCACTTGGCCTTAATATCGACTCAAAAACAAGCGATTCTTTTGCGTCACTTTATGATTGAATGCTGGCAACAAATATTGTCCACAAATAAAGACGCTTTAAAAGAAATAAAATTTATAAAAGCTTTTGATGACTTACTAAGCTCTTCTTTAAAGCTTCAAGAGCTTATTGGGGAACTGAAATTAAAGGAATTTGTGCAAGGAAAGGCAAGGTTTGAGGATCTATTGATCAAGATCATGGAACTGGAAGAACAGGACTATGGTGAGCTTATACATCCATTACAAGCAGCTACAAGGACCCTTGAGGAAGAGAATAAGGGTGCGGGCGATAAAGAATTTCTAATGAAAGATAAATTGAGGGAATTAATTGACGAGCTTTTAAAACCTCCAACAGTAGAGGTTAAACAAACCGATAACCGTTGGCTTATAGAAGTAAAGGGAAAGAACTTTTCAATCAAAGATATTCTGGCTCAGGTTGAGCAAATGATTATGAATAATCTCAATATAGAGGAAGTACGTTTTGTCAGCAGTGATTTCATTCATTTCGATAGAGATTTAATGAACAAAATTTGGCATGGAAAGAACATTGTCATTATTTGTAAGGTCCTGAACATCGACAGCAGTGTGACCATCGAAGTTTCCGGTTTAAGCAGCCAGCAAACGTATACCCAGGATGCTGGCACTGATACCATTGGACATGGTAAACCGGGTGCAGATGGGCATGCGGGGGAAAGTGGCGGCAATGTTGCTCTGTATGTGAAGAGTGTAATCAATCCCGAAATGATTTCCATTACGGCTAATGGTGGCAATGGTAGCAAGGGTCAAGATGGTGGAGACGGCATTGATGGCAAGGACGGCAATGCTATAAGTCGAATAAGATTTGAATCAGATTACGAACCAAGTGCCACATGGCACAACCCCATAGCACATGTTGCCAAGACTGTATCAAATATAGCGCGTGAGTGTCCTCACTATGTTCAAAGGGTCCTATCACATGGAACTTACGTGAATGGAAAAACAGCGATGGGAAACGAAATCACCTTCAGTTCCTACTATGGCTTCGGCGATCAAGCTTTTCTGTTATACGAGGGTACAACGGGGACCACAGGAGGTGACGGAGGACAACTAGGGCGAGGAGGTGAAGGGGGTTATCCAGGAGACATATATCTATCTACTTCAATCGAATCCAAGATGCATTTAATCAACCGAAAACGGGGAAGGGCAGGAGACGACGGAAAAGGTGGCTTATACGGCAAAAGTGGAAAGAACGGTTGGGACTTAGGCTATTTGGACTACACTTTGTGGGGTGGTGCCAGATATTACGGAAGAGATATGAACAGCAAAATAAACTTGGTAACCACTAAAGACACTACAGGCGATGTCGTATATGCCCCATACAATAAAAGCTACATGAAAATGCAGGTCCGACACTTGACACAACCCTCCAACATCAACTATGGCCATAGGAATGATATCGTACGTGAGCAACGCCAAACTCATGCTCAAGCCGTTAAGAAGAAGTCTATTTCACATTGGGGTCTTATGAAAACCTATTATCAATACTTTGTCTCTATGGATAAAAATAAATGGGAATCTTTAAGTTCCCAAATTCAAAGCCACGAAGATCGCATTTCTGAGGACCTAATACAGCAAATCCAAGCGAACCACGAAACCCAGGAACTGGAGAGCCAACTACACAACACCACAGCACATATAAATACATACACTGGCAAGCCTCCACAAAATATTGAAGAACCAGCAATCTTCAAAGACTTAACAAAAGGTGAAGAGATAATAGCTGATTTAGCTACTAACCCTCTTTCCTTAGATAAGTGGCTAAGACTCCAAGAAATACCGGTACAGCTCTCTCAATTTGATGTGCTATTTGACAGCTTTGAAAAGCTCAAGAAAAATATCTCGGAGAACTTTCCTCACAACAGCACAGAAATGGCTAAACTGAATACCATTGGACGGCTCTTAATTCAAAAACAAGCTCTAGCTGAATTGGAACAAATGGCTAAGCAAATGTTCACAAATTTACCCCCAAACAATATAGACAAATTACCGGCAGTCACTGCCTCGCGATATCTTATCGAAGACCAAACTAAGGATAAATTAATTTCCCATTTGGTTCTGGGAAGACTACATCAGTACTTCTATCAGAACACAGAGATCCAACGCCTCAATATCTCCAAGTACTTTAAGGAGGTTTTGTTAGACAACAAGCAACTAAATAAGGAAATCCTAGACCGATCCTTGGAAAGATATATCCTCGAAGTGGGAGAGTCACAGGAAGCCCATCCTGCTATTAAAACTGTCTTCCACGACTTTAGGAATTATGAGAAGAATTATCGACGCACTTTAGGTAACTACATGACTGCATTTCGCAATGAGTTGACCCGACCAAGGCATGCCAAAGTCTATGAACTGTGGCGCAAGAGCAATAAGGATCCATCGGTAATGTCCCAACTAGATCAAGAAACGCAACGGGATCCGTTTCTAAGTAAGCTCTATGGGCAATGCAAATCTCTACTCAGCTCAGGTGAATATAAATGGGACAAATG
The DNA here is from genome assembly GCF_050003625.1 of Haematobia irritans. Classification (NCBI taxonomy): domain Eukaryota; kingdom Metazoa; phylum Arthropoda; class Insecta; order Diptera; family Muscidae; genus Haematobia; species Haematobia irritans. Next base: position 3,579,974 of record NC_134397.1, read on the forward strand.
TCTTGAGAATGAAGAAATACTCAATGAATTTGATGCCTATATACTGAAATATGGTCCCGCCTCCAGTGGATGTAGAGAAATGTTGGCCCACATTTATGACATCAATATACGCATCTATGCTGGTGATAACGACCAGTGGCTTTATTTGAAGGATAACCATAATCATAACAGCAACAGGTTCTCGCACATCCTCTACAATGGCGATGCGGAGGAATTTGTCCAAATGACCTTAGATGAAGACTATTGGCTTTTGAACACTACCCGTCTCAGCTATGAAACCAAGTACACTGAGTTATTAGACATGTTCGAGCATTTGCCAGATACAAACGAGTTTGATGAAGTTCGAGATATCCTGAAACTTTCAAAATTCTTCCCTTCCAAGGGTGAGGGGGAAGAAGTGCGAAAACGCTTGAACACAATCACATCCCATTATGTGGGAGAACCAGGCATGCTGTATAGCATTCTATTGCGATTCGCCTGTGAGGGTCGACATGTTTCATTGGAAGAATTTTGGTTGTTAGTGAACTCCATTGTATCGAGCAGCCTTGAGCGCAACATGGTGGGTCTAACCACTTTGCGTTGGATAGTGAGCTCATATGCGCAATCATGTTGGATAGATGAGTTGCTTATCTTGGAGATGGAGAACTATTTGAAGAGAATATTGACCAACAAAGCAAAATGCAGGCAGTTATTGGCCAAAATTGAAAATGTTAACGTGCTATTGCAACTACATCGCAAATTGCAGAATTCACGAAGCAATGATTCCGTTACTCCCCAAGTCCTGGAGGATATACTGAAAATAATAAGCAACTTGCCCAAGGAGACCAAGTTCAATTACGACTCACTGCATTTGTCTGAATGGCTGTATGCTTTGAAAGACCATTATTGGAGCAACAGTTTGTCGAAGCTCATTGTGTGGCATGAAGACGATTTAGCCACAGCATCTTACTATGTTCTCACGATGGAATATACCTTTGGTACTCATGTGGTCGAGCACTTCATTTCTCAACTGGAGAAACGAAAGAAGGAGATTTCATCTGCAACTCATCTCATCACGATTCTTGCCTATTTCCACAACGAGGAATGGCCCTTAAATTCTCAGGTGGTTGATATGCTGGACACAATGGATCTCAAGCAATGGCAAAAATCAATGGGACACAAGTTCTCGGCGCTTGGCAAAGACCGCAATATAGGCCAGCTGGTCGAAGTAATCAAGGGTAATGAGAACACCTCAAAAACTATTGCCGAAAACCTGGTCGTATGGCAAGAGCAACTTAATCATATATTTAGTCCAAATTATGAAATCAATGGAAAATCAGTTGCCTCCTTTTCGGTGATTGATATAAGAGAATGGAGAGCGGGGTTCCGAGGTACTAAAGACAAATACGACGAAATGTTCGCTATTATCGCTAGAGCCATACAACTGAAGAGAGGTTGGCAGCTCAGAGATACTCAAAAGTTGACGACATTTGTGTTATTGGCCAATAAGCAGAATACTTTGGTGCAAGTTGCTACAGGGGAGGGAAAAACTATTGTTGTAGTCGCACTGGCAATCATGAAAGCCCTTTGTGGTGAAAAAGTGGATGTTATCACAAGTTCCTCGGTGTTGGCCAAACGTGATGCGGAAGAGAATATCGATATTTACAGTATCTTCGATCTCAGTGTATCCCACAACTGCGATGAGGACATGGAAAAGAGGAAGCTTGCATACTCCAGCAGTCAGGTGGTCTATGGCGACCTATCCAATTTCCAACGTGACTATCTGCTACATACATTCTATGGTAAGAACGTCTTGGGTGATCGGCTCTTTCACAATGTCATCGTTGACGAAGTGGACAGTATGTTACTGGACAAGGGGAATAACACCCTTTACCTGTCTCATGAATTGCCCGACCTGGACAAACTTGAATCGGTTTATTTATTCATCTGGCAATGGATAAATAGTCCAGTCGAAGATATTAAAAACATTCGCGATACATTTGATGTCGAAACTATAAAAGAAGCTGTGCTCTATGACCTCTTTGGAATTATACGAATGCAAGATATGGCAATGCTTGGATCTCACCTAAGTGACCTACAAAGAAATCACATCTACGAACGACTGATTGAGACGAATATAATCGATGGTAGTGGAAAGCTATTGAAACAAACTGTTGATGAGAGTACACTACTCAATGAAGTTCTCTCTACTGACGACCTGAAAACCATTCACCCACGCCTCAGCCATCTTCTCAAGCAATGCTTGCAACGGGAACGGCACATACATGTTCCCAATCATCTCCAAAGCTTCATAGAGAAACATTTAGAGGCCTGGATAGAGAATGCCACGAAAGCCTATTTCATGGAACCGGGCCAGGATTATGTAGTCGATGTAGATCGCACCAGTACCAGTCCAGATCGCAATCCAAACATTACCATTATTGATCGGGATACGGGAACTGATCAAGTCAACTCCCAATGGGAGGAAGGTCTCCATCAGTTTCTGCAACTCAAACATGGCTGCAAGCTGTCATTACAAAGTCTAAAGGCAGTGTTTATCTCGAGTGTCTCTTATTTCAAATTATATAAGTCGCTCTATGGCCTTACCGGAACTTTAGGTTCGGAAAGAGAAAGGGACCTTCTCAAGGATCTCTATCACGTGGACTTTGCCACACTTCCCACATCCAAAACAAAGCAATTCATTGAATACAGCCCCATCATATGTTACAACAACGAAGAGTGGATGGAAGCAGTAAAAGATAAAGCAAACAAACTCCTCGCAAACCGGTCTATTCTGATCATTTGTGAGACGGTAAACGATGTCAAGATCCTATACACATATTTTGGTGGCAAAGAGGCCAAGCATATATACACCTACACTCGTGATTATGAGCCATTTGAATGGGCAAAAAATGATACCCAATTGGAGAAGGGCTTCATTATTATTGCCACAAATTTGGCTGGACGAGGTACTGACATCAAAATCACTAAGGACTTGGAGAAGGCTGGAGGGTTGCATGTTTGCCTCACCTACTTACCAGCTAATGTGCGCATTGAACAACAAGCCTTTGGTCGGGCTGCTCGCAAGGGTGAAAAGGGCTCTGGCCAGTTGGTCATATTGGATACAAATCGCTCGACAATTTTCAAACTACGTCAAGATACTAACGCTTGGGAAATAAACCGACTGTCGGCAATTAAAACCTACTACGAGTCACAAATTACAATGGAAGAGGAGTGTTTCAAGGCTTTCAGAGACCATTACGAAGAGCTCCAAACGTCTCTGGAAGAGAAAAAGGTTTCAGAGGCAATATCACATATCCTTTTGCTTTGTACTCTGGACAAATGGGCTTTTTGGTTGGACGACAACCGAAGAGAGTTAGTCAATATTAAAGATCCCGAAATCAAACGACGCTTCACGAAATCCCTTAAAAAATTCCTCGCCGACCTTAAGGCACCCATAACAGCGAACAAGGACGTGAGTCACAGTACAGTTTGGGTGAAGTGGGTTGAAGGTAATCCTGCTAAAATGATTCAAATTGGCAAGGAACTGGCTCATGGTAAACTGAAGGATAGCAGACAGGCAATTGCTCTATTCGACAAGATCATCAGCCAGGAACCAGAATTTTCAGAAGCAGCACACTACTATAAAGCTTATGCCCTGCTTAAGGAGAGCGAATTTCTCAATGAAGAAACTTTGCAAAAGTTCAAAACGGAACTTAGACAGTCTCGGTTGCTGTTTGAGAAACGGCGCGAATCAGCTGTAATTGCCTCTGGCATCATTGGCCAAATTAAGGCCAATAACAAAGACAGCATTGTACAGGTGGATGCTTATGAAGAGCAACAGGAGAATTTGGCCAATCTTTACTACATCTTTCAAAGATCTGTCGATGACATCATGGGGGAAGTGGTATCACCAAAGTGGCTTGCCGACAAGAGCATTAGTGAGGAATTGTCTATAGACATATACGAATTTCTTGTACAAGAAAGAATTTTGAAAAAACCACTAGTCGGAACCGCAATTCCCGATGAAAATCTGAGGAAACTGAATTCTGATTACGGTCTCATAAAAGATACCTTAAAGAAATTCCTTTCTCCCTATGAAGGATCGAATATAAATGAGGAAGATTTCCTAAATGCATTGTCGCAATCGGTGGATCTTCCAAGTCGTGAATCTTTTTGGAGAGAGCTGTTGCATCAAGATGTTCTGAAGGAGGAGAAACTTTATCTTATAATAGATGTTGGCAAACTTCGGAGCAGTGATTGCGAATTATCAAACCATCTAAGTGAAAATGTGGCCAACCAAAAGTTAACAAAAATTTCCATAGATCCCAATGATAGCGAAAGGATTCTTTTTAAGGCAGAAATGTTTGTCCACAATGAAGATAACGCAGCAGAATTCCCTGATATTTTCGAAAAATCTGAATTCCTAAAGGTCATGGGCCAACATAACTACGGAAGAATGTTGAAAATGGGAGTGATTTCGAGTAATAGACAAGCTCGTTTTGACATAGATAAGGCGAAAACTATAAGCCTGTCCACTTTTGACTCTATCAAAGCTGAAGACTTTAGCAGAATTGATATTGCAGAGAGTGAAGTGGGTAACATTTTAAAGGAACTCGTGAAACGTAATTATATTGAAAAGAGTAGCGAAACGACATACAGGCTACGAATTCAATTTGATAAAATCAATGATATCAAGCTCATCCTTTGGCCGGTCTACGAGGCATCGGTAAGGACTCTTATGTCTCTCTGTTTCGCATATAGGATAGCCTTGCAAAGAATTATATGGCAAATTGAAGAGAAAGTCTTCCCCCGTTGCTTGACGTTGATGAGTGCGCCCCACGAGATTCTATTTTCTGACCTATTCGATCGAAATATTATTCGGGAATATCCTTTAGACAGCTCTCGGAAAGAGATCAAAAAAGCCTTGGAAAAAATGCGTAATGACTCATCAATGCATTTGACCAAGGTCATTGCCGATGTCGTTCTTAATGCTCTGGAAGGCACGCAAGGTCAATTAAAACGCCTAGAAGTCCCTGATCCTAAACTAAAAAACCTCCTGGAAATTTGTGCTGATTGTGATTTCGGCTATATAACCGAGATATTGTTGTTCAATCTAAATGGCTTGACCGATGTTCTGCAATTAAACGAAAGGAAGTGGACTTCTAAAATGATTCTCAATACAGTTCTGGTTTTTTTCCTGGCAACTGTTCAAATAGCTGTAGCTAGTGCCTTAGAGATATACTCAGCCGGAGCCATGTCTTATCTCTCCTCAGCTTTATTCTCTGAGGGCATCAAAGACATTGTTTTCGCAGTGAGTGCGCTCAACACAGGTCTGTTCAGTTGGAAGGACTATGGTAGTAAAAAACTCAAGAGTATCATGAAAACTCTGGCGACTGTAGGTGTTGGTCCTGTGCTCTCTGAAACAAAATCTATTCCACGATTTGCCTCTAAACTCTTCACGTTTTTCATTGGAAGTGGTGATATTAAGAAAATTGGCTTGAATGTTATTGCCAAGAAAACATTGAAAAAAATCGTGAAAAATGTTTCCGTAAGTATGGCTAATTCCGGAGTTGATGCCATCGTCAAAAATGCCACAACAGAATTGTGTTCGAGTCTGGAACACAAAATTCTCTTGGACATTAAGGCAGGTGTTGAGGAACACGAAGTTGGCAAAAACCTTGCTAAGGCTTATCGAATGTTAGGTAAAGAATCTGCTGAGACTTTGGCCGATGAATTGGGTCAGAAATTCTTCTCACTCCATATAACAGACGAATATTTTGGCCGACTCTTTAAGGATATTTACATGCGTGGAGCTAAACAATTTTCCAAAGTTACTGATGAAATAAATATTCTGTCAGCCTCGAGTGTCACCAATGTTATCAGAAGGACCCTTGTAATAGAGAATATTTTGGATGAAGCCGATATAAAGGCCGCGATGCAAAATCTTTTGGATGATGTAAATAAAAAAATCACCAAGAAGCTAACGACTGTTTCGGATGGGTCGGACAATAAGGAGCCAATATCGGAAAACGATGTAAACACTTTCAAAGCTGGAACTCTAGCCAAGTGGGAATCGCTACTTGAAGGAATAATAGGAAAACTTATGGAACAGTACATTATATCACCTATATTACAGAAGGGAGTTCATCTCGGACAACAAATAGGAAAGATGTTTAGGAATCTGTATCTTAACAGTCAAGGAAATGAATATAAAGACCATTTTGACCGCCTGAAAAAGGATCATCAGCACGACCTGGAGCACAAGGATTCTCAAGGCGGTGCAATCACCCAGGCAGATAGCTTGACTTTGATATATTACAAGGATTTGCAATATCTAATGAGGAAGACGCAAAGCATTGAACTTTTTGCCACTATGGTACGAGAAAATGTCTCCATGGACATATCATATGTAGAAGCTTGTCTTGAAGTGGTCTATAAAATTATAAAAGGTCAATGCAGCCGAGAAGGGTTCACAATTCACATTGAAGACGGACATGGTATTTCGCATAGATTCTCGTATGGACTCCATGGCCCAGTAATCAGACACAAAATCAGAAGTAATCAATTCCATTTTTGCGACAACGATAAAATTGCCAAGGGTGACGAATCTCTACACGAAGTGATCTCGAATGCCATACCCATACTGGCTAATATATCTTCGCATGATTTCAGAGAAAAAGCAGCCCATATCATAGAACATGATGAAGATGTAAAGGATTTCATTAAAGCTAATTGGATCTCGCAATATGCGGATATAAAATCTCCACCTGGTGAGCCTATAGATACAATACTGGAGAATATTAATGCGTATCAAGAAGCTAATCCCTCCAATGTATGTGGAGTTGGTGAGCTACCATCTGTTGCCGAAGAAGAAAGCAACGGTCCAAAAAATCTCTTATGTGGCCTAATTGATGATCCCGAAAATCCATTACTTCGCATTTTAAAGCAATTGCATAGTATGGAATTGAAGCGAAGTTTTACCACAGATTCCCTAGACACGATAAATATCATTCAGAATAATTTTAAAGATGTCCTAGAGATGATGCTTCAAAGAGATGACTTGGAGGTTTCTGAACACGTTGAACTTAAACGGATTAAAGCATCTCTGAGTAGCATGACTGTTTCTGAAATTGTGCAAAATTCACTGATTCTTTATAATCGATACAAAGACGAAGATATTTTTTACAAGCCGTAATTTCTCGAAACCCATATGAAGATGACAATGTCAAAGGGCTTTTTTGAAAATATGCCTTCGAAGTAGATCTTTTGTTAAACATTTCTATTTTAAACAAATATTGAAATTCATTTTTTTAAATTTATTTTTAAGTATAAATATAAACTACAATTTTTTTTTATTTTAATAAAAGATAAAAGTTTACGTTAAGGAAAATAACTAGTACCAGTAAATCTATGGTTCAACAACTGTCACGAACACAGCTGTGAAATGCAATCATAGTTTGGACTTCCACGATGTGGTGGATATTTGTTCCTTATCAACAACTACCCCCACATTAGATTTGCAAATCTACACTTTTAATACTTTGTTTAACAATTATTTTTATTTTCAAAGTGGGAAAAATAAGAATGTTTTTAAGGGGATTTTTTCATGTTAAATTTTTATGAAAGTCTCATTTTATGTTTATTATTTTGTACAACATATTTTTTTAAGTCTAACGCTTTTTTTAGACCAGAAAGAAGGAATTAGTTGTCTGTCAATCTCTGTATTTAAAAACCGGGGTTATTGAAATTTGAACCAAGAAATACTTCAGCAGTAAGAGTTTAGTTCCGTTTTTTGGTATACAATAAAGTAGGCAGTGCATCCACACTGCATGAATCGATGGCAATAACGTAAACGAGTAATGAAACTAGTTTACGATCATTCGGTTATGTGATTGCAACCAATTCATGCAGTATAGCATAGATGCATGAAAGGTAGTGCAGTTTTCCTTCTGAATATTTCTATTAAAATGAGCAATTTTATTAGCGCTATGTAGAAGCTGTTCTAAATCGGGACATCGCCCACAAAAATCAGCGCTGATTCGGTTGTTTAAAGAGGTACCACAAATAATAATATTATGCCAAATTTGAATTCAATCGTTCAATAAATGAGGAGATATAATAAAAAATAACCACACCCACAAAAAAGTGTCTTCGAATCTAAAGGAAAAAATGTTCATCAATTTAGTTTAGCCATTTTATTTCCATTCAGTTAAATTTTTGTGTGAAATAATAAAATTTACTTGTTTCAGTAAAAAAACCTAAACTGAAAGCAGTTAGGTATAGTTCATTAACTAGAATAAGGCATGGCATTTTACTAATACTGTTTTCTTCGCTGGGTATAAGAATTTACTACTGAAAAAGAAAATTTTATTCACTGATAACAAAGCATTCGTAAAAATAAACAAAAACCGAACTAAAACCAAGTTTCCTCAAATTTAGTAAGATATCTTATAAAATGATAATTCTGACTTCCTTTATTATAGAAAGCTTATCATACATACGAATAACACTTGGCATAGAAAAATATTTTAGTTCATTCGTACTAAGAAGTATTCAATCCTTTCAAAACTTAAGGAAACACACTTGTTAGAATAAAGGAAAATTTCCTACATTTCTTTTATCTACCTGCAATCGATGTTATCGATGTGTTTGCGCGTGGGTTCTTTTTTTAGTTGGAATCGCGTTCTTATGGTATACTGAGAGATTGTTAGAAATAATATAGTAAATTAATATAATAAAAAACAACTAAAATATATAAAATATTTCTTATTTTAAATTAGTGAGAAAATTGTTCGTTTTTTGAAAATTGGTTTATAAAAAAAGAAAACACCAGCAATATAACAACCCCTTCATTCGTCTTCATTGTGGAATCTTCAATTAACAGGTAACATTCAGTGACGCTAGCCTTTTGGGAAAAAATTGGTTTAGGATTTTTATACCCTGCGCCACTCTGTGGAACAGGGTATTATAAGTTAGTGCATATGTTTGTAACACCCAGAAGGAGACGAGATAGACACATGGTGTCTTTGGCAATAATGCTCAGGGTGGGTCCCTGAGTCGATATAGCCATGTCCGTCTGTCCGTCCGTCCGTCTGTCTGTGAACACATTTTTGTGATCAAAGTCTAGGTCGCAATTTAAGTCCAATCGCCTTCAAATTTGGCACATGTTCCTAATTTGGGTCAGAATAGAACCCTATTGATTTTGGAAGAAATCGGTTCAGATTTAGATATAGCTCCCATATATATCTTTCGCCCGATATGCACTAATATGGACCCAGCAGCCAGAGATTTATACCGATTTGCTTGAAATTTTGTACAAACATAACACTTAGTCGTATAGTCAAGTGTGCAAAATTTGATTGATATCGGTTCAGATTTAGATATAGCTCCCATATATATCTTTCGTCCGATATGGACTTATATGGCCCAAGAAGCCAGATTTTTGGCCGAATTTGGTTGAAATTTTGCACTAGAAGTACAATTAGTAGTATAGTCAAGTGTGCAAAATTTGATTGAAATCGGTTCAGATTTAGATATAGCTCCCATATATATCTTTCGCCCGATATGGACTAATATGGTCGTAAAAGCCAGAGTTTTGGCCCAATTTGGTTGAAATTTTGCACAGGGAGTAGATTTAGCATTGTAGCTATGCGTGCCAAACTTGGTTGAAATCGATTCAGATTTAGATATAGCTCCCATATATATCTTTCGCCCGATATGCACTTATATGGACCCAGAAGCCAGAGTTTTATCCCGATTAGCTTGAAATTTTGCACAAGGAGTAAAATTGGTAGTATAGTCATGTGTGCCAAATTTGATTGAAATCGGTTCAGATTTAGATATAGCTTCCATATATATTTTTCGTCCGATATGGACTTATATGGCCCCAGAAGCCAGAATTTTGGGCCAATTTGGTTGAAATTTTGCACTAGGAGTACAATTAGTAATATAGTCATGTGTGCCAAATTTGATTGAAGTCGGTTCCAATTTAGATATAGCTCCCATATATATCGTTCGCCCGATTTACACTCATATGATCACAGTGGCCAATCTTTTACTCCGATCTAATTGAAATTTTGCACAGGGAGTAGAATTAGCATTGTAGCTATGCGTGCCTAATTTGGTTGAAATCGGTTCAGATTTAGATATAGCTCCCATATATATGTTTTTCTGATTTCGACAAAAATGGTCAAAATACCAACATTTTCCTTGTAAAATCGCCACTGCTTAGTCGGAAAGTTGTAAAAATGACTCTAATTTTCCTAAACTTCTAATACATATATATCGAGCGATAAATCATAAATAAACTTTTGCGAAGTTTCCTTAAAATTGCTTCAGATTTAAATGTTTCCCATATTTTTGTACTAAAATTGTGTTCCACCCTAGTGCATTAGCCAACTTAAATTTTGAGTCTATAGATTTTGTAAAAGTCTATCAAATTCTGTCCAACTCGAGTGATATTTAAATGTGTTTGGGACAAACCTTTATATATAGCACCCAACACATTTGACGGATGTGATATGGTATCGAAAATTTAGATCTACAAAGTGGTGCAGGGTATAATATAGTCGGCCCCGCCCGACTTTAGACTTTCCTTACTTGTTTTATTTATATTTGTAGGTATTGAAATTGTAAAAAGTGGACAAAATTGCTAGGCAGCAACTTTTTCAAAGTGAAAGGTACTAGAAGAAGAAAAAAATGTGTTTTAATATTTCAAGGCCAGTCGATGCCGTTGATTCCAAAAAAAAATATATTTAACATGTATTTTATTGGAAAAAAATTGCTTATATAAATACATAAAATTGTATTTAAAAACGAAGGTAAGCAATTCTAAATTTGAAGTAAAAGATTTACCACAAATATGTAAGATTTGTCCAAATGAATGAAAAAAGTTCATGCATTCTAACTAATTTCTACGAAAATCACATCGTACAAACAAATAAAAATGTCTTTGGCACTATACGAAGTTCAACTTTCTTCACAATGAGTTCATTTTAACTTAAAGAAGGGGTCACTTTTTTCTGGGTGCATGTAGCAAATGTTAATAAAATCAGTGAATAAATGATGTATGCTACACTTCCCTATAATGAATCTTGACGGGACCAGAAAATTATTTCATTATATAGAAATAAAGAAAGGAAAAATTAGTGTTTTTGATAGTTTTTCATTAGAGTAGAGAGCTTCATTCACTGTTTGACCCGAAACCCGAATCTAAATCTTACTATTTGTTTAGGCCATATCTAATTTTTAATAAATATACCCGATACTAAGATTGAATCTGATTATGGTAATAAACCCAGAGCTACATATATATAATGTGAGGTCTAGGACCCATTTTTCTGGTACGTAAATTTTTTCGAAGATCAAAATAATACCCCACTTCAAGCAATTTGGATGATACACATTGAAGCTGAATGCTTTTTGTGAGTCTAAAATACCAGTATATTTACAATTTCAGGCAAATCGGATAAAAACAACGGTTTCTAGAAATCCAAGGAGTTCAATCGGGAGATCTGTCTTATGGAGGCTTTAATAAAACATGGACCAATACGTTTTCAGCGCACCTCTTTATTGTCCTGAAATACTTCTAGATTTCAAATTCCAGGCAAATCGGATAAAAACTACGGTTTCTAGAAACCCAAGGAGTTAAATCGGGATATCGGTCTATATGAGGGCTTATCCAAAACATGAACCGATACTCACCATTTTTGGCACACCTCTTTATGGTCCTAATATACTTCTAGATTTCAAATATCAGGTAAATGGGATAAAACTAGGGTTTCTATAATCCTACAAAAGCTCCAGATTTTCAATTTCAGGAAAATTATACAACTACTACGATTTCTACAACCCCAAAAAGTAAAATCGGAAGATCGGTCTATATGGGAGCTATACTAAAATATTGACCGATACTCAGCATTTTCGGCTCACCTTTTTATGGTCCTCAAATACCTCTAGATTTCCAATTTCATGCAAATTGGATAAAAACTACGGATTCTAGAAACCCAAGAAGTAAAATCGAGAGATCGGTCTATATGCGGTCCATGCCAAAACAAGGACCGATACTCACCATTTTTGGCACAGCTCTTTATGGTCGTAATATACTTCTAGATTTCAAATTGGATGAAAACTACGGTTCCTATAAGCCCAAGACCCCAAATCGGGAGGTCGGTTCATATGGGAACTAAGGCAGTTAGACATTTTCGATAGTACTATCGATAGTTAGTCGATAGTTTGGCTTTCACAGCACCAAAAATTTACCTTTTACGTTTTCCAAAGAGCTATAATGTTTACTTTTAAAGTAGATCTGAGTTTTGACTATGTGTTGAATTTCAGTTAAATGTGATTACAACAGCACAAATTCAGAGAAAGATTTGGCGACAGAGAGAAAAAATGAAAAATAAAATCTCTCAAGTATGCGAATATTTTAAAAGGTCTGGCTTAGAAATTCTGGCCCCCGATTCAAGCTATTTCGGCGGACACTGCCAATATTGCACCGACAAGCAGAAGTTGTAGATCGTCAATGTATTCAATAGCTTCTTACATTAAAAGAACCGTTTTGTACGATACAAACATTCCTGCAACATCCATTGAGTCCGGAAGAGTATTTAGCAAGGCATGGCAAATTGTTTTCGAGAGGCGAAAAATGTGAACATTCTTTTAATTTTAAACCAAACCTTTTGGAACAAAAATGTCGGTAAATATTCATATTTAAATATTAAACAAATATGTAGATTATTGTGGACGATACTATCGTCGACTATTGATAGTACTATCGCCAACTATCGATGGTTGTGAAATTACTATCGTCGACTATCGATGGCGCCGACTACCGATAGTTCTGCATCTCTAAAAAAAAAACACCAAAACTATTAAAATAAAATATCATTATAATAAATTTTATTTATTGCTTCTTGTAAAATATATAATTTAGGCTTCTATTTGAAAAGTAAATAATTGAATTGAAAAAGTTCTAAAATATCAGACATATTGTGATTATCTTATTCGTATAAAGTATCCATTCATTGATTTCTGTTCGGGTATTTGGCATATTTCTCGACCAGTTTTTGTACAGCAAATAGATTTGAAACATCCTATAATAAATTTAAATTTATAATTATTAGTTTTTTTCTTCTATGTTAGTATTCTAATTTATACCTCTAGGCAATCTTGTTCTCTTTTATGGGCTCATAAAAACTCTGGCTTTGGAGAATATTTCTTCAACTGAGATATGGTCGAGGCTTTGCTTCATATGATTTAGCTTTAATCTTTCGTCTATATCCAATGTAGCATATTTCAAAATTTTATCTATGGCTCTCTGAATACTATCTTTGACATTGTGTATGAGGTCTAGGGATTCCATACTAAGACTTCTATTAAAATCTATACTCTCTAATTGTTTAAAAAGTGTGAGTTGTGATGTATCAAAGCTGTCCAAAAGCCAATTAAATTTTTTTATTATACGTAGTGATGTGCTTGAGAATCGATGATTGTCATACCACGCATATCCTTGCGTTTTATCTTCATTACTGGATGAGAGCTTTGTTGTCATAGAACCTTTCCGTGATTTGAACTTTTCTCTTACTTCATCTAGCAATGCTCGATTTCTTAGATTTGGCAAATTTGTCGTTAATAGATTTCCACTTGTAGAAGTGCTAGTTAGCTGGTCATAAGTTTTCATTTGCATTAGATTACCCATAGCTTGAATAATGCTCATAGGATCATGAGGTACAATGGTAATAACGTCGATATTAGACACCTTTGGTGTCCACATACTTCTTAAGTATTCCTTTATAGCCTTATCGTACTTGAAAATCTCTGCAGTTTTGTTTCGAAATTCTAGTGCTGTTATATTGTCCATTTCGGAAATGCTTCCCTTAAGTAGTTGATAGAGAGAATGTGGGAAATAATCATTGTGGTTGGTATTGCTATCGCTAGGAAATAAAACGAATTGGTTATCTTGAAGTTGAAGTTTTATCAAGACCCCATTAATGCCATATGAGAAGCTCTTCAAAATACCATCATCACCAAGGTCTTCAACATGGATTGTGAGACCTTGACTACAGCCTAGATTTTTTAGTATTTTATAGATCACTTTGCCACAAACATCGATATAGGCTCCATCTAAGGGTATATTCTCTGTTACCATGACTGATAAAAGCTCAATGCTTTTTGTTTCCATCAAAAGTTTTTGCAGATCTTTGTGATACATTTTTGTCAGATGACAACTGACAGTGGACACCGATGTCTTATCCAGAATATCATGACGGTATTGCTTCTTTAGTTCATCGAAATTCTGGTGGCTGTAGTCATTTGGAATATAATTGTTAAGGGCGTTTTTTAATGTTTTTTGCATTTTCTGCATAAATTGTATTTCTGTCGGAGCTATTGGATCCCTTATATATTGGCGTATAAACGCTCCGAGGTGTTTGTCAAGCAGTAACTTCCACATGTCCATTGTGTTGTCTCGAAAATCTTTGCCTTCTGTTTTCAGATTGTGTTCTTCATCTTCGGCAATGGAAACGGGTTGCAATTTCTTGGCGATCTCTTTGTTTACATCATCTAGAAGGACATTGGTCGTTTCGTTTATTCTCCGAATGTGATATTGTTTCCCAGTCCATATCGTGCTCTCCTTGACATGTTTTGTAACAGTGGCAAATGAAGCCTTGGATCTTAAGCGAGATAACTTTGTGAACTCCGTATGAATATTTTGATAGATATCCTGGAAAATGCTAATGAAAACATGTCCCAGATTTTCCGATGTAAAGAATTTATCATTCAATATTGTAACCAAATGGCTAGCGGAGTCTTCTCCACATAGCCTAAAGAGGTTTTCAAGATTCTCACCCACTTCATGGCTTAACAAACAGCCATAAACGGTTGACAAAATTGTCTCCGGTATAGATAAGGATATTTTGGTCAGAGCTCTTTCAATATCGGCCATCAATCGTTGGCTTCCTATGGTAAATGTTATTGCTTTCAAGGTAGTTATCATCATTCGCTTGCTAACTGTTTTTATCACTGTTTGCAAGCGAGCTGCTTTAGTTATAGGAAAAGGTTTAACGATTTTTTGGGCAAACTTTTGAAGAGTTGCTCCCCAACTAACCATAAGTGCACTTAGAGCAACACTTATTGTCTTGTGAATCAAAAAATCTTTCCAGCTAAAATAACCGGTTACTAATGACCATACTCCGTAGAATATATCCCCCAAACCTTCGGAGATAAATGCTACTCCAACATGATACATAGTACCAAACGAGAGGAGCATTGCATAAACACCAAATGCAATCTGTGCCAGTCCCAAAAGTATTACAATAATCGTTCCTATGGCCATTCGTCTTGTCGTCTTCTCCAATTGCAGTAGATCTTCCATGCCATTTAAGATGAAGATATCGATTTCAGTAACATTTTCTAAGTGGCTTTCAGTAAGTACATCCATAATATTCTTTAGTTTAGGGCTGGGTTCATCCAACAGCTTTAATTGTCCTTTTGAATTTTCCAAATTTTCTGCGATATATTGAAGTGTGTCTTTAGTCAAATCATCTGGGTATTGCGTTTGTAGTAACCCTAGAATTTGGTCAATGTCATTTCATGAGCTATTCAATGGAAATTCTTCGACTATATCAATCTCCAATAAAGCTGATAATAGTTGCTGATGGGGTTTACGAGTAATCGGTATTTGGATGGGCAAATAATTGTCATCTAATTCGATATCATCTAAGAGTCTTTGGAGGGCAATTCTGTAAGCAAAGCAAACGCATAGTAATGACTTCACAGACTCCTCATACAAAGGACACTCAGTCAATTTGATTTTCTCGATTTCATCGAAATGTATTCGTAGTTTATAAGATACGTTATCTAACGAGTGGGTAATCTTCTCAAGGTATTTAAATTCTACAAGCTCCTTTAAAATGATTTCAGCTTCGTATTCGGCAATATCGGCCATATTGAAATCTTCGATCTTAATCGAATCGTAGTGAAAAAAATTGATCGACTCGATATTGGCTCTATCGACGCTCGCTTGCCTGTTGGTCGAAACTACACCCATTTTCTTCATTCTGTGGTAGTTCTCAACCCCCATAACCTCGATAAACTGATCTCTTTCAAATGTCCATTTGGACTCGTCATTCTCTTGCAATATTTCTGCTTTAAAGAAAATCCGCTCTTTGCTCATAAGATCGAATACAACTTTGGTCAACATATTCTGGTTTATCTTTTTGTTTAAGAGATTCGAAAGGGCAATGTTGCATGCTTTTAGTTTCTTATTGTCGACGATGACATAGGACACGTCGTCCTTTAAAAAGTCTTGTTTGATCAACTGTTCCCAGAATGACTCACGACTAGGCATCTCCACTTTTTTTTTCATAGCTTCCAAAAAATCTTGTTCATTTATCGTTTCTCATGCATAGATTGACAGGAATTCCTTTAGATGATCGATTTGTAAACCAAAATCGGAACACAGCATCCTCAAATGCTCCATGGGAATATTCGTCCTAACGCGAGGCTTTCTCAGAATACCCTTTTTCATTAGTTGTTCATACAAAAGCACTGACATTTCCTCTCCCACACCTTTGTTAACAATCCATTTGGGAGATATTACCTCGCCCACAATATGGTCTATGGACTGCTGAAACAACGAGTAGATCTTTATAAGGCTTTCTTGTTGCTCTTCATATGCCTCGATTTGTACGATATTTCCATTATTTGTGGTCTTAATATTCCGTATAATCCCAGAAGCGGTATACGCCAATTGAATACGTTTCTCGAAAAGCTTTCTGGCCTTTAGCAATTCGTTTTTGAATTGCTCAACTTTCAAAGCATTTACGACCCAGTCATCTTCATATGCATATGCATATGCCTTGTAATAATGAGCTGCTTCTGAGAAGTCAGGCTCTTCACTGATCACCTTATCGAACAGGTCTATGGCACGATATCGATCCAAGGGATTGCCTCTGTGCACGAGTTCCTTACCCAGCTTAATCATTTGTGCTGGATTACCTTCGACCCACAACTTCCAATTGCTGCTATCGTCTACATCAACTCCTGACAATATGAGCTGTTTTAATTCGGTGACAAATTTGTGCAACAAATCCTTAGATCGTCCTTTGTCCACTAAACTTTTAGTATTTGTAATGTGTTTTCCATTGGCATCCAGCCAGAAGGCCCATTTGTCCAGACAACTATGTAATAGGATGCCCATAATAGACTCTGGAACTGTCTTCTCCTCCAAGGCTTTTTTAAGTTCATAGTAATGCTGGCAAAATACCCTGAAACATTCCTCTTCTGTTTTTATGTGGGTTTCGTAATAACTTCTTATGGACGATAATCGCTTCATTTCGTCAGCATTGGCAACTTGACGCAACTCAAAAATTGTAGATTGTCGCATACCTTCTCGTCGTGATATGGTATCGCGTATTAACAATTGGCCGGAGCCTCGCTCTCCCTTTCTGGCGGCACGCCCAAAGGCTTGCTGTTGAATTCGAATATTGTTTGGCAGGTATGTGAGGCAGACGTGTAAACCACCTGACTGCTCCAACTGATCGGATATTTTAATATCTGTTCCTCGACCAGCCAAATTTGTGGCAATAATGATATGACCTGGAGACAATTTGGAATTTTTTGCTGTCACACTGAATGGTATGTAGTCTCTGGTACAAGTGTGAACATTTTCAATTTGCTTGGCAACGAAGGCTTGGTACAGTGCATGTACGTCTTTCACTGTTTCACAGATAACCAAAACCGATCTTGTCTCTGTCAAAATCTGTACTTTGAGAAGCACCTGTTCTATCCAAGCCCTTTCACTGCTACAAATTATGGGAGGGTACTCGACGAATCGCTTTGATTTGGTAGTGGGTAATGTGACAAAGTCAACCTGGTGTAAGTTTTTCAGAAGATCCCTTTCTCTGCGTGACCCTAGGGTTCCTGAGAGTCCATTCAGAGAATCGTACAATTTGAAGTACGTCACACACGATACAAAAACCGCCTTCAAACTTTGCAAGGACAACTTGCATCCATGTTTGAGTTGAATGAATTGATGAAGGGCCTCATCCCACTGTGAGTTGTTGAGATCCGTCCCTGTGTCCCTGTCGATAATGGTAATGTTCGGATTGCGGTCTGAGCTGTTATCGCTGCGATCAACATCAATAACATAATCCATTCCGGGTTCCATGAAATACGCAAGCTTTGCATTTTCTATCCAAGAGTCTAAGTGTAATTCTATAAAGGGTCGCAGGTGGTTCGGAACATTTGCAAATCTCACACGCTCTCGGCGTTGGTTAAAAAGAAAGCAAACACGCCTATAATAGAAATTGAAATTCGTTGGTTCAAGAATGCCTTTGAACATAGAATAGGCATCGGGTAGGATTTGAGGCTCGAGAACTATTCCCCTGTTGTCGATTATGTGAGCTTGGATCAAACGCTCATATATGGCACTTTTTTGCTGCAAACTTAACTTAGAACCCAAAAGATCCATATCTTCTCTTTTCACCATACCATACAGATCACTAAGAATGGCTTCCTTCAGAGCATTGGCATCGAAGAGATCATTAATCTCCTCCAGTCCGGTGGCTGGTTTGTTAATCCACTGCCAAATATAAAGATAGACAGACTCCAGTTTGTCCAAACCCGACAGTTCATGGGACAAATAGAGCGTATTGTTGCCTTTGTCCAGCAACATACTGTCTACCTCATCGACGATGACATTTTGAAAGCGTCGATCACCGAGAACATTTTTTCCGTAGAAAGTATGCAAAAGATAATCCCTTTGGAAACTTGAGAGATCTCCGTACACCACTTGACAACTGGAATATGAAAACTTTCGTTTGTCTATTTCCTCGTGGCAGTTGTGGCCAACGCTGATATTGAATATTTCAAAAATGTCTTTATACTCCTCTGCATCCCGTTTGGCCAGAACTGAGGAGCTGGTAACAACATCCACATGCTGACCACAAAGAGCTTTCATTATAGCAAAAGCGACTATCACAATTGATTTTCCTTCTCCGGTGGCCATTTGTATCAGGCTATTATGTTTGTTGTTCATCAGTACTAAGATCGCTAGCTTCTGGGTATCGTAAAGCGTCCAGCCTCTTCTCAAGTGGATTGCTCTGTTTATAACGGCAAACATTTCCTCGGTTTTTTCCTCAGTACATTGAAAGTCCTTCGACCACTGCTTAATATCATCTTCGGTAAAAGAAACCAAAGGCTTCTCACCCACTTGGTAGGAGTTCTGAGAAACTCTTGTAACTTGATTCTGTATATTTTCCAAATCAGCCGAAATACTTTTTGAGGTACTAATATTGTCCTTAATTGCATCCACAATTTGTAAGACATTTCTATGTTTGCCAAAGGAAGAATATTTCTGTTGCATTTCGTCTTTCCATTCACTGAGATTATCGACAGTCTTCAATCTCTCAATAACGGTTGCTGTTAAAGGCCATTCTTCGTTGTGGAAGTTCGAAAGTATCTCAATAAGGAGGTCTGGCACCATCTCTTGTTCAGATTTTCGTTTGTCACATTGCTGACAATCAATGAAATTTGCTAATCTGTAACTCCAATAAAAATCTTTCAAGGCATAAGGCCATTCGGAGAGCTGCAATTCATTATAATTGAGCACAGTTTCCTTGGATATATTCGCCAATAGTGAAAGAATATTCTCGAGGGTTCTCTCTTCAGTAACTGAAGACTGCTGTCGAGGAGATTGCAATTTTTCGTGCAATAACAAAAGAATGTTGACATTTTCTATTTTGGCCAATATTTTTCTCAAGCCTGATTTTTGGACCAACGGTTTACGAAGATAGTTCTCCATCTGTAGTAGAAGTAATTCATCGATCCAGCATACTTGTGGAATCGCATTGACAATCCAACAAAAGATGATTGATTGATCAGGACTGGATGATATAATGGAGTTTATCAGCAGACATAATTCCTGCAAAGATATGTGGCGGCCTTCTGTGTTAAAGCGATGTCGAATGCTACACAGTATGGCAGATTGTCCGCCTTCCTTGTAATTGGATGAAATTTTATTAAGACGCTCTAGAAGTAGACGCTTTTCTTCCTTAGGGAAATGCTGTAAAATCTCCTTTATGATTCGATCTTCGTCGTTAGGATCGAAGTTTTCATTAGCCTTCCACTGAAGATTATGAATTCTGAAAATAGCTCGGTAGTTGTTCACATCTTTTTGGCGTTCTACATGCAGTGATCGGTAATCCTTATCTATAGCCATTTGGACTAATTCCATATCTGCTCTCTGAAGAATGTGTGTGGCTCTCTTCGCTAATGGGTTATGATTATGCAACAGAATTAGTTCATCATCTGTGCCTGCTCCATATATGCGTATATTAACTTCGTAAAATTGTGCCAATAGTTCGCGACAACCTTCGGACTTTACTCCTTTCTCCATGATTTGGGCATTGAATTCATTTCGGACAACTGGTCCTCATAACATTTCTTCCACGGATAAGTCATTTTCAATTGGGTCTTGCAACGCCCATAAAGATTAGCCAAAAATGGATCCTTTTCTGTTTCGTCGCGCAGTTTCATTTTGAGATTTCCATCGCCTTCCGTACACTTCTGCCACAATTCATAGATGGCTGCATGTCTCTGTTGAATCAACTCACTCTGGAATATTTCAAAGTAGGTATTCAGCCTGTCCGCATGAGTCTTTTGGAATAGCTGATAAGCGTCATAGTACATTTTAATATGGGAACTAACACCTTCCACCGTAGCCGAATCAACAATAAATCTGTGGAACGTTCGACTTAACTTTTCATCATTGTCCATGCTATTGCCTAATATCTCTCTTAGGAATTTCGAAAGATTCACACGGTGACTTTGGTCATTCAGATACAAATATTGATGTAGATTTCCCAGCACTGGATGGCCAATGTCTTGATCTTCTTCAATATCTTCGAGTAAATATCTGCTAGCCATCTCGAGATTAAATTCATTGATGTTTGTTTGATCTGTTTGAGGAGATGTAGGTAATTCCCCTGCGATTGCCTCTAGTGCCGCAAACTCATGTTTGATTTCAAGAAGTTTTGAAATTTTCAAGAGTTTACCAGCTACAGCTTCGTTATTGATGCCAGAAGATGAGGTGTGGTCTTTCACTCTCTTAAACGCCTGGAATAGGTCTTTAAATTTAGAGTGGCTTACTGGAATGCTTGCCACTTGTAACCAGTCATCTATGTTGTCTGGTCCAGATATTAGTCTTTCGACCACTCCATCATCATCGGTCGTCAAAATGTCTTTGTATATTACTGGGCATTTTGTATCAGGTGATAATTTTGAGGTACCAAGAATATTGTTGGTATCGATTTGCTTTTGAATATCCATTTTAGTTGATACCTTTTCAGCATGCATGCGTTGTTGCAGTTGTTGTAGTTCGCCCAGAACCTTCTCCTTCTTCAATTTTAAGTCTTGCCATTGGTTCTTTAGAGAGCGTTCTATATACTGTGAATATGTGCTCATCATCACACTCTGTGAAATGGTCTTTTTTGGAATGGCTAGGGCGACTTGCTGTCTTTCATAGTTCTTCCTCACGGTGACCCTTTTATCGTATCGTGAGGCTCGTCTCACTTGCTTCGAGGAAAAGGCAACATAGCAGTCCTTAAAATCACACCACACCCGATCACTGTCATGGGAGCCATAATAGTGTATAGTTAACTTTATATTCTCTCGTCTACTGCCGTAGAAACTTCGATTATGCCACCATTTATTGTTGACATAACCTATATCCCATCCATCAAGGCCGTATTCACCATATTTACCCCCTCTGCCATCATTTCCGTCTCTGCCTTTCCAATTGCTTTTAATACATTTGGTGGGGTTTCCTGCATTATTTACATTTATCTCGCCGGCATAACCCCCTTTACCACCCATGCCATATTCTCCTCCACTACCACCTGGCTTGCCCAATTCTCCCTCATAAAGAAGATATGACGTCATGACAAATGGCTTAAATCTATAGGAGTAGGTTATTTCGTTTCCTTTCCATGATTTTCCGCTCACATAGAAGCTTCCACTATTCCTCCAGTCATCGTAAACGTTCGCGCAATCTTCTAGCACATTTTTACGATTTCCTTCACTTATATATGTTTTATAAGATGCATACGTAGATGGACAATCATCTTTGAATTTATTATCAAAATCGCTCACGCGGATAGCTCTGCCGTCTCTTCCATCTCTACCATTTCCACCATCTTGTCCGTCACTGCCATTTCCACCATTGGCTGAAATTGTTAGCATTTCGTCATTTTTGATTTCATTGGCAAAAATGGAAATATTGCCAGAACTCTCTCCAGCATTACCATCAGACCCTTGGAGGCCATCGCCATCTGATCCGGTACCTGCATTCGATACAAAAACATGTTCACTATCCTCGCCAGAGACATCAACTGTTACATGTTGCGTTAGATGTAAGATATTGGTGTAAATGACGATATTTTTGCCATGCCATATGTCCTTTTTTAAATCCTTGTCGAGGTGTATGAGATCGGAGCTTACAAATCGTACTTCCTCAATTTTAGAATTATCCAATAATTTGTTTTCCACTTGAGACAATATGTCGCCTAACGTCACATTGGTTCCTGTAACTTCTACTAACAATCGGTTATCAACATTTTTTTCAATTATTTTCGGAGGTTCGACATAGGCCGCAACTATTTCTTTAATATTATTTTCCAAAGTCAATTCGACTTCGACGTCTTTCAGAAGATTACGGGCAGTATTTTTCAAATGTTCTAGGTTCACATCATAAATGGCTGCATCCAAATCCAAGATCTTTTTCAATATCTCAGTAAAATTACTCACATTACCCACATAATCCGCCAGGTCCAAATCTTTAATAACCACGCGAAGCTTCAGAGTGGAACTCAATAAATCTACAAACGCCATAACGAAATCCAATTCTTTAGTGACTGAATCGCTTAGGAAAATCTTTTGTTGTAAATATTCCGTCTTAAAGCGAGTCGATAGTTCATCTTCCTTTTTCGCACCAATTAAGGCACGGTGACCCATTAACAATTGATAGTAGTCCAATGTTTTCAAAGGTTCAGGTACATCACTTAGAGAAGAAAACTTTTCACTAAAGTTGAGGTACTCCAGTACATCTTCGAAACTCTTGTGGTTGTCTAAGAAATCTTTAACTTCTTTCAGACATAGATTACAAAGCTCTTCAATATAGAGAACCTCGGCCAAGTTCTCATCAATGGATCCCAGAGGAGTTTTAAACTTGTCCGCAATAACAGTTTTTACATCGTTCAAGTTAAGTTTGTTTATTTGCAACTCCTCTACAATGATATCTTGGAAAATTTCTTTTTTGGATGATCTCCAGTCCATTTCCATCATAATTTCTTCATTATCGAAATCCATGTTTTCTATAAAATAAGCAAGATTATACATTTGGTTAGGTTAGGTATAATATCACGCCGTTATTTTAGGCTCACATGAAATATTCAGATATATTGGTATAAACATCACGTACCAATATTTCAATCGAATCGGAGGCTCCGCAAGATAAATCAGGGAGTCGGTTTATATGGGAGGTATAGCTAAGAGTGGTTCGATATGGCCAATTTGCAGTGCCACACAGAAAAAGTTATCACCAAAATTTTTCCAGTTACAATTTTATTTGAATTTTAAAAAAATTTTCAATTAAAAATTCAATTGTATCAATTGTATATGAGTCAAGTCCGTCTGTCTGTGAACACATTTTTGTTATCAAAGTCTAGGTCGCAGTTTTAGTCCGATCGACTTCAAATTTGGCACAAGTATGTGTTCTGGGTCAGAATAGAACCCTATTGATTTTGGAAGAAATCGGTTCAGATTTAAATATAGCTCCCATATATATCTTACTCCCGTTATGCACTTATATGAACCCAGAAGCCAGAGTTTTACCCTGATTTGCTACTGCAGTCTAGTGTGCCATATTTTATTGAAATCGGTTCAGATTTAGATATAGCTCCCATATATATCTTTCGCCTGATATGGACTTATATCATCCCAGGGACCAGAGTTTTATCCTGATTTACTTGAAACTTTGCACTAGGAGTACAATTAGTAGTAAAGTTAAATGTGCCAAATTTTATTGAAACCGGTTCAGATTTAGATATATCTAGCATATATATATATATATATATATATATATATATATATATATATATATATATATATATATATATATATATATATATATATATATATATATATATATATATATATATATATATATATATATATATATATATATATATATATATATATATATATATATATATATATCTTTCGCCCGATAAGGACTTATGTGGTCCCAGAAGCCAGAATTTTAGCCCAATTTGGTCCAAATTTTGCACTAGGAGTACAATTAGAAGTAAAGTCAAGTGTGCCAAATTTTATTGAAATCGGTTCAGATTTGGATATAGCTCCCATATATATCTTTCCCCAAGATTTTACTCCGATTTTTACTCCCAATTTTTAATTTTTTTTAATTGATTTTGAAGATTGATACTTGCATTTCTGTGATTGAAGACATTTCAATTAAAAATTAATTGGATCAATTAATTTCGTGATTGAAGACAAAAACATCTTATCAAAAGGCCTAAGGGGGGGATTTGTGTTTGTATTGATACCAGAGATGGTCTGTCGTAAACTGTAAAGTATTTGACATACATTTACGACGTATTTTACCATACGTCAAAAACGTCGTAAACCTTCTGAAAATACCTAGTTTTTGACAATATAAGAATTTGTACAGTACACTTGTTTTAGAACCGTGTATTTCATACTTTTTTTACTTTTTGTATTTCCGAATGCCTTTTCATTATAAAAAATTCCCTTAAGGCCGGTACTCTGTTCGGTTTTCGCGTTGAAACTCCATACAAAACCAAAAAATGCGAAAAATTTGCGAAATTTTTTCCATTTGTGATACTTTGTTTTTTCGTGTTGAAAAACTGACGTTTATAGCATGGCGCCATTTGCAATGTGAATTAAGAAATATTTTTGTTCCGAAACTAAACAAAGGATCAAAGGAATAGCAGATCAATTGCCCAAGGAAAAATAAAATGTTATTTTGTAAAAACAAGCAACAACCACCAACTTAATCCAATATCGCTCTCTGTAAAATAGCGCTCCAAGCTACCTAAAAAAACGCCGCTTTCTATGTGCGAAATAATGGTTTCCATAAAAATTTTTCGCAAGAATGAACATAGTACCGGCCTTTAGGATATTAAAAAGTAGTCTTTGAAATCAAATCTAAAGATCCTGTTGGTGTTTTTGACATTTACTACGTTTTTTACGTTTTATACAGGTATATGACGTTTACAACTTTTTGACAGTAGAAATCTTAAAAAATTGCTATTCGGACCATCTCTGATTGATACATTTACAAATAGCTGTTAAATGCTCAAATCTCGTTGAGATTTTGGTTCTAAATAGCAAGTTTTCGTGTCTAAAACGAACGTAGTATAAAACAAGTATATAAGGCCGTAAGATCGGCCAGGCCGAATCTTATGTACCCTCCACCATGGATTGCGTAGAAACTTCTACGAAAGACTGTCATCCACAATCGAAATACTTGGGTTGTGGTATCTTAAATCGTTTTCTAAATTGTGAGTTAGTCCATACGTGGTATATATAAGACAAAAAAGTTATGTATACACTCTTAGAAAAATATGTTTTTCATATGTTCCGATATAAACAAAATGTGATTCGGGCACAATTTTAAAACACAATATATTTAAGTGCAAACATGCAATGTTCCTAAACTAACACTAAAAGTTTGGGACATCTATGTTAATATGTTAGAATATATTATGTTTGGGACATGAATGTTTCATAAAAATCATATGTGTGAATGCAAACATGTATAAATTTACAAATTTCGACTAAACATACATATGTTGTGATATTTTATTCAAAGCGACAGAGAGAGTATAGAGATAGAAATAGAGATGGAAACCGGGAGAGTTGACAAAAGATATCAACATAACACAGCGAAAGAATCAAAAGAGAACAATTTCTATGAAACCGCTTGTATGTTGTTTCGGAAAACTGGTTTATGATAACGCCAAAAATTTGATATGCTTAAGTCTAAATATTATTTAATTTGAATAAAGAGAATAGACATTCGGAACCAAGAGAATAGACATTAAAAAAAAACAGCATGTGTTTTCGCCGTGAGAGCAGCATTTTATGTATGTGTGGACATGTGTTTTGTTTATCATTTTGGCATTATGGGCACAATTTTTTTCTTGGTTCGTTAAAAGGAATCAGGGGTCTTCATAAAAATAACGAAAGGGCACTATACTCTTTTTACAGTTGGAACAGTAAAATGAAATAAGGAGGAAATAGTGAAAAATTACACAGTAAAATGTATAAAAACAAAGTTTAGTTCCTCTCTATTAATAAGTAGTCCACGAGGAGTTGACGGACACTTTCAAATATAAAAGCGAGCATTAAATTCGATTTTTGCAGCTAAAACAATTTAAAAAGTTTATTTTCTTTAAAATGAATTATTAAAGAAAAATAAAAGGCATTTAAGAGCGATGGTGTTAAATGCTAGTAAAAAAACTGTTCAGGCCTAAATAAATTTATGTTTATATTATAAAATTATATATGTATGTTTATACTCGACTCCACATTCTTATTTTGTTAGAGTTTTTGAATTCCTTCCAAATTTTAAAGTTTTGTACCAAAAACAGGTTTTTGTTACAAAATTGTTATTTTGCAATGAAAAAATAATATGTTATCCAAAAATCAGTCAATTTCGTTTATATCAAGCACTGTTACTGACTATAAATCTTTAGTAACCCACATTTCGAAGTTTCATTATAAAAATTTAATATAGTATAAATATAAATGCGTAAATTAAAAAAAAAATACAATGGTGTTCGGTCGGAGCAGGGATTGAACCCACGAACCTTTGCATGCTGGTGACTATAACAGCTACGTAGCCCAGTGGATAGTGTGTTGGCTTACAAACTGTATGGTCCTCGGTTCGATTCTCCGTGCAGGCGAAAGGTAAAATTTAAATAATTTATAAAAGTGAATAATTTCTTCAACATTATTTGTATTACAGAAAAAGGTGCCAAGAACTCAAATATTTCGTGGAAGTGAGAATTACGAGTATGTTAGGGAATGAGCACAATCTTTGGGAAAATTCTTCCAAGCATATAATATTTTTGGTCTCAAAATGCTTCCAAACATATAATATGTTCACATAAAACAAATATGTTAATGTTTCGGCAGTATCCAATAATATATGTGCTTCCTGCAAAATATGTTTGGAACATATGTTAAAGAGGCGATTTTTTTTTGAGGGTGTAGTTAAGTCTACAAATAATTACGAATCGATATGGACTTTTTGCACGGTACGTAGAAAGCCAGAATTGAAATATGGGGGTCGCTTATATAGGGGCTATATACAATTATGAACTTGATATGGACCAATTTTTGTGTGATTGGAAATCGATTTATCTGAGGGATATATATAACTATAGACCGATATGGACCTAGTTAGGCATGGTTGTTAACGACCACAATGTATCAAATTTCAACTCACTCGGATGAAATTTGCTCCTCCAAGAGGCTCCAAAACCAAATATCGGGATTGGTTTATATGAGGCTATATATGATTATGGACTGATATGGACCACTTTTGGCATGGTTGTTAAATATCATACACGATCACCACGTACCAAGTTTCAAGCAGATCGGATGAATTTTGCTTCTCCAAAAGGCACCGGAGGTCAAATCTGGGGATCGGTTTATATGGGAGCTATATATAATTATGGGCTGATAGGAACCAATTCCTGCATGGTTGTTGGATACCATATACTAACATCACGTACCAAATTTTAAGCGAATGGGAAGAATTTGCTCTTCTAAGGGGCTCTGGAGGTCAAATTTGGGGATGGATTTATATGGGGCCTGTATATAATTATGGACCGATTTCGACCAATTTTTGCATGGGAGTTTGAAGCCATATATTAACACCACGTACCAAATTTCAACTGAGTCAGATGAATTTTGGTCTTCCAAGAGGCTCCGGAGGTCAAATCTGGTGATTGGTTTATATGGGGGCTATATATAATTATGGACCGATGTGGACCAATTTTTGCATGGTTGTTAGAGACCATATACTAACACCATGTTCCAAATTTCAGCCGGATCGGATGAAATTTGCTTCTCTTAGAGGCCTCGCAAGCCAAATCGGGGGATCGGTTTATATGGGGGCTATATATAATTATGGACCGATGTGGACCAATTTTTGCATGGTTGTTAGAAACCATATACTAACACCATGTACCAAATTTCAGCCGGATCGGATGAAATTTGCTTCTCTTAGAGTCCTCGCAAGCCAAATCGGGGGATCGGTTTATATGGGTGCTATATAATTATGGACCGATGTGGACCAATTTTTGCATGGTTGTTACAGACCTTATACTAACACCATGTTCCAAATTTCAGCCGGATCGGATGAAATTTGCTTCTCTTAGAGACCTCGCAAGCCAAATCGGGGGATCGGTTTATATGGGGGCTATATATAATTATGGGCCGATGTGGACCAATTTTTGCATGGTTGTTAGAGCCCATATACTAACACCATGTACCAAATTTCAGCCGGATCGGATGAAATTTGCTTCTCTTAGAGGCCTCACAAGCAAAATCGGGGGATCGGTTTATATGGGGGCTATATATAATTATGGACCGATGTGGACCAATTTTTGCACGGTTGTTAGAGACCATATACTAACACCATGTACCAAATTTCAGCTGGATCGGATGAAATTTGCTTCTCTTAGAGACCTCGCAAGCAAAATCGGGGGATCGGCTTATATGGGGGCTATATATAATTATGGACCGATGTGGACCAATTTTTGCACGGTTGTTAGAGACCATATACTAACACCATGTACCAAATTTCAGCTGGATCGGATGAAATTTGCTTCTCTTAGAGGCCTCGCAAGCAAAATCGGGGTATCGGTTTATATGGGGGCTATATATAATTATGGACCGATGTGGACCAATTTTTGCACGGTTGTTAGAGACCATATACTAACACCATGTACCAAATTTCAGCTGGATCGGATGAAATTTGCTTCTCTTAGAGGCCTCGCAAGCCAAATCGGGGGATCGGTTTATATGGGGGCTATATATAATTATGGACCGATGTGGACCAATTTGTGCATGGTTGTTAGAGATCATATACTAACACCATGTACCAAATTTCAGCCGGATCGGATGAAATTTGCTTCTCTTAGAGGCCTCACAAGCAAAATCGGGGGATCGGTTTATATGGGGGCTATATATAATTATGGACCGATGTGGACCAATTTTTGCACGGTTGTTAGAGACCATATACTAACACCATGTACCAAATTTTAGCTGGATCGGATGAAATTTGCTTCTCTTAGAGGCCTCGCAAGCCAAATCGGGGGATCGGTTTATATGGGGGCTATATATAATTATGGACCGATGTGGACCAATTTTTGCATGGTTGTTAGAGACCATATACTAACACCATGTACCAAATTTCAGCCGGATCGGATGAAATTTGCTTCTCTTAGAGGCCTCGCAAGCAAAATCGGGGGATCGGTTTATATGGGGGCTATATATAATTATGGACCGATGTGGACCAATTTTTGCACGGTTGTTAGAGACCATATACTAACACCATGTACCAAATTTCAGCTGGATCGGATGAAATTTGCTTCTCTTAGAGGCCTAGCAAGCCAAATTTGGGGGTCCGTTTATATGGGGGCTGTACGTAAAAGTGGACCTATATGGCCCATTTGCAATACCATCCGACCTACATCAATAACAACTACTTGTGCCAAGTTTCAAGTCGATAGCTTGTTTCGTTCGGAAGTTAGCGTAATTTCAACAGACGGACGGACGGACATGCTCAGATCGACTCAGAATTTCACCACGACCCAGAATATATATACTTTATGGGGTCTTAGAGCAATATTTCGATGCGTTACAAACGGAATGACAAAGTTAATATACCCCGCATCCTATGGTGGAGGGTATAAAAAAATGTAGCTTTGGATCACAGCCCAACAGTTTGTAATATATATTTTTTTAAGTTATAATTTTATTCTGCTTTTACAGATTTATCATCGATTTTAGCGGCGAGAAAATAAATCTGTAGAAGCACAATAAAATTATAACTTTTTTTTGGAAATTTATTTTTTTATGACTCGACGGAGAATGATCGAAAGCAACAATTAAAAAAGTTTATTTTCTTTAAAATGAGTTATTATAAAAAAGTAACCGCGAAAAATGTTTTCCTTTACTAATCCATTTTAAAGAATAATAACTTTATAAAAAGTTATTTTGGGCTACTTCTCATCAAATTATATTAAAATTTGCATCAAAGTCTCTTAATTTTTTACTTTCTTTGCTGATTTTAACGGCTAAACTCGAACTTAATACCGATCTTTTTAGACAAATGTTTTGTATGCAATATTTTTTGAAATAAAGTGTTCATTTATCTTTTTATACCCACCACCATAGAATGGTGACGGGGGTATAATAAGTTTGTCATTCCGTTTGTAACACATCGAAATATCGATTTCCGACTATATAAAGTATATATATTCTTGATCAGGGAGAAATTCTAAGACGATATAACGATGTCCGTCTGTCCGTCTGTGTGTCTGTCTGTCTGTCTGTCTGTTGTAATCACGCTACAGTCTTCAATAATGAAGCAATCGTGCTGAAATTTTGCACAAACTCGTCTTTTGTCTGCAGGCAGGTCAAGTTCGAAGATGGGCTATATCGGTCCAGGTTTTGATATAGTCCCCATATAAACCGACCTCCCAATTTGGGGTCTTGGGCTTATAGAAATCGTAGTTTTTATCCAATTTGCCTGAAATTTGAAATCTAGAGGTATTTTATGACCATAAAGAGGTGTGGCAAAAATGGTGAGTATCGGTCCATGTTTTGGTATAGCCCCCATATAGACCGATCTCCCGATTTTACTTCTTGGGCTCATAGAAACCGCAGTTTTTATTCAATTTACCTGAAATTGGAAATCTAGAGGTAATGTAGGACCACAAACACGTGTGCCAAAAATCGTGAGTATCGGTCCATATTTTGGTATAGTCCCCATATAGACCGATCTCCCGATTTTACTTCTTGGGCTTATAGACACCGCAGTTTTTATTCAATTTACCTGAAATTGGAAATCTAGAGGTATTGTAGGACCACAAATACGTGTGCCAAAAATTGTGAGTATCGGTCCATATTTTGGTACAGTCCCCATATATACCGATCTCCCGATTTTACTTCTTGGGCTTATAGAAACCGCAGTTTTTATTCAATTTACCTGAAATTGGAAATCTAGAGGTATTACAGGACCACAAATACGTGTGCCAAAAATTGTGAATATCGGTCCATGCTTTGGTATGGTCCCCATATAAAACGACCTCCCGATTTGGGGTCTTGGGCTTATAGAAACCGTAGTTTTTATCCAATTTGTCTGAAATTGGAAATCTAGAGGTATTTTAGGACCATAAAGAGGTGTGCCGAAAATGGTGAGTATCGGTCCATAGTTTGGTATATCCCCCATATAGACCGATTTCCCGATTTTACTTCTTGCGCTTCTAGTATCCGAAGTGTTTATCCTATTTGCCTGAAATTGGAAATCTAGAGGAATTTTCGGGTCATAAAAAGGTGTGCCGAAATCGGTGAGTATCGGTCCATATTTTAGTATAGCCCCCATAAGAACGATCTCCCGATTTAACTCCTTGGGTTTCTGGAAACCGTAGTTTTTATCTGATTTGCCTGAAATTGTAAATTTTCTGGTATTTTAGGCTCACAAAAAAGTGTATCGGATTAAGTTTTTATCGGTCCATTTGGTAATGCCTCCATATAGACCGAATTCACTTCTTGAGGGTGTAGAAGGCGCACTGATCATGAAAATTGCTTGAAACTCAATGTAAAATTTCCAGATTTTACTTCTACAGATTTAAGATTTCAAATCAAGACGTTATTTTATAATTTTCTTGCACACTTACAAGAGATGTTAATGATTCCTCTAAAACCCAAACAAAAATGGTTCTTATAAATCCAATATCTGATATAGTCCTCATAGGTGAAATATGATATAGTCCTCATAGGTGAAATCTTATCTTCGGGAAATGTCCTCAAGTCCTCAAGCCCTCCTGAAATTTCAAAGGAAACCCTAATATTTGGCTCATGGTGGTGGGTATTTAAGATTCGGCCCGGCCGAACTTAGTGCTGTTTGTTTCAGTTTGGTATAAAGATATAATTCACAATTTTTCCTTCTTGTTGTGATAGGTTGTTCTGAGGTTACCAGAACATAAAAGGGACCAGGATGATTTGATGTGTAAAAAACAGATTTTTTTCATTGGATTTCTCATGTTTTTCATTTATATTTTGATTATTTAAGGATATATCACTTAATGATTTCGATTTTTCTTCATTTGCTTGATTATCAGACAATGCAGGTTTCATGAAAATAGCATATTTATCATTTTTTAGTGGATTTGGATGGCTGTTTTTAAACTTCTTGTTGTCATTCTTTAGTAGCGTTTCGCCGTTTTTCTTAGGGTCAATATTTGGAGGTTCATTGCCCTCCATAATGAATAAATACAAGGAATCACTCAAACTTCACTTATATTTAAAAAAAAAAAAACAAAAGAAAAAAGATC
Organism: Haematobia irritans; assembly: GCF_050003625.1. NCBI lineage: Eukaryota > Metazoa > Arthropoda > Insecta > Diptera > Muscidae > Haematobia > Haematobia irritans. Next base: position 3,612,631 of record NC_134397.1, read on the forward strand.
ACACTCCTTTACGTATTTGTAACTGTTTACAGTATTTGTTGTTGTAAATCAACGAAAAGAAAAAAAGCAATCAAAGCACTAGTAGTCTATTGTCAACAGGTGTTGAGATGCGATGAAATCATGCATTTTTAATGTATGAAATGCTTAAATAGTAAAAAATATTTACTGCTGCGATTATTTATGGCACTGTGCCACTTTGAATTTCATGTTTTTCGATAAATTAGTCACAATACATTGCTATTGTGAATCAAAGAAGTGTCACTTTATCAAAATACAATCTGGCAACATCGGCGCGGAGTTGTTCTGGATAGTCCATACAAATGTTGCAGCCAGTGCTAAATGAAAACAGCTCTTGTATTAAGTTCGAGTTTGGCCGAACCAAAACTTGTATGTAGAATATGATACAACGATTTTGAGAATAACTCAAACAAATTTTGCTCTCAGTACCAAACAAGAATAATAAATAGTTAGTTTTTCACTTACTTTTAAAATGCACCCCTGTGTAACAAAATATAGTTTGTAACTGTCTCGTGTATTGCCATTGTATCCAATTTATAGCACTCACCCTATCGTAGTCCTAATCACCAAGCCGCAAATATATGAAAAATATACGGAAAATGAAACAAGGTAATTGCGGCAAATTTATCATATTTGGTTGGTGTATTATCTGAATTCATTTAATAAAATACATTATTAGATAGTAATGTAAGTATCGACGAGACAATCCCTCCCGTTCCAGTTTTTATGAAATTGTATTTTTTATTTATTTATTTATAATAATAATTATTATTATTTTATTTTTTTTTTGATCCTATGAGAAAGTGTGTGAAAGCGTATTATATATGAACTTTTCTTCAATTCTTATGTTTATTCCTAATACCTAATACCGAAATAATTTATAAACTTACGACGGTGCCATTTTCGTATATAATAAAATGGTATACTTGAAATTCTAGGCAGTATTGAAGTACAAAAATATAACAGCAGACATCGACTGCTGTTTTTAGCAGACTTTTTTCTATGAGTGTTCTACAAAACCAACAAATATCAACCGCATAGATGTCGCACAATGCCTGTAGATTTGGTATTACCGGCGTTGCGGTCGAAGCGCTGTTTTGATAATTTGTTTATAAAGGCAACAGCAGTTATAATTTCAAATTGTCGGCCAAAAAAATTTATAGAATGAACAGTTCTAAATCCTATTTTCCTTACGTTTCATAAAGCCAGTAGAGAATTGAACTGGGTGACGCCGACGCAAACTGTATGATATTTGAGAGAAGCGACGACAAAAACTGCATGATATTAGAGAAAATTTCGTCATGACTGTCACCTACTGACGCAGTTTCGCTTGACAGTTTCGTTCTCTTGTTTTCTAATTATTCTATGGTGCAAACATAGACAAATTAGAAGAACCCAATAAACACAAACGTTTGAAAAATGCTAAATTTCAACAATTTTTCAAACATTTTTCAAAGGATTAGGGAAATATTCATGTTGAGAAATTGTTGTGAAAATCGCGTTCTCAACAAAAAACAGATATTACCCTCAACAGTGAAATTCAACACATTAGCAATAATATCTCAAGTGTTATCCTCAAATTGAAATGCATCGCTACACAATAATTTGTCAAACAATCTTCGATGCGAGACAAATTCAAAATTAACATCGTTGCAAATACTTTTCAACCTAAATTTGTATGAATGATATCCCCATTTCCAATTGAAAGTCAAAACCAAAATTCTATGAATTTTGTATAATTTATTCATTTTCATCAAAATAAAATATATAATAATACACTATACTACATAATACACTATAATACCAATTGATAAATAATAATCTTATTAAACATATCAACAAATAAGAACAAAAAAAAAACAAACAAAACTTTAAATATCTTAAACATTATTAGTAACCACTTTTGCATTGATAATTCGATTTCCTTCCTTTTTGTGTCATAAAACAGCATTAAAATTTATTAAAATGCGGGCAATTTGAAATTAGGAACGTACTGGACCGCGTGTTAGAATTGATTTCCAGCAGAAGGAATTCACAAAATATCCATTTTAAACTGATAATAGCATATGAATTAAACTGACGATGTGATGCACATTTTCATCCAGAAGTTGTTGATTTCAACAATTTGTTGTTTTTAACAATTTTAATTGGTTGCACTTGTAATGTTTCTGGAAACTTTTTCTTGTCGATAAGCCACTCATTTTTCATTGGTCAGCTTCTTAATGTTTGCAAGAATGTAGCATCCAAAGATTTTAGTTTTCTGCAAAGAGATTTAAATTTAGTGACTTCTCTAAAGTGTTGATTTAATTTTTCATATTGACGTACCAATGTTAGGTTAGGTTATGTGGCAGCCCGATGTATCAGGCTCACTTAGACTATTCAGTCCATTGTGATACCACAGTGGTGAACTTCTCTCTTATCACTGAGTGCTGCCCGATTCCATGTTAAGCTCAATGACAAGGGACCTCATTTTTATAGCCGAGTCCGAACGGCGTTCCACATTGTGGTGAAACCACTTAGAGAAGCTTTGAAACCCTCAGAAATGTAACCAGCATTACTCAGGAGGGATAATCCACCGCTGAAAAACTTTTTGGTGTTCGGTCGTAGCAGGAATCGAACCCACGACTTTGTGTATGCAAGGCGGGCATGCTAACCATTGCACCACGGTGGCTCCCTGACGTACCAATTATTATAAACTATTTGAAGCAGTTCCACTTAATTGTCCACCATTTTTTCATTGGTCAGCTTTTTTAATGTTTTCAAGAACGTAGACTCCATAATTATAGTTTTCTGCAAAGAGATATACATTTAGTGACTTCCTTAAAGTTTTATTTCATTTTTTATTTTCGCTTACCTATTTTTATAAACTATTTGGTTATTTGTCTAAAATTTACCATTTTTTTAATTTCTTGCAATTGACCACGAACTTCGTTGCACAAATAAGTATTGAAAACCACATGGTTTTTTCGTTGCATTTTAGGGTAGTGTTTTGTCAAAGTTTTCTCATATTATCTTCAACACCTTTTCAAAGATTTCGTCAACATTTTGGCAAATTGGAAGTAATTCGCAAACAATTTGAAGATGTATTGAAGATGAGCTATTTCAAGTCAAGTTGAATTTATGTTGAAAATTATTTTTACCCTCAAACTGAAAATTTGTTGCATTTGAAAAACGCAGTCTTGTCGTTGCAAAACTGAAGCACCAGAGGACTCTGCCTACAAAATATCATAAAGTTTGCGTCGACGTGTCTCTCAAATAAACTGCAGTTTGCTTCGGAAAATATCATAACATTTGGGAGCCCGCCTTGCATACACAAGGTCGTGGGTTCGATTCCTGCTTCGACCGAACACCAAAAAGTTGTTCAGCGCTGGATTATCCCACCTCAGTAATGCTGGTGACATTTCTGAAGGTTTCAAAGCTTCTCTAAGTGGTTTCGCTGCAATGTGGAACGCCGTTCGGACTCCAATATAAAAAGGAGGTCCCTTGTCATTGAGCTTAAAGGTGAGTATTAAGTTCGAGTTTAGCCGCTAAAATCGCCATTTTTTCACGATTACTTTTCTCTAATAATACTTTTTAAGGAATACAAACTTTTTGAAAACTTGCTTTGGGCTATTCCCCATCAAGTTATAATAAAATCTGCAACAAATATGTATAATTTTATGCCTTTTTTTACTGTTTTAGTTTTCACTTTAGTGAAAAAGTCGAACTTAATACCCACCTTAACATGGAATCGGGCAGCACTCAGTGATAAGAGAGAAGTTCACCAATGCGGTATCACAATGGACTGAATAGTCTAAGTGAGCCTGATATATCGGGCTGCCACCTAACCTAACCTAACTAACCATCATAAGATTTGTGTTTTTCATAAATTTCTGAATTAAAAACCACAAAAACAATACCAAAACGATTATAGCAAATTAAAATAAAACATATGTGTATGTTAAAGCGAATATTTAGTATGGTTTTATGTGAATATTGCTAATTTAATTTATTCCTGGGCAGAGCTGCCTTGTGAAAAATTGACAAATAAAACAAATTTTTTCTCATAGCCTTCTACACCTTGACATTTGTTTTCTCTTTATAAGAGCACAATGCTTAATCTTGTTATACTCAATTATCTTTGGTGCAAATCACGTCGGTGTTGCCAGACTGCATTTTGGTAAAGTGTCATATTTTAAAGAACATATTTATACAACCCTAGATTTTTCGCACGAAAAAATAGCCAGGTATATTATTTCGCATAAATAAGTTAACATATCTGGTTTTGAGACCCTATTTACGGAGATATATGAAGATATTCGTGTTTCGCATAAACGAACTTAGTACTAAGCATCATACAGTACTTGATATTGCGCTGCGCATATACGCCCCCAATTAGATACAGCAGTCGTAACATAGACCAATTAAGGTATAGACATCTTAAGTGAATTCACAGCGCTTTTTCCAAAAAGAAATTGAGTCACTTGACTGCGCAAATAGGGTAATGACTGCGCACTGCAAATAAACAAAACCATGGTGAATTATCAAGGTATGTCTCTATTTTAATTGGTCTATGGTCGTAATTAAATTGATCGACTATTGTGAATTATATCCCATGTGGAGTTTATTTATTTTAAGAGATCCTTTTTTTGGAAAATGTCCCCGCCGGATGTGTTTGCTATGCAGTGTCATTTGGAGAGCTGTAATCACCATACTATATGACATCCTGAATTGTAATCATGTGGGCCCATGATTTAACCTTTTTTTTCAGCCATGGATTATGCAGTACTTCAATTGCGCTGCGCATATACGCCCCCAAATAGATACAGCAGTCATAAGCAATTTTGTTCAACTATTGTGAATTATATCTGGCATGTGGGTTTGTTTATTTATTTTAAGAGGTAGAATTCCTTTGTTTATTTTGGAAAATGTCCTCGGGAAAATTGGAAAGTGTCTACGGGGAAAATTATTGCGAATTAAAATTGCTAGTGAAAAGGAAGCCATCAAGTGGTGATTCCGGCGTTGCATCCAGGCATGTCCATAACATAAGAAATTGTGATATATTCATAGAAGATTTTAATTTTCTCATCTATTTGGATGTTGAGTTATTCAAGTAAGTACTCTTGGTTTATTTCTATGCTTTGTATTGTATTTTCTTCTTGATTGGTTTCAGATTTCATTCCTCACGTCGCTTTGACATGAAGGATTTGAAGAATATATGCTTTCATTACAAAAGCCAGGAGAACATTCTGCAGATCAAGTTACCTTGCATGCCCCCAGCGGAGGATGATGCACCTGAAAAGGATTGTCAAAAGCATACTCAGCTTCAGCAGCAAATGTCCGAGCCGCCTCGTTTTGATCTTTGGAAGTTGAAAAGGATTACTGACAATTGTTTGCTGAAAATTGACGATGTTGGCGAACTCATGAGACCGGAAGGCTCATATGGCTATGGATTTGCTAGCAAATTTCGTGGAAGAATTAAATCATTTGAGGTTGTTTGGTATCATTTACCCCCATTTGAGCTTTAATCTTACATGATTTTCTCTTGTATGTGTATAGTGTGATTTAGAGTCAATAACTCGTATGCCCGAACCTGACATGATTAGTCCCCTACAGCGTATGATCGATAGGGATATCGATGAAATGAAAAATTTCTCCCGTGATCAATATAAGCTAAATTTTGTTGAGTTGCAAGTTCCCGATGGTCTCGACAATCCTATGCAGTATTCAATTAATTTCAAAGGTTAACCACCATTTAGTATGGGCGGCTTTTACGCCTTTTAGTCCTCCAAAAACAAAACCTCTATCCTATGCCATTTATTATCTTAACTTACAAACCACTATTTCGCATCTTCCAGATTGTGCTCTAGATCGTGAAGAGGAATGCCTGCTACATAATCTGACATCCCAACAAGAGCAGAGGCAAATGCCTGACGAATACGACGTCATGGAAATTGATTGCGGTCTTATAAGCATTTTGTTGGCCATATGCTACGATGTTCGGTAAGTTCTTACCAAAATACCCTTGGATGTCCTCTGCTCACCTTATATTTTATAGATTCACATCAAATGAAGAAAATTGTGAATCAGCTTGGACCAGAAGTGTACTCTCGGCAACACTCACCTACTTTGAACCCCACACCTCAATCAAAGAGGTGGTCGTTAGCTTTATGAGACGTTCCCTGATATATCCTCTTTATCGAAACTATGAACTGAGCCGCAAATGTGTGGAGGATTGTATAACCGCATTGCAAAATAACACCCAATGGATTATCAAACAACTTTTGATTACTCATAATTGTTTCAGTGCCAACGACCGAAGCGTCTTCAACCATTACTACATTGAAGACTATATCAGATATGTGACCAATGCTACAAATATTTGTCCCGCAAAACATTTGCAAATGTTGGCCCACAATTTAAAGAATGTTTTGTTTGACATTTTCAAAAAAAATTTGGGCCTAGATTTACAAGAGTTGGAAATGGAATTACTAAAGGAAATAATAACGGATATTCATATTGGCGCCTCATCGTCTTCTTCATCGGCATGTGGGGATGATGAATCATTTGAAAAAACCGATTCGGAGAGTTCTTCGTCATCTGACAGCAGCAGTGAAACGGACGGAGAAGACAGTGTGATAGAACAGAAAATGGACAATTTGAAGTTGTAAGGTAGCATGAGGTAAGATCAAAAATAGACTACAATATATTTTTGTAAAGAGCCTTTATATGAAAGAATAAAAACCAATTTCTATAAAATAATTCATTTCAATCACAGCGAAATCAAAGCATTAAAGGTTCCAAGTTTCCCATACGGGAAACTAAATCGACACTAAAAAATTCTCAAAAAATTTAAAAGGGATATATGGAATTAGATATTATCCCGTTGCTTTTGAAATTTGTAAGGCTTTACCTTGAGTTCGTTATTCATTATATGTTACATCCTTTCACGGTCGATGATTGTCACTACCGCCTTCACTCACTGAATCATGTGGGATCTAATACGACTTGTTCAAGTGGGCGTAGATCAAAACATAAAAAAACATTAAAGCACAAAATTACCTAAATCGAAATAATTTATAATAAAAAAAGATTGAAGTAGTTCAATATAAGCATATTTTGTTGGAACAAAGGAGTAAACAAGCAAACGGATTGTAGTGAGAATTAAAAAGTTGAATTTCCGATTTTTCAAAATTTGGAAAAGTCGCATATGGTAGTTTGCTAAAACTTACTACTAATTCGACTTCGACTATTGCGATTATGAAACGTCTACATTCGATTTTTTTGGTGATTTTTTTTTCATATCATTTTATTGCATTAAAAGGCCAAAAAGGCCAATCATCAGTATAAAAAAGTGCTACATAACGTTCTTCTTTCCATTCAAATTCGTTTTCGTTTCGCAAAAAATATGTCGCCTTGGTGTTACACTACTTTTTCCCTCATTGTTTTTTCGCCCAAATGATATTGTCATTCCAAAGCTATTGTTAATTCATAATATTGTAAGGGATACCGGATCCAAAATCTAAGATAGTGTCCTTGATATTTTGCAATCAATTTCGAGAATGTTGCACCTTTTTTCCCAATCGAAATCGCCATTAGATTAGTCGAACTAACCGATCACTGTGAAAAGTCCTTTTTGCCCGAAGTCGATTATTCGATTTTGAAGATTAAAAGCATCCATTTGCAATGAACATTTGTTCGCTGAACATGCCCGCCGGTGAAACTTAAATATTTTATTGCTGCTGTTCTTTAATGTCGAAAAGGAGATCTCTTCCAATATTCAAATATGTTTCATTTTTTAATACTATTTTCACTCAAATGGACGATTTTAGGCCTGTACTTTGTGCTATTTGTATTTGATATTTTGTCTGGAAGAAACTCGCTACTACTGTCGTAAACTTCAAGATTAAGCTAATTGAAAATTTAAGTTAATAAATCAATTATAAAAAAAATCTCATTCCTTAATATCATATACCAGTATCCAATAAAAAACGGAACATATTTTTTATTGTGTTTTTATTTTAATTTCGAACTTAGAATAATTATCGTTGTAAAACTAAGTAAATGTAAAGCTAAAAATTATACAATGCCTTTCGTTAACATGAAAAAAGGGGAATTGAATTTGGGGAAGACAAAATTACGAAAAATTACCATAATTTAAATATATATTTTTTTATTTTGTAAATGATAAATGATTGATAGACATACTATCTTTATTGATTACAGACTTAGATAGATTTTTATGTACAAAATAAACATGAAACAAAGAAAGGAAAGAGGGTGTAGAGCGCGGTAGTAGAAACAAATGAACATATTAGACTTAAGAACTAAAGTTTTATTGATTTTTCTTCTTTCTTTTAATAATGGCTTTTATTTTATTTAGTTTTGTAGGAAGTAAGGAAATCTCAATTTACTGGGCCAATTTGGAATACTTTGTCTCTCTCACCTCTCCAATGGGTGTTTCGTTTTGCTTTCTTTTAATTAGGTATATCTGCTGGCACTTTGCTAAAGTAATCCTTTTTTCTTTTGTTTTTTTTTTTTTAATATTTATGGTTAAACCAATTTTCAAAAGTGTTATGCCTTTTGGAGGGGGGATTACTATTATCAGTATATGTTTGTGTGTGTGTGTGTGTTTTAAATATTTACATAAATTTGTTTTTCAAACCTATTTTCTAAGACACAACTAGGATTTCATGGGTTTCGTTTTTAAAGTAGAAAAAATACAAAGGGGACTTGTAAGAAACCTCACTCGTTTGCACGTTTGTTTCTTAAAACCGCTACAGATCTGCAATTAGAAAATAATTAAAAATGTATTATTTTGTTTTGTACATATGGGTCGTTGCGGACTTACTCATAGTCTCTTGTTGTATATCCACTTTGTAGGATGGATTATCATAGGCAGCATCACTCTTACGAGGCGGTGTTATGGAAGCAGTCTGATGGACACGCCTTCTGGTTAAGATCAATAGCAATACTAATGTTGACATGATAGCTAGTGCAGCCACAACGGAAACCACTACAAGTGGTCCATAGTAATCGCCAACGGGTTGTTCGACTCCAGCATGTAATAGTTTACCTATATAAAATAAATAACAAATATTAGTCGGCAAATGGACACCATGAAAATAAATCTAACTATTGGAGTGCACAGACTAGACTTGTGGAATTTTCAAACATTTTAAAATTTCTTTGGTTTTTTTTATCATTAACAAACTCAGTTTCCTGAATGTATTCTCTAAGTTTCTTCTTTTGTGACTTTGCGGTCTCTAAGATTTCTGACAGAATTATATAACTAAGTTGTGGGCTATTTTTTTTTTCATTTCCTCTTGGATTGGGTTGCCAATCGTATTGTGTTCAATGGACTCCTTGCTTTTTAGCACGGAGTGTGATCGTAATGTATGTCTCCTCTTTTCACGCACCCATTCCATTATTCCTACTTTTATTTCGCAATGAAAGGCTTCGAGCTGAGCCATTTAACACATACCTATATCACTCGGACGTTCGAGTTTAGAATTATTCTGTCAGTTGGAACAGGATTATGATGTCTGAGTTCAAGCCCATTCCACATCTTTGTTACCAATTAGCACACACATTAAATTATTCTGTTAGCTCTGAACTATCCGGAATCACAAACTTAGAAGTGGCACTCAAGATCTTCTCGGGTCTGAGGTCGTGTACAACCATGCTAATGGTTGTACTCCCACTTTTAATCTTTATCTTATTCTTTTATATTTTCAGATCATTGATATCTTCAATTTTTGAGAAACAAAACGACTACCTTTCTAATCTTAGAATATATCACAATGGACTTAATAGTGTAAGTGAGCCTGAATCAAATCGAGCTGCCACTTTAACCCACTAATGCACAATCCCGCCTTCATGCGGCCTCCATTAAATCAGGAAGCTTTTAGTAAAACACACCTTAAGACAACAAAAATAGGTTAAATAGAAAGAAAACTTAGTTTAAACTGTTCATGAGGCTCTGCAGCATTTACTGAATTCTACCATATAAATTTTTCTTGCTTTTGTATCGTTAACATAGAATATTTAATCAGATGGTAAAAAAAAAAATTAGTATTAGAGGGTTAACCTAACGTTAAAAACCCTAAGGGGGTTTTATAATTTTTAATTCATAGTTTTCGATAATGGAATTCTAACATATTTAAAACTACAAAAAACGAATTTATTTTAAAACTCTTCAAGAGTTTTCGTTTATGAAAATCATGAAAAATTTATTTTCGAAACCACAAAAAGTCGATTTTGATTGTGAGTAAAAATCACTCGAAATTTCTTTACATCGAATGGATTGATGTGGAAAATGTTTGATTATCATTCATTGCCGTATATGAACAAATGAAAAATGTATTACCGAAAAAAGTTTGTATCCTTTGGTAAGCAGTTAAGACTTTTTGGAGAGAGAAAAAATCAATAAGAAATTTTCACAGGGAAATCAGAATATTCAGAAAATATTATTGTTAAGCATTTTACTGACACCATTTAACTCACCAGTTTTGCCGGGAACTGCATTACCACCTGGTTTCGTTATAAAGTTCACAACATTACTCTTCTTGATCTTGCCATTGGTCATGTATATTTCCAGCCACAAACGATATTTGGTGCCAGGTTTCAAATCCATTATTAAAGTACCCGTTGAGCTATCCCTCTTGGCTACCTTGAATACACTGGAATCCTCCTTGCCAGAGTCACTTTGATAAATAGCCCGATAAATGTTAACATATTTATCTTCTGGATAGGGAACACCACTCCAAGAGACTTCAACACTTTGAGCCTTGATCTTAGTCACATTGACCATAACGTCGAATGCGAAAACATCCACCTTGGGACTTGTTCTAACCTTGATCATATGACCAGCTCTAATTTCAGCACCATGACCAGGGAATGGGATATAGTATAGACCAATTTCATAGCCAGTATCTGGTTGTAGATTTTCAATGGTGTACGAGGTTAATGAGCGATGTACCAAAGGTGTTGACGAGTATATCATGCCGGTTAGTTCTTTGTATCTTAGTTGTATACCATCCACATAATCTAAATGATCATCTGATAATTTCTTCCAAGTCAAATGTAACCATGTTGAATTGCTCTCGCTGACATTTAACTCTGGATCTTCAACACTCTTAAAGATATCCTGGAAGTCTGGTCTGTAATCCGTTGGTGGTGGTGGTGGAGTTATAGATCTCTCCGCGGGTGTCTTCACTGTATAAATGGAACTTGTGGGCTGGGAATTCAAATCTCTTAGGATCAAGGTTATTTTAATTTTATACAAAGAATTTGGTTCCAAACTGGGTAGATCGAATTCCATCTGTGAGGTGGCAATTAAATCCTCGGGTGGGGCAAATATCTGTTGTTCCCATTTGGTGGTATCGTTACCAGGACCATTGGTATATCTTAACTCAACACGCCCATGTAAATTCACATAGACCTGGGGTACGGTGAATACTATACGCACTGTGCGTGCATCAATGGCTTCCAGTGTATGGACTTCAATGTCAGGCTGTAGATTATTGAAACCTGTGTAGAGATATACAAGGAAAGGATTATAACTTTGTTTGTGTGTGTGTGTGTTTTTTTTTTTTGCACGGACAAGGAAGTTTTGGGAAAATAGTCATTCCATAGAATTTATCTAAGCTAAAACATTTAAAGCATTTGTAGCATGGAAGGTGTTTGTTCACCACCATTTGTGTATTCAAGTGTAATGTGAGGAGCAAATAAATGCAGTTGGAAAGAAAGGAATACTAAAAACCATAACCAAAATGGGCCTACTTATGTGGTCGTCTATACAATGGAATGACATGTCATAGAAATTGCATGGGCGGTGATTGAAAGATTATATACAAGGTGAAGGACAGAGTATAATATTAATGATGAAATCATGAAATCAACCTGTTTGCTTGGACTTTGTGGCTGCCCCATGTTCTGTAGATTGTGTAATCAGGCCATTCGAGGGTGTTGTCGGTTGATGACCAATGGCATGTGTGGCCAGAGGTCCAACTCCTGGTAGAACGGGATAACCACCGTATGTCACTGGCTGTGCTTGACCATCAACTATGGCAATGGCATGGGCTGGCGGTGGTGGAGGCAAACCGCTATGAACAATGGGCACATATTGCTGCTGACCCCCAGCTCCGCTGGTATTGGCATGTACATAAGGTCCTTGGCCTTGTTGAGCTGCATTATGATTGCCATTCTGCTGTAAATGCTGTAGAATATGCTCAATCCTTACGTGAGGAGGTAAATTCGACTGACCATTCCCGCCTAGCTTAGAACCTGGTACTCCGGCCCCAATTAAATTGAATAAATCCGATTGACTAGTGGGTGCTGGTGGTTTTCCTTGGGGTATACCGTTTGGATTTATATCGTACTGTTCATATGGGTTAAATGCGTCGTTGTGATAGAAAGGACCATAGGGTCCTTGAGGCCCAGGATGTTGTGGTGCTAGATTTTGGTTGTAATTTACGCTATCATAGGGAGATATGGCCACACCGCCATGTGCCAAATGAACAGGTACATAACCAGGTCCTATACCACCACCACCAGCAACTCCGGCGGCATGGTGGGCCGGTATGTCATCTTCTTGCACCTCATGTACATCGTATTTAACATCGTTCTGTTGAGGTTTGACAGGATGTGCGGGCTTCTTTGCATGCTTATCGTGTTTATCATGTTTTTCTGCTTTGTAATCGAAACCGAATGGAGATCCTCCTATAGATCCTTTGGGTGGTTTACCATCTACAGTGGGATAAAAGGCATTTGTTGGTTTCTTCTCCGCTCCGGCTACTATATCATTCTTTTTAGTTGAATTCTCAGAGAATGAATCTGTTGGCATATTCGTTTCACATGATTTTTTTTTTTTGTTTTAATTTAATTTATGTACAAATGCGATTTGTTGTTTTAATGAAGCGTTTTGTTTTTTGTAATAAGGTGATAGTGGGTGAGTGCACAATAAAAAAAGAATGAAAAATATGAGTTGTACAAACAAAAAAAGAAACATTAATAGCTGTTTTTAGAAAGTTCCATGGAAATAGAATACACAAAAACAATGCTAAATTTTGAGCCTGACAAAAAATTGTATACTTTCTTTAAACAAACAAAACTTTTAATTGAATCGAAGGGCGACTTTCCGAACATGGTGTTTTCTAAAGAGAAAACATTTCGAATTGAGCAATTCGTAAACTTTCAAAGTGATCGTCGAGTGTACTTTGTAGAAATCGATACTACAAGGCCACCCGAAGTAACCTTTCGCCTTAAATGATGATATGGGTACACAGAAAAAATATATCGTGTCTTCAATTACAAAATTAATAGATCCAATTAATTTTTAATTGAAGTTTCTTCAATCACATAAATGATAGTATCAATCAGCAACGTCAATTAAAAAATTAATTGATCCAATTAAAAATTTACTTGATGCTATTTATTTTTAAAATTGCTAGTCTGTAAGGATTGTAATCCATAGACTTAATGAATGAATACATAAAAAAAAACTATCAATTTCTGTGATTGATTATTGTTTCAATTTAAAAATTTGTAGAACCAATTATTTTTAATTGATTTTTTTACAATACAATTTTAAATGTAAAAAATTTGGTGACATTTTTGTGTGCAACTGTGAACACCAATGACCGCATTAGTTACATTTGTACGGTGTAAATATATCTATAGATCCATAATCTTCTACAGAACCAATCTCCAGATATATGGGGGCTCACATTTCATCAAATTTGATAAACCTGTTTTTTTTTTGCAGCCGCATTTTTTTATTTGCTTAGCTCATGAAATTGAACTTATATATATTTCCAACTGAAATTAACTTTTTTAATTGAACTATTTTGTTATTATTCTATATGTACAGTTTATGTGTCTATACATGGAACTTTCGAAACTTTCGAATTACGGAAAAAGAAGAAGAAAAAAATAAATTTTAACAAAGCGAGCTTATCCAATTAGTTTTAGAGTAAAGAAAGAGAAGAGTATGTGGAATCCTCTTAACCAAATGATTGAATGAAGGTAAATGGACAATGAAATACAGAGCAAAGGAGAAAATCGTCTCCGAATCATATGAAAATCTTCATAACTCTTGGTTAACCACGGTCAGTGCTTTTCAAAACCAAAGCTCAAGGAATAGACAAAACGCTCTTTGGCATGGCTTAATATCTCTAGAAGACATGCAATTAGAAATTCCATAAAAAAATGTATAATAAAAGTGGTCCCCTGATTTGGGAACACTTTATTAGTGATTTCTTTTTTGTTGGCTCAAAAACGGGAACAGCAACATTCAAAATCAAAAGCATTATTGAATTTCATGCACATTTACCAAAAAAACAAGAAGGTACAAAATGAAAAAAGTGATGTTTATATAAACGCTGCTCATATTTACCATTATGGGCCACATGTTCCTCGGAGCCCGTCTCCTCATCCTCCTCGTTATCATCTTCTTGCTGGTTGCCATGATAGGGTTTCTCCGTGAAACCATTTTGATTTGGCAAAGGAGCACAAGCCCAGTGCTTACAACATTCATCATCTGGTATGGGCAACAAACGTGCTTGGGCCCTGTGGCAGGGTAAATCGGCTGGAGGTAATGCCAAAACAGGTGGACACGCAGGACGGCATTCTACCTTGCCATTATCACAATAACAATGTTGTTCACAGCCTAATGGAAATGAATGTTTGCCAATCACATGGCGGTGGGCGAAAAGTTAAGATGGTTAGTAGTGTAAAACCAAACCAACAACAAGCTATGTGAGATTGAATTGGGGGCATACTTACCGGTAAGATTAGTGGGTATTTGCGACCAATTCTCAAATTCTTCGCCACGATATACACAGGTACCATTGTCCACACAACGCATACTATCCGGGCAACAATTAGGAGCAATGGGCTTGAAGTTTGCCGGTTCAGGTTCCCAACGCAGGCAATGGGGATTTAAAACGTCCAGACCAAAGGAGGTGGGACACTGAAGTTTGGCACAATGAACACCTTGTTGTGTACACAGACACAATTGTTCACAGCCATCATGAAACTGTTTGCCATCGGGATAAACTTGACCTTTGTATTCACAGGTACTATGACCAGCAGCTCCATCAATATCGCGGGCCTCTTGGAAGCCATAGCCATTCTCATCTCCTATCGAATTATGGGCTGTAGGAGGTGATGGTGTTTGCTCATGATCGTCCAAAGTAACATCACACAATTCCAATTGACAGCAAACATCTTTGGGATCTTTGACAAAGACACATTTATCTAGGCGCGTATGATTACGTTCGGGACAACGAGGTTTACAATTCATAATGCCATCCTCATCACAGTGGCAAATTTGCTCACAGCCAATTTCCAGACGTTCACGGAATTTATAAATACCACCGTTGAAGTAACAATCGGGCCGTGTCTTATGTATGGATGCTGCGAAAAGATTTGTTCAGCCATATGGATGTGTGTGTAGGTGTGGTTGGATTGGGTGGTGTGTGTGAAGAAGTGTGATATGATTTTTGTTTTTTTTAATCCCAACGAAAAGCGGTTACATGAAAATGATATGAAATTAAAAATTTTCATTTAACTCTAAGAAGCAATAGCGGCAACAACAACAACAACGGCGACAACAATAATAAATGAATCTACGATCCTAATGTATCATAAAAGCTACACATGACTGCAGAGGTTACTAAACAAAGAGCAACTCTTGAAATAATCGTACTCACCGTTCACGGAATCATCCATATTTAAGGTTGATTGGGTGGGCAGGAAAACTTCTTCAGCTGTTGCACATTGGAGTTGACCACAACATTCATCATCTTCTACAGGAATTTCACGACAATTCGATTGATGTTCCATGGCCATCATACCAGTGCCACGCTTAAAAGTTTTCCCTTGACAGCGGGGGGAACATATCCATTCACCCCGATTGCAGGTACAACGTTCATCGCAACCGCGTTCCATATTCTCACCATTCTAATGTACGAGAGAAAGGTAAACAAATTTTATACGAAAATTTAATGGAATTAGCAAAATAGTGTGGTATATTGAACTCGTTACGGTTTCTTCTCTCCATTAGAGGGAACAATTTAAGTAATTTTCTTTTATTTCGCATCGCTTTTCATTTTCTATTCAAACCTCATGGAAAGCGTTTCGTTACTAAGCCAAATTATTTATGAAAGGGAATTTGCAGAGGTTAACTTTTGATGGGAATATTGCTAAGATACATACTACAACAGAATACTCATCAAAATAATCAACGTCATTTATTGGAGCTATACCCATCCGTTCACATCCATAGCGAAGATTTTGTTTTTGCTGAATTTTCATCTATGATAACTATGAAAGTTTGTTGGGAAACTTAGAAAATGACATCAGGGTCATGAGTCCAGTGCATGACATACAAATGTGCCTAAACACATTTGATTGTACGATTTGTTGTACAATTAATCTCATAAAGGTTTGGATAGCATTAATAGACAAATTTGTAACGGCTCAGACGTCAGCGGCATCCGACGTCGGTCGGTTCGGGTTTATTCTCCGTAAGCCACATGCTTAATTTGACATTTTCCTAGTTTTTACCCCTTAACCCATATTTGTCGTATTTGGTACAACGTTTTTTTTTTTATTTTTGCATCATTATGGGAGATAAAAACAGAAGGTCATCTACACCACAGAGATTCACTCACACGTAATATATATTTTTCCAGTGCACTAGCTGATCGTATGTTACACATCGTTGTTACACATTTTGCTATACGTAATTAGCTATTGAGTTTAACGATAACATTAAATCTAGACATAAAACATGCAATCGTGTAATTAACTCGGAACACCAAAGGCACTGAAGCTAAACACCGAGCCAAAGAGACAGAGAGAAGGACGGACATTACAACTCCCAAAGATGAATAGTCAATGAATAAATTTTACAGAGCTTAAACCGGGCAATGTACGAATAAAATTTCATGTAGCCAAATTAAATGTAAAAAGCACGTGTAGCATGGTCGGTTACACTATGTGGTCAGTTAAGTTGTGAGTGTTAATTAGGCGCTAAATGTAGGGGGCCTCATGAAAGCTATTGGTTAAATTCTGGCAGAAGAATTTAATAAATTATCATTTAATTCAAATAAAAAATTATTTAAATTTTATTAAAGTAATTTGAATGATATTATATTAAAATTTAAAAATTATATTGTTTTAATAATTTTTATTCTAAATTTAATTTTTACTGTTTTCTTTTTGTTCAATTTGGATTACATTAATTAAATTTTAATTCAAATTTTATTGTTTATTGAAACTAAAATCTTAATTGTACTTCTTTATGTTATAATTTGTTTTAAACTATAATTTATTGCAAAGGGAGATATCAAGGGCAGTGAGTTGATTGGTGAATATCGGATCTAACAAAACAATTTAAAGTCATTTTTTTATTAGGATAGTGGCAATAGACAAACTTGATTAATTTGTGATGTTTGTGTGTTTTTCTACACAGAAAAAATATAACAAAACTATTTCCAATTAAAAATGTTGAGAAAATGAGTTAGTTAACGAATTGGTTAAAAGAAATTAATAAACGTAAATATATAATTTTTTACGTGATTGAAGCAATTTCAATTAAAACAAGTAAGGAAAGTCTAAAGTCGGGCGGGACCGACTATATTATACCCTGCACCACTTTGTAGATCTAAATTTTCGATACCATATCACATCCGTCAAATGTGTTGGGTGCTATATAAAGGTTCGCCCCAAATACATACATTTAAATATCACTTGATTTGGACAGAATTTGATAGACTTTTACAAAATCTATAGACTCAAAATTTAAGTTGGCTAATGCACTAGGGTGGAACACAATTTTAGTAAAAAAATATGGGAAACATTTAAATCTGAAGCAATTTTAAGGAAACTTCGCAAAAGTTTATTTATGATTTATCGCTCGATATATAAGTATTACAAGTTTAGGAAAATTAGAGTGAGTTTTACAACTTTTCGACTAAGCAGTGGCGATTTTACAGGAAAATGTTGGTATTTTGACCATTTTTGTCGAAATCAGAAAAACATATATATGGGAGCTATATCTAAATCTTAACCGATTTCAACCAAATTTGGCACGCATAGCTAGAATGCTAAATGTACACCCTGTGCAAAATTTCAACCAAATTGGGCCAAAACTCAGGCTTCTGGGCCATATAAGTCCATATCGGGCGAAAAATATATATGGAAGCTATATCTAAATCTGAACCGATTTCAATCAAATTTGGCACACATGACTATACTACCAATTGTGCTCCTTGTGCAAAATTTCAAGCTAATCGGGATAAAACTCTGTCTTCTGGGTCCATATAAGTGCATATCGGGCGAAAGATATATATGGGAGCTATATCTAAATCTGAACCGATTTCAACCAAATTTAGCACACATAGCAACAATGCTAAATCTACTCCTTGTGCAAAATTTCAACTAAATCGGAGCAAAAAATTGGCTTCTGTGGTCATATGAGTGTAAATCGGGCGAAAGCTATATATGGGAGCTATATATAAATCTAAACCGATTTCAATGAAATTTGGCACGCATAGCTAGAATGCTAAATCTACTCCCTGTGCAAAATTTCAACCAAATTGGGTCAAAACTTTAGCTTTTAGGACCATATTAGTCCATATCGGGCGAAAGATATATATGGGAGCTATATCTAAATCTGAACCGATTTCAATAAAATTTGGCACACTTGACTATAGTACTAATTGTTCTTCTTGTGCAAAATTTTAAGCAAATTAGGGTAAAACTCTGGCTTCTGGGGCCATATAAGTCCATATCGGGCGGAATATATATATGGGAGCTATATCTAAATCTGAACCGATTTCTTCCAAAATCAATAGGGATCTATTCTGAGCCAAAACACATACTTGTGCCACATTTGAAGTCGATTGGACTAAAACTGCGACCTAGACTTTGATTACAAAAATGTGTTCACGGACAGACGGACAGACGGACAGACGGACATCGCTATATCGACTCAGGAACCCACCCTGAGCATTTTTGCCAAAGACACCATGTGTCTATCTCGTCTCCTTCTGGGTGTTGCAAACATATGCACTAACTTATAATACCCTGTTCCACAGTGTGGAGCAGGGTATAAAAACAAAATGAATTAATTATTTGGCTGATTCAATCAGAAATAAAATTCTACGCATTTGATCAAAGTCTGTGCTTTCCCTCGAGAACTCTAATGGAGTTACATCATAACGAATAGTGGAATTACGTTTCATGTTTCAGTTTTATTATGTTTCATGTTTCAGTTTTATTTTTCTGCGTAGTGTTTAAAGCTTTTTAGGCCTTACGACACGGCCATGCACTGCTTTCGTTCACCAATACTATAAATTTGTTAAAGAAATCAAGAAAACTACCAATTTAAATGAAAGTGAAAGCATTTGTTTCCTTAAATAACAGTATGTAATGTGAACAGTATGAATGCAAAGAAAACACAAATTAACATGAAATCTAAGACGTTTGCCAAAATAGAGACCTACAATGCAGACTTTATTTGGTTTATGTTTTTCCATTAACGAATATGTATGATTTTCTAATAGAAATTGATTTGTAGTATGGGCAAATATTTGCAATTTTATTTAAATCGAAATACCATGGATGGTAAGCAATTAAAAAAAAATTAATTTTTTTTCTTTATAATCAATGCTATTAAATATTTTTCATAATATATATTCGGTGTAATTAATTTGCTAAAATAATAAATAGTGTTTATTGGCATATGACATATTTCAGGGCAAATGGGATAATTAACACCGAAGAAATTTTAGTTATACCAAAATTTAATCGAACGAACTATATTGTTGCATTCGACATGCCATGAATTTCAATTTTATTTTATAACAATCATGACAATTTCGTCAATATCTACAAATAAATAATTCTTTAACATTACTTTTTTTTATAAAATAAACAACTTAGGTTATAGCTTTGCTTGAATTCAAGTTGTTATTAAATTGGCTATTGTCTTCTGAAAAAATGTTTGAGATTTCTCAAAAATATTCAAACAATTACACTGACAATATGACTCAAGAGCAAGAAGGAAAAGGGAATAAAAACCCAAAGTATCAACCCACTAAAATCGAAAACATAATACCCATAGCAATAATATCACCCTACATAGACCGGTTATGAGATCAGTAGTAACAGTATTTGGAATTGCAGTTGAGCTGGTATTAATTCATTTCATTTTATATTTTTATTTATTTTTTTTACTTTGCCATTGTTATTTTATTATGAAAACCCGGTTGCATTAGAGCCGCAACAGAAGCGAATATATTTGTATTTGTATTTTTATTTCTTTTGTCTTTAAACATGTTCATAGAAAATAAATGGAATCAAGAAGAAAAAGAAGAAGAAAATGTTCAAAAACAAAAGAAAAAAACAAAAGAAAAACAAGTGGAACGAAAAAGCCGCATTCAATTTTATGATAAACCAGGCAGCCAGTGAGCAAGCCATTCCCCCTTAAGAAATCGTATGGTGTTTATGAACACCTTTTTTGTTTTGTTGAAAAATCAAAACTGGCTTAAACCTGGCAGCTAGTAGTGTATTAATCGCATTTTTCCTAAGTCTGGAGAAGTGGTAAGACATTCGCTTCAAACTATTTTGTTTTTCTTCAAGAAAATATAAAAAAACCAACAACATTCAAATTAAATTACATAGAAATAGTGCAGCATTATTCAGTCAACAACAAATAAAAGTTATACCATTCACATATTAAATGAATGCATTCACTTTTTAATGCAGTTCTCCCTGCTCCAGTTTATTGACTGTTATACTGTTAACCCCTTTTGCTGGTTGATGTAGAAGTATATCTATATATCTAGTTTGCCTTGCTAAGGTTAATCATATGATTTAAGATTCGTATGTTGATTTATTGTTTAGAATATTGTGAAACAAAAGACTTAAGACACATATTTGTTTTTTGATTGGATTTATGTAGAAATGGTTAAAAAAAGATATAAAAAAGAAGCCACAATTAAACTTAATGAAGAAAAACGTATCAAAAATTCATCTTCCGTACTTTCAAAAGGCTAAATATGGCGCTATGAGTAGAAGATTTCAAATGGCAATCAAACACAATGCACAATTTTTTAACGCGGATTTATCTTATTCCTGGAATACTGGGAATGTTTCCCAGCAAAAAATGGAGCACTATTTCAGCAGGATTGTAAACGAGAGAGAGAGGCAGTACCAACTGCTTACAAAACAACCGAATCAGCGCTGATTTTTGTGGACGATGTCCCGATTTAGAGCAGCTTCCACATAGCGCTGGTATAATTGCTCATTTTAATAGAAATATTACTCAGAAGTGATAATAATCTTGAGTATAGAATTGTTGGCGTGAAGGAAAACAGCACTACCTTTCATGCATCTATACTGCACGAATTGGTTGCAATAACTTAAGCGAATGATCATAAACTAGTTTGATTACTCATTTACGTTATTGCAACCGATTCATGTAGTGTGGATGCACTGCCTACTTTTTTGTATACCAAAAAGCGCAATTAAACTCTTACTGCTGAAGTATTTTTTGCTGGGTATTTCAGCAGGATTGTTAAGGAGAGAGGCAGTGCCAACTGCTTACAAAAAAAAAAAACGAATCAGCGCTGATTTTTGTGGGCTATGTCCCGATTTAGAGCAGCTTCAACATATCGCTGATATAATTATTCATTTTAATAGAATTATTGGTCAGAAGTGATATATAATCTTGAGTATAGCATTGTTGGCGTGAAGGAAAACAGGACTACCTTTCATACATCCATACTGCATGAATTGGTTGCAATAACGTAAATGAAGTAGTTTGATTATTCGTTTACTTTATTGCCACCGATTCATGCAGTGTGGATGCACTGCCTACTTTATTGTATACCAAAAAACACAACTAAAGTCTTACTGCGGGAGTATTTTTTACTGGGTTCTGAATGCTTCAAAACATTGATGAAGTGGTTTCACATAAAAGGACTGACAATTCAGTCCATTGTGCGAGTCGAACCCATGGGGTCTGCACTATCAAATATGACACCACGGCTAGAAGTTGTGAAATAAAGATAACCTCTGTAAGTATGGGACAATTACTAAGACCATTTTTAAGCAAGTCGACTATGACGACTGTCTGTCCCAAACGCCTTGGTTTCGACTACATTTCACGTAACATAAAATAAGCAAATTTTCCAATTAATTTAATTTAGGAGGAACAACTCATTGTAGTCCGCCATTCACATGTTATGTTATGACATGCAAGTGTAAATCAAGTCCATTACTTTCCAAAAATATGAAAATGCTAAAACGTTTTACGGAAATACAAATTACCATACTTGTGTCTTGGAATCTGCGGGTGTGTATGCCTTAGATAATGACATTTTACCAAAAGGAAATAAAAATATCCAGTTTAAACAAATGACATATTTAGCCACATATACTATTTGATTCCTGCAACAAAAAAAATTATAGGAAATGTGTCAGGCTTCGCCATTCATCCTACTTGCATAAAAAGTAGATTAACATGATTGCCTTGCCAATAGATAAATGTGGTCCATTTTCATTTTATTCATAATTCATAACACCTCAACACATTAGTTGTTCACCAAAACCAGAGCAAACAAATCATGCCGCTATGGCAGACAAACCAACAAAACAAATCCAGCTCAACAAGGAAATCATTTCGATTAAAGAGTGTAAATGTAAGGAAAATCAAATGAAAGACTATGGTGCATAAGCAAATTACAAACCAAAGACATATATTACCAAAAAAAAAATGAACAAATAACATAAAAAAGCACCAAAACAAGTACTTGTTGTTACAAACAGGAAAAATTATTTGATGGGGAAGTTTAAAAAATGGTGATAGTGACTTCAAAAACCTATGTTGTCGATCGGCATTGAGAATTGAATGACGGGGCTTGTGTTTGTGTCTTAAGTCTTTTGTTTACTCTCTGTAGTTATGATAGATTACCTCGTACTCGTGCTTACTACCTGTCTTCTGTCATTGATCCCATGGCAATGATGTATACAATACTGAGGTGCTCTTGCTGTTTGGGTCGTAAGTCTTTTGTTTTCACCTGATAGTGAAGATTCACCACACACCATTCAATCATTTTACATTTATCGGTGAATAATTAATTTACATCTTATCATTGTAGATTTTTGTTTTGTCTCTGCTCCATGTAGAGAGAAGCCAACAATAAAAATAGCATCATTTTACTACAGGGTCATTGTGGACGTCATTGAATGACGTTCACATTGCAAAAATAGGAAAAACCACTAGTTCAATGCATTTAAAGGGAATTTTAAATAGGCGTGAATAAATTCTGATAACGATAGAAAATTGCCAGAGGTCTTCTTGGTAAGCCGAAATATGGATATTTTAGGAAGGAATAGAGATATCGATTGTTACCAGCACCTAAATGTTCACAATTCAACTTTTTGAAGTTACGACTGGAGTGAAAGGGTGATCAAGAAGCCGGTGAACGGGGTTTAAGTAGTTTCAACTAAAAATCCTCCTTTTTGTAGGAATGACTCAATTTTTTTATGTAAAGCTTCTATGACTCAAAATCAGAATAATTGTATTAAAATAAAAAGAGTTAATTGTAACTTCTATAGTATATATAGAAATATTGTCCTCTTTTGCGAAGTACCCTTTCAGAGATCAATTGATTCTTTTTTTTTTTTTTTTGTATAAAGCATACCTTGTAACTTTGACCATCTGCCATACATTCACGATGCATTATATCGCCGGCCGCAGTTATTTCAGTTATTTTCATATGAGGCTCCATTGTGGTGTCGCCAGTTACTGACATGGTAGTTGTTGTTGTCGTCATTGTCGTTGAACTTGTGTCAGAGGGGGCAATTGTTGTGCTGGTCATCTCATCATTCATGTTGGTGGTGTTGGTCATAACTACTTCTCCATTGTTGCCATTTTCTTTAATAGCCAATAGATTTTGTTGTTCCTTATCCCTAATGTTGTGGTTTTCCATCTCATCCTCCATGCTTACATTGCTTAAATCATTAATGGCGGCATTTTTCGGCTCATCCATGTCATGCACTCTCTCCGTGGTGACAAAGTTATAATGATAATTTAGATGGGACAAATCATCTTCGGCCGAAATGGAGGAGTCAACGGAACGACCCTCACCATTGAAAACATAAACTGAGGATGGATTCTCATGCATTTTCTCCGTTGTTGTAGAGGTCAAATCTTCGTGTATACTATGCTCGTGGAGCATTTGATGACTATGACTATGGTCTTGGTGGCTGTGTTCGTGGTTATGGTCTTCGTGTGGGTGCATATGCTGTCCTTCCACAATGCTGATAATAGGTTCGGCAGGTGCAGAAGATGTTGAGCTTTCTTCATAGTTTATGTTTATTGCCCGAGCCCTACCTTCATTGTTGGTTTCATTCGCAACATCATTATGCAGCATGGTGGGCTTGGCAGTGGCTTCATTCTCATTGCTAACAACAATTTCATCGGTGTGGGTCTCTCCAAATCCGCGTGGCATTGGGCTCATAGTTGTCGAGGAAGAAGTCATGGGTGATGATGACATGTCCATGGAATCTTCAGTGCTAGAAATCATTTGATAGTCCTCATGTTCGGCTAAACGATCATGGTTCTCTGAGAGTATATGGGCATGGTAGGGATCTTCGTTGTCTTCTAGGGATTTCATAGAGTTTTCATTGTTATGGGCATGACCCTCTTCACTTTGGCTGGCAGTAATCAGAGTTACCGGATGGCGAATATTATTCAATTCTTTAATATCATCATCTGATTCTTCTGATATTTGATTGATGCTTTCTTGAGTATGGGCATTTCCCATATGGTCTGATTTCATAGTTGTTATGGGCAAATCAGTAGTTTCAGTCTTATGTTCCAATAAATGCTTTATGTGGTCTTCTTCGTTTTCTTGATGCATATGACCATGATTGTGGTGTTGATGCTCCTCGTCTACTCCATGACTATGATCAGTGCTGGTGGTTTCTTCCATAGGCTTCTTTTCACTGCTTACTTCCATTTTGTTTTCAATTTCATTTAACATTTTGTGGGCTCCCATAAATGTGGGCGTTGTTGTGGGATCCGTTGTCGTAATCGGTTCAATGGTTGTCATTGGCAATGAGGTTTCTCCTTCATTAGTTGTCTCAATTAATCGATTTGTTTCCGTTGTTGATGCCATTGTAGAAGATGACAATACTGATGCAGATGATGTATCCGTTATTGTTGATGTTGATGAAGGCATTGTGGTTTCCATGGCCATATGTGAGGGTGGCATTGTTGTTTCCATTGTTTTTGTTGATGGATCTGCAAAGAGACAATAATTTATAGAGTTTTTTTTTTTTAATTTACTAACTAACATTGGGTATTAGTTTCAAGGATGAAATATTAGCTTCAAATAAATCCTTTGAACTAAATTAGAAGGTCGTTTATACAAATGGGAAATACTTATAAAGTTATTAGACTATTCAATATGTCTAAATTTAAATATGGAATTGTAGGCAAAAATGCATTATTCTGAACGCCTAATAATCTGCTAGGTTTTATAGGGTAAATATGTGTGCGTTTTCAATAAACGATATCCCTAAAAGGTGCATTTATTATTTGTAGGTAGTTCAAATACAAAGATACGTTATATCGACCATATAAACCGATCTTTTCATTTGACTTCTTGATGGCTTGGAAGGTATATATTTAGTCACATTTGTATCAGCTTAACTTTTTGAAATCTGCGGCTATATTAGAGCCATTAATCTGTGGCATCTAATGTTATTTTAGATGGATATTTTAACGAGGTTTCATGTCGAATAAGCTTCAGTAATTTGTTTTTTATATTACAAACCCCCTTTTATCGGTGATAAATGTTTATTCAACTATAAAAACACCACATAAAATTGATATGTTATACTTTCAAATACCAATGTTTGTAATATTACCATAATAATTTACATAGACACAAAAATTTAGTTTACATATCATAAATAATGATCAGTAAGGTGTTAACCCACATATATTTAATTAATTAATTTCTATGGAGTTCTTCTTCTACCTTACGAGAATTCATTTTCAAGTACATGTCTTAAGTCTTTCGTTTAGACATTTTTCTTTTTTAAATCGCAAATTATTAGCGTTAAAGCGTTTTTTCTTATTTTCTTCCAAGTCAATAACCTTTTTCAATTCTCCCTAGGTAATGTGTGAAGTAATCTATCTAGATATGTAGTATGTCTGTTTGTATTGAACAATATTAATAATTATGCCCCACGTACAGTTATTATTTACGACTTCACAAATAAGGGGGCAAGAAACCTGTAATGCGCGACATCATTTAAAAAATTAAATGGTTAATTTAGCTTTTGTTGTTGTTGCTGCTCTTCTGATATTTATCAAAACTGTTCATTTCGTTCAATTGAGTAATGCAAAAAATTCGGCATACCAAATAATGACTTGTCGACAGTTAGCTATGTTTTTTCTTTGCCAACTTATAGACAAAATGCCAGTTATTGAATGGTGTTAAAGACAAAATGAAAACAGAGAATCACTATACTACAAAGTATTTTTCTTGATGTTTAAAAGGCCAATTAAAGTCGATTATGTCAAACTTATGCTCAAGATTTGATGAATTTGATGAACCGTTGATGAAAGTTATACAATTTCTGTCTGAAGGAACTAAAGATTAATAAGGTGTATCGAAATATCCGAGAATAACAATACTTTGAGAATAAATGAATGAAAAACAAAAACCACCAGCATTTAATAATTTCGGGAATTTTCTTCATCCGAATCGAAAAAACAGCCAAATATAAAAACTTACAAAATTTATATATTTCAAATATATTTAAAAAGATGTAAATAATCTTTGACAATAACAATTTGGACATCACCAATTTCGATAACGTATAGGCTGTAGTATAGTGTAAAAGCTTTATTATTGTGGATGGTCATATAAGAATTCATTATGTCATTACAATTTCTGTATCTTTGTGTTTTGGTTTTGATATCGTTCCAACAATATCTACCAGACTAAATGTATACTCATGATCATAGGGAGTAATGGTATTTAGGTACAACAGTTTGTTGCGCCTTTAAGCTTATTAAGAAACCTGAATTCTTATGAAACACCCAACCAAACAAGTCATACCCAGACTTAAATAACAGAGATTTGTTCTCGATTCAAGAGGAGAGGCCATAAACGCAGCATATTCAGATGTTAAACTTTCCCAGGGTATTCTTTTTTGTTGAAGCCTATCAGACAAAAACATACACACACATACGCATTCATGCCACTCTGAATCATATAGAATTCTTGGAACTAAGCCTGAGGTAGAAATTTGTACAAAAACATCCAAAGGCCACGAAAAAATTATCAACATCATACATTGTCTTTATGAAGCAAAATACATCTAAACAAGAATTCTAAGAGTTTTAAACTTTTTGGGATATTGGTAGCTGTATTGAACGAGTGAATAATCATAGCAAAATTCTATAGAATTATTAAAAATTTTCTCGTTTCTATAGTGACAACTTAATAATTTTAATTTCTTTTTAGTTTTATATTTATCTTTATTTGATTAATATTTGAACTACTTTTGTAAGGCAGTAATTTTACCTTTTTTATATATTAAAATTTTTACGACTACAAAAAAGAGTTAAGAGTTTCAAATCCATTGAATGAAATGTGAAATAATTAAAATTATTACCGCAATATACAAAAACTGTAACAATTTATTTATACCTATACTTAACTCCTGTATATCTCGGATAAAATTATTTTATTATTTATTTATGTTTCGTATATCTTTCTTAATTTCGAATAATATGAATTCTTTGGATATATACCTAGAAACATTTTTAATTTATTAGTCTTTTTATGCAATAAAGATTTAGTCTTGGGTGTGGTTGAGATAAAGTCTCTAATTAACGATTTGCTTAATAAATCATAGACCAAAATACCGATACCGAGTGGCTGGCAAATATAACAAGTATATACGGCCGTAAGTTCGGCCAGGCCGAAGCCATGGATTGCGTAGAAACTTCTACGAAAGACTGTCATCCTCAATCGAATTACTTGGGTTGTGGTATCTTATAACTTCTTAACATCGTTTTCTAAATTGTGAGTTAGTCCATACGTGGTATATACTAGACAGAAATAATTACGAATCGATATGGACTTTCGCACGATACGTAGAGACCCAGAATTGAAATATGGGGGTCGCTTATATTGGGGCTATATACAATTATGAACTTGATATGAACCAATTTTTGTGTGATCGGGGATCGATTTATCTGATGGATATATATAACTGATATGGACCTACACGGACGAAAAAGACTGTTTTTCATATGTTTGGGTGTAAAAATTATTTGTTTGGAACTCAAATTTTTTAACACAATCTTTTTAAGTGCAAGCATATAATGCTCATAAACTAGCATAATTTGTTTGGGACATATACATATGTTAATATGTTAGAACATATTATGTTTGGGACATAAAATGTTTGTAAATATAATATCCTTAGATGCAAACATATATTAATTTAGAAATAGCCTATAAACATATATGTGTTTAGAAGGAGAGACCTAGAGAGTATGCTGCAAGTAAAATAATGGAAGTAACCAATTGGCGCCTTAAAAATATATCTACACAAAGATAATTTCATTAAAATTTTTTACTACCAGTGTATACTCTAAGGTGAAACATAATATGTTTGAACAATACAAATCTTTTGGTTGCACCAATTCTGAAAATATATATACTTGAAGCAAAATGTGTTTGGGGTATATGCTACAGAAGCGATTTTTTTATGTAGTTGGGTATGGTTATTAACATATACTAGCACAATGTACCAAATTTCAACTGACTCGGATGAAATTTGCTCCTCCAAGAGGCTCCAAAACCAAATCTCGGGATCGGTTTATATGGGGGCTATATATGATTATGGACCACTTTTGGCATGGTTGTTGGATACCATATACTAACATTACGTACCAAATTTCAACCAAATCGGATAAATTTTGCTCCGGAGGTCAAATGTGGGGATAGGTTTATATGGGGGCTATATATAATTATGGACAGATTTCGACCAATTTTTGCATGGGTGTTTGAGGCCATATTTTAACACCACGTACCAAATTTCAACTGACTCGGATGAAATTTGCTCCTCCAAGAGGCTCCAAAACCAAATCTCGGGATCGGTTTATATGGGGGCTATATATGATTATGGCCTGATATGGACCACTTTTGGCATGGTTGTTGGATACCATATACTAACGTCACGTACCAAATTTCACCCCGATCGGATGAAATTTGCTTCTCTTAGAGGCTCCGTAAGCCAAATCTGGGGTTCGGTTTATATGGGGGCTATATATAATTATGGACCGATGTGGACCAATTTTTGCATGGTTGTCAGAGATCATATGCTGACACCATGTAACAAATTTCAGCCGGATCGGATGAAATTTGCTTCTCTTAGAGGCTCTGCAAGCCAAATCTGGGGATCGGTTTATATGGGGGCTATATATAATTATGGACCGATGTGATTTCAACACGGACATGCTCAGATCGACTCAGAATTTCACCACGACCCAGAATATATATACTTTATGGGGTCTTAGAGCAATATTTCGATGTGTTGCAAACGGAATGAATAAGTTAATATACCCCCTTCCTATGGTGGAGGGTATAAAAAATGAAAAGTTTATGTCTTAAGTCTTTTGAGTTTGTCGGTTGTCAATTAATCAATCGAATTCATAATTTCATTCATTATTTCTTATTGATATGTTATGTATGTATATATTTTCAAATTTTTATTATTTAGAGGCGTTCATTCATACATATTATAACATACTTCATTCATATATGTAAATTTAATACTGAAATTATTAATATACTGAATGACAATGAAAGCAGATAATATTTTGGGATGTACCCCCATAACTATTGGTAAGTTTTTACTTTTTATAGATCAGTTGGAAATAGAAGGGTTATAAAGATTGTTTCTCTTCCAAAATATTTCATATAAAACTTTGTTAAGAATCGGAAAATATATATATCCCAAGGGAATAAACATCGTAACCCAGCAAATTGGAAGTTGTTCTAAAGATGTTTTTTTTTATTTTAACTACGTCTTTTAATTCGATTTTTTCTAAGTCGCTTTTTTATATTTTTAATGAGTAATTTTAACCTTTTTTTGTTTCAAATAGGTTAAAACCAAAGTAGGAATTAATAAAATGGTACAAATTATATAAATTTTGTCGAAAAGAAATTTTAATTCACATCCTAAACATTGAATTTGAATCAAACCTTAAGAAGTGAGGCAAATTAAGTGCAACGGCTGTGGACATCCGTCGCAGAAGCAGTAAACTTAACATGTGCTTGTCATGTTAAGTTCACTGCTTCTGCGCCAATTTTGCACCACTTCGCAATCCAAAAAGGGAAGGTAATCTTGAATAATTTTTAGTAGAATGGAGAAAAGCACAATTCTCTCTAAGATGTATAAAATGTTAAATCTTTCATATAATAAGAAATATCACAAATTGAGTATTTTGAAATGTTTTTTTTTCATATAATATTTAGTTTTTTTTTTTTTAACATTTACATATTTAATTCTAGTGACAAAGGCTTTTCATATCACCATCGTTATAACTCATCCATCAGGGTAATATGCTTCAACAGTTGCAAGTGACTACCTTGATGTTATCGCAAAGGTATAAATATGCACATCGTATTGCCAACTTCAGCTTTCGAACATAACTTAGGAATTTAGCCTTATGCCAAGCACGTTCTCGGTTTTAATATGGAAGGGAAAACAACTTCAAAAACATGAGAACATAAAGTGCAGAGAACGACGTTTAGATATATTTACATATACATACATATATTTAATATTTTAGTTGTGACTAAGGGGGTTCCCAAACTTTAAATCGCCACATTTACCCAAGGGTTTGTAAAATATTTCTTTAAATAATATCATGAACTTGGTACATTTTATGGTAATGTATGTACTTGTGCTCTAGAATTTGGTTAAAATATAATCTGGTCTATTGATGTTTGATACATTTGAAAGGTGTAACACTGAAAGAATAATTTTCTTTTTTTGACTAACGATATACAATATCGTAACAAATAAGTTTTTTTTTGTAGGTAAAAGACTAGTTGAAAGCAAACAAGAAAATTTTATTTCCTTTTAAAGAAAATATTCCTTTCGTTTTCGATCTGGAGTTTTCCCTTGTATGTATACATTATGTCAAATTTCAGGTAAAATTTGTGATTAATATGCGTATTGTCGTCATATTTATCAAACTGGACGTTGAATTCATAACGATAAGAAGATTAATTGACAAATAAAATGAACTACATTTACAGCCTAAATTACTTCTCTATTAAAAGTTTATATTACTTAACACAAAATATATAAGCCCAAGAACGGAACTAAATTGACTCATAGTGTCTATTTCATAATGTAGCTCTTTTCGATTCCATAAATTATTAAAATGTGTGGAAATCAATCAAAATTCGGGTGTACATATGGCTCGGCCCAATCGAACTTTTGACTATTTCAGTTAGCCATATTTATTATATAAAAATATATAGTAAATTGGATATTTCATATTATATTTGCGGAAGCATCATGAAAAATGTTTATTCGAATCTCTCAAAAAACCGTTCCAGATAATTATGAGAATTTTACTTGTGGAATTTGTAATATTTGAAAAATTTTCTTTCAGTGGTTTTGTTTCATTGGAAAATAATTCATTGGACTCTTCAAAATATATTTCGGAAACCCTGTTGTAGTAGAACATCATAGGGTAAACACAAACTCATAGCCAATATTACCGCCTTACCAAACGGATGTATAAATATGCCGCTGCACAATAAGACATAAAAATGGTAACTATTTTAACGGATATCCATTGTTGATTAAACAGTTCTAGTACTTATAATTTGTAAACCAAGCAAAGAGGCCAAGAGACGGACTCTCATGGCCCAAACACGGAACAATCAATGACAGCCGCAACCGGACCATTCGCCCAGACACAAAAGCACGTGTAGTCAGTTAATATTGTTGCTCATCGAAAGAGTGGGATGGATGTCTGTTAATCATCATTTAATGTCACTAGTTTTTGGTACAAGGGGTGTAAAGGAATGATAGGGAGTGAATGGTTGTTGTAATGAATACCGATTTAGTTTTCCATGGAGTTATGGCTGTAGTCTATTAATTAAATTGAATCGAATTGAAATAACATAAAAATTAATTTTGTGTTGGTTTCTTGTTTTAAACTTCTTTGTTTTTACTAGGCCATCTCGATGACGCCTTAATGAATTCAGGGTTTTGCTTTTGTAAAAGTGTTGACATTTTGCGTGTATGGGCAAATTAAAAGCTGCCTCGTCGTATAATTAAAATGATGTAACTTTTGTTTATTTGGATTTTAGATTGTGAGCAATTTGAAGCTCAACAATTTGACCATGCATTTTGTTATGCAATTTGTATTTGAAATAAATGTTTAAAATATTTTCTAAAATGCGGGCACTTCAGTTGTCTTGAATTAAATGAATAAATAGAATATCTGGCATGTTTGCCAATATATTCGACATTGGCATGAAGCATTAAATGCGAGAAAATGGTATTAGGGTCAGACTTAGTTGAAAATAATTTGGCAAATGCCAATTTGTCAAAGTCTATCACATAAAAAATCAATCATTTGAAGGTAAACATCTTACAGAGAATGACTTCATTTCGGCCTTATGAAAAAATGTAAATGAAATGATTATAAGGAATAATGTAATAGGGTTAAAGGAAACTATTAAACGTTTTTTATATTTAAATGGCACTTTGCTGTTTTTTCACATAAAAATATTGTAATAACCACAAGGATGTTTCATGCTTAACATACGAAAGTGATGTTTAGTTCTTATTCTAGAGCATAAGATGCAACTTTTTTAACTTGAAAAAAAGTTGATAAGCTTTTGATTGAGGGTGTTTCGTTATTAGAGTTAGGCAATTTGAATTTAACATGGGTATCTGTGTATAAAAAAAACAGACGTCTTTCAAAACTTTCATTGCAGTTCACATTTGTAGACACATAGTCAAGCTTTTAAAAACGAATTTCGCTAATTTTGTTCTCTAAACCTTAAGAATATAGCCAACAATTAAAATATAAGAAGACATGCTTTTATTACCATCCCAGTTTCCCTGTAGGCATAACTACTGGGAATACTAATATTAATGTTTAGGAGAGGATATATTACATTTTGGGATATATTTTCAATTTGATACTAGATTTGTAACATTTGAGAACACATATTGAATAATATTTGCTTGTTTATTTCATATAATTCGGAGTTGCAAATTAATTACCAATAGGAATTTTAATTTATTTTGTATAACAAAAAACTTCAAGCCAGAAACGAAATATGTTTTTAACACAAACGCATTTGCGGCCAATATCATTTTTGTTTTTAATGCCAAATTAAATTTTTGTGGGCAAATTTAAATCAATTAATTAAAAATCAATCCAATCAAAAATCTCCAAATTTCCTATTCTCTTGTGATTCTCAATCAAATCGATATTTACCTCATAAAGGGTATTTGAAATTCGTTTCCATCCAAATTACGAAACATTTATTTCATTTTTTTGATTTCCCTTTCGCTTAATATGTTTTATGCATGCGTGTTCTCTCTCCTCTTTTAATTCATTTAAACTCAAGGTCCATGTCAGTAACCCTGCCACAAATGCAATAAAAAGTTTTCAACTTTAATGGCTCAAAGGAGAAGAACAACAGCAGAGTCAGACAAGTTTTGTTTGCCAAAGAACTACATAAGACTAAACAAACAATTTCCCCCTTTCCTTTCCTCTGCTTCCCTTTCCATTACTTTCATTTTGTCTTGTTGTTTGTGTTTTTACCAAAACAAAGGCCTCAAAAAAACCAAAAAAAAATATGGAAACGTATGGCACATTCATCCAACCACAATACCAAGTAAACCATAAGTGTGACTAAATGATGGAATAACAAGAATATTGAGCAAAGATGCACGATATTCAAGAACTCATAATGCAAACCTTAGGCAAATTAAATAACAACAAAAATATATGCCTAGACGTAGGAGAGGTTTCTTTTTATTGTCATAAAAAACACATAGCGAGAGGAGAAAAAGGGTCATAATAGATGTTCTTCAATGGATAAACCCCCTTTTGTTGGCATTTTTGCTTGGTTCTCCTTCAGTGCTGACAGTGTAGTAGGTTAGGTTTTGTTTATTTTTTTTTTTTTTTTACCTTCTTCAATGTGAAGAAGATCTGAAGGCTTTGTTAAAAGTGTTTATTTCTTTAAATTCCAACTCTTGTCCGATATTGGCATATATGTTGATTTATATGGGGAATACGTATATCCATGTCATCATAAACCAAAAAGTTTTTAAAGTAATTCGATAATATAGAATATTGGCTCAGCATATTTTTGAAGAACTTATTACTATTTATACCTCAAGTCAAATTTTACTCAAAGAACAATAAAGATTTGTAAATCAAATCCGAAACTCTAAGGAAAGAGTTTACAATTTATTTTAATCTTATTTTAAATCAATGATTGTTTGCTAAGCATACTCAGCATATAACAGAAACAGATAGTCCTGCATATACAATATATGAAATAAATGGATCCAAAGGCATATTAAAGGTGTTATGGTGTCACATATATGTTACGACTTTAAGTTGAATCATGACTTCTTTTGATTTATTATAGTCAAACAATGCAGACAATTGCTTAATTGATTGTTGTATTTACAGATTTCCTAGATTTCTGTGTAGGTTTGTGTCTTAAGTCTTTTGTTTGCAATCAAATGATTAATCAGTGTTAAGACTTAGCACACTTTGGTTTTTTTTATTATTGATTATTCCTTATAGCAAATATGGCAATGTCAGAGAAAAACAAGTTACTGTTATAAAATGCTTGTTTAGGAGAAAACAATTTTGTATTTAATTACAAAGAATTTTATTTGTGTGTAGTGCAATAAAAATTAAAAATAAAACTATTGTGTATAATGATGCTTCAGTCTGTGCATTTATTAGTATGAAAAGTTTACAATTTATTAGCTATTGCTTTGCTATTGTTCAGGCGAAGGTTCGTTCTACCAATCCTGATACATTTTTATATTTTATTGAAAAATTAATTAAAAATAGAAAAATATTTTATAGCATTGGCGAATTCTGCACTGAATTATTGGTTTCTATTACCAACTAAACCTAAACAGAAGTTCACAATATCCGATGTGTATAAAACCTTCACACATGTAGTGATTTAGCAGCACGCGCTGAGGATGATTTATACCGATCGACAAGTACAGTGGCTCCCTGTCTGCAAATTTATAAGAATTTCTCCTTTATCTAATATCTAACTTTTTTTTTGCACAAAATAGGAACTCGATGTTCTTTGTGTATTTTTTTCTGCACAGAACATTGGCTTTTTGTATTTACCACATTAGGGCTATTCTCAGTCATTCGTAAATTTTCCGCCTTGCTTGATTGCCAAACACATTGGTATGCTTCAATAACTCTCATTGCAAAGGCCATATAAATGCAACAACCGAAGTATTTAAGAGTTTTTTCCTGTGTTCTCTGTTTTTTTAGTGCAACAATTTAAAGTTTTGGCAGGTGATGGCCAAAACGTTGAGCACCCTCCCAAAAGTCACTTGTTGCTGTGACTGCCTGCTTTTCTATACTAACCAGTTCTTTGTTATATATGGAGACTTAAAACCACTTTCTTAGTGCAAATATTTCATATGGCATATCTTCCGAAAGAAAGGCCAGAGAAATGGAAAACGATAAGACTACCCCTGCGGCTACAGATACACACACCTGAGTTGAAAATTTCAACGCTACTGGATGAGGCACATACCAAAAATGCCATTACGACACTCAGTTCATCACAACCACCACTGTTGAATCAGGTCTTTGTTTGAGGAAGAACTCAATTTTAATGAATGAACATATGATAATACAAAGAACAGAGTAAAGAAATTAGCAAAAAGTAGCAGAAGAGAAAACAAACATTAAAGATATGTGTTTTTAGCGTAAGACTGGCAAAATTATTCCAGTCTTTGATTGAGAGATATTTGTAGTAATGAATTTAGCAAACTAAAAAACTTTCACTGTCATAATGGTTCATAATTTGCCTTAGATCGCTAGTAAAGTTTTCTTTAAAGAAAAAGTAGTTCTTTTATTAGAGTAACTAAGAGAAAAATACTGTTGGGAGACTTGTCATTACTACAACAATTAAGGCCAAATTAATTTTTTTTAAATAAAATTTGACTAAATTACCCATTACAATTATGAAGTAATATGTGAAACTAAAATTTCTACATACGATAACACGTTAAAAACATTATCTTATCATTTGTTG
The DNA here is from genome assembly GCF_050003625.1 of Haematobia irritans. NCBI lineage: Eukaryota > Metazoa > Arthropoda > Insecta > Diptera > Muscidae > Haematobia > Haematobia irritans. The sequence continues at coordinate 3,649,041 of NC_134397.1, forward strand.
CTGTTTAAAATTTTGACTAATATACTAAATAAGTATAAATACGAAGGCGGTTCGGAAACTTCTTAGCCTATCAATGAAAGAGTATAGTTAGTTTTTCAAAAATATTTTTATTCTTCAATATAATCTCCTGAAACTTCAATACACTTAGTCCAACGCTTTTCTACAATTCTATCCCTTGATTAAAATAGTTTTCCTCAAGGTCTTCAAAATAGTGATTTACAACTGTAATTGCATCTTCATTTGAGGTAAAACGCTTGCCAGCAAGGAATTTTTTTAGATTTCGGAACAAGTAAAAGTCACTGGGAGCTAAATCAGGAGAATAAGGTGGGTGGTCAAGCAACTCGTACTTTAATTCGTTGATTTTAGCCATGGTTAAAACACTCTTGTGCGCTGGTGCTTTGTCTTTATGAAAAATTATTTTTTTGTGTTGTAACCCACGATGTTTTTCTCGAATTTGTACATTTAATTGATCCAAAAGGTTGCAATAGTTATCTGAATTTATTGTTTTACCCTTTTGCAGATTGTCAATCAATAAAATACCTTTGAAGTCCCAAAAAACCGTTGCCGTAACCTTACCAGCCGATTGAATTGTTTTTGCATTCTTTGGGGCACTTCCTCCAGCTCCAGTCCAGTGTTTGGATTGTTCTTTTGTCTCTGGAGTATAGTGGTGGATCCATGTCTCATCAACAGGTTTGAAACGACGCTTAAAATCCATTTTATTTCGCTTAAAACAATCCAAACAAGCTTGAGAAATGTTCATTCTCAACAGGTTGGCTGATAAGTTCCCGGTCTGACACATAGATGGCGTCGCTAGTATTAAATGCATATTATTTTTATATAGTACCAACCTTCAACTGATTCGCGTCAAAATTTGACGTCTTTAAGTCAATTAATTTGTGAGATAGAGCGTCTTTTGTGAAGCAGCTTTTGTTATTGTGAAAAAAAAAATGGAAAAAAAGGAATTTCGTGTTTTGATAAAATACTGTTTTTTGAAGGGAAAAAATACGGTGGAAGCAAAAACTTGGCTTGATAATGAGTTTCCGGACTCTGCCCCAGGGAAATCAACAATAATTGATTGGTATGCAAAATTCAAGCGTGGTGAAATGAGCACGGAGGACGGTGAACGCAGTGGACGCCCGAAAGAGGTGGTTACCGACGAAAACATCAAAAAAATCCACAAAATGATTTTGAATGACCGTAAACTGAAGTTGATCGAGATAGCAGAGGCCTTAAAGATATCAAAGGAACGTGTTGGTCATATCATTCATCAATATTTGGATATGCGGAAGCTCTGTGCAAAATGGGTGCCGCGCGAGCTCACATTTGACCAAAAACAACAATGTGTTGATGATTCTGAGCGGTGTTTGCAGCTGTTAACTCGCAATACACCCGAGTTTTTCCGTCGATATGTGACAATGGATGAAACATGGCTCCATCACTACACTCCTCAGTCCAATCGAAAGTTGGCTGAGTGGACAGCGACCGGTGAACCGTCTCCGAAGCGTGGAAAGACTCAAAAGTCCGCTGGCAAAGTAATGGCCTCTGTTTTTTGGGATGCGCATGGAATAATTTTTATCGATTATCTTGAGAAGGGAAAAACCATCAACAGTGACTTTTATATGGCCTTATTTGAGCGTTTCAAGGTCGAAATCGCGGCAAAACGGCCCCATATGAAGAAGAAAAAAGTGTTGTTCCACCAAGACAACGCACCGTGCCACATGTCATTGAGAACGATGGCAAAAATTCATGAATTGGGCTTCGAATTGCTTCCCCACCCACCGTATTCTCCAGATCTGGCCCCCAGAGGCTTTTTCTTGTTCTCAGACCTCAAAAGGATGCTCGCAGGGAAAAAATTTGGCTGCAATGAAGAGGTGATGGCCGAAACTGTGGCCTATTTTGAGGCAAAACCGAAGGAGTACTACCAAAATGGTATCTAAAAATTGGAAGGTCATTATAATCGTTGTATCGCTCTTGAATGGAACTATGTTCAATAATAAAAACGAATTTTGACAAATAAATGTGTTTTTCTTTGTTAGGCTGAGGACTTATCAGCCAACCTATTATGCGTTTTTGATCGACTGTTAAGAAATGCGGCACCCATCTTGAAGAAAGCTTTTTCCTCTGTAGTTCTTCATGCAAAATTAAATGGACTCGATCATTTGAGATGCCCATGACATTAGCAAGTTCACGCACTTTTATTCGTCGAGTATTTAATGCACTTTGGCTACAATTTCTGTTGTTGTTGCTGTTTTTGGACGTCCACTACGTGGTTCATCTTCAATGCATGTACGACCACGTTTAAATGCATATGAAGGAGCACTTTCACCTAACACATTCACCATATCATTATGAATTTCTTGTCCCGATAAACCTTTTTTATGTAAATATTTAATGACAGCACGCATTTCTAATTTTTCCATTGTAAAAAAATTGCGGATGCGTCTTTTTTGAACACCTGTTTCTATATGAAGGAGTTGCCAGATCGAAACAAAATTTAACATGTGTTCATAACAGAGATGGAAGTTTCCAAAACACTTAACTTTTTTCTGTTTATATCGCTCTTTTTGTGCAAGGCTAAGAAGTTTCCGAACTGCCCTCGTACACAGAAAAAAATTTAACGAAAATTTTTCCAATTAAAATTTTAATTGAGTTTTAAAAAATATTCAATTAAAAAATTAATTGATTCAACAAATTTTTTAATTGAAACAAAAATCAATCACAAAAATTAATAGTATCAATTAATTTTTTAATTGGATCAATTAATTTTTTAATTGACATTCAATTAATTTTTTAATTGATACTATCATTTCTGTGATTGAAGACATTTCAATTACAAAATTAATTGGATCAATTAATTTCGTGATTGAACCAAAAACATTTTTTTTGTGTGTATGTTCGTTTTTCAGAAATTTCATTCATTTTTGTGAAAAAGAACACAAATTAATTTACTTTTTTGATAGACAACTTATATAGATAATTAATACAGCAATTCCTCGATTTACGTCGTCTCGGCTTACGTTGTTTCGATTTACGTCGTTAAATTTTTTCTTCCATCCAACTTCGATTTACGTCGTCCATTTTGTTTGCCAACATTATCAGAAACGCCTTCCATAAGTGGAATAAGTACCAATGATGATGACATCGAAACATTTATTTCTGAAATTCTTACCTAAAATTTGTCAAATTCTGATTGATATTGCATATATAACGCAATTGTCGAAGTGGCCATGTTTTTTATATGTATACAACGTAACGGTTAAGTACGAGCAATTTTTAATTCGGTTTACGTCGTTTCGATTAACGTCGTCAAATTCCGAAACCAATCACGACTTAAATCGAGTAGTCGTAAATTAAACGTTTTGAAGGATTGCAATAATCTATTTAATACTATTAATTTATTAAATAAAAACATAATAAAAAGTCATCAGTCATATAGGTTCAGATTTAGATATAGCTATTGGTTGACTCTAATATGGTGATGATACCCTTGTTTATTATCCATCACTGATGATATTCTCTGTGATAATTCTTGTATGTGCAAGGTATAATTCCTATATAGTATACATGATCGTCTACAACAATATTTTTTCAGTAGGTGTGGTTTGGGGTGGAAAATAGTCGGCTCTACCATACTGCAACTTCTTCTTATAACATAGAATTATATGGAGATTTTTTTAATTATCTATCCAACATCTATTATAAGATTCTTGAAAATGTCAAAGATTCCCCTTATAAATAATTCACATATTTCATCAACATTCTTACATTCCTCAATCAAGTTGTAGCTTGGATTTAGCTGAGTAATTGCTAGAGACTTCAACAAATAAAACACCGTTGGAAATGCTGAAGAAAACGCATTCAGTAATAAAAACAAATTGCCAGAGTTACAATGCATTTAACTCGTCTAGACATGTAATTAACTTTGTGAAAACATACAGATACACCAATGGTAGGTATATTCGAGGTTTGAATACTCCTCAGTAACAAATTGCAGGAATAGTTGGAAGCTAGTTAAAAACTGATTTAAAGATACTTAACAAAAATCACATTTGAAGCAAATCACTGTGAAATATCGTACAAATCAAATACAAACACAAAGAAACCGCAAATATCAAAATAATAAACTTTGCGTTATGTGAACGAACCAGTGTTGAATTTGACAACTAAACTTGGATATTGTAACCCAATATTACGAGTATATTGACAAGATTCGATCTTTTGCAGATAACACCAGTAGGATATTTTTACAATACAATTGCAAAAAATGTACCAATGTTTTAGATATGTGACTGTATGCGTGTATAAGGTCACCCACAACTACCATCGTAAACTTCCCTCACATATACTGGAGTTATACATTAATGAAACGTACCACGCTTACGTGATGCGTGGTTAATTGGTTTTCTTTGTCCAATTCTTTTTTTTCAGTTTCTTTTGGCTTGCAGGCAACTGTTACATCAATTCCAAACAATTATTGAATATTTTTCTTGTAATTTGGCAAGGTTATATAAAAACCAAATAAAATTGCAATAAACCTCACCCAAGCGATAATATTTGCAAATACCCTTAAATAAACAGAAGTCCACTAAATGCCAGTAGATTAGAAATATTAAAATAAAACATGGATATTTCCCATGAGGGATTTGGGATAACCTATCTACGTAATGACTGTGAGTATAAGTCATTTCTATGTTTATTTCAATAAAAATAGTTATCTTTGAAATGAAGTGACACATATTTTAGACTAAAAAATACTAAACAAAATTGTAAAAAAACTATTGATTTTTTTTTATAAAATTGTTCCTTTAGTTCCTTAAACAAAATTTGTTATAAAAAGTTTCCTTAAATTTTATATACAAGTTTTCTTGAAAGAAAATCCTTAACCCTAACTTTTTGTTTGAGAATATAGCCTAAACCCCAAAATTTAATTTTTTTCCATCAATTTGCTGATAAACTGGTTCTATAATTTTTTGCTTTTTTCCTTTGTTGCTACGTTTTATATCTATCAGATATCTAAAGTACATTGACTTCAAATTGAAAGTAGATTTCATGTGAAAATATCGTTGACACACATTTTGATATGTAATGAAATTTAATGGGATTTTGCCATTTTTTTAATTAATACTTGCTAATAACCGTTGCAGTAATATTGGCCAACTTAAATTTTGAAATCGTTTAACCGAACGAAGAGTGAATGAAACCCTGAATGCCATAGAAAAAAACAAATGTTGGTTAATTTAACAACGGTGTGTTGTATAAATATTTGGGATTTTGCGGGGGGAAATTACGTAGCAGAATAAATAAAAAGACAAACAGCGGTATTTTGAGAAGCTTAACAGCATAAACCAGACATAAGAATTTAAGAATATCAACATTTCTAATCGATTTGACTCACTCCATTAATATGTTTATAAATTTTGGACTTGTTTGTCTGTGTTTTGTTTTTTTATGAATCAGCATATTAAAATGATGTTAGAGACTCATCAATCCGCATCGAATTGGCAATTAACGATATTAACCAAATATTTATTAAGCAATTAAAAATTCCTAAACTTATTTCCATTGTAACCTAGAAATGAAAATTATTCATTTCCATTCAATTGAAAATAAATAAAGCATGCAAATAAAAGCGAGTTAAAAACCATAACATCAGTTAAGTAACTACGCTAAGTGCATTGTTTAATTTGTGAAGTTGTTTTTGTTATTGACTTCGTTAATAGGGTATTTTAGCAAATCCGCTTTAAATTCTAAAGACCATAGGACAATATCTGTAACGATTGATTTACTTCAATGTATGCAGAGGTCTTTGTGTATGGATTGTCTGTTTCGACAGATATGGTTATGGAAGCATATTTCATTTGAGTGAATGGCTCTAAAGTTCAATATCAATTACTATCGTACCTCATTTTTATTGCTAGACCAATTAATGACGCATTTAAGAATAAACTATACTGTATACTATTTGAATAGGAATAACCATAACGGGTGATCTAAAGCGTAGACTGTTTTGTTTGCCAATATAACTCGTGAATTTTATTTCATTTCTTTGCCATGAATTCAATATATTTCAATTGTATTGAAAATATGATTTATATTGATTACTTTTGTGATTGTAGCAGGGTCGCTACAAAAAAAAGTAATAATAATAATAATTAAGTAAATTCGGAATTTCTTCACTAAGAGATTATATATTTTTTTTTTGAATGGCCAGACATGACTCGGTCGTCTCAGGAGATGATTAGTATTTGCAATATTTGGAAAAGGTTCCATATTTCTGTTAAATTCCAAGCCTTAATATGGGTCTATGGTCAGCATTTCTGGTACACTAGAAACCACATAGTTTAGGGTATACAAGATTGCCAAAGAGGAAATTCAGAATTTTATTTTCTCGATCAAATTTACATCCAATAAGGTTAAATTAGGTTAGGTATAGTGGCAGTCTGTTATTTCAGACTCACAGAGTGACCTTGATAAGATTTGAAATTTGGCATTTACACTAATAGCAATATACAATTTTCTTCCCATATGAATATTTGAATTCATCTCTTACCATATTGAAATTTGCCACAGTGTGTTAAGGCTTAAGTGTTTCAATTTCAATTCCAATCTTCAATTCAAACACAGCAAATAAAATTCTTAATGAATTGAAAAGATTTGTAAAGCCCACATTGAAATAAACTTGTTTGTCTTATTACACTGGAAGTGGCAATAGTTGTTGTTGTTGTTTTTATCTTTACTTCTCTTAGTTTTTAATTTTATAGATTTTATTATACGAACTAATGTTAAAGCAAAGGCCAAAGTGGCAAGAATTAACATGGAACACTCGGTTGGCCATTGCTAACAACAAGTTAAATGGTTTTAACACTTGATTTTGAATTTACTGGTAATGACACTTGTTTCTTGGACACCGGTAATCCTCAATGTCTTTGGCATGGTAATTAAAAGTTCTTTTCAATTTAAAAATAAAAAATAGATGCTTTTTTTTTTTAATGTTACTTTGAACTTCAAATATTAGACTCGTGTAATTATCCACATATAAGATTAAATTAAATTAGCAATGATCAAGGAGATATATGCAATATTAAACCATGCGAAATTTGATTTATCTTAAAAAATTTAAATAAAGTTGGATATTGGCCTTGTGTTCTTAAAAATAAACCATCATAAACTTAATTATTCACATTGGTGTTATATACGGGTTAGTTATTCATTTATAGACTTTAATCCGAAAATATGAGATAGACCAATTAGAACAGATTTATTGTGGAGTGGACAAAGTACATACACAACAAGATATTACCATATTTAGAAATCGAACTTTACTAATTGACTGCTAATGACTTTTTATACTACCCAATGCTGTTGATTAAAAATGTGCTTTATTATTTTTCCTATTTATTCGTTTGTTTTTCTACTTGCCACTACTTACTGTAAATATCATTTAGAAGATAGAATAAAATCTATATTTAATGGACCTGCAGTGTGGGAGTTAATATGAAAACCAAACGAATAATGAATTATTTTATGCGAAATATTTATTCAATAGATATCTAAAAAAGTATATTTTAAAGACTTTGAAAGGTTGGAGTTGAATCATTTAAAAAATCCCCTACACCGAAAAAAAGTGAACTGTTTTATAGGAAGAATGAACTACCACGCACGAAAATTGAACTAAATTTTACTCCACATTTTGAGATTTCCACAAAGCGTTGTTAAAACCAGGAAATTTTAATGCCCTGTTGTAGAAAATCATTGGCGCCAAATCATGACCATTTTGGCCATACAGTTGTTCATTCTTACTATTTTTGGGAATCGTACGAAAATTTTCCTTTGTTTTAGTTCATATTGAACTTATGTGTACGGTCATTGAACTTTATACTCACGTTTAGTTCATAAAATTTTTACTATTTTTGGGAATCGTACGAAAATTTTCCTTTGTTTTAGTTCATATTGAACTTATGTGTACGGTCATTGAACTTTATACTCACGTTTAGTTCATAAAATTTTTGATACACCCTCACAAAAAATCGCTTCTGTAACATATACTCCCAAACATATTTTGCTTCAAGCATATACATTTTTGGGTATTGCCCAAACATTTATATGTTTGATCTCTACCAATATATAATATGTTTGAAAGCATATTGGTCTAAACAATATATGTTTGGGTAGTCTAAGTTCCAAACATTTTGTATTTTTGCATCCAAATTCAATAATGTTGTCTTCCAAAAAACAATATGTTATTATGTGACCATATAATATGTTTGGAAGCATTTTGCACCCAAAAATATTATATGCTTAAAAAAAATTCTCCCAAACAATATTGTGCTCAAATTTTTATTTATTTATTTATATATTTACAATCATAATGAATTATGAAAATAAACAGGTAATATAGGTGCTAACAACATAGGTTTTCGACCTGAATGCTCAAAATTTTGTTTCTGCCCAATTGTATATTCCCCGACATCTTTCTCACTTCCACGAGATTTTTTAGTTCTTAGCACCTTTTTCTGTAATACAAACATTGTAGAAGAAATTATTCAATTTTATGATTTTTTTTTTTATTTTAATTTTACCTTTTGCCGGACGGGGATTCGAACAGAGGACCACACAGTTTGTAAGGATCAAAGAAGTAGCTGATCAATTGCCCAAGGAAAAATAAAATGTTAATTTTGTAATAACAAGCAACAACCACCAACTTAATTCAATATGGCTCCCTGTTAAATAGCGCTCCAAGCTACTAAACAAATATATGTTTATAGGCTATTTCTAAATTAATATATGTTTGCATCCAAGCATATTATATTTACAAACATTTTATGTCCCAAACATAATATGTTCTAACATATTAACATATATGTCCCAAACATGTTATGCTAGTTTATGAACATTATATGCTTGCACTCAAAAATATTGTGTTTAAAAATTTGTGTTCCAAACATATAATGTTTATAGCCAAACATATGAAAAACAGTCTTTTTCATCCGTGTACATACTTAAAAAAAGTAAGATTTCATTAAGCTGTGGAAAATTTCAATAAAAATAATAAAACTAATAATAATTTTTTTCAATAAAAATAAGTTAAATTTAGCGTTAGTTTAACTACGGAAATTTTTTTCTATGTAAAGTTCATTTCGACTTCTTTCTGTAAACAATTTAATTAAATAGTCCTTTCTCAACATCGTATAATGGAAGACAAATCTTTTGGTCTAGAGGCTTTTTAAACGGCAAAAGGAAAATTTTTTCCAAACAATTGGTTATTTTTTTAAGTTTCTGTCAAATTTGCTGTTTTTTTTTATAAAATTTTGCAAATCAAATGTGGGTGACTAGCACCCAGGAAAGTATTATTTCACAAGTTTAAGTTGCAATTTCTAGTTTTCATATTACTTCTTACTTCCTTCATGTAGTACAAAGACAATCAAAACAACCGAGAAAGCATACATAAATAATAATCAAAAATACATGTTCCATTCATGTCAAAAACAACTTGTGATTTAGTTCAATGTGGCAAATCATTCTTTTAATTAAATTTAAAAAAAAAAAAACTATACATGTTCTGTATATACAAAATGATAGAGAACATCCGGTGATTGTTTTTTATAACTTCTGAGTCTTCAAGAAACGTTTGTTGCTTCAGTCTTTTGTTTTCTTTATTCTCCACTATACTCAACGTCATCACGGTAGAACACCTTCATTTCGTGGAATTTTAGTAAATTGCTTACTAATATTAAATGCACCCAAGAAAATATGAAAACTATTTATTTAAACATAATTTTACCTGTCTAATTGATAAATGGGCGGACATCGTTAAAACAGCGGAAATTTTCAATTTCTCTATTGTTTTTGTTATCTCATTTTCATTTGGATAAACATACACACACACCCAACACGCCTTCGAAACAATTAAAGACTAAATCTTTTCTAATTCTCTTAAGAAATTGTAATTAATTTTTTAAATCGAACAAAGATTTTCACCCAAAACGAAAAAAAAATAACAACAAAGATTAGAATGGCTTCAAAATCCTAACGTTTTCAAAAAGCTTTCATGATACCGATTATGTTAGAACAACCTTTCAACCTTACATCCAGTAAAATATTTTCTATCATTTTCTTTTTCAATTTTGTACCTTTCCGTTTCACTCTGTATGATGACGGATCGAACCCCGTTTCTTTCTTGTTGTTATGGAATATGATTGGAGCAAGCCAACTCAAAAGAAAAAACAAAAACACGAATACATTCCATTCTAATCTGTTTGAGAGTGAGTGATGAATTCAAAGATCTAAAAAAAATCCAAAAAAAGGCTAATTGGAATTTGTAAAGGTTTGCTGTATTTCTATATATGTATGTCAGTATAAAGCAACCATTTGCATGTAACTAACCATCTTTCTTCATCTCCAAAGAACTAAAGTTGGTTTGTAAGAAATAGTGGCTCAAAATTAACAGTGATGTGCCTTTTTATCTAATATCGTTCTATTCTGCTATAAAGCTTTGACGATCACATAACTCTTTTTTCTCAAAAATTACATTTTTTTCTGAGAAAACCACTATTATTAACCAAACAATCAAAAGAAAATTGAACAATTCACCAACTGCAAGAAAAAACTCTTAGTAGATCCAAAAAAACGGATAATGGAAGGTGGTAGAAGTGTATGCGATTTGGGTGTATGCTACATTGATGAGATCTAACAAGTATTTGTCGATTTAAGAAAATTCTGTTGTAACTTATAAAGAATCAATTTTTAATCCACAATTGCTGATTACACCTTCTGTATACGGATTTGTAGCTATATGAAAATATGACGCACCGTGAGGGTAAAGATGATTCAATTTGTAAGAGGGAAATTCCCAAAATGTTTTCTCCATAAGAAGTTAGCATAAAGGGCCCAAAATTGAGTTATCTATCCCAACCAGATCTATACTAAAGGCTATGGAAAAATTCATTCGCCCGAACTGAAACTGGCGTTTTCTTTTCAATGGTTCTATTGATCAAGTTCCTTAATCTACTTTGTCCATAAAGCTCGAATAATAATTAATTGTAAATTAAGACGTAAAGAAAAAATGTATCAATGATATTTTTATTAGAATATTGAAGTATTTTGTTTATTTATGTAATTATTTTTTAATACTCTGTAATTTAGGATGAGACGTATATTATAATAAGATTACCATTCGTTTTGTATCACATTAAAATATTTATTCCATATAGAAGTAACATATTCTTCATTGGGGTGAAATTCATAGATTTCTGCCACTCATAATATCACAATTAAGCCTTCAATAATTTGCTGATTTTTTCTTTAAATAAATATTTTTTTGTAACAAATCAATACTCATATCACACTTAAGGCATCTATGTACATCAGTTTCAGTAAATACGTCTGAAAAACACAAGGACGACATTCTTTGAACTTTTTGTAAAAACACTTTGCTGGCTTGGTATTTAAAGTTCATTGTTCAATATTACTAATTTTAGATTTTGTTCCGAAACTTTGTTCTTCTGCCTTATTCAAAACTCATGGTGTATACTTCTTCTAGGTAAAAATGTCCTCCTAAAATATTTTTGAAATATCTATTAACCTTAAAGGGTATTATATAAGTTATTTTATTGTATTTCTTATTATCTGATATGTCTTAAACATGGAATCTCGATTGGAAAATCGAGAGGAAATTGAACCTTAAATAATCTATATTATGTTTTCTACAATTTTTAAATCTTTAATGCAGTATCTTCCAAATAAATCATAATATATTTTAAATATCTATTACTAATCTCCATGAACTATAGTAAAGATAATTTTGCTTTAGTGCAACATTTTTGGTACAGTACACTTTTTACACCATAAATATACTACCTATAAATAGTTTTGAATATGAATGAAAATGAAATGTTCTCTTTCTTCAAACCCACAAAGTGTAAATTTTGTATCCTAAAATTTTAGATTATGTGTGATATTAAATTCAAATTTTTTCAAAGTACTCCTAACGCTATTCCTTCTTTTTATTACCAACATACAAATAATTTTATAATCTACTGTTTTTGAAATGTTACAAACAAGTGTTCCAGCTAGTATTAACCTTTGCTTACCATAGGGTATAGCAAATCTATTGTTTGGCTAGAAGGAGAACAATAACGTTCCAAAACAAAAGAAGGAAAATCTCAAAAAAACACACACTTACCATCATTTGACTCGGTTTTAGTGGAGGCGAATACGGTATCTGGGGCGCTGGATGGTGTAGTTGTTATTGTTGCTGGTGAAGATGTAGTTGATGAGAATTCGTCCAAAACAACAGCCATTGAAAACGATGATGCTGGTGCTGATGTCGAGGATGATGATGACGGTAGTGTTGGTGATGCTGACGAATCTGCCGTTGTTGTTTTTGGCGAAGTCGTTTCGAATGGAGTCATTGAACTAGCATTATTTGTTGGAAGAGTTATTGTTGTAGTTTCTATCGCCTTTGCCTCAACATCAATCTCCATGTTGCTGCTGGTGCTAGTGTTAGCCGTCAATGTACTCATGTTGCTGTTGTTTTGCAATTCTTCTCCAGTTGATGATACCTCTGCAGCCATCGGCATCATTGTTGTTGCCACGGCCTCATCAACGGCGGCAGCCTCACCACCAGCAATTGTTGCTGCCTGAGTTTGAATAGTGGCAGACAAAAAAGCTAAGCCACAAATTAAAGCAACCATAAACCATGATGGAATTGCTGATGAACTCGGCACCGACAACCGAGATGTCGTCGCTGTTGAAGATTTTCTTCGTTTACTTGTTAACATTTTTCCTATATATAAATATCTTTTATTTTCTATTGCAATTTATTTTTTTTCGCCTCTTCTTCAATTTTCTTCAATTGGATTTTCTATGATTATTTTATTTCTTTTGTTGTTGTTGTTATTATTGTAGTTTTGAGGTATGGTACAATTTGATTTGAACTTAATTCGTTGATTCTCTCCCTTTTGTTATTGTATATTAGGCAACAAGGAAGTGAACACTATGACTTTTGGATTTGTTGTTTTTCTTTTATATTTCTTCGCGAATATATATATATATTTTTTTCGAATTACACAGAAAACAAATTTATTGCCAACGTTACCAACTGGCCTAATGATTGTGGTAATTTTATTGGTATTTTCTTGAATTCGGTACAATTTATTTTATTAAAGGCCACATGATGCTAATGAGTATTGGTTTCAAAATAGATGTAAGAAAATAAATATATGTAAGAGTCAAACAAAATCCAAATTGTGTGAATAAAAACAATAATACATAATATCTATGTTGGTGTCACAACAATTTTGTTGGTTATTAATATAATGTTTTTTCGAAAATAACTAATATTCACCTCTTTTATAATTGAATATTCAGAACCTCATTTGTATAAGTTCTGTTGAGAGCAATTTTTCGAAAATCAACAAATATACTGAAAAAAATATTGTGGTAAATCATTGATTAATTTTTTTCGTAACATTTCTCTGATATGAATATTTTTGACATTATCAATAATGATCTTTTCATTTAAGCATTTTATTGTTAAAGCTAATGACAGATAAATCTGATTGATCTTAAATAAATTTTCCTCTAAGTTCGAGTACTGTGCAAAGCTTAAAAGCATACAAATTAAGAAACTTTTATTTCAAATTATTTTATAATTGAAGTTTATCTAGAATATAGATTTTTTCACGATTGGTATCTTTAATACAAAGATTTAAAACATCAATTACTTATTATTTTTGTAGAAGAAAATTCTCATGTTTTCTAACTTTAACCTATTTCAATAAAAGGTATTTTTAAAGTTGTTTAGGTCTGTATCATCGTTGGTTCGGATGCTACTACGTTTTAAACTGGGTGGATACCGTAAGTTCACTACCTTCAACGTTCAAGAAAAGGTTCACCAGCGGATTTTGCAAGATACTAACTAATATTCGTAATTATGAGCAAAATACCCTTTTTATCCTATTAATACTCAAATCGGATTTTTGCCAACATTATGAATCACTGTTTGTGAGTCAATCCTATATAAAGTGCTAAGGCAAATTCCTTCAACTTTCTTGAAATTTGATTTTGGGAGACTATCCCAATTGTATCTATCATTTTTAGATTTGTTTATATTTTTTAAAAAAGTTCGCTGTACGATATAAGTAGACATTGAAAATATTTAAGAACATATTAAATCACACGACGATTAACTGACTTTGTATTTCGAATACCTAGATTTTGAAAGTATTGGAAAGTAGACGATACCATTTTGTAGATGGAATCGAACTTTCTAAAAATAGTCAGCTGACTAAAACTAGTCAGTTTGTCAGTAGTAGACTTTAGAGCCCTAATTCTTCATAATTCTATGTTCCTTTAAACTATTTTGACAAACATTTCATCAATAATAATTAGATGAAATGTTTGATGTATTTGTATCCAATTTCAGTAATCGAATGATAGATATAGGGAAAAACAGCTTACCACGACAATAACATCACAATAATGTGGAATAAGAAAACATAAACAATATATTTTTGAGTATATTTGTTAAGATGGTCGTTTTGGCGCCAATTAGTTTAAATGATTAATGCAATTTATATCACCCTTCTTATAAAGATAGATATTTATTTTTATTTCTTTGGCTATTCAACAAATATTCTTTCCAATTTTATTCGAACTACTAAACTATATTTAAACATTAGTTTGATAGTAGATATGTGATCACATGATACTTTTGGACATTTATGTGACGATAAATTTTAATTTAATGGTATTGTGAGTCATTAAGCGAAAGTTTTGCAATAATACCATATACATAGATTAAAATTTGTTGTGTGACTTTTTCCAACATATGCAGTTATGTATTGTTGTTTTTGTTGCTTTTGAATTCTTTTTTATTATTTTTTCTTTTCGATTAGAGTTTTGTTGGACGAAAATTCTTAGATTCCTGGCATGTTAGATCTTCTTTTCATTAGCCTTGCAAACAAGTTTCTGGCTTAAGTCTTTTGTTTTCACTTATACATTAATTTGTTTTTTTTTTTATCTCTTTGGAATTCTTTTGGCTATCCCACTCTCACACATACACAAAAACAAAACAAATCAATTCTAAGTTCTTTTTTAACTATAAAGCAAATGCATATTTTTCATGATAATAAGAAGTCGTTGGTATTCTCTCTTTGACTTTTTCTAAAAGTCACCAGTGGAACCGGTTTCAAATGGTCCAACAAATAAAGCAAAAAATAGTCACTCTAGAGAAAAAAATATTTAAACACCGCCACACGAAAATTGAAAACTTTTGCAGTAATACTGCATTCTTTTTTATTTTCGGCGTTTCTTTTCCATTCACATAAAAAGTTATGTGACGTTTTGTCATAAAAACGCAGCTGCAGATATATGCACAGACACAATCAAGGTGTAAGGCGAGTTTCTTTTCCAGACAACAAGTATTAAGTAATCACATGAAAAAATTCCAAGTTAACGCGAAATGAAAGTGAGGGCATGTCTTGGGAATACCACTTGCATTCATTTTTTTTTAATTTTTATGGTTTGTGTTTTCTAGAGTAATGTAATTTTTTAAAATTTTTTTGTACAAATTATTGTATAGAGTAATTTTTTCAATGTATTCTGAATATTTAAAATCTTGGTTATTTTAATAATTTAAGCTATTGCAGAGGCTTTCGTTTAACGTTACCACTTTAATTTGACGCGTTTAACACCCGTTACCACACAAGCTCTCTAGCCAACTAAAGATATTTCATGTTAGTCAAGTTTGTTACCATAATACACAACCATTGCTACTGAGATTTGTATTCCATTCTCTCTTTTAAGTCTTCGCTATTCGAGTTTCAGTTGTAAATACAATAAACAGAAACTCACCACTTTTCGTTAGCTCTCATTGCTCAAGTCTAGATGAACATTAAACTGACATAAAAGTATTTCTTTGAGGCTTAAAATGGCCACGTTTCAACTTGGCTATGACTCAAAGCAAAGAAAGAGAGCGAAGCGTGATCAATGGTCATTTCGACAAGTAGACATAACTGTTAGTGTGGCCTATAACGTTTAAAAAATAAATTTGAAAATACAGTGCACTCGCGGTAACGTGAACTAATTAAAACCAAGAGAGTTCACATTAGCGAACTTCAGCGAATTTCAGCCATATTTGGGAGGATTACACGCTCTAGCGTGAAAGTCTTTTATTTTTATACCCTCCACCATAGGATGGGGGGTATATTAACTTTGTCATTCCGTTTGTAACACATCGAAATATTCCCAGCAAAAACTAGGTAACCACATCTCATTACAATTGACATTACCAGGAGTAAAGCTGTCATTACACGTTGCATTACATTGCGGCGAGTTATAATGACTAACTTGTAATGACAAACATAAATACTTCTCGGTAATTTTCGAATTGTTGTTCTCAAATTTTTAGGCAGTTGTAGTTAACGAATTAATAAAATAGAATAAATGATGGTACCATTAGGTATAATTATTCACATAATCGAGCACTTACATAAAAAAATCAAAAAGAATATGTAATGTAATGGTAATTCTGAAAATTTTTCCGTTAAGAAATATTTCATAATAATTGTGTTTAATGACATTGTCATATTATGTTTTAAATAAATGCTTTCTTAAACCTCATTCACATTACACTTCCAAAATGCGCTTAAACTAAATTTCAAATGCAATTTGCCTTATAAAAAAGAGACTTAAAATCCACTTTTAGTAGATTCGAACCTAATGTGACTTGGCTATTGGATATATTATAACGTAATTCACGAATCCAACTACCTTAAACAACCTACATTTATTTCTATTTTATGTGTGAAATTAATTTGCGTGTAATCTTATTTAGATTATTTATTAGATTTTTTGTTTGTTTATACAATATTCGTTTCTATTCAAGTAGTTCTCCTATTACAGCATCACTCGCCATATTTTGATCCATTGTAATCGGCGATAGAAATCAATAGTTTCGAGATTTGGTTGGCTGAGACAATAAGTGGCTATTTTGCAAACTTTGGTGTATCTACGAATAAGTCATTACATATTAGGTGATTATATGCTTTAAATGCACTACTTATTTTATGGCCGAAAGTATGCCTGGGAAGAAGTACTTCCCTCCTAGGACATGCGTATGTAAATGTAATCCGAAGCGATGCCAATTAATAAGTGGTTATTAATTTTTAAATAGGCTTACCTACAAGATTACCGGGTAATGAGAGTTTTTGCTGGGTTGCTCTAAGACCCCATAAAATATATATTTTGGGTCGTGGTGAAATTCTGAGTCGATCTGAGCATGTCCGTCCGTCCGTCTGTTGAAATCACGCTAACTTCCGAACGAAACAAGCTATCGACTTGAAACTTGACACAAGTAGTTATTATTGATGTAGGTCGGATGGTATTGCAAATGGGCCATATCGGTCCACTTTTACGTATAGCCCCCATATAAACGGACCCCAAAGTTTGGCTTGCGATTGCTCTAAGGTCGAAATTTGGTACATAGTGTTAGTTAATGGTCTCTAACAACCATGCAAAAATTGGTCCACATCGGTCCATAATTATATATAGCCCCCATATAAACCGATCCCCCGATTTGGCTTGCGATTGCTCTAAGAAAAGCAAATTTCATCCGATCCGGTTGAAATTTGGTACATAGTGTTAGTATATGGTCTCTAATGACCATGCAAAAATTGGTCCACATCAGTCCATAATTATATATAGCCCCCATATAAACCGATCCCCAGATTTGACCTCCGGAGCCCCTTGGAAGAGCAAAATTCATCAGATTCGGTTGAAATTTGATACCTTATGTTAGTATATGGTATCCAACAACCGTGCAGGAATTGGTTCATATCAGTCCATAGTTATATATAGCCCCCATATAAACCGATCCGATTTGACCTCTGGTGCCTTTTGGAGAAGCAAAATTCATCCAATCTGGTTGAAATTTGGTACGTAGTGGTAGTATATGATATTTAACAACCATGCCAAAAGTGGTCCATATCAGTCCATAATCATATATAGCCCCCATATAAACCGATCCTGGGATTTGGTTTTGGAGCCTCTTGGAGGAGTCAGTTGAAATTTTGGTACATTGTGCTAGTATATAGCCGTTAATAACCATGCCTAACTAGGTCCATATCGGTCTATAGTTATATATAGCCCTCAGATAAATCGATCCCCAATCACACAAAAATTGGTCCATATCAAGTTCATAATTCTATATAGCCCCGATATAAGCGACCCCCATATTTCAATTCTGGCTCCCTACGTGCCGTGCAAAAGTCCATGTCGATTCGTAATTATTTGTAGACTTACCTATACATACATTTTTTGTCTAATATATACCACGTATGGACTAACTCACAATTTAGAAAACGATGCTAATAAGTTTTAAGATACCACAACCTAAGTAATTCGATTGTGTATGACAGTCTTTCGTAGAAGTTTCTACGCAATCCATGGTGGAGGGTACATAAGATTCGGCCTGGCCGAACTTACGGCCGTTTATATTTGTTGTTATTAGTAATATTAAAAACATAATTTAATTTCATAAATAAATTAAAATAAAAAAATAACGCAATTTAAATTAATAATTAGAATTCACGAAACAAGCCCAACTAGATCACTAAAAAAATCCGTAGGTGTATTTGAAATTGTACTTGGCATTGTGAATCAGCCTTTAACGTTAAATTTCATGTTTTTGCAGCGTTACGGAGTAGTTAGTGTAAGAAAAAGCGTGTTCACGTTACCGCGAGTGCACTGTATTTTAATTTTTATTTTATAGCCAATTGAAAGAAATATCTAATGGCATACTTTTTCGATCGTATATTCTTCTCACTATTTTTTGGAGTCTAGTGGTCTCGTTATGAATAATTATTAGAATTATTTTTATAATGAACGTAATTTTAACAAAAAGAAAAGATGTATTTATGCAGCAACTCGAAAGAATTGCAGCACTACTATATGCGGATAAGAGTTGCGCCCTCGAACAACAGATGGATATTGAGGTATTTTGTTTATACAGTGTGGGGATATTTTGTTTATACAGTGTGGGGTGTAGAACCAATAGTGGATTGGGGTAAAATATTGTAAATAATCTGATTATATACTAATATGTATATTTAATTTATTAATATATTTTTCATCTAGTAAGAATAAATAATGTCATATTTCAAGTTCAATTATTCTACTATTCTTTCATATCGTTATAAAATCATTTATAAAATTCTAAATTTTGTAGTGGCTTTAAAGTAATTGAAGTTGACACCATTTAAACCACAAAACACACGAATATTCCTCCGGTATAAAAAAACACGCAACTATTGAGCACATTCACTACAGATATAGCCGAAGGCAATATCAACAAACAGTAACAGGTTTCAAGAGAGGAATAGAAAAGATTGAGGGAGGTGAATATATCCCAAGCGCCATGGTAGTCAAAGTACACGAAGGTGGAATAAATCTTCAAAGACGAGAGTATCGTCTGACCGTACAACAAAAACAAATAGACTCTCACAAAATGTGAGAATGCTCTCTAAGTAGGTGAATTTGGTTTGGGGCTCTAACTCTCTCTCTCTCTCTCTGCCACCTCAATTCGTAAAACCCCAAAAAGGCGTTAGAATTTGAATGGGAGTAAGAGTGATTAATACACCAAGTTATGATAGACTGTCTAAACAATGACATTAAAGTTCATTAACTGTGTTGTTGGGTGGGTATCCACATACGGATTTCATTCACAATTTCAGCTAATGCCATAATAAAAGCAAAAACAAAAAACATTGATATTCGCTATCTTCCAATTACCACCTTCATTATTGATTGAACGCTGTCGTTGATAGCTTTTAAAGACATCTTAAGAAGAACATGTTTGTATGTTTTACATGGCTTTGGGAAGATATTTTTTTCTTACACTATCGAATGATTGACAATCTCTTTAGAGTGCATGGCCCAGACATGGTCATCTATATCTGCAAGCTCATGCCATAATCAAAGAAACAATCGCGCTGTACAGTGGGATGGAAAAAAGAAAAAAAAAACGATATAGCTCCAATATCAACCGATGTCCTGATTCAACTTATTGAGATTCCAACATGTGCTGTTTCCACCAAATCACCAAAAAATTGAAGACATAATATTTATATATAGTCTGCTACAATTTGAAAAAAAACATGATAGATAATGGTCCATAAATGTATGTAGCCCAATAGACCCTAGTCTAAATTACTCAAGTGCATAAAATAAAAATGTCACCAAAATATTTCCAATTAAAATTTCAATTGAATTTTCTTTCACAGATATTCAATTAAATATTTAATTGATTCAACAAAATTTTTATTTAAAACAAAAATTAATAATAGCAATTAATTTTTTAATTGGATCAATTAATTTTTCATTTCTGTGTTTGAAGACATTTAAATTAAAAATTAATTGGTTCAATTAATTTAGTGATTGAATCCAAAAATTATTATTTTTTTGTGTGATCATCTGATTTTATCAAAGCTTATATACGGATGTTAAACCCTTTACAAAGCAATAACAAGATTTAATTTATTAAAATAATTTAAGTAAAAATTTTCATTAAATTTGCTCTAAAGTCCTTACTTCAGAATCATTTTCAAAACTAATCCATATAGATTCCTAATATCACATAGCCCTCACACAATGCCCTTTTTTTTAGTTTGCAGTATGATAACTTTCAATGCTTATTTAATTTATTTATTTATTAGTTTATTTAAAATTATAATTACTAAAATTTTCGACTAAATCATATTTTTTAACTCGATATTCTTCTTTTATTTTTTTTTATCATTTTTTTACAAAAACATTTCCATTGCATTGTTCTTAAAAATCCCATATCTTCAATTCCACCGTTAAATGTACTCACTGTAAAGTTTATTTTTTGTTTTGTTTTTATTTGTCGTGATCGCTTTTTTAATTCTGTTGTTGTGATTGCGTTTGTTTTGGCATTTCCTCTAGACGAAACCAGTTTCATATGAAAGTAAATGTGATATAACCGTGTAAATAATAAATGATTTTGTTGTCGTCTTTTTAAGCGTTTTGTATATTAACTGCTGTCTCATATGCTTTAAACAATTTGGGGTTGGCTGGGTGACAGTGTCCCATTAAAAAAAAGTAATAATAATGACAAAACAAATTGTTCAAATTATAAACGCTGTGCACTTTTTATCTGTCAACTTTTCCAATATAATGGAAATCCATTAGACCATAAGGTTTTATCTGAAAACATTTGATTACTTACTTTTAAGAATTTTGTAATAAATATTGTTTTTCTCTCTAAATGATGTCATATTATGTCTGGACATGACCATACGTTTACTTCTCACACCACAAATTCCTGATGTTTATCTAAGGAATTCTTTGAATTGTTTTTGGGTTTGTCTATATAGGAATTCGTTTGGCTGTCTTTCCACTTTGAAACAACAAAAAGCTTTTGTGTTCATTATTATAATAATTTCATAAAAAACACAAATTTTCATTCGCTGGTAGATTTTTAAGAAAAGGGTCTGTGGTCAGCAACCAGGTATTTATTGCCTGCATGGATTACTGCAAGTTTGTTTTCTAAGTCTTTTGATTCATGTCTAATGTTGATGATGTCTTTTGGGTATGTATATTTGTTTGTTGTTATTTCAACCCTAAATATCCCCATAATAGTTTTGGTTCTAAGAAAATTTAAATAATTACGAAATTATTAAAACCAAACCAAATGGTTAATGTGCCAAAGGCTTATTTTTTGTCTATTTTTCAGAAATCCCAATGGTTTGAATCGAATGGTATGGAATATTATAAAAACAAAAAATCCATTCGTGTAGTATGTTTTGTGTGGGAATATTTTATAAATAATTGCTAAAATTTTTATTTCCGCGTTAGATTGAAATTTCAACAGGGCGGAATAGATTCCACATACAACGATGATTATTACTTAACTATAAATAAATTTTAACTACTTATGTTTAATGTTCATTTCACAATTATGATACAATATATAAGTGTTTTATTGAAATTAAAAGTTTTAGACATACAAAACTGATCTAGGTGATATGCACTATTCAATGGATCATGTTCTGTGAATGGAAAATTCAGACAAAAAATTCGCCCTCTTGGTATTAAAGACTTCCTTTAAGGACAAATAAGGACCCGCTGGAGAGAAACATAACTACCGTAACAAATCCTATAACAAGCAAAGAGAATTTTGTGGATATTTGCTTAAAATAGGAAAAATTACTAATCAAATTGGAAAATTAGGAAAAAACTCAAATGAAGAATTCTATAAAATTAGTAAATATTATCGTTACAAAAACAATTTTTGTGGAGAAAATATTTTGAACTTTTCGAAAACACATGAACAGAAAATTCAACAAAAGACGAAAAAGATTATTTTCCAAAAGTTGAATTTTTCGAGTGTGTGTGTGTAGTACTTAAACTCAGCAGAAATTAAATTTTTTGTTCAATTTCTAGTTTGAATTTTTACACTCTAAAACCTACATACATACGTAAATACGTTAATTTTCATAATACTTCCAAGCAAGTGTTATAGATCAATTTTGAACTATCAATAGGCCATTTGCCCAGTATCCCAATTATTTTACGACTAGCTTCTAATGATCAGTGCGAATTATTTATAAAATGGGAGTTTAGGAGTCGATCTGCCATCTACGACATATATGTTGTAGATGCCAGATCTTTACCAGTTTTTTTGCAATAATTTACCAGTTTTTTTGAAATAAGTAGAGGCGAAACGAACTCCTTTAGGTGGCGGCATAGGTGGTACCTAAAGACGCCAAATGTTGAACATTCTTCAGAATCACGTTCGTAACAAAAAACCATATTCATCTATATAACTAATCACTGCCGATAAGTCTTAGAATCAGTGGTTTCTTCTCATTTTCCTAACTGCTAATGCCACTTCATTTGCCATATGTATAGTAAATGTTCCTTATTACGAAGTTTTCATTAGACAGCCGTGAAAAGTTAGAATATTTAAGTGCGTACCTTCATCAATGTAACTTTACCTGAGAAAAGTCTACTAGACTTGTTTTTATTGCGAATTCAGAATTATTACTCCATAAAGTTCATTTCACTTTATTCTTCGCATGGGCTTCGTCCCCTTTCATCTCTCAGCGTGATGATGCTTAAATGAGATATCTTGTATTTAGTTTTCTTTTATGTTTGTGAGAATTTCTGTAATATGGAATTCCCTTCTGGAATAATAATGTCTTTGTTAGTTAATGAGGCACGTCGTGATAACACACAGAAGAACAATGCTTCAGTGTTTAATGCATCTTTAAATACTTGCCATTTGAGATGACCATTTCGATACGAAACTTTCTTCTCATGACTTTCTTTATGTAATGCTCTTTCTGTCTTTAGGAAAAATAAACATCGCATTGTTGTCTCAATGTTACTGTTGATAAAAGTGAAATTTATTATGAACAAAAACTTCCTCACATAGTTAAGTTTAACACCTCAACTACAATGTAATGACTACACATGAGCTGGTTGACCAATCAGCAGCTAAGTCAATGAGGCAGACTTTGGGTAATTTAATTTACAGACATGAGAAAATTGTGAAGATTAACAAAATATTTGTCATTTGAATTTGTTTGGATTGTGAAAAAATGTCATTGACTGCCATAGAAATAGAGGAAAACGAACTCGAAATATATTTGCAAATGTTTAGGAATACCACAATTGGTTTATTTATACCTCTGCACATGCCAAAATGAACAATATTCCCCTAGACACAAATGTTGTGATATTTAAATTATGATTTAATTAATTTTTTTGGATTTTGTTTCGTTTTAATTGGAAAATATTATCAATCGATTTAAAAACAATTTCGATACCCATCTATGGTTGTAAACACGTTTGTGTCTTAAGTCTTTCGTTTTCATTAATAGTGATTTGCTCTTAGCGGCACTTCACACTTGGGTGCCGCTTAAATATCCCATTTTATTAGAATTTCATTTGAAAATGAACGCAAGTCCCTCATACATGATGGTATTCACATTTTTGTGTTTTTAATTTATTTTTTGTATAAACCAAACAAGTCCACAAATATTGGCAATAACCAACATTTAACCGGCTAAAAGCAGACTAGTTGGCTTGCAAACAAACACACAAATAACGAACATTTGGTTTACAAATCCAAATGATTCTGTTCTCAATGGGTGGACAAAAAAGTAGTCTACCTTCAAATCTGGTTGACAATCTTGTTGTTGTCACCATTGTCGTTTGCGGCTGGTGTGGTTCATTCTGAAGGCAATCCAAGATACTCAACGATTTGTATGAACCACAATATCACAGAATTCTTTTTATAATACTCCACGACCATTAGAACAAAGTTATTGTAAAACAAATCCAAAGAAAATCACTCAAGAGTCCCATACTTGATGATTTCTAAGTGTTTTTCTTTTGGAGCTTCAACTCCCCACTCCTCGTGGATTTCATTCGATTGTGGTAACTCATAATACCAGTGGAGTGTGTAAATTGCCTTGGGGCCGTTTGGAATTGTCGTTGACGTTTTTGCACTTTTTTATGACATGTTTCGTATTATTTTTTTTTGTTTTTGCTAAGAAGGAGAGGTAAAGATGTTGTATTCGCTGTAGACGTAGGTAGGTTTCACCTCGTTTTTTAGTGAGTTTTGAGTGAGGCTGAAACTAGTTTCGGCTCTAAAACCCCTGAAATGAAAATGTTTAAAGAATTCTTTTTCGTAAAATTTAGACAGCTGTTCAACACAATATCGAAAGGAATTTGTTGCAAATTAGTCAACTGAAAATAATTTGTTTTCAAAAAGTGACTAATTCTTTGCTAATGTCTGTTGTACAGAGAAAAAGACAAATTTGAAAATTGATGTTGGAGTCACTGGAACAATTCACTGAATTCGTTAAGGGAGTGTTACATAATAATTCGACTGACATTTTATACACGTAGACTTTTGAAAAGTCCAAAGGAATAAAAATAAAACAAATTGACAATTTTTTAAGAAATTTTTGTACATCTTTAGCTACAGAAAATGTTTATCTGCCTAAAATACAAATTGTTTCACACCTCAGTAGAATAGGAGAATAAAAAAAATTTACAAGGTATAAAAAATACTGATAAGATATTAAATTCCGACATTTTGCAATTTACGAAATTCTTCCTGTTCATAACAGCAAAAATAAACTTGAAGTTAAGAAAAAATCATTAGAGCCAAATTATTGCATCTCCTTTTTACTATTTTGGAGTAAACGGAATTTTTCTTCTTCTCTATTTAACATTAAATTTATTTGTATGATCATTGGAATTTAATCATACAATTTTTGAGACATAAGGCCTTTTTTCTTTTAGTACTCGATGCAGTATTTGTATGGTTTTCTACTATTCAGAACATCTCATCAGTGCAAATCGCGTCGGTGTTGCCATATTGCATTTTATTCCGTAAGTTCTTGGATATCCAGTACTAAAAGAAAACAAGCCTGTACACAGAAAAAATTGAAGTAAAATAAATATCAATTATTGCCAAAATTGAATGATAAAATTAAATCAAATACAATTTTTATTAAGTTAATAATGAAAATAATTGGTTGAATGGAAAAATGTTTTAGGATACAAATTGAACCGTGTGTCCGTGTGTGTATTTCTAACTGGTCTATAAACAGAAAATCTTGTAAAGTAAAAAAGCAATATATGACGACTATCAGGACTATTTGGCTTAGAGGAAAGTACTTTTGTTCCCAAAATTTATGGTTCGTGTGTCAATTCTCTGACGGAACAGCAGGTTTAATTAAAGGGTGATACGGTCAAAATTTGGTCAAGGGAAAACGCGTGTAAATCGGTGAAATCGTTTATTTAAAAAATCAAATTAAATTTCTTTTTCAAGTTCAATTAGTATAAAATTCAGGAAAAATATTCAGTTAGGCTTTCGCTTTTCCAAATCCGAATTGCCGGGCCTCACGCTTGACACCTGCCATCAGATTTTGTACAGCCACCTTGTCCACCTTCTTCGCCGCAAAAAGCCAGTTTGCCTTGAACTGCTGCTCGTCCTTAGCAGTTTTTTGGTCTTCTTTAGGTTCCGCTTGACAATAGCCCAGTATTTCTCAATTGGGCGGAGCTCTGGCGTGTTGGGAGGGTTCTTGTCCTTGGGAACCACCTGCACGTTGTTGGCGGCGTACCACTCCATGGCCTTTTTACCGTAATGGAAAGATACCAAATCCGGCCAAAACAATACGGAACAACCGTGTTTCTTCAGGAAAGGCAGCAGACGTTTATTCAAACACTCTTTCACGTAAATTTCTTGGTTGACAGTCCCGGAAGCTATGAAAATGCTGCTTTTCAAGCCACAGGGACAGATGGCTTGCCAAACCAGATATTTCTTTGCGAACTTTGACAGTTTTATGTGCTTGAAAATATCTGCTACCTTTCCCCTTCCTTTTGCCGTATAAAACTCCTGTCCCGGAAGCTGCTTGTAGTCGGCTTGGACGTAGGTTTCGTCGTCCATTACCACGCAGTCAAACTTCGTCAGTATCGTCGGGGATCGCGCTTTGGTCGTCGTATTTTGTTTATCATCGCGATTTGGAGTCACTACCTTCTTGTAAGTCGATAGTCCGGCTCGTTTTTTGGCTCGATGCACGGTTGTAGACGATACACCCAGCTTATTTGCGGCATCTCGGAGAGAGAGGTTAGGGTTTCGCTTGAAAATACCGGCAACTCTCTTTGTCGTCTCAGCGGCTTCCGGTTTTCGATTTCCCCCCGATCCAGACTTCCTGGCTGTCGACAAACGTTCCCCAAACACTTTAATTACATTTGTAACGGTTGATTTGGCAACTTTTAGCGATTTTGCCAGCTTTGCGTGCGAGTAGCTCGGATTTTCGCGATGCGCGAGCAAAATTTTCCAAAATCAAAATAGGAGTAACATTCTACACACACACCTTCAAAATGAGGGGTGTTCAGGTTTTTTAAATGCAAAATTGAAAGAAATACGTCAAGTTTATATTGACCAAATTTTGACCGTATCACCCTTTATATAAAACTATGATATCGAATATATGCTTATAAAATACATAAAAGCAATTATAGATGACCAATAAAATCTTGTGGAAATGAGGAAGGTATGGGAAGCCTACAGCCTACAAATACGACCGTAATTGAAAAGAATCATATACTTCAAATACTAATGTATTTGGATTGGGTACTAGCTCAATTGGGTTTTATGACAAATTCCAATTACCTTTGTACTCAACTGAAATATTCCATCATTTGAAAAATTTTTCGTTACCATCTTAATTGGTTTGAAAATCAAATACAAAAATAATTGAAATAACAATTTTTGTAGTTGATTCAAATATTCACTTTTTTTTGTGTACTTGGAATAAATAAAACTTCATTAGACTAGGGAATATGCAAAAATAAACTAAACCAAAATAAATTTTGTACAATAAACATTATTTAATTGTATCATCAGTCTAACGACTTTAATTGTACCATCAGTCTAACTGGGTATGATTAACATTAAAATTATTATTAATATTCACGAAAATATTCATTGTCTTTATAAAAATCTGACTATATATTAATGAACTGTTACATTGGCTCTATTTAAATCGAATTGTGTTGGTGTCTATGTAATTCTAGTTAATTCGTCTTTTATTAAAAACCTACACATGCTCTTATTAACATAAATTTGTTTAAAGTCCAATTCCAATTGTTCCAATGACATTGTTAATCAACACTGTCATTTATTCATCACTCACTGTCAAGTGTATGAAATGTTCATCTTTACAAAAACAAAAAAAAAAAAAAAATGTAAGCAAAGTTCAAATCCGATCCTATTACCATGTCAAGTTCATTCATGTGTGTGGCATGAAAGGAAAAAAATCAAAAGCCCAAATATAAAGCATATTCCCTGCCCGCTTGACCGTGTGATTAGAGCGCTTTATAAATATTGAGACGGAAACATCAACTTTTATGTGATTTATTGATGGTACAACACTTGCCGGCCAGTAGATGGACAGCTCGCAAAATAAAACATAACAGACCAAATTTTTGAGTCTTTGAATTTGAAAATCTAAAATCTACTAAAAAACATAAATCTTAAAACAAACAAAAAATCAAATTTTACTATGTTTGAATAAAAACAATATGGAAAAAAGCGAAAGAAACATTTCAAGGCCACTTCAAAAGTACGATGATTGTTGTGGTGGGGCTTTTTCGTTTTAAGCTGAATTATGAGTAGTCTTCTTTTTTTAATATAACGCGGTTATGAATAATAATGAAAACCGTAGTGCATTCAAATTCATCCTATACAAAACATTTGCTTACGCTTATTCAATATATTTGCGGATAGTCTGGAAGACGACATACTCACAATATGTAGGTGGTTATATACTGAGGATGATAAAGTAAGGGCCACTACATGGTTCTTCATTGATCTTCAAAGCAATTACACATTTATTGCCCTAATATCACAAAATGTATACATATTATCCTAATTTATTTACTAAATTATATTTTTTTCACTAAGGAGACACTTTCATGAAACAGATATTAGAGGTTAAAAAAAATTGTTTCTGCTGTTTCTTAAATTAATGAGCGGCAGTGTAGGTGCAAATAATTATGCAGAATACTTATGGCAAATTATTGAATAAACATATCAACTTCTATTTCAAAAGCCTAACGATCTGCAGATGGTTGAAGATGACAAAGTACTTATAAAAGAAGATGACAAACAGGAATCATAGTCAGAATTCAAAATTTTAAAATTCAAAAATTTGGAAAATCTCCCATTGAAAATAGAAGTTGTTTTCATCAAGTTTATGCAATAAAGGATGAATGAATTAAATGCAAGACAAATATGGTAGTTTCTATATTGGGTATATATTTTTTATTAGCTCTTTAAAATTACCAAGCAGAATTCAAAATTTTTAAATTTAAAAAATTAATGTTGTTTTTGATCTCAGCTTAAAACCATTCACCTTTATTCCTGAAGTCGCCCTCGCCGTCGCTTTTCGTCAGTCGATATATTCTGCTATCGAAGAAAATCGGTATTCCTGGTGTCGCTTTTTGTCGCCAACATCGCCGCTTTTTGTCGCCTTTAAATTTACCAGCGACGAGTTTAGCGTTTAATTTTTGAAGAAGTTTTTTAGACTTTATTAATCGAACAATTGAAAAATAAATGTAAAAAATGGAAATTGGTAAGAGGTAAAGTGACTAATCTTCAACAATCACAAAAAAATGGGGAAAAATCAGTATATATAGCAGTTATGGTCATCACATTCAAATCATAGAAAAGAACACTGTACAATTAAAGTAAACGTGTTGATTTTCAATTCCATTTATTTTTAATAGAAATCCTTCAAGGCCAATGTATTTTATTTAGCACCAAACTTAGGTAACAATTGTGTCGAACTTTGAATGATCCTTGGACTCATAATGTCAACGTTGTTCCAATTGTATATGCCGGATGTTATTATTGTCCTAATGTAGATATCTAAATCATTTCCCGAGACAAATTTATCATTTATTTTGATTTTCCAAGTCAACATTGGATTACAAACAAACAGCATTTTAAACGCAAATAATTAAAATTCAGTTTTGCACATCAGCTGATTGTTTTCTTTCACGATGATCCTTGTGCCATTGATCTCAGCGTCGTTGCCATTTTTGTAGCTTTGGAAGCTTTAACTGTCCTCGAATATATATCCACATTTGAATATAGAATTGCGTCATAAATAAAAATATTTTAAACCAAAAAAATTAAAATTCTTTTTTTGCACATCAGCTGATTGTTTTCTAGTGATATCGGTCTTTTATTACCGAGTATTGTAATTGGTACAAAAAGTAATCGTCGTCGCCATCGCCACTTCGCAGGAAAACCAAATGAATGACGAGACGACTTAAAAGCGACAGACGACAAAAAGCGACGGCGAGGGCGACTTCAGGAATAAGGGTGATTGACTAAACTACAAGTGTAGGTTAACCAACAGAGGAAAAGTATGCTTGTCAAATTTATTTGAGCCCTATAGACTGCAAGATGGTTGGATGTACAGCTTTGTCGGAATTACCACATTCCTCATCAGCATCCTCTACTTGCAGCAAAACTATCAACCAATTATCAGAATAAATTCGGGTAATTCACTCAACCAAAAGTGAACTACACTTGAACCTTCCGAAAAAAGGTTTGATAGTCGCTACTGCCTAAACAAATTTGCAAGTATATCTCTTTTCATTTGCCAAACTCAAATCATCGATTTGAATGTACACACAAAAAACAATTTTTCTGGTTCAATCACGAAATTAATTGATCCAATTAATTTTTTAATTGAAATGTCTTCAATCACGAAAATGATAGTATCAATCACAGTTTTAATTGGTCATAGAAAAAATTCTTGATTAAAATATTAATTAATTTCATTAGCAAATTTCAATTAATTTTTTAATTGATTCAATTAAAAAATTAATTGATGTTGATTGCAAAACTCAATTAATATTTTAATTAAGAAATGTAACTATTTTCAATTATTTTCTGAATTGGGTTTTATTTGGATTAACAATTGATTGTTTGAAATACATTTTTAAGTAAAAATTAAAAAAAATATTCATCACATTCTTTAACTGACTTAGTCTTCCGAATTTGATTAAAAAGTTAATTGTATCAATTAATGTTTTAATTAAAAATTTTTAAATTTTCAATCATCGACCCATTGAAAATAGAAGTTGTTTCTATCAAGTATATGCAATAAAGGTTGAATGAATTAAATGCAGGACAAATGATGCAGTATGCTAATTTCTATATTGGGAATATATATATATATATATATATATATATATATATATATATATATATATATATATATATATATATATATATATATATATATATATATATATATATATATATATATATATATATATATATATATATATATATATATATATATATATATATATATATATATATATATATATATATATATTTTTTTTTTTTTTTTTTTTTTTTTTTGCCTCTTTAAAATTACCAAGCAGATGGGAAAATCGTTGTAACGCTTGTCATAAGTTCGGATTGTTTCGCTCTTAAATAAAATATGAGGAAAGTATTTTTTTGTGAACAACAAAATCTCTTTTATTAACATTGAAACTAAAAACTCATCTTTGTAAAACTAAAGATGTGGTTTGATAAAAAAAATAATTTTTATTTATAACGCTTCCGGATTTCGAGAAATTTATTTGAAACCTCAGTAAATGCTAAAACCAACTTCTTACATACGTCATTAAATACCAATTTCCATTTGTTTGCTTTCTTAAATTAATACAAATCAATTTAATGTTAAATTCTTAACACATGTAGACTTGGGCATTCCATTAGAGACAAATACTCGTTACGACTGGAACGTGCCTTATCACACACCTCATTGGATGATGATTCATGCTATTACTATAGTCAGTTAGTTTTATTGGATCACATTCATGAACCAAAAATTTGTATTCATTGTCATGTGAATTGTGTGCCGCTAATTAAGATTTACTAACTGAATAGTAACAAGTATATACGGCCGTAAGTTCGGCCAGGCCGAAGCTTATGTACCCTCCATCATGGATTGCGTAGACACTTCTTCTAAACACTGCCATCCACAATCGAATTACTTAAGTTGCGGTAACGCTTGCCGATGGCAAGGTATCTTAAAACCTCCTAACACCATCTTCTAAATTGTATGTAAGTTCATACGTGGAATATATTAAATCAAAAAAGATCGATCCAATACGTATATAATTCAGTTTGACAAAGTAGACATAAAATTTTGACAAAATTTTCTACAGAAATAAAATTTTAACAAAATTTTCTATAGAAATAAAATTTTCTATAGAAATAAAAATTTTGACAAAATTTCCTATAGAAAGAAAATTTTGACAAAAATTTCTACAGAAATAAAATTTTAACAAAATTTTCCATAGAAATAGACTTTTGACAAAATATTCTATAGAAATAAAATCTTGGTAGAATATTTTTGGTTCGAGTGGCATGATTATGGACCGAATAAAATTTAAACAAAATTTTCTATAGAAATATAATGTTGACAATGATGAAAATTTTATTATGAACCGAATAAAATTTTAACAAAATTTTCTCTAGAAATAAAATTTTGACAAAATTTTCTATATAATAAAATTTTGGTAGATTATTTTTGGCTCTAGTGGCAACCATGATTATGAACCGATATGGACCAATTTTTGTGTGATTGGACCAATTGTTGTATGGTTGTTAGCGACCATATACTAACACGTTCCTAATTTGAACCGGATCGGATGAATTTTGCTCCTCCAAGAGGCTCCGGAGGTCAAATCTGGAGAACGTTTTATATGGGGGCTATATATAATTATGGACCGATATGGACCAATTCTGGCACTGTTGTTTAAGATCATATACTAGCACCATGTTCAAAATTACAACCGGATTGGATGAAATTTGCTTCTCTTGGAGACTTCGCAAGCCAAATCTGGGGATCGGCTTATATGGGGGCTATATATAATTATGAACCGATGTGGACCAATTTTTGCATGGTTATTAGAGACCATATAACAATATCATGTACCAAATTTCAGGCGGATCGGATGAAATTTGCTTCTCTTTGAGGCTCCGCTATATATAATTATGGAAAGATGTGGAACAATTTTTGCACAGTTGTTAGAGACCATATACCAATACCATGTGCCATTTCAGCCGGATCGGATGTAATTTGCTTCTCTTTGAGGCTTCACAAGCCAAATCTGGAGATCGGTTTATATGGGGTCCATATATAATTATGGACCGATGTGGACCAATTTTTGCATGGTTGTTAGAGACCATATACCAACATCATGTACCAAATTTCAGCCGGATCGGATGCAATTTGCTTCTCTTTGAGGCTTCGCAAGCCAAATCTGGAGATCGGTTTATATGGGGTCTATATATAATTATGGACCGATGTGGACCAATTTTTGCATGGTTGTTAGAGACCATATACCAACATCATGTACCAAATTTCAGCCGGATCGGATGAAATTTGCT
Source organism: Haematobia irritans (assembly GCF_050003625.1). Lineage (NCBI taxonomy): Eukaryota > Metazoa > Arthropoda > Insecta > Diptera > Muscidae > Haematobia > Haematobia irritans. The sequence goes on from NC_134397.1 coordinate 3,682,072, forward strand.
TCTCTTTGAGGCTCCGCAAGCCAAATCTGGGGATCGGTTTATATGGGGGCTATATATAATTATGGACCGATGTGGACCAATTTTTGCACGATTGTTAGAGACCATCTACCAACACCATGTACCAAATTTCAGCTGGATCGGATGAAATATGCTTCTCTTAGAGGCTCCCCAAGCCAAATCTGTGGATCGGTTTATATAGGGGCTATATATAATTATGGACCGATGTGGACCAATTTTTGCACGATTGTTATAGACCATCTACCAACACCATGTACCAAATTTCAGCTGGATCGGATGAAATATGCTGCTCTTAGAGGCTCCACAAGCCAAATCTGGGGATCGGTTTATATGGGGGCTATATATAATTATGGACCGATGTGGACAAATTTTTGCATGATTGTTAGAGACCATCTACCAACACCATGTACCAAATTTCAGCCGGATCGGATGAAATATGCTTCTCTTAGAGGCTCCACAAGCCAAATCTGGGGATCGGTTTATATGGGGGCTATATATAATTATGGACCGATGTGGACCAATTTTTGCATGGTTGTTAGAGACCATATACCAACACCATATACCAAATTTCAGCCCGATTGGATGTAATATGCTTCTGTTAGAGGCTCCACAAGCCAAATATGAGGATCCCTTTATATGGGGGCTATACGTAAAAGTGGACCGATATGGCCCATTTTCAATACCATCCGACCTACATCGATAACAACTACTTGTGCCAAGTTTCAAGTCGATATCTTGTTTCGTTCGGAAGTTAGCGTGATTTCAACAGACGGACGGACGGACATGCTTAGATCGACTCAGAATTTCCCCACGACCCAGAATATATATACTTTATGGGGTCTTAGAGCAATATTTCGATGTGTTACAAACGGAATGACAAAGTTAATATACCCCCATCCTATGATGGAGGGTATAAAAATAACTATTTTATATAAAACTATGAATGACAGTTTTAAGGGAATACCACAATCGCAATTTTACTTAAACGCACATATCTCGTCTCAGAGGTTGTACTTGAGTTTATTTTAAGATATATGAGTAATAATAATGACTAGATTCAAGGGTCATAACGTAATAAAATTTATTGACTGGTTAATCAAAGCCTTTGCTTAATTTATAGATAGAAAATTTTATTCATTTAAGTATATATTTCTGAAAACAAATAAAATCAAAAATGAGTGGAATAACTCGAAAAGTGATCAGTGAATGTTTGTAATCGACTGAATAATCTAAGTGAATCTAAAATATCGGGTTGCCACTATACCTATCCCAACCTTATGTATAGTGTATCCATATATGATAGATCTTAAATATATTTATATTTGTCCATATTCATCTCTGGGTGGGACATTAAATCTCGTCCATCATATTGCCACAAAACCAGTTATTAATATACTTCCTGTTGCTCCATTCACTATTCACCTCCAATTTAGAGCAAACCCGTGCCATTATATTCGCAATTGAGTTTTTTTTTACAAGTATGTGAATTTCACAGAGTATTGACCAAAAACATATGAACAACATACTAAGTGGAATGCTGTCCAAAAGTCCATGGCCACCATTAGGCACTTGAAACGTTCACCTGAACTCATTTGTCTGAAGTGAGAGAAAAAAGCATTAACTAATGCCGAAGATGCGATATCTTTTGGTGGAGGTCTAAAAACAAAGCATGAAGAAAACATTAAACATACATACACAATGTTTTTCATATTTTCTTTTAAAAATGTCTTTACTCAATCTAATTTAAAATTACCGCCTCCTCTGGATTGTACAATGGGTGAAATTTAAACATCTCAACAATATGGAAGCAAATTTCCAGCAGACATATGGAATCTTTGATGTTTTATCAGATGCCAAATAATTTGTGTTCTTATAGTTTAATTTAATTGCTTATGGACTATAATTAAATCCATTATATGGGGGTTATATTGATATGGGCATAGTTCCGATTTCCCATAAAATTTGCCTTGAATTTACATAAGTCAGTTAACACTATAAACTTAATTTTTGGATTTCTGACAATGGTGAACAAATTCCAATAAATTGCAATTTAAAAATATCAGATAATAATTTAATATGAAATTTAAAACAAATATCTATGGATTTTAATTATCGGCTGCAGTCTATGTGAATGGTGGTAAATGTATGTGTGAATCAATATTTCGGCTATTTCCCACTTTCCAATTTTTATGATGATGCTGAATTTTCTTCACCCCAAATTTGAGCGTATGATTGTCAATATGTGAGATAGTTTATTGACTTTTATCTTGCTAAATAGCGAAGCATGAGCAAATTGTTATGAAAACGAAATGTGTTCAAACATTAACATTAAGGCGGGTCAGTTTATATGGGGAGATTAAACGTAATTAATTTCCGCCATTCAAATTATTGAAAAACACAAGAAAATAAATATATAAAAAATCATTCTCACCATTTAATAATTTCTAAAACAATAACATGGTTGCGACAAACATGTTACACGTTTCCCACGAGAAAGTAACATTATGCTCTTGAAATATATTTGGTCACCCCAAACATATTCTCATCAGTTTTGTCATATAGACGCTTGTACGACAGTTTAAATAACATTTACTAAAAATTAACCTACTTTTTCACTTCACACTGGTTTTAGGTGTATTTTCTGAATTTCGTCCAAATATTTCACACTACGTTCGTCTATTTCATGAAGATCGTAAGAATCGCGATCACAAGCTTGAGGCGATCACTAAATGATGAAGTTGAAGATACTTATTTTTGGTGGGCACATATTCAAAATTATTATCCCATTACGGAAAAAATCGTCCCAGGAAAGTCATCTTTAATCTGTCCGTGTAATCAAAGTCTGCCACTGAATAGCACTCCCTGCAAATATTAAATTACTCAAGAGTATTTCCATATTTAATGTCGACAAATTAAATTTGTTCTCTGAAAAACAGAATTTTAAATATGTCGAAGAATTCTTTACTAAAATTCATTACTGATCAAAATTAATGGAATGAAATTGAAATAGCATTAAAAATATAAAGTTGTGTACAATGTACGTCAAACAGATTGACTTTTGATAAAGGTTCATAATTTTAAAATTGCTTCAAATCAATACCTATTATAAAAGTTATCTTTTAAATTAGCCATATCCATATAATAATCACATTCTAGTGCGTTTTTATTTTTTTATTTTTTGCTTACTGAATTTTAACTGACTGGATAGTTTTTGTGATGGGAATTGAAGTGTTAGAAATTATAATATATTTTTGATACTTTTTGCCATTCGGGAGTTGGCATCACTGGTTCAGAAATACATTCGGGCGTTGATACAATCTTACTTGGACTATCGGTACTTTTTATACCCACCACCATAGAATGGTGACGGGGGTATAATAAGTTTGTCATTCCGGTTGTAACACATCGAAATATCGATTTCCGACTATATAAAGTACATATATTCTTGATCAGGGAGAAATTCTAAGACGATATAACGATGTCCGACTGTCTGTCTGTTGTAATCACGCTACAGTCTTCAATAATGAAGCAATCGTTTGTCTGCAGGCAGGTCAAGTTCGAAGATGGGTTATATCGGTGCAGGTTTTGATATAGTCCCCATATAAACCGACCTACCGATTTGGGGTCTTGGGCTTATAGAAATCGAAGTTTTTATCCAATTTGCCTGAGGTATCTAGAGGTATTTTATGACCATAAAGAAGTGTGCCAAAAATGGTGAGTATCGGTCCATGTTTTGGTATAGCCCCCATATAGACCGATCTCCCTATTTTACTTCTTGGGCTTATTGAAACTGCAGTTTTTATTCAATTTACCTGAAATTGGAAATCTAGAGGTATTGTAGAACCACAAATACGTGTGCCAAAAATTGTGAGTATCGGTCCATATTTTGGTATAGCCCCCATATAGACCGATCTCTCGATTTTACTTCTTGGGCTAATAGAAACCGCAGTTTTTATTCAATTTACCTGAAATTGGAAATCTAGAGGACCACAAATACGTGTGCCAAAAATTGTGAGTATCGGTCCATGTTTTGGTATGGTCCCCATATAAAACGACTTCCCGGTTTGGGGTCTTGGGCTTATAGAAGTTTTTATCCAATTTGTCTGAAATTGGAAATCTAGAAGTATTTTAGAACCATAAAGAGGTGTGCCGAAAATGGTGAGTATCGGTCCATATTTTGGTATAGCCCCTATATAGACCGATTTCCCGATTTTACTTTTTGGGCTTCTAGAATCCGAAGTTTTTATCCTATTTGCCTGAAATTGGAAATCTAGAGGTATTTTCGGGTCATAAAGAGGTGTGCCGAAAACGGTGAGTATCGGTCCATATTTTAGTATAGCCCCCATAAGAACGATCTCCCGATTTAACTCCTTGGGTTTCTAGAAACCATAGTTTTTATCTGATTTGCCTGAAAGTGTAAATATTCTGGTATTTTAGGCTCACAAAAACGTGTATCGGTGTATTAAGTTTTTATCGGTCCATTTGGTAATGCCTCCATATAGACCGACTTCACTTCTTGAGGGTGTAGAAGGTGCACTGATCATGAAAATTGCTTGAAACTCAATGTAAAATTTCCAGATTTTACTTCTACAGATTTAAGATTTCAAATCAAGACGTTATTTTATAATTTTCTTGCACACTTACAAGAGATGTTAATGATTCCTCTAAAACTCAAACAAAAATGGTTCTTATAAATCCAGAATCTGATATAGTCCTCATAGGTGAAATCTTTAAATTTATCTTCGGGAAGTGTCCTCAAGCCCTCCTGAAATTTTAAAGGAAACCCTAATATTTGGTTCATGGTGGTGGGTATTTAAGATTCGGCCCGGCCGAACTTAGTGCTGTATATACTTGTTTATGATACAAGTGTAAACTTCTGCCTTATAAAATAATGCTATCCATTGATATTTTTATTAAAAAGAAAGTTAACTTCGATAAATCGTCATTTCTAAGATTTATATATTCACTATTATTGAGACGATTTCTTATTGTTATACGTTATTATTTACAATCAAAAATTCTACTCCATGGAACCAATTTCCAGGAATTAAGATAAGCAACATTTTTCTATCAGTGTATAGATATTGGTATGGGTGAATTTTCAAAATCACTCAATTGTCATTTTATTTCTCTATGCTATCGATTAATTCACCACCCGCTCTTATACACATATCAAGATGTAAACTGAGATACTTCCATATTCGTAGCTTCGACAGTGCGAATTGGTACGCATTAATGTTTGTATATAGTATAGCCATAAGCGTAGGAAGGCCTCTGGGGAGGGGGCTTAGACCCCCCCAGAAAAATTTTAGCCCCCCCCCAGAAGTTGAAAACCTATTTACGATTTTACATTTTTATAAAAATTAAGCAAGTAAAGGGTGATTTGTTAAAAGCTTGATAACTTTTTTTTTTTAAAAAACGCATAAAATTTGCAAAATCTCATCGGTTCTTTATTTGAAACGTTAGATTGGTCCATGACATTTACTTTTTGAAGATAATTTCATTTAAATGTTGACCGCGGCTGCGTCTTAGGTGGTCCATTCGGAAAGTCCAATTTTGGGCAACTTTTTCGAGCATTTCGGCCGGAATAGCCCGAATTTCTTCGGAAATGTTGTCTTCCAAAGCTGGAATGGTTGCTGGCTTATTTCTGTAGACTTTAGACTTGACGTAGCCCCACAAAAAATAGTCTAAAGGCGTCAAATCGCATGATCTTGGTGGCCAACTTACCGGTCCATTTCTTGAGATGAATTGTTCTCCGAAGTTTTCCCTCAAAATGGCCATAGAATCGCGAGCTGTGTGGCATGTAGCGCCATCTTGTTGAAACCACATGTCAACCAAGTTCAGTTCTTCCATTTTTGGCAACAAAAAGTTTGTTAGCATCGAACGATAGCGATCGCCATTCGCCGTAACGTTGCGTCCAACAGCATCTTTGAAAAAATACGGTCCAATGATTCCACCAGCGTACAAACCACACCAAACAGTGCATTTTTCGGGATGCATGGGCAGTTCTTGAACGGCTTCTGGTTGCTCTTCACTCCAAATGCGGCAATTTTGCTTATTTACGTAGCCATTCAACCAGAAATGAGCCTCATCGCTGAACAAAATTTGTCGATAAAAAAGCGGATTTTCTGCCAACTTTTCTAGGGCCAATTCACTGAAAATTCGACGTTGTGGCAGATCGTAAGTCTATTCATGATGAAATGTCAAAGCATACTGAGCATCTTTCTCTTTGACACCATGTCTGAAATCCCACGTGATCTGTCAAATACTAATGCATGAAAATCCTAACCTCAAAAGAATCACCCTTTATATACTCGTACAACGCACAAAGTTCATGCACAATCGAATTACTTGGGTTGTGGTTGAAGTCGGATATTTATGAAATAAAGCTGTGGTTGAACTTATGATTTAGTTGAATAAAAAATAGTAATTGATATTAGAACTATTCTTTCATAAATTAATATCTTAATAATGCTGCAAAAAAGCATCGCCAAAAAGAAATGAAAATGTTCTTTTTGGGTCTGGAAGTGGTACACTCTTACTTACTCCTTTACTCTTTTTTTAAACTATTTGAAAAAAAAAAAAAACAAAAAATTACGCATTAAAATATAAAAAAAATGAAGTAAAAAAACTTTCTGTGTAGTTAAAATAGTTAACTTCTTTGTGAGGACATTTTTGGAAGTGCTTTTAAAGTTGTGCCTTTAGAACAACTCCCAATTTTTTGCTGGGAAAAGTGTGGAACTACCCTACGGGAAATGGATCAACCACAGAACTGGTACAGGACTAGTCCCTGGTGTGTATGGACCAGTCCCAGTTCTGATCAAAACGTATGGAAGGGACCGTCCACCTTTACATGGGTTTGTCATTGACGGAGTAAACTTACATTTTAGGACGCGTCTTGGACTCACCCCAAAGGACATGTCCTGGAACAATTTAGCAGGAGCAACCCATAAACAGGTCCTCAGGAACCAGTCTCGGACAAACTCTTAGAAATCTCTTTCAATTTGGGCTCCTAATCGAACCCGAAATGAAAAAAAAAAATTGAAATATATCGAACAAAAGGTTATTCTGATAATTTTATTTCACTAAATTTTATTTCACAATTTGCACCAATTTCCCGTAGGGTACTTTCAGTTGCTTTATTATAAATTGATTGTCGAGTTATTTTGATGTCTATTTTTTATTAAATTTTATGAAATAAAACATTAGTTGAACCTATAAGTTCAGTCTATAAAGTTTTAGCTAGGGGGGCTATAGCCCCCCCTAGGAAAATTGTCTAGCTACGCTAATGAGTATAGCAGAGTATATGATATCATATGTATAATGAAAAGATGAGATATTAAGGAAAACTGATACGTTTTCTTTTTCTTTGTGGACATAAAAAACGAAAGTTTAGGAAGTGGAAATAATATCGGTCTGTCTGAAAGAGTGTCATCATGTAAGGCATTTATGTACCGACAGACACTCACAAACTTTGTTTTATTTTATGTTTGTATGTCAATAGATGTCAGTATGTGTAAATAATTACGAATCTTGTCAGCTTGTATTGTGAAATTATATTAAGTTACATGAAACAAAATCTAATTAAATTATAAGATTGTTTTAATTATAGACAGAAATTTAAATCATAGGGCCTTTTTGTAAAACTTGATATTTAGGAGACATAATTTCCCGCCCGTACAAAGGGCATGTAATGAGATGTTCTGTATGTAACATCTATTGCTTCTACAAAATCTATTACATACTTTTAATAGAGTGTCAGGGGTTCAAATGCCGACTATGGCAAAAAATCCCAAATATTTTTCAACAGTGGTAGTGTGATATCCAAATTACAAGGAATATAAGCTACGTAAAATTTTCTTTGTGAATTGCGTCAAACACTGAAAGAAATATGGATCATAATATACTATAAGAAGCAAAAACAATGGAAGATGAAGATGGGAAAATGGCAGCAGAGGGTATCAAACCATTGACGGCGTTCGATGCAAACGTATCGTTTATGATTTTTTGTTCCACAAATTAAACTAACGGCCATTTTCATGTATCTCCGTTAGACTCCCAGTTAGCAGAAAGTAAAATCGAAATATCTTCACTCCGGTTAACTTTAACTGAAAAATTTTTAGCAGTTAAGTTCCTAACTGGCATATGAAATATATAGACAAGATGACAGGCATGTCCATAGTACGGTTTAAAAGTTCGTTAGCTAACGTAGCACTAACGGAGCTTCCTGAAAATGTGGGTAAGAATAAAAAGAAATTTATATCAGGGAATGACGTAGAACAATCGATCAAAAGTTTCTCATTATTATTTACACAAAATTTAACATCATTTGTGAGTTTTCAACAAAAAATATTGCAAATTAAAAATGAACGAACGCGTATGTATCGAACACCGTAAATGAACCATTTGGCATGACGTTGCCCATTCTTCATCATCTATTGTTTCACGTCTTCATCATCTATTGTTTTTGATAAGAAGCAAGCTTTTTATTATGAATATGAAAATAAAATCTGTTGCACACATTGATGTTTACAAAGTTTAACATGCACAGAAAAAAATTAATTGATCCAATTAATTTTTGATTGAATCTTTTTCAATCACAGAAATGAAAGTATCAACCACCAACGTCAATTAAGCAATTAATTGATCCTATTAAACTATTAATTTCTGCGATTGATTTTTATTCCAATTAAAAAAGTTTGTTGAGCCAATTAATTTTTTAATTTGAAAATTATTAGAACTCCAAAAAAATTGGGGGATATTTTTTGGTGAGTAGTACACTGAAAAAAAATATTGTCGTGAGGTCAAAGATTTCATGTCTTTAAAATACGAATGCAAATTTTGCTTAGCATAAAAGACGCATTTCTCTAATATAAAGTTTTTTCCTTGTCCAAAAGTCGATAAACTTTTCAATGAAGTCGTATAATTAAGTGCTTTGACTTAAAAATGGGTATCATAACATGAAAGAAAAAAATGTTGGGCTAAGACCAATTTGACTTTAATAATACAGAAAAATACAGAAATTCTTTAAAATTAATGAAATTGTCTTTAAATTCGTTGTCTTTTTGCATCTTGACTACAAAGCAAAAAATCGTTCAAATATAGGACATGTTTTTCAGCACTCTATTTTAAAGACGTTTTTTACTTAAAACATAGCATAATTTCTACTGGAAGATGAGTCTGAATTTGGAAAGTAAAGTTGTCGTTAACTCGTTTTTAAAGGTCTTCGATAGCATATGAAGAAAAAAAGCTGAAAAAGCGAAAAATTAAATTTTGCTTCCTAGAAGCAAGTACACAAAACCCAAATTTAAAAGATAATTGTGCCTTAAAAGTATCCTTACTTGTATTCTCCGCTACTTTGGCTCGGAATCAATACCAACATTTTTAAAGCAAAGACAAAATCTTTGGAACAGGGCATGCTTTTTTTCAGTGTATAATATTTACTTTAAATATTTGTATTAATGTACATATTTTGCTTTCTCTTTTTTGTTTTTTGTTTCCCCTATTTGTACTAGTGAGTTGTAAAATTTTGTGTGTTTTTAATTTGAGGATAGGTAATTTTAACCTCAGTAATGAGTGATATGGTGAATTATCGTGATAATAGCCAAATTGCAAACACGCAAACTATTCAAATATTCCGTGGGGATAGTCTAAAAAGTCGCCTAAGGGCACTTACATCCTTAAATAATATAATGAGTTTACATTTACACACATTTGTAAAGAAATAGAATAGCACTTATGCACTGAAAGAAAAGTGAGCTGGGTATTCTATTGAAGAAATACTAAGCCACGGTAATGCAATTGTTAACCTACTGTCTGGTTTTCAACAAAAAAAAATCGGTCTAGAGATGATTACAACACCCTTTTTCAGGAATGATGATAAAGTTAAAAAGAAAAAAAGCCCTGACAATATAGTGTTATGGGAAATTAAGTCCTTTCTTTTTTTATTGTCAATTCGTATGGAGTATAGGTGTGCACGTGAGTAATATTTTACTCACGTTCACGCACACTCACGACGAAAAAATCTTACTCACACACACTCACGCACGATATTGCTTAGTAGGACTCACGCCCAGGCACACTCACGAAAAGAAAATTTGTACTCACGCACGAAAATGTCGTGATACACGAAAAATACCGTGACTCACAAAAAATATCGTGAATCACGAAAAATGTCGTGACTCACGAATAATTTTATGAGTAATTTACCTTAGGGACATGTTTGAAAACATGAGCATGATTAAAATCGAGAGCGTTATTTTACTTTTAACATCGCAGGTGTCACTAAAATTGTAAATAAATTCAACTCTTAAGCGTTTTATGTCCCTGGGCGGGATTATTTTCGTGAGCGTATGAGTCACGAAAATTTCGTGTCACGTGCACACCTCTAGTATGGAGGAGTCTAACTTTGTGACACCCTTTGTGATATGTTACAGAACACTTAACAATATTACCTGCTTTACTGAGATAAGATAAATCAATATTGTTTGACTAAAAATGAGGTAGATCAATGGCTATTTATACTACAGTGAATCCTCTCAAACTTGAACACTGAAAAGGGGACACCTCTCAAAAGTGGAAACAATTACGGCGACCGAAAGTGCTCACTTCAAAGATGGTGAAGCAAAACGGGTGAAGCAAATGTTGTTATTTTCAAACCTCTATTCTAAAACCACAATCGCTTTCGTTATATCAAAATTTGCATTACGTCAGTTTTTGTGTTACCCAAAAGTTGTACCGTTTGTAAGAGGCATCAGACGATTGCAACTAAATTCAGTTGTTTACTTCAAACGCAGTTTCTTTAAATGCGCTTTGTGTGTGTAATACGCACTGGTCTATAAAAATTGTTAGCTGATGACTATAGCGATATAAGAGCTACATGGCCCAGAGATAGTGTGTTTACTTACAAAAGATGCAATTTAACACAATTTATGAAATTTTTAATTTACTTCTACATTCTTTGTATTGCGGCAGAGAAGGCGGAAAATAAAATTATCCAGAAAATTAAATAAACAATTAGTATTCAGTTAATGTTTTTTCTTATATCGTGTAAGAGTCGTTAACATTTACCACAAAAATAGCATGCTATGCTTCCAAACAAACTTTTTTTTTATCGCGAAAATAAATTTCCATTTTAGTAGGCCTAAGAATTTAGTTTGTGAGAAAAGTATTTTTTGCGTGTGCTCTTTAGAATGACTAAAACAATTGACTTTTTGTATGCTGTTAATTTGAGCACCCTTCTACAAATGTCAATAAGACAGACTCTTAGTAAACCCACAAATATCCTCTACCATTAAATGATATGAGCTACTACACTCTTTAATTAATTAATTAATTTTACTAAATGGTCTTTTTGCACACATTTTTATTGCCTATTAGCGTAATTTAATTTTTTCCACAGTGAATTTCAGATGAGAGTAAAACAAACGCATGTTTTCATTTTCTGGACGAAAAGAAACTCGTCTGGCATTTGTCTGCCATCGTTGCTGGTTTTTCACACACACAATTGCACCCAGTTAAACAAATACACTTTCACACGTTTGCCATTGGTTTTATTTTTTTCGCATTAATTTCGCATTTCTTCCTCTCCATATCTATGGCTTTCGAACATCATGTTCCGGTTGTGTTTCTTGTTTGCTGGTATTTGACTATAGCTAGTGATTGCGAGATGTGGTGAAAAAAGAAAATACTTCCTTGAATATTCAAGGTAATGAAGATGGTTTTGGCGCGGTTTCGTAAAAACGCATAACAATTTTTGTGACAACAACAATAACAATTAATATAAAAATAGAAAAGTGGAGAAGATAAATTTCACACACGTTTTTGTCAAATATACTTTTTACATTTTTCTTTTCGCAAACGTTTTTTTTTTTTTTGATCACCCACAAAACAAAATTATTCACAATTATTACTTGCTTTTATATTATCGTTTATCACCGAAATACAAAAGTAACGGTTACTAAAGAATTAAAAAAAAAATAATTTGTTATTACGCCGTTTCGCATATGTTGACAATCACTGCCAAACTGAATTGACTTTAATACAGTTAGATTAGAAAGCAGCACGGACCTTCCTTTAGATCTTTGTTGTTGTTAAAGGAAACGAATCATCACAATTTCCTTTTCATGCAAATGAATGAAAATTCACTTAAAACAAAACAACAACAAGAAACAAGCAATGAAAGGAAAAACAAGAAACGCTTTTGCCCACAAAATGGACAAACACATTTGAACGGGTACCCAAGCGAGAATAAAGGCATGTTTGTCCACACACACACACACACACGAAAACATTTATATACTATCTATGCATATGTTGAGTTTATAAGATTTTGGCTAAAATGGAAATCAGCCTATATACTAGAACTCGACCGACCGACCGGCTTTGCCCAAAAATCGATAATACATGTTCACCGTTTGAAAATAACAATTCGCTCTTGTAACATGTTTGATTTAAACATATTCCTTCTCTGGGTGTATTGTATATGGCTCTTTCATGACCAATCTTCTGATTTTACTTCTTAAAGGACGAGGCATCTCATTTTTATTGGATATGCCATATGATAAGTACTCGCGCAAATCTCTCGGTTTGAGATTTCTGAAATTTGTTTCTTATATTTTAAAATAGAATTTAGGTCATTATGTACATGATCTAATAACCGTTAGTTTATACATTGTATAATTGTCGGCAATTTCTTACAAAAAGAGCCATACAGTGACCTACACGCAGAGAAGGAATATGATCACCCCAAACATTTTCCAAGAGCAAAATTTTTTATTTTTAAACGGTGAACATGGAACCTATTTGTCGCAAAAATGTTCTTTTCTCGGTAAACATATACATGGTTACCGAAATCAGATACATATTTTTTGAGAAAATAACATTTTTGCGACAATCATGTTACATGTTCGTATTCCTTTTTGCTCTTGAAACATGTTTGAGGTGATCATATTCCATCTCTGGGTCAAAAACAACAACAAGAAACAAGCAATGAAAGGAAAAACAAGAAACGCTTTTGCCCACAAAATGGACAAACACATTTGAACGGGTACCCAAGCGAGAATAAAAGCATGTTTGTCCAAACACACACACACATACGAAAACATTTATATACTATCTATGCATATGTTGAGTTTATAAGCTTTTGGCTAAAATGGAAATCAGCCTATATACTAGAACTCGACCGACCGGCTTTGCCCAAAAATCGATAATACATGTTCACCGTTTAAAAATAACAATTCGTAACAATTAGTAACATGCTTGATTTAAACATATTCCTTCTCTGGGTGTATTGTATATGGATCTTTCATGACCAATCTTCTGATTTTACTTCTTTAAGGACGAGGCATCTCATTTTTATTGGATATGCCATATGATAAGTACTCGCGCAAATCTCTCGGTTTGAGATATCTGAAATTTGTTTCTTATATTTTAAAACAGAATTTAGGTCATTATGTACATGATCTAATAACCGTTAGTTTATACATTGTATAATTGTCGGCAATTTCTTACAAAAGAGCCATACAGTGACCTACACGCAGAGAAGGAATATGATCACCCCAAACATGTTCCAAGAGCAACATTTTATTTTTAAACGGTGAACATGGAACATATTTTTCGCAAAAATGTTCTTTTCTCGGTAAACATATACATGGTTACCGAAATCAGGTACATATTTTTGGAGAAAATAACATTTTTGCGACAATCATGTTACATGTTCGTATTCCTTTTTGCTCTTGAAACATGTTTGAGGTGATCATATTCCATCTCTGGGTCTAAGAATATGAGAGAAAAGCATATCATGTAACAGGTTGGCTGATAAGTCCCCGTTCTAACATAGAAAAACACATTTTTTTGCCAAAATTCGTTTTTATTATTCAACATAGTTCCCTTCAAGGGCGATACAACGATTATAACGACCTTCCAATTTTTTGATACCATTTTGGTAGTACTCCTTCGGTTTTGCCTCAAAATAGGCCTCAGTTTCGGCGATCACCTCTTCATTGCAGCCAAATTTTTTCCCTGCGAGCATCCTTTTGAGGTCTGAGAACAAGAAAAAGTCGCTGGGGGCCAGATCTGGAGAATACGGTGGATGGGGAAGCAATTCGAAGCCCAATTCATGAATTTATGCCATCGTTCTCAATGACTTGTGGCACGGTTCGTTGTCTTGGTAGAACAAGATTTTTTTCTTCTTCATATGGGGCCGTTTTGCCGCAATTTTGACCTTCAAACGCTCCAATAACGCCATATAATAGTCACTGTTGATGGTTTTTCCCTTCTCAAGATAATCGATAAAAATTATTCCATGAGCATCCCAAAAAACAGAGGCCATTACTTTGCCACCGGACTTTTGAGTCTTTCCACGCTTCGGAGACGTTGCACCGGTCGCTGTCCACTCAGCCGTTACCCTGATAACAATGCAGACTGGTTCTTCGTCCAAATTGATTACTTTACATATTATTATTACAATTTTAATAAGAGCTTATTGGACATGAAAGATTGAGGAATTGATTGATTATGAAGCTATTTAAAAGAAAACGCCAGATACCAATTAAGCCTGACTAGACATATGTTTCTTTGTGAGCTAGTGCAAGTTTCCATAGTCTTTAGTGTAGATCTGGCGGGGTGAGAGATGATTTAATTTGGTCTTATGTGCTAATTTCCTAAGGAAATTACATACGAGAATTATTTCTTCCAAATTTAACCATTGTTACTACACTAATGCAACAACAAATTTTCTTTACATCAAAAATATTATGACCTAATTTTGTATGACCTTACTACTTTTTATTTAAATTTTCTTACAACTGCTATAAAACGGGCTTTCTGAAATGCAAATAAAAGACTTTAGTTTATATTAAAAACTTCCGACATTTCTTTGATTATTTCCAAGCGCTTGTGATATGAATTTTTAATAATATAAATATTTATTTTTTGAACATTTTTGTTATTATTTTTGTATTATATTTTTTTATATTTTATGCAAAAGTCGACAGCCTGGGATCACATTAATTTCAAATAATTTCAAAAATAATTACTAAATTAAATTATCACAAGTTCTTTTATCGTATGTCTACGATCACAAATGATTGAACTTAAAATGTATTTTATTACTGGTTCCTTAAATTATTTGCTGGTATATAGATTTTTTTTTTTAAATTGAAGAGATAATAAATAAAATTTTAAATATCTTTGATTACTTTCGAAGCATTGATATTCATGAATGACAGTGTGCTACCTCATGAATGATGACCTTAGAAATCGAAATACTAAGGTTTTGTTAGTACAATCATGTTCATGAGTTACAACTACAATTGTGTATTTTAGTTGGCTCACTATTCGAATTTAAAAAGAAATAGTTCTAGTTCTTTGTATAGTATGAAATGCATTGCATGTATGCCTTCAAAGTAAGAGATACTTTCATAGTTTTTGTTGTTTTTTTGTATTGGCTTTTTTCTTTGTCAAATCGGGTTTTTCATACAAACACTTAACGTGTCCTATAACACAGAAAAAAATCTAGAAATCATAACATCCAATATATGGAGGCGATGAGTGATGATATATATTTACTTATAATCTATAACTACATACATATTAGGGCGGGTCGACATTGTATTACAAAAAATGCATTTTTCATATTTGGACTAAAATCGAAAACTCTCTGTGGTGCTTTCTTCTATCATCAGTACATATAACCTATTCAAACCTATGACTTTCGTATTCATTATAACCTTAAAAAATATTTTTCTCCTGTGTATATAAACCGACACTCTCTAATATACACTTTTCATATCCAAAGTAGAAATGGAATACGGACTAAGTGGTACACTCCCATCGAAACGTATGAGTGACATGAACTACACAAAAATCCTTCCACAGGCGTGGTTGAGTATGCTAAACGCGAAATGATTCACAATATCTGTGTGAAATGGTCTTTCAGTGCACACATCATGTCTACGTCCTTGCTGGAAAGCCTTGTAAATCTGTGTAACTACACAAGCCCTTCCCTCATGTTGTGTGCCTGTATAAATCTATATTTATAGAGTAGTAAATCATTTTTGATATGAGACATTTCACTCATACCCTATGGTGACCTAAGTAAAGAACTTAAGAGAATTTCCCAATGAATGTATACCAGAAATGAAGAAAATAATTATTTATTACAATTACAAATTATAGTAAACTTATTTATACGATCACTAGCTATCGGCCTATGAAGAAAAATATTAATCTTATTTTACAAGGTTTTAAAACAAGTAGATTCATCATCAGCTCATATCATGAATTCCTAGTTCCTCTTCTTGGCCATTTGCAGATTTTTATTATTACAGACATCTATAACATGAAGTTCCTTTAGCCCCATTCATTTATAAAGGGTGATTCTTTTGAGGTTAGGATTTTCATGCATTAGTATTTGACAGATCACGTGGGATTTCAGACATGGTGTCAAAGAGAAAGATGTCCAGTATGCTTTGACATTTCATCATGAATAGACTTACTAACGAGCAACGCTTGCAAATCATTGAATTTTATTACCAAAATCAGTGTTCGGTTCGAAATGTGTTTATCGACAAATTTTGTTCAGCGATGAGGCTCATTTCTGGTTGAATGGCTACGTAAATGAGCAAAATTGCCGCATTTGGAGTGAAGAGCAACCAGAAGCCGTTCAAGAACTGCCCATGCATCCCGAAAAATGCACTGTTTGGTGTGGTTTGTACGCTGGTGGAATCATTGGACCGTATTTTTTCAAAGATGCTGTTGGACGCAACGTTACGGTGAATGGCGATCGCTATCGTTCGATGCTAACAAACTTTTTGTTGCCAAAAATGGAAGAACTGAACTTGGTTGACATGTGGTTTCAACAAGATGGCGCTACATGCCACACAGCTCGCGATTCTATGGCCATTTTGAGGGAAAACTTCGGAGAACAATTCATCTCAAGAAATGGACCGGTAAGTTGGCCACCAAGATCATGCGATTTGACGCCTTTAGACTATTTTTTGTGGGGCTACGTCAAGTCTAAAGTCTACAGAAATAAGCCAGCAACTATTCCAGCTTTGGAAGACAACATTTCCGAAGAAATTCGGGCTATTCCGGCCGAAATGCTCGAAAAAGTTGCCCAAAATTGGACTTTCCGAATGGACCACCTAAGACGCAGCCGCGGTCAACATTTAAATGAAATTATCTTCAAAAAGTAAATGTCATGGACCAATCTAACGTTTCAAATAAAGAACCGATGAGATTTTGCAAATTTTATGCGTTTTTTTTAAAAAAAAAGTTATCAAGCTCTTAACAAATCACCCTTTATATCTAACACGGTAAATTTCACATTTTTTATTTTATGATCTGAGAATTTTTTTGACCCGTTATTGGTACAGCCCTCCCATTTGTTTATATGGCCTACATACATCACTAGAGTCCTGTGATGCTGCAATTGACCTCTCTCCCACTTAGTTTTAGTAAATGCCGAGATGCCGAAACCGAAGAAAATGTGTATGCAATGTCCCATATACTCATATACTTCCATACGTATGTTCTTGTCTCCTGCAACCTATCTGTGTTTGACCGTCGTCATTTCTATACTTGTAAAAAGTGCCATAATTGAGAATTTAAAGACAACAGATTCAATGTATTATGGATTTTTTGAAACCCTGCCTTCTTTTAAGGTCACATTTTAAGGTGAATGTTAAATTCGACATCAATGTATGTCAAGGAGATTGTCCAGTTAATGTATATTAGCTAATTGGTAAGTATTTAAAAATTAAAAATTATTTTATTTGTAAGTAAAAGATAATTAAAAAAATATTGCGTTAACAATTAAAGTAAAATCACCGCGGTTGTTGTTGCAATTTCAAAATTGAATATTGCACGAATTTCAGATTGTTACTCACAATTTGGCTATAAATAATTTAATTATGATGGTGTTGTGTTTCCTTTTTAAGTCATAATCAGGTGTTTTAAAGGGACAGACAAGCATATTAAAACAATTGAAGACGTTATGTTTTGATTTAAAACTCTGAGCAAGCTTGGCAGCACTTTTATCGATTTTGATAAATATTACGTTATCGATTTTTAAATAAAAATCGTATGTTGTCGCTAGCAGATGACAACATTTGTGCCGTTGATCGAATGTGTAACAACGACATCTATGGTAGAGTAACTACAATCGAAACGCGACATCTTGATGACAAATTGACGCTGGAAATATGGCAATAATGTAATTATTATCCTGTAGCATATCTTTAGGCTCCAAACTTAAACACAAAAGTTTGAAAAATACTAAAATGCAATAATTTTTCAAACATTTTTTCAAAGGATTAGGGTAATATTCAAGTTGAGAAATTGTTGAGAAAATCGCGTTCTCAACAAAAAACAGACATTACCCTCAACAGTAAAATTCAACACAATAGCAATAATCTCTCAATTGTAATCCTCAAATTGAAATGCATCGCTACTCAATAATTTCTCAAACAGTTTTCAATGTGAGACCAATTAAAAATTAACATTGCTGCGAATATTTTCTAACCACAATTTGCATGAAAGTCAATTCCAGGTTTTACTGAAAGTCAACACTAAATTTCTAGTCAACACTAAAATTCTGATTTTGTAAATTTTATTAATTTTTTTCATTAAAAATATAATAATATTAAAAATAACTAATAATATATAAAAATAATAATTGTTATAATATCAATCAAAACATAATTATCTTATTAAAGGTGTTAATAACTAAAACTATCAATACAACTTTAAATAACTTAAACATGTTTCATGTATAATTCAATTTCCCCCATAATGTTGGTGTCACATACCTATTAATTAATTAATTATTAATTAATATGCTGGCAATTTCAAATAATTACTATCGAGGAACTTGCTGGCCTGCGTGTTCGAATAGATTCCATCAAGAGGAATTCACAAAATATCAAACTGATGACGGAATGTAAATTGATGTAATGCACATTTTCATCCAGAAGTTCTTGATTTAGGAATTGTTGCACTTTGTTTTAATTGGTTGCACTTTGCAAATTTTCTGGAATCTTTTCTTTGTTGTTTCCTTCATCATGTTTTCACCGGTCAACATCTTCCAAGAATATAACATCCAATGATTTTAGTTTTCTGCAAAACAATCGAGTTTTGTGATTTCCATTACGTTTTCATTTCACTTTTTATTTTGACTTACCAATTATAATTAGAGTTTTGGATTAATTTCAGTCTTATGTCAATAAAAATAACTGACCACGTACTTCGTGGCACAAAATGTATTGAAAACCACAAAATTCCTCAAGAACGTGTCACAAAATTGTTGTAAAACTCATTAAAATTCGGGAAATGAGCAAGGAACTTGATGACTAGAGAGTTAGAATAAATTTCCAGCATTTTCAATTCACAAAATATCAAATTAAACCGATGATGCGATGTAAATTAAACTATAGACGTGATGCGAATGATCACCCAGCAGTTGATATGGAAAAGCATAAATACCAAGTTTAATTCGTTGTACTTTGATTTATGGAAACTTTCTCTTTTCGATAAGCAACCATCATTTTTCATTGGTCAACATCTTAATGTTTCCAAGAATGCAGCATCTAAATATTTTAGTTTTCTGCAATTTAAATTTAGTGACTTCTCTAAATTGTTGATTTAATTGTTCATATTGTCTTACCAATTATTATAAACTATTTGAAGCAGTTCCAGTTAATTGTCCAACATTTTTTCATCGGTCAGCTTTTTAATGTTTTCAAGAACGTAGAATCCATAATTTTAGTCTTCGGCAAAGAGATATATATTTAGTGTCTTCCTTAAAGTTTCATTTAATTTTTTTATTTTCACTTACGTATTATTACAAACTATTTGGAGTAAATTCAGTTTTTTGTCTAAAATGTTTTTTATTTCTTTCAATTGACCACGAACTTCGTTGCACAAACAAGTATTGAAAACCACATGGTTTTTTCGTTGCATTTTAGGGTAGTGTTTTGTCAAACTTTTCTCATATTATCTTCAACATCTTTTCAAAGATTTCGTCAACATTTTGGCAAATTGGAAGTAATTCGCAAACAATTTGAAGATGTATTGAATATGATCTGTTTCAAGTCAAGTTAAATTCATGTTGATAATTATAGTTACCCTCAAACTGAAAAGTTGTTGCATTTGAAAAACGCTCATCCTGTGTTTATTGGGGATAGTGAATAGCTAAAAAACAAAAAAATAAAATAGAACTAAGCCCTATTTTTTGCATTAATTTTGTGGTTATTAATTCCGTAGTTTATCAAATACACCAATGATAGCGCTTCATTAAGAAAACATCAGGGATTAGGAAATCCAAGAGAACAAGAGAAGCGAAACTGCGTCAGTACCCTGCCAACATTTTTTGAATTTGGGGACTCTTTTGAGAATCCCCACTACGTCGAAAACAATCATATACGACATCAAAAACTCGTCGGAAAAGCGCCGTCACTATTGAGAAGTTGTACCACGCCAAGTTACTACAAAAATGTTTCGCATGAGTGCAATTATTTGGTGCCTTTATAGATCAATTTAGAACGACGCCAATAAGGGACCCTCCAAACAATCAGAAAAAGTGCATTTTAAGATAGTTGTAAAAGAATCATTGTGGTCGAGTAAAACACGTTTGTTTAGATATTTATTAATTTGATTAAACATTTACAAATTCTTAACAATATAACATTTATACCACTATCACATTACATTTAACATAATTTTTAGCATTAATGATGATGTTGAGTTACAAGTAGCGAGTTACATCCCTGCCAACATTTTTTGAATTTGGGGACTCTTTTGAGAATCCCCACTACGTCGAAAACAATCATATACGACATCAAAAACTCGTCGGAAAAGCGCCGTCACTATTGAGAAGTTGTACCACGCCAAGTTACTACAAAAATGTTTCGCATGAGTGCAATTATTAGGTGCCTTTATAGATCAATTTAGAACGACGCCAATAAGGGACCCTCCAAACAATCAGAAAAAGTGCATTTTAAGATAGTTGTAAAAGAATCATTGTGGTCGAGTAAAACACGTTTGTTTAGATATTTATTAATTTGATTAAACATTTACAAATTCTTAAAAATATAACATTTATACCACTATCACATTACATTTAACATAATTTTTGGCATTAATGATGATGTTGAGTTACAAGTAGCGAGTTACATGTTGCTGCGTCTATCAACCAGTGTTTTTATTCCATGGAGGCAGCGTGTCTGTAAAATATCTGAAAAACAATCACTTTATTCCATTTGGAAAATCACCAAATTGTTCACCAATATACCTTTCACAATTTTAAGCGTATAATCTATGTTTTCAGAACTTTATTTTCGTTTTCATTTAATTAAAATATAACAAGCTGGTTGCGCTTGGCGTTTCACAAAAAAAAATGGTTTTTTTTAACAGTAGGGATGGCAAATTACTTGCATGTACTTTTTGATGTACCTTTTCATGATGGTTGAAGTGACATTTACGAGTCTGTGGTAACGATGAGGTTGAAATGGAACTTTGAAATGCTGGCAGGGATGTTGCTGCGTCTATCAACCAGTGTTTTTATTCCATGGAGGCAGCGTGTCTGTAAAATATCTGAAAAACAATCACTTTATTCCATTTGGAAAATCACCAAATTGTTCACCAATGTTTTCAGAACTTTATTTTCGTTTTTATTTAATTAAAATATAACAAGCTGGTTGCGCTTGGCGTTTCACAAAAAAATGGCTTTTTTAACAGTAGGGATGGCAAATTACTTGCATGTACTTTTTGATGTACCTTTTCATGATGGTTGAAGTGACATTTACGAGTCTGTGGTAACGATGAGGTTGAAATGGAACTTTGAAATGCTGGCAGGGTAGGTGGCAGTCATGTCAAATATCATGCTCTGTCGGCTTTACGAAACTTGAGGAAAAGGGAAAAAAGATTTAGAACCTACTTTGTAATAGCAAATGTTCTTTTTTTGGCAGACAATTTGGAATTATAACTGCCGATGCTTCTATAACGAATTTATCAAAGCAGCACTTCGACTGCAACGACCTAAACGCTGCGATCATTGTGCGACATCTATTTGGTTGACATTTTTGTTCTTTGCAGAAGAGCCATTTTCTTCCTCTTGTATTTCCTACTCTCTGGAGTAACAACAATCTCAGCTGATCCTATAAGAGCGGTCAAATCAAAATATTTTCAACTTTGGGATCAATCCTCTTCGGGTTCCAGGAATATAATTATCACGTAAGTATAAATAAATAATAACGATATATTAAGAAGTTATTAAAGTATTAATTGAATAAATCTTCAAACAAATTTTGAAAGTTATTTAAAAAAAAAATTGTTCTTAAAAAAGTTTTCCTTAATATTTGTTTGTTTCGATTTGAGTTTCCTACCATACAAAATCCTTCGTAAATTTGAAGGATATTTTATTTTCGTGAATGTAATTAAAATATTCTACAAAAAACGAGTATGTTTGTAGATGAAACAGATGTTTAACAGCAAAAGAAAAAAGGCACAACTTTAAAAGTACTTCCAGAAATGTCCTCCCAATAATGTTCTTTATTTTAACTACAGACGAAGTTGCTTTAATTCAATTTTTTATAACTCGCTTTTTTCATATTTTTAATGTGTAATTTTAACTTTTTTTGTTTCAAAAATATAGTCAGAAATAATAAAATAGTACAAATTATTAAAATGTGGTCGAAATAAATGCTACATCCATTATAGAAAAATTTCGAATTTTTGAAACTTTTTAAAGTCAAAAGACAAGCGTTAGAATGCATAAAAATGATAAAAAAAAATTATATAAATTATTTATTTTGCAAAATATCACACAATTTTTCAATTCACATCCAAAATACTGAATTCGGATCAAACCTTAAGAAGTTAAGAAGTGATGCAAATTCAGGCTGTTGAAATGGTGAACATCCGTCCTATGGCAAGCCCATGTTAAATTCATCGCTTCTGCGCCAATTTTGCATCACTTCCGGATCCAAAAAGAACATTGTCACTGCTTTTATGGCGACGCTTTTTTGCTGGGAAATTGTATTTAGTTATTTTGCGATTCACTTGAAAATTAGCAAATTAATACGGGGAACCTGACTTTTTGATATGTCTTCTTGCACAACACTTTGGGCTTATGGAAATAATATGGGCTTTTGGAAATTTTCAAAGAAGGTTGTCTATATAGACAAAAATACCAAGCTTTAGTCAACTTTGGAATGAATCCTCCTCGGGTACCAGGAGCTCCACGCTTCTTCCGTGGCCGTGGACGTGGCTCACGTCCTAATTATTTTTTTAAAAGAAATGGACGTACCATCCCCGCCCATGGTGGTGGTGGTAGAAGAGGTGGTCGCGGTGGAATTGTTCCTACGGCTGCCAGTTCTCAAACGCCTTTGGTCCCACCTTGTAGCTATTTAAGACCTCAATTTTTCGCCGCTCCCGAAGATGCTGGACAACAAGTTGGTTCTGTGGCAATAGACACACCAATGTGTTGCCCTGGTTGGCGTTTATATTTCTACAAGGAGTCATATGAAGATAGCAGCGAATTAAATGCTCGTCTACAATTGTTAGAAGCACATTACAACCGTTATGTAACCAGTTACGACTTTCTCACTATCCAACGTCGAGGGTTTTTCAACCTGAATGCCAATGTTTTACGCCAAGATGAACAACTGACCAAAGAATGGCCGACTCTAATGGACGATGTGTTGTTTAGGCCCATGAAAACTCTTGCAACATTTGCTCTGGCAATGCATTCCTTGGCAACGATTGCGGCCATCGATATCTGTCCAAGTCAAGAGGAAAGTAATAGGAACCGATATGTCCCAAGGGTAATCAAGCCCCGTAAAATTTATGCCCGCCCCATAAATTTTATCGCAGAACAGCCAATGGATATTATTGGATCATTGGAAATCGATCAACTATATTGTGTTCGTGGGGTAGTAACCTCGATAGGACCAGTGGAAGCTTCTGCCTCATGGATTACCTATAGATGTGGTAGATGCAAGCAGGAGCAAGCTTTAAGACAAGGAGGTAAGCAAACCATTCAATCACGATTATAGTTTCTCTAATCAATTTTTTTTAAAGGATTTCATCCCATCCGCCCCTATTCTTGTAAGCGTCCTGGTTGTCTTGCAAAAGCCGGATTCGTAGAAATAAGAGCTTCTCCGTTTACACGGATTACACCAAAACAAATGATACGAATTTCTGAAGCCCGTCTAGACAGCGCATTACATTCGGAAACGCTAGCCAAACCCATATTGAATGTAGAACTACGCTACGATTTAGTGGATACCATATCATTGGGCCAAGAAATTTTGGTGACTGGTATCCTTAGAGTGCGACCCTTACAAGACCAACAAGAATCCGAGAAATATGCTGAATTTGCTGGCCAAATGGAAATATTTATGAAAGCGACAACTATAGTCGATGGCAAAACAGTTAATCATCCATTCAGTGAAAAAGACATTGAAGCGATAACAACGATAAATAGTGAACATGATAGCTTCAAGTTGCTGGTAAATTCCTTGGCACCCGAACTTTTTGGTTTTGAGATCGTAAAGGCCGGTGTACTTCTTTCTCTTATCGGAGGAGCAGGCTCTCAAGTTCATGATGAAGATGAAATTAATGTTTTACTGGTTGGTGATCCTGGAATTGGGAAATCTAATATCATAGGCATGTGCTCTAAGATATTGCAAAAAGGTGAGACATTGGTCATCTACCCTCCCCCATAGGTTATACATAATAAATTTAAATTGAAATCACTTTTCCTTTGTTATTCAAGGTTCTTTGGTCCAAGCAAAACGAGGTGCTTCAAATAATAACAAAAAACTTACTATGTCCATTAAGGGGCGAACTAATCACATACTGGAATGTGGTGGTTTAATAGAGTCTAAGTATAGTCACTGTTCTATCGATGATATTGATCGATTAACATCACAAATGGAATCTTTCATGAATGTTCTACAAACTCAGTCGACGTGTCTGGCTTATCCCTTTATGGTTGCTACCTTCTCCACACCAACGGCTGTCATTGCCTCAGCAAACTCCATGCGTGGTCATTATGACCAAAGCAAAACTCTAATGGAAAACATTCGAATTCCTCCGCATTTACTCAGTGAATTCCATTTGGTCTTTTTACTTTTGGATAAACCTAACAAAGAAATGGATACTTCACTATCGGAGCACATTCGGGCTGTTCATAGAGGAGCCAAAAAGAATGCCACCATAGCAAATAGATTTAATCAGAAAATCAAGTGTAATAATTCTATGTCTATGAGTATGGACGAGGATGTTGAAAACAATGATACCGAAGAATATAATTTAAGTGAAAAATTTAAAATTAAACCAGAAGAAGAAAATGATGTGGATCTATTACCTGTTATATTATTGCGAAAATTTATTGGTAAATAGAATTAAAGAGGATTTTAGTAAATACTAAATTGATATTTAAATACTTTGTATTGTTACAGCATATTCACGCCAGCAAGTTAAACCAATGTTCACAGATCTCGCCAGTGAGGAAATAAAGAATTTCTATTTGGAATTAAGACAGCAAATGGAGAATTCCAACTCTCAATATTCTATATCATCAGGGTAAGTTTGAAATATAATTTAGGATGTTGTAGGTTATGACATAAATGCTTCAACGCGAATTTGTTTTTTTTCGCTTGTGAACATACAAGCTTAAATACGAAAACAGATTTATTTATATTTTAAATTAGTTTTTTATTGTTTTCCAATTGATTGTCCAAATTATTATACATAGTATATAGCAATCTATAGATATTATCGTAATAGTTTTAAATATGACGAGATCGGTAATTCGAGTAAAATGGCCAAAACAAATGACACAACATAGGAAGCAGCCATTGTAAATACAATAAAAGCAAACTGTAAAAATATATTGCAAAAGTCAGATTAATTCTTTTCGAATGTATACATCTTGACACACCATTGTCCCAGTTCCAAAATAAATAGGCTCCCTTAGCGTGGCTATAACAACTCGACAAATCAAGAGATGTACCAAAAATGCCCCATATGTTAAACGTCCCAAAATTCGGAATATTGGAAGGCAGCAAAATTTTCGCAGAATCCCTGGAAATAAATGCCAATATTTTATTTAACAAACTATGTGCCTTGGGCTAAATATTGTCTTTTTAATTTAAAAATTCCTTAATATTGTAGTTTAATTAAATAAATTAAATAGATTTGAATTATATATATATAGAAAAGTTCAGTGATTAAATTTGGATTTGTGGATTTGGATAAAGTAAACACTATTGAGATTCTAAAAAATATATTTAGCAAAAGTAGAACGAGAACGCCCTAATCAAAAGGACTTTTTCCACAGAGGAATATGTAAATTTTCTAAATTCGACAAAAGTCAGTTTCTTTGGGGAAAAATTATACATTAATATAACTTACATCCACATTTGACCGACATGCCAACAATGAAGGCACCCAAACCTAAACCCCATGCATTTCTCTGCACCGATGCATAGATACTGGCCCAAAGCCGCACATCTTCCTCATTATAATTCTGCAAGAATATATGACCAGAAAATAACCATAAAATTCCAGCTGGTATCAGAGCGTAAAATGTAATATGAAATAATTTATTGTCCTTAAGTTTCAGTTCATTTGATGATATATGATCGTAGACCAAAGCTGCTAGAACACCAAAGAAATAACAACCGAAATTCATATGGAATTGTACATAGAATTTATTGAATTGTCGAGCTTCAGTAAACGAATCGCGTTGTACTCTAAAAAAAAAAAAATAAAAACGAAAAAGTCCCTTGAATTAATTTTTATATTCCTTATTAATAATTTATGTTTACGAACTGAGGCGTTGGTAGAAATATAGGACAAAATTTATTGGTGTAGGTAACCAGACCAGGTATGACAACAAATAAGGCTATTATAGCTCCAAAAATTAATTTACGTTGCCGAATAAACCTATACATATAAACACAAAAAAATCATTAGCTTGGAACATGGATGCATATATTTTAGACTTACTTATGGGCCAACATAAGGATGACAATGCTAATAACAAATGATTGTGTATCGGATGCCAAATACCAACCTTGTAGCATACACTAAAAATATATTAAAATTAAATATATTAAAAATTAAAAATATATTATTAATTTTTACTCTCTCATTTGTCCTGATATAGTTATTTAGATATAAAAGATTAATCCAAGCATTTTTTCGACATGACAATTGTTCACGTTCGAATATATGGCGAAACATGGGTCCTCCAGCATTATCGAAATAGACACCACTCCATAAGATAACAAAACCATAGGGAATTGTTAGTCTGTAACAAAAATTAATTATTTATTTATGAAAAAAATACGAAACGTTTCCATTTTTTACCTCAAATATCGGAATATATTGAATTTCAAGAATGTTATCAAATACTCCACAGTAGACATTTCCTTATTTTCCTTAGCTACAACCAGCCAATTTAAAGACAATAAGAATCCTCCAATAACAAAAAACGTTACGGTTATCAATGATCCCGCTACTAAGAGGGTTCCTGCATAGGTATGTAATAGACGTTCTGGATCTTGTGGGTTACTAATAGCACCCTCATATAAAACCCAATTGGAGTGGGCAAATATCACCAAAAACATAGAAAAGAATTTGAAACAATCCAAGAAACGTAATTCCCTGCCCATTTTTCCAGACGGTAGCTGATTCAGGCGATACCAATTGCGAGCTATGGAGAATCCAACACAGATTTTGATACCTTAAAAAGAAATAAAAAAATAATAATGTTTTTAAAATAAACATCAATAGCTAATAGGAAAAATTTGGGTCTTTGTAAGGCCATCTAGCGGAACGTGAGACTAGATGAAGATTAATGAATGAAATCTAGGCGAACTCAACATCTTCCTTACTTGATTATAATTCCAGAATAATATCCATACTATTCTTAATTCACATTTTATTATTTTCTGGTACTTACCTAAGTTTCCCGAATTGGAAGTATAATGATCACGATCTTTTAGCAGTTTGTCATTACATTTTTGTTTCAAATATAGATCAAATAAACTGCTTAGTATTACCAAAAAAGACAATAAACATAACAAAGTATAAAATCCAAAATTCCAGAAATCTGCAAAAAAAAAAAAAAAACAATGTATAAATTACCCGTGGATATAAACAAAGTATGTATGTATGTATTGGTTAAACTGACTGGGTCTACCAAGTTTTTTTTTTTTTATTTGAAATATTGTATAATTTATCTTTAAATAACATAATTCATTAAGTTAAATTGAAAAATGCTTATGACGTATCCAATGTTTTTAGTCATACCATATTAAAAAACAAGAAATCTGCTTACCAAATTGATTATCTTCTCTGTTATTAGAGCAATACTCAATAACACTTTCTGCCGATAAGTCGTATTTTTTCAAACGTAGATTAACGCATTGATTCACCACTCTATTAAAAATATGACGATTTGCTTCTTCCGATTTAAAGAGACTTAAATATATGTTAACCTGGTCAATCAGAAGAAAAGAAAAATATTAATAACACTGGGAAAAGGCCAATATGTTTGTTTAGTTTGTATATCGTTAAGTCATTAACAAAACTCGATAGCGACAAGATTTGTAATAATTATTTGTAGGATATGGTTTATATTTGTAGTAAAATATTGATGGATTAGTCGTCTATTTACAAAAAAATAAATAATATTTAGAACAGCGCAGAGCACAGAGTAAATTTTTCATGCCCTACTTTGGTTCTCAATAACATCTAGCACCCGACTGATACGCAAAATGAAAACTTAATGTATATAATTGAAGTAATAAAAAACGTTTATTTATTTATATTTACAGTACAGGTATTCCAAGTCAAAAGTATTAAACCTTCTTGGTTTTGCAAGCTACTGTATATCCGAATAGACATGACATTTTTTTTTTTTTTCAATTTCTTTGAGTGTAAATTCTCGTTGGCCTCATTAGATTCTTCTGGAGGTTGATGCTACATTGTGTACAAAAATATTAATATTATCATATCACAGAAAGAAATCCTATTCAATCACGAAATAATTTCACAGTTTTAATTTGGCATAAAAAATATTTGATGTCTTGATAATTATTTATAAATAATTATGATATAATTATTTTCTTAACCGTTTTGGCTTGATTAAAAAATTGATGGTTTCAATGAAAAATTAAAAAATGTTTAAACATGTTTTTAACTAACTTACACCCATTTTCATGAATCTCCTTTAGTACTCCGTTAGCTAACGAACTTTTAAACCGCACTATGAACATATCTGTCATCTTGTCTATATATTCCATATACCAGTTAAGAAATTAACTGCTGAAAAATGTTCAATTAAAGTAAACCGGAGAGAAGATATTTGAAATTTAAATCCTGTTCACTGGCAGTTAACATGAAAATGGCCGTTAGTCTTCCAAGTTTGATTAAAAAGTTAAACAACTTTTGTTATTATTAAAGTCTTAATTGAGTTAAAAAAATATTAAATTAAAAATTTAATTGATTCAACAATTTTAATTGAAACAAAAATCAATCACAAAAATTAATAGTATCAATTAATCATTGTTGTTGTTTTTTGATTTCAGCTTAAAACAATGCATTGACTAAACTACATGTGTAGCTTAACCAACAGAGGAAAATAATGTTTGTCAAATTTATTTGGGCAAAGCCCTATAGACTGCAAGATGGTGGGATGGACGCACGTTTCGGAATTATCACATTCCTCATCAGCATCCTCTACTTGCCGGCTATCATGCAATTAATTTTATGATTGATTAATTTCATGATCAATTAATTTCATAATTGAGCTTCAATCCACTGTTTTTGGGTGATATTTTTTCCTGTGCACAAAGAGAATTTTTCGTAGTCCACATGCATTCTCATGAGATTGGAGTACTTCTAGCACGAATACAATTTTGAAATATTCTTGAGTTTTCAATAAAACACTATAGAACCAAATATTTTTTTATTTATGCATTTTTTTTTTGAAAATACAGTTTTATATATTTTTCAAATTTATATCCTACAAATTATTGAATATTTGATAATATAAGAACGTTTTCCCATTTTGAAGACTACTATTGAAATTCATTTCTTTATGCTCTTGTGTCTTAAGTCTTTCGTTTGTTCTATCGGTCAGTGAACTCATTGATCCGTTACCTGCATACTTACCTTTGTGTTATTCATTAAAATCCCAGCGAATAGAGCATCAGCTTCATTTCTTGGCAAAACATCGATTTGTGAGTGACACCAATTCACACATATACCAAAATACAGATGCCCATGATCGAAATGATGCTTATGATATTGTGAAACATCCTGAATAGCTTGCCAAGCCTCAGCATTTGGATCGGCCAACACATCCGCACGTACAAAACAATAGTGGGATAACTGATCGAATTCTTGTAGACAACGATCATAGTCATCAAAATCATATAAGGGAGGCATTTTGTAATACTGTGTCACTATGGAAACAAATAAGAAAACAAAAAACAAAAGGAATATTCTACTATATAAAATCCATGACTAAAACAAGAAGAACAGAAGGTAATTGCGTAGATATCCTTGAATTTCGTTAGCATTGTTCTGGGTAAAAGCTAAGGTTTCCTTAACCGAAAGTGAAAGGAAACTTGTTTTAGTTTGTTTTGTTTATTCTTTTCGTATTTATCTCAATAAAAGAGCATCCGTCTATAAAGTTCTGGATTGTTTTTGCTAAGTCGTAACAACGGAAACTTTAAGACATATACATTTGTAGTTTCTCAAAGTTACGTAAAACAAGTTTTATTTGAGATCAATCACTCTGGGCTTTAAACTAAAAGTGTAATAATCTGTGTTGTTGTGAAAGCATTTGGAAAATTACACAAAGCAACAAAAATTCAGTAAACTCTTAAATATAATTAAATTTTGTGAAAAACTGTCCACTAGCAAAGAAATTTTTCTACAATTTGTGAATAAAGAAGCAAAGCTCTTCTTTATAGGATTCTATAAGGCTATACCATAAAAATATGAACCCACTATGAAAGAAAATGTGGTTTTATTTTAGAAAATTTGATTGAAATTTGAATATTTGATTTTAGTAATTCTGTCATGATACAAATAAGTATTTTTTTCAAATTAAGGAAAATTTGTTTTTTTGGAATGTTTTGTTTAACATTTTTTCTATATTGATGGAAAAAGTTGAAGTTTTATATACGAACAAACAATTTTTTTGTTTGTATCAATCACGAAATTAATTGATCCACTTAATTTTTTAATTGATATGTCTTCAATCATAGAAATGATAGTATCAATTAAAAAATTAATTGATCAATAAAAAATTAATTGATACTATTCATTTTGTGATTGATTTTTATTTCGATTAAAAAATCAATTAAATTTTTAATTGAATATTTTTTAAAACTTAATTAAGACTTTAATTCAAAATAAAATCATGAAATTCAAGTTCTTTTTTTTTTTCATTTTTATTTCATGTCATTTTATATCATATCATTTACCAAAATTTAACTAAAATCAAATAATTTTCGTGAACTAACAAAAAAAAATTAATTTAAATTGGCTTCTGAAATTTTCGTTGACTTTGAGAGCACAAAGTTTGGTTTTTATTTACCGGTAAGGTGATCATCGTCTTGTATCAAACTGTACAATTAGAAATACTAACTTACTCTTATAAATATTGGGTAATCTACATTTTAGAACAACGAATCTATCCTCCATGTTTCCAAATTCGGAATCACAAAATTTTCATTAAGCGACATTTTCTTAATCCTAAAACATATAAGCATAAAAAGTAGCCATATAGTTCTGATCAATGAGAAGTTAAAATTTAGAAGCTGAGAGTATCTCGATTTACTCGTATTAAGATCAAATTTCTTGAACTCTTAATTTATTTTCAAAATAAAATTCATACAAACAAAAACTTCATAATCGGCGATCTTGGACATATAAGATTAACATAAATACATTTTGCTTCCCATAAATTTTATAAACTTTTTCCAACACAAAAGCTTTAGAATTTCCCCCTTTTGAAGGTATATTAATCTACACGCCTCCAAACAATTTGTAATCCAGCATCAATAGCTCAAATTATACTGTAGGCATATTAATTGTTTGGAACAAATTCACTTAGGTGTGGAAAAATAAACCTTGTAGATCTTGTCGGCCGCGAATTTTTGAGAATTCGTAAAAGTACATAAATAACCAGCGAAATTGTTTTAAAGTTAAATTGCTTTATGGAAGTTCATAAAAAAGCAATTTAAGTTATTATCAGCGCGTTAGCATAGCTTGAAATATTTAGATTTGTTTGAAAATATGTTTAGATTTTTTGCATTCTCTCAGAAAATTTGTATTTTGTTGAATTGTTGTTATCGAATTTACAAAAATATATACAATCGAATGCATATAAAAAGATGTAGTTAAAAAAATTGAAGATAGTTGTGTTGCCTTTAAATTTTAGCTGAAATTTGTATGGCGGCTACACAGAAAAAAATTTCACGAAATTTTTTCCAATTAAAGTCTTAATTAAAGGTGGGTATTAAGTTCGAGTTTAGCCGCTAAAATCGTCATTTTTTCACGATTACTTTTCTTTAATAATCCATTTTAAAGAATACAAACTTTGTGAAAATTTGCTTTGGGCTATTCCCCATCAAGTTATAATGAAATCTGAAACAAAAATGTATAATTTTATGCCTTTTTTTATTGATTTAGTTTTCACTTTAGTGAAAAAATGACGATGTTAGCGGCTAAACTCGAAATTAATACCCACCTTAAAATCGTCATTTTTTCACGATTACTTTTCTTTAATAATCCATTTTAAGGAATACAAACTTTGTGAAAATTTGCTTTGGGCTATTCCCCATCAAGTTATAATGAAATCTGAAACAAAAATGTATAATTTTATGCCTTTTTTTATTGATTTAGTTTTCACTTTAGCGGCTAAACTCGAACTTAGTACTCACCTTAAGTTTTAAAAAATATGCAATTAAAAATTTGATGCATTCAACAAATTTTTTAATTGAACAAAACTCAATCACAAAAATTAATACTATCAATTAATTTTTTAATTGACCTTAAATTAATTTTTTTAATTGATACTATCATTTCTGTAATTGAAGACATTTCAATTAAAAAATTAATTGGATCAATTAATTTCGTGATTGAATCAGGAAGAAAAAATTTTGTGTGTAGGTTTCCAATTGACATGTGGGTTTATAGACAGTTTAAAAGTTGGTTAGCAAATTTCACTTCGACTGTCACTTTAAACAAAATGAAAGCATCAAGCTTTTATGTTTTAAGTTCAAATTTTATACAATATTTGAATTTAAGGACGATTTTAATATTGATGAATTGTTTCATTTATCTTAAAGACATGTTGACTTTAGAACGAAATTATTTTCAAA
This sequence comes from Haematobia irritans, assembly GCF_050003625.1. Taxonomy (NCBI): domain Eukaryota; kingdom Metazoa; phylum Arthropoda; class Insecta; order Diptera; family Muscidae; genus Haematobia; species Haematobia irritans. The sequence continues at coordinate 3,715,506 of NC_134397.1, forward strand.
GTATAGATGTATTAAATGGATGTCCCAATGTCACTACCATTGCCATTAATTTGAATTTATTTCCCTTTTGCTTAGTTTTATATGTGGCTTCAACTCGCTATGTGGTCAACAGTCTTAATTGAATTACATTTAGTAAAAATTAATTGAGTATCGATACAAAATCGCAGTAAATAATTAATTAACCCATTTGGAACATGATACGCTGTTTGACCAAAAGAATTTAGCACTAGTATTTTGTACTAAATGTTATTAAATCATTTATTAATCTATTTACTCAAAAATATTCCAGTACATCGTACCACACCTTTCAAATTTCTTTTAATTATCACCTTTTTGTGTATATATATATTTTTGGTAATTTTTTTTTGTTTTTTTTTTTGCAAAGAATACTTACTGTTCATTTGAAATCCTTGAACTTCTAAACCTAAAGCCAAAAGCATGACATGCAAGCTAACAATTATTTTGGCAAACATTTTTGTTAGATGAAAATATTTGTTGCACTTGTTATTAAATTAATTCAATTATTTTATTTCATTTCAACAATCGTTCACTTGACGCTGGGAGCGTTAAATATTCAAATATTTTTTTGTAGTACTCCGAATACGTAAAGTATACTACTACCGTACCCGATGAATGCTCAAATTCGAATGAGCTTTTGTCAGAATCTATGCAAGGAAATTCATTCCACTTGTCGTCTGTAAATTATCCCTAAAACTCTTATTTACAGGTTTTAAGGCTAGCTTAATGCCCAAAGGTATTCATATTCTATACCAATACATATGCATATACAATTTAAGTTAGCTATCCGCATCGACAGAAGAATACACTGCACATCATCTAGTTTCAGCATATGCATATACAATTTAAGTTAGCTATCCGCATCGGCAGAAGAATACACCGCACAGCATCTAGTTTCAGCATATGCATATTCAATTTAAGTTAGCTATCCGCATCGGCAGAAGAATACACTGCACAGCATCTAGTTTTGCATACACCAAATAGTTCAGCGATTGTGTTATATGAGACGCACACGGTGAACCAAAAGATAACCTACAAGAAAAAAAATACACATGGCCAATAAAAGATTGACTTTATGTGTCATCAATATGAAAGAGGCACAGCCAGAAAAATATGGATGGTAGATTAAATCGGCCGGGCCGCATTGTGGTCTCGCACCAACATTTCAATGCGCTGTAAACAGAATGACAAGGTTATTCTTTGTAATATTGAAAGCACAAACTAAAAAAACGCGGAATTTTTCAAAAATTTTAGAAAGTATTCCAAAAAAACAAACGAAGTATTGTCCACTACTTTTTCCATCTTGGTGGCAACATACAGATAACACAACGAAAAAACGACTCAGCTTTTGAATAAAATTACGAATCTACCTAAATTTTTTGGCTTCCTCATAAAGGTGGAGTTACATACCATGCGTTAATGTGGCCGTTGATCGAAGACTTGAATTTTCTCTTTAAAAGCAACAGTTTTGTTAACCTTCAACCCTTCCATCAACGCACGGATTAACGCATGATATGTAACTCAACCTTGAGGGCGAACATTTCGATCAGTCACGTCATGCGTCAGCGATCGGATCAAGTGGTAATCAGAAGGAGCAATGCCGTATAGCCGGCGGACAACGCATTTGAGTATTCCCAAATAAGATTTTACGGTTTAGCAACATGTTAACGTTGTTATAATGCAGCTACATTAGCTTGTCGTACCATTCCAAATATTGTGGCTGTCATCACATAATGCTCGGCTCAAACGCATCGATTGAGTTCGATACAAAGCTTCTGTGATCGTACATACTAACATGTAAATGAAAGCTATGGAATGTGGTTATGGCATGAATATAACAGGTTGGCTGATAAGTCCCCGGTCTAACAAAGAAAAACACATTTTTGGTCAAAATTCGTTTTTATTATTCAACATAGTTCCCTTCAAGAGCGATACAACGATTATAACGACCTTCCAATTTTTTGATACAATTTTGGTAGTACTCCTTCGGTTTTGCCTCAAAATAGGGCTCAGTTTCGGCGATCACCTCTTCATTGCAGCCAAATTTTTTCCCTGCGAACATCCTTTTGATGTCTGAGAAAAATAAAAAGTCGCTGGGGGCCAGATCTGGAGAATACGGTGGGTGGGGAAGCAATTCGAAGACCAATTCATGAATTTTCGCCATAGTTCTCAATGACTTGTGGCACGGTGCGTTGTCTTGGTGGAACAACACTTTTTTCTTCTTCATATGGGGCCGTTTTGCCGCGATTTCGACCTTCAAACACTCCAATAACGCCATATAATAGTCACTGTTGATGGTTTTTCCCTTCTCAAGATAATCGATAAAAATTATTCCATGTGCACACAAAAAAATTTTTTTTGGTTCAATCACGAAATTAATTGATCCAATTATTTTTTATTGAAATGTCTTCAATCACAGAAATGATAGTATCAATTAAAAAATTAATTGAAGGCCAATTAAAAAATTAATTGATCCAATTAAAAAATTAATTGATACTATTAATTTTTGTGATTGATTTTTGTTTCAATTAAAAAATTTGTTGAATCAATTAAATTTTTAATTGAATATTTTTTAAAACTCAATTAAAATTTTAATTTGAAAGATTTTCGTGAAATTTTTTTCTGTGTGCATCCCAAAAAACAGTGGCCATTACTTTGCCAGCGGACTTTTGAGTCTTTCCACGCTTCGGAGACGGTTCACCGGCCGCTGTCCACTCAGCCAACTGTCGATTGGACTCAGTAGTGTAGTGATGGAGCCATGTTTCATCCATTGTCACATATCGACGGAAAAACTCGGGTGTATTACGATTTAACAGCTGCTAACACCGCTCAGAATCATCAACACGTTGATGTTTTTGGTCAAATGTGAGCTCGCGCGGTACCCATTTTGCACAGAGCTGCGGCATATCCAAATATTGATGAATGATATGGCCAACACGTTCCTTTGATATCTTTAAGGCCTCTGCTATCTCGATCAACTTCATTTTACGGTCATTCAAAATCATTTTGTGGATTTTTTTGATGTTTTCGTCGGTAACCACCTCTTTCGGGCGTCCACTGCGTTCACCGTCCTCCGTGCTCATTTCACCACGCTTGAATTTTGCATACCAATCAATTATTGTTGATTTCCCCGGGGCAGAGTCCGGAAACTCATTATCAAGCCAGTTTTTGCTTCCACCGTATTTTTTCTCTTCAGAAAACAGTATTTTATCAAAACACGAAATTCTTTGCTTCACAACCTAATTGACTTAGAGACGTCAAATTTTGACACGAATCATTTGAAAGTTGGTACTATATAAAAATAATATGCATTTAATACTACACACAAAAAAATTTCACGAAAATTTTTCCAATTAAAATTTTAATTGAGTTTTAAAAAATATTGAATTAAAAATGTAATTGATTCCACAAATTTTTTTAATTGAAACAAAAATCAATCACAAAAATAATAGTATCAATTAACTTTTTAATTGGATCAATTAACTTTTTAATTGACCTTCAATTAATTTTTTAATTGATACTATCATTTGTGTGATTGAAGACATTTCAATTAAAAATTAATTGGATCAACTAATTTCGTGATTGAATCAGAAAAAAAACTTTTTGTGTAACGACGCTATCTATGTGTCAGACCGGGGACTTATCAGCCAACCTGTTAGTTTCAGAATTGTCTTTGCATTGTTGCACTTAAGGCGGTAGGTAATACTGGCTAATGTAGATGGAGTTTTACATATTCATGTCCTCTGTATATTTGTCCAAAGACACATCTTTGGTTACGTCTTGGTTCGAATTTAGCCGAGCTTCGCTGGAACTTTCATGTACATACTTGTGAGTTTGCATTATAAGATTTTCATAAAATTCCCCTGCATTTCGAAGATCCTTTTTAAAAGTCCAATAGTTAACTTTGGTAAAAATCAAAAGTCGATTTAACCAACATTAGAAGCCGAAACGATCCATTTTGCAATTTCGTATATTTCAAGAACTACTTGGACTGAAATATTTATTTAGAGTCGATTGATTTATATAAAGTTGGTCCCTGGATTGACATTTCTAGCAAATATGTTTGTAGGCAGATCACATAGACACCCTGACCATTGCAACTATAAAAATGTTTATTTTCTTTACTTCAAAATTTTCTACTTTCAGTCATTTAGCAGGATTGATCCGTATGTGCCAAGCTCGAGCACGTATTGACTTCTCCAGAGAAGTGACAAAAGTCCATGTTCGCGATGTAATTTCTATTGTAAAACAGAGCAATGACGATATGTCATTGGGCGATTACATCGATATAAATCCAGCAACATCAGCTATATCATCTGGCCATCAAAGAAGTACAAGTGGTAGTTCGCAAGGAAATATAAAAAAATTCATTCAAATGTTACATATGCGTTCGAATGCTCTCTCAAGACGTATTTTTGAATTTGACGAATTGAAAGATATGGCCCGAAGAGTAGGCATATCATGCGGAGTTACAAATTTAATAGACATAGTAAATTTACAAGGTATTCTGTTGAAAAAAGGTCCTAATATGTATGAAGTAATGACAGATTAGTAAGAATCTATAACAACAGCATAAAAAAAAAAAACATTTTTAGAAATGTTTGAACACATTACATTCTAATCATCAGTTTCAAATGTTATCGAAGTGTTTAGTTTTAGTTTGTTTTTGTTTTCTCTTATCCCAAACCCACTGAAATATTATCTTACCATGATTTTTGTTTATAGTTGTAATAAAAACATTTGATTTTTTGTTAAATTTTTCTTTTTATTTGAAATTTCGTTCCTTTAGATACTTGTTACGGTAAGTATCTTGTAAAGTATTTTTAAAAGTACCTATAACTTAAATGTTTTAAAATGTTCATATTTACAGTGGAACCTCTCAAAAGTGGACTTCCAAAGTAGCCACAAATTTTTCCACATTTGACAAGTGTCCATATTTGAGAGCTTTCGCTGTATAAAAATCAATTTATATTTATGAACTATGGTGTCTTTTTCCGTGTTTTTTGTTCAAGGGAATTTTCTTATACTTGTTCAAAAAAAAGTTCTATATATATTTTACTCGAGGCTTTATTTAATTAGTAACTATGGTATTTAAATACTTTCATTGTTTTCTTTATACTTCTTTTGTGTGACGCTATATAAAAGTGTCAGGGTTTTTTCTTGTTTTTTTATTCATTAAGATATCTTTATAAGGAAACTTTATATTTACAATTTGGTTTAGTGGATACTTTAAGTGTTTTTGTTTCACGTTAAAAAAAATCGTGCAAATTTATATTTATATATTTCATTTTAAATTAGTGTTTAAATAATTTGGCTTATATATATTTTTGAAATGAAAATTTGCTACTAAATATAAAAAAATAATTTTAGCTGTACTTTAAAATAATTTTTGATTCGATTATAAAAGATTTTGTCTAAAAAAAGGCAAGTTTAACATTTCGTCTATATGTATAATTATGCATAACTAAGCAAATAAATATCTATAATAATGAAATAGGTATACGCTATATTTATTTACGATAGTCAGTCATAAAACAATTACCTAAGAAGAAATACGAATCTAGTAAATTATTAGTCTTCGAATGAGAAGAATTTCGATTTTTCATAATATTTGAGAAATGTATTAAATAAGTTGTCACACTGGGCTTATAATTTCTATGGTTTTATTGCAAAGACGCATGTAATTTCAAAACAAACTTAATTCCAGCGATTTTGTCACTTTCATGTAAAATTGGGTTTCAAGAAGAAGTTTTAAAATTTTCCACTCCGTATTTTTTCTAACGCAACTGCCTCAACAACGTGCTTTAAATTACCTGGAGTCTTTATGGAAAATAGTAGTAGAGGCTATTGCAAAACAATAAAAACATGTATTAAGACCATGTCTTGTGCTTACATTGTTTTTATGGCTAAATTATTTTTATGAGATGATTTTCATCATTTTTGAAAAAAAAAACCTTTTTAAAATGTAACCAAGATAAAATTACAATCTGATATACGGAAGGTCAAAAACTCAATGGAACAGTTTTTAGTTGATAACATTCGTCCAACCTATCTTAAAGAAAGGCTTTCTAATAAAGACATTTCCCCCATCCTAAGTTTGCCATCCTAAAACATGGTACGGAATTTTATTAAGATTAAATTTTAATTTTTAAAAAAATTTTTGTCATATCACTCATAAAAAAGCCTCTACGCAGTAAGCAACAATTTTGTGTGTTACTATACTGTAACTGCATAGGATTCCCTTTCATTTTTAGGAAATCGAAATGTATTTTTCTATATTATAAATCAATGGATTGCAAAGTTCCGAAATGATATAAATATCGAAATGAAAATCTTGGGACCCAGTGTATGCAGAATGCGGGCGGAAAAGGTATACAAGAAAATATAATTCAGTTATGACAAACAAAATTTATTTAGTATTCTTGTGTTAGAATAGGGTTGTTTACCACAAGGTATGGAAATTTGAAATTTTTAAGATAGGCCAGCTGGTTTATTCTAGTTTCCTTTAAATCGATTTTCGTTTGACGAATAAACAAATTTGTAGTGCTAATACAATGGCGCTGTCTAACAAGCACAAACATATCGCATGCGTATGCCGCTTATATTGGTCCTTAGCAACAAAAGCTATATTTTAATCAAAATAGTTTATATAAAATTCATATTTCTTTGAAAACTATTTAGTTTTTTTCCGAAATAATAAAAATAAAGGCAATTTAAAGTTCCACCTCAATTGTCACTAAAGAAAGTTTTTTTGTTTTGTGATATATTGGAAAACATAATATATATATAAATATTCTCAATGTACAAATATGGTACATTTAAATAATGCCTGAGAAAAATAAATCTAGTATTTACTACTGGTTAATGATTCGTATGTAATTATAATATCATTTTTTTTTCTTTTTATAAAAAGTTTGCATTATTTCTTTTTATTTTTGTTTGTCTAAAATGGTCAAAGAATAGGTACATACATATGAATAACATGTACTGTCCGGCCTATGTGTGTGTGAGTATGGGTATATCTATGTAAATATATTTATGTAAATAATATAACTATTTATTTCTTAAATAAATATGATTTGAACATAGTGATCTATATGTAATAGTATATATTTCGAAGGATAAAGAGAGGACGTGTTGGCATATATTGCACTTAATTGTTTTTAATAATGCTAATTTATGAAAAATATTGATATTGGATTCATTCGAAATGTTCGTTGGTAACACATTATAAAGGATTTTTTAAAAGAATTAAATTTTTAAATTTATCTCCACTAAAGAATATAATTCGATGAATTTATAACTGCTCCATTACATCACATTAAATTTTCTTTGCATTTTTATGGAAAGAAAAAATACGATTCCTGTAGTTATAGCCGGGTATGATCGGGTAATCACAACTCTTTGGAGTTTAATTTTTGCAATCACAACTCTATATCAATTTTGTCTTACTTTTGCTTTGTATACTTTAGTATAAATAACGTCCAGGTCTTTTTAATTACCTTGAGTGTACAAATTACAAATTCAGCAACATTTCAAATGAATCTAATATTTCACATTTCACTATATTGTGTATTTTATACATACACATTCAAACACTAACTTACATATTACAAATGTTGTTTTGTATACCATATATAAATATAAAACAATAATTTAATCAATTAGAAATAAATCCTTAAAAATGTAATGTGTACTGTTTCCTTTGTATAGAACAAAAAGAGGTATTTAAGGTATGTAAAGAAAATAAAATAGAGAATGTATATCATCATTTGTTTTTGTTGCTATTGCGGTTGGAATACTACAGTGAAAGCTATTGTTTTAGAGAGCAAGTTTATATTACATCTTGGAATGATTGTTCAATCATGGATAGAGAGAGAGAGACAGAGTGAAACTAGGAAAGTTACTAGAGTAAAGCTGCACATTTTTGAGATGTTCAAGAAACTCAGTCTCGGTCGGGTAAACACGTGTTTCTGTCCTATGTGAGGGTTAGGTGTTAACATAAAACTAAGTTAAACATCAAAATAAAATAAAAACAACAAAAAAAAACATTACAAAATCAGTCAATATAAGAAACATTGTTGTTTGATTGGTTGGTTTTGTTTGAGATTCTTAGAAAGAAAATAAATAAATTAACAACTACATTTGCCTTAATTCCATTTGAAATTACAGGCATCCCTATATAGCATTTCTAAGTCTTGAAGGTAACATTGAATGTTAATAACTCCATTGGTTGTATGGTTATGTCACTGAAACTTTTCAAAAGTTTACGTTTATGTTCTGGTTGCGTACCAGTTAAGCTGGTCGTTTCCAAAGAACCTAAATGCAATTTATTAAAGTTAACATTACCCATGCCCTTGTGTTTGAAGGGACACACATTGGAGAGTAAATCAATTTGTTGTGAATTGCGTATCGAACAATCGAAACCTTGACGCTGCAGTACCATTAGAGCCGATGATGAGGGGAAAAGTTGCAATTGCTCCTCGGATAGGGTGCGGAAATTCAATAAATGCACATCACAAGGCCAAGCTCCATTCTCTAGTAATAAAGTTCGGCTTTTTAGTTGTGGAGCATTATCGAAATTCTCCACGAAATATACCGTTGGAGGATAACGTAGACCGTTTGCAAAATAAGTCGTTAAAAGGCTGGGTACTTGGTATTTCTTTGAGTTGGTTGTAGAACTTTGTACGCCAGGCATATCTTCGATGAGCACCCAAAATTTATGACGTGTTAAACGACTATCTACAATACCTTCACCCATACCACGATAATCATCATAAAGTGTACGACGATCAAGCATTACCTCCAATTGGCCGGGTTCATAGCTGGCCGCTCCCTGGGCATGGGTTGTAAGCAGAGTAAATCTCACCTTTTCATCTTGCATAAAAGCAGCAGTTGTTATAGGGAAATAATTCCCTTCAATGCCAATTGACGGAACCTTCACACGTCTGGAAATAGAAAATAGTTTTTTTGGTCCCTTGTTTGTAAGACACACAAAAGCTCAATTTACCTATGATATTGGAAACCATTTTGATCTGTATAAAATTCTGGCAATTCCGGTATGGTATCACCCTCTTTGAGTAAATCTTTATTCACCGGCGCTATGTTATCTATGTCAGTTACAAATCGCATAAATAATTCCGTTTCTCGATTCTTAGGCGGTGGTTCAAAATCAATATCATTTTCTATATACATGGCTGTATCTAAATGGGTTTTGCTATTGAATATCCTCACAGTGTGTGCTAGGAATGGTCCATATATCACCGTCACATCACTGGCAATCAAGCCTGATGTGATAATGATACGCTTATCTTCATATTGCTCCAAAACGTCTTTCTCGGCTTCGCTTTGCTCTGGATCGGTTTTAAATAAATATGCGCCGGAATGAAATTGGGCACTTCTATATGCTGCGAATTTTATTGCACATTGCATGGGGTTAAGTAGTTGCTGGTTGATGCCCTTTCGTGTTACGGTCTTCAAAAACCCGGTCTTTTCATCGAACAATAAACGCATAAAATTATTTTCCAATTGAACGTCGCCTGAAAATATTAAAACCAAAAATATTAAAATTTCTTTCGATATAAAAAGTTAAAAGTGTCAAAGGGGAATCGCAGCATTGTGATGCATATGGAAATGGCTAAATACTAACTAAAGCATTGAACCAGTACACTAATGTGGGACTGTATAAAACGAATGCCAATTTTATCTAAAGCATTGAACCAGTACACTAATGAGGGACTGTATAAAACGAATGTCAATTTTATCTAATGAGTAAGGATGATATCGGACATTTTGGATTTTTTCTAAGGTTATTTTACTTTATGCGTAGCACAAAAAAACTCCTTACGGAATTAATTACACATCAAAAACAACAATAGCTTTTACATACCTGGTGGTTTCGATTTAACAACAAAATCCTCTTTCCTTTGAGGGGCCTCGGTTGTACTTCCATCCAGCTGATCTGAACATTCGTCACAGTATATTGTTGACATCAGGCGTTTTGCATTTACCTCATCCACAGCAACTTGATACAAAGTCAAAGACAATGGCTCCAGTTCGGCTACAAACATAACCTCATATTGACGTTTGGATATACGAATTCGCGAAGTAGACGTTGAACCCATCATATTCATACCCAATTCATATGGATCGCTAATATTCCATACAGGATTTATTTGTACACTTCTCAATTCTTCACCGGCATGATTTAGAATTTTTACATATGGAGTTGTGGTTCTAATTGTCAAGGCTTCCACGCGTTTATGTGTCAATGGATTAAATACAACAAAATTGGCAGATTTTCCATCGGCTGAGGAGGATGTAAACTCAATTGAAAAATCACTATTGGGGGAGTTGGTGGCAAGTGGAATTGGAGTTTTTCGGGGCAATTTACTGAAATTATCTCGTTCCAATTCGCTGAGCAGGAAATTATGTTTTTCTGTTCCATTTTGAATCAACAGCTCTATGGCAGACTGTTGCATGCGAACAACATCTTGGATACTCTCGAATAGACGCATACCATAGTCGCGCATGACTGCCGCCTTGGAGGTACCAGTAATGGCATCGTGATGTTGAAACAGACCCAAATTTCGGCGAGCATGGATCATCTTCTCATAGTTCTTTTCAAATATTTTTATGGCATTTTCGTGATGTTTCTGTCTAGCGGTATTATAGGCCAATGTGAAAAGAATTTCGGCTACTCGCAAATTCTGCTCCAACTCAGCACTAAGGATTTTATATGAAGGCCGTGTTGTAAAGTAACCAGACCAGTAGGCGGGTCTTCCTTCTGAGAAAATGTCGGAGTAGACAAAGAAATCTCCCTTAAATGTGGGGAACTCGCTAGATCGTTTCTTGATCTCGTTAAAATAGTCCTTTGGAGTTCCAAATTGTATATCGACATTGTATAGACGTTTGTTAGCCATAATGTGGTCAATTAATTTCTTGTAATTGGCATACTGTTGATCAACCTCACGTTCTTTGTTATAGCGGAAATCATCTCCGACTGGTATGAGAGCAACATTATGGGGAAACAATGAAGCTGTTCTTGAATACTGTTCCAGTAATAATTGGGCTTTCTCCTCCACATTGTCATCGGTGATAAATTGAGCCTTAATGGAGTACTCTGTATATTCTCCAGGAATTTTGCGAAAATCGAAATTCAGACATATAAAAGGGTGAGGCCCACACGAACCCTTAATGGAATATATGTCAAAGGGCATATTATGTGTCAGTAGACTACCCTTGCTCTTACTTCCCTTGTCCTCTCCATGTGAATTACTCCAATAGGGGGTCCATATAAAATCTCCTTTCTGATGTCTGGCGAACCATTGCTTCCAAGCGTAGTGTATGCGTTGAATTATAGCTCCTTCGAAATTGCTGCCCGATAACAAATAAGGCACTGTACTTCCATGGCCAAAGGGATCAATAGACCAACCGGTAGTGGGAGTAACATTTAAATTATTTTTCAACCATTGATGACCTTCGATTAGCTGATCCAACATGGCATAGAGATGAACATTTGCCTCATCGGTCATTACCCAGCCTCCCGTAGTAATCTCCAATCGTCCGGAATTTATAAGTCTTCGCAGGGCACGCTGTTTGGTGGGGTGTGCCTGATCCCACCACAACTGTAAGAAACTTATTTCGGACCATATGAATGTCATATCTGTATACTCTTGCATTTTAGTGACCATAAGATTTAATATCTGCCTCGAATCACTTTGAAAATAGTTAAGGAAAGTCTTAAGCCAACCGGGGTCATTGTGTGAATGTGGAACTACAAAAACCTATAAGGAAAGAAAAAAATTCTATGAAGGAAATTACATCTTTTACCGAAAAATATGGCATACTTTTAGTGGTGGCCTTTGTTTATCTTTCTTCTGAGCTTCGAAGCGCTCCTCGAATCCTCTGTCCCAATATTCCTTAGTACGTACCCATTCAGGCTGTAGTTTTTATGTGCAGTTGGAGAAATAAAAACGAAATCAAAATTTTTTACTTAAATACTTGCACATGACATACAATTGGTTTATCTTTCGTCGGGTCATCGTTCACTTACCTGAAAATCGAATTTTGCATATTCCTCTTGGGCTGTTATGTTCGTATCACTCTCATCTAGAGTATAACATTTATCGCCCCATTGAGGATTATTGACATACATATTGCTGCTGCCGAAGAAATCGCCATCGTCACCAGAGCTTTGCTGTGGCAGCGATGGTCCATTGACTGTAGATTTTCCTATCAATTGATGTTGTTTCTGTCGTTCACCCTCCTCATCATCATTGTTATTTGTTCCATGTCTTACTTTACCACTGTAAGACCGAAGCTGTTGTTGGTGCACCAAATTGGCCTGTTGTTGTGGCTGTCCAACACCATTGCCACTGGTGAATAAACTCGCTATGGGTTGCTGCTCCTTGGGCTGTATTGAGGGTTGGCCCATCGAAATGTAGTAAAGACATAGCAAAATGGTTATAAAAGCCGATAGCAGGCCAATACAACGCGCAGAGCCTCGTCTGAAAATTTTAAATGTCATGCTGAGTTCTGCTAGCTTTGCTCCTTCGATGGATGGATAGACGATGTTGTATTGGTCGTTCGATTGATCGCCCTCAAGATTCAATTTTCAACACAAGGATTAAATTCGTTCGTTCGAGTGTCTGGTTTTTATGTGTGGTTTGCTTTTTTTATAGAGATTCTTCGTTAAATATTCAATTTCGTTGTTATCTTTTTCCAACTCCACTGTATTACATCTGTATGTAAACGTCTGTGTGTACTTCCTATGCAGTTTTATTTTTTATGTTATTTTCTTTTTGCCCTTTTTCTGTGGCTTTGCCACCAGCAACAGCAGCAACCTTAGTTGCTGCACAAAAGGGCTCTGTGTCAATCTTAAAACTAATTTAGCTGCTTGTCAGCCATATCCACATGTCCATCATGATCTGCCGCCTTTGCAACAAAAACAATTTTATTGAGAGCTTTAAGATCCTTGTGTGTTTTTTTTTTTGTTATTGAAGTGGTTAGCGGTCAGCTACCGTAGTCGCATCTTTAGAAGTTGTCCGGCTGTTGTTCCATCTAAACGAAGAAAAGGTAAAAACAAAATCATTAAACATAATCCAATTTTTTTGTTTTGAGAAACCACAATCATCTTGTTTCCTGATGTTGAAATATATTTCAATTTAATTGGAAACAATTTTTCAAATTGGGGAAAAATCTTTTTATGTGAAAAAAAACACCAAATTTGTTCTTAAACCCATCATCATTATGGAAGGAAGGGAACTGTTTGTCATTTCTTCTGTAACACGTTAGGAAGGTGCTACAAATATAAATACGTATAGTGTTGATCACTTAGTCTTTTGCGACCAAGACAACTCTCCAAAAGCTAATGAGATGAAATTTGGTAGTATCTATATAAGCGATCTCCAGATTTTTTAGAATAAATTAGACCTTAAAATGAATGTGCCGAATATACACTAATAAAAATATTTTCATAAGTCCAAATATATCATGTCCCTAAACTACAAATGCCATTTTTGAAGACACATTTCTCTGGTGCAAAGTTCATCAATGTTTGATGAACTTTTTATTGGATGCATTTTATCCTTAGAGTTAAGTGATTCGACTTTAATATGGATACCTTTCCATTTGTCAAAAAAAAAATCTGAAACAATTCTTCAATATCGGTCTTAATTTCAATTTTTTTTAATTTGCTATAAAACTAATACGTATTCAAAAATAGGAGATACCTTTCTAAAGAAGTTTTATACTTGCAATATATTAATATTTATACTTTATAAATATTAAATACATTAAATACATTTTTAATAGACTTCGACACCACATAAAAAAGCAGATACAACGAATAAATTCAAATTTGATTCCTAGTGTCAAGTACAAAAAAACTCAAATTTAAAAAGAGATAAAAGGAGGGCTTAAATGCATCCTCAGTGCAATTTTGCACTTAAACCTTTTTTCCAGGACCATTTTCGAAATATCTGGATGCAGTGTTTGACTGTGGCGACGAATTCTTTTTTCTGTCATATATTTGCCCAGTGTGATCTTACCGTAAGTCTTTGGAATCAGGCAAGCTTCCTTTTTCATTGCAGACTCTTTCTTACGTGTTTGCTGATGTTTCACTTTAATACCGCCGACACATATACTCAAGCTCGTCAATTTGTTAAAGCTCATTGATTAACATTTGATTGATTTAAATGTAACTACTGGAACATTGATCTCATTCACTACCATATCTCAAATCTATTTAACTACGGTCCACAGCAACATAAAAAATGAACTGAACTGTAAAACAAACAAAATTTACTAGCATGACATTTCATTTATTCACTGGGCATTATCATCCATTTTAAATATTTTGAGCATTTCGATTCTTTTTACCTAATGACCGGAAAGATAGCAGCCAATAATTGTATAAAACACAGCCCGCCCAGTAACACCAAATACAACCACCATTAATATGAATATCTTCCAAACAATTAAGTCTTCCATATGAACCGACAACTGTGGCGTAAACGATTATAATGTGTCCAAAGAGCGTGTGCTATACAGTGTCAGGTAATTGAAATAGGGTCATTAAAATGCAACTAAGAACACAATGAAAAAAAAAAAAAACCGGATTGGGAGAGCTGGTCTGTCCTTTTTCAGTTTATATAGGGTAAGTAAAAAATAAAATTTAAATATATTTAAAAAAAAGTAGTAAGAACAAAATAATTTTTGCATACTACAGTTAAATTGGCTTCATGAAAATTCGTTGCATTTTGTTAAGTGTATATGATACACAGAAAAATCATGATTTATTTTACTCCGAAAAGAGATTTTAAGCAAGTTCTGCTTTGGCACTAAAGCATATTGCTATAAAGCCAAATACATATATTTGTAGGAAACGTTTCCCAATATACCTATCTTTCACTGTGTTATTAAGCAAAATTACAATGTCATGTTGGTGATTTTAGATGTTAAATTCCAAAAAAATGTACCATACACATATTAAACGAAAATGGCCATAGATATCTAAATACATGCATGGTGGGGATAAATTCGACTGGACACAACCTGTGGTAGTCGATTAAATTGTGTTGTCGTGACAATGCCACGATAGCGGCAACGCAAAAAAAACAAAAAACATTTACTAGGGTATAATTTTCAATTTTACATGCAATCGGATTGTTTGGATAAACAAACATAAACATTAGGGATGAATAGGCCAAATTTGCTAGTTAGTTAGGTTCTTTGAAATTTTGCTTAGTGTCACTTGGAAGTGTTCGAAAAAACTCGAAATGTACTTTTTTGTAATCTACAAATATAAAATTTCCATGCTCCATAATCGACTTTTACTAGTGTCCAAAATGGACTAATCTAAAAGTAGAATTTGAATTGAAAGGAGAACTTCGTGTATGTCTTTTTATGATATACAAATTAGAGTGCACGTGACACCAAATTGTCGTGACTCACGCGTGAGTCGTGAGTCACGAAAATAATCCCGCTTACGAACATAAAATGCTTACGAGTTGAATTCATTTATAATTTTAGTGACATCCTAGGTGGTAAAAGTTTTATACGCACTCGATTTTAAGGAAGAATTATATACCATGCGTTCAATGCGTCCGATGATTGAAGAGTTGAAATTTCTCTTTGAAATCTGCCGCAAACAGAAAAAATCAACCATTCCATCAACGCACAGATTGACGCATGGTGTATAATTCAACCTTTAACCATACTCATGTGTGTAGTGAATAAGAGAACTCCGTCGTGAGTACGCGTGAGCGTGAGCAAACTATTACTCACGTGCACACCACTAATATAAATGTCGCAGGAATTTTTTTTCGAAATTGTATTTGCAGGTTATTAACAGGTTGGCTGATAAGTCCCCGGTCTGACACATAGATGGCTTCGCTAGTATTAAATGCATATTATTTTTATATAGCACCAACCTTCAAATGATTCGTGTCAAAATTTGACGTCTGTAAGTAAATTAGTTTGTGAGATAGAGCGTCTTTTGTGAAGCAACTTTTGTTATTGTGAAAAAAATGGAAAAAAGGAATTTCGTGTTTTGATAAAATACTGTTTTGAAGGGAAAAATATGGTGGAAGCAAAAATTTGGCTTGATAATGAGTTTTCGGGCTCTGCCCCAGGGAAACCAACAATAATTGATAGGTATGCAAAATTCAAGCGTGGTGGAATGAGCACGGAGTACGGTGAACGCAGTGGACGCCCGAAAGAGGTGGTTACCGACGAAAACATAAAAAAAATGCACAAAATGATTTTGAATGACCGTAAAATGAAGTTGATCGAGATAGCGGAGTCCTAAAAGATATCAAAGGAACGTGTTGGTCATATCATTCATCAATATTTGGATATGCAATGAAAAGGTGATCGCTGAAACTGAGGCCTATTTTGAGGCAAAACCTATATAAAAATAATATGCATTTAATACTAGCGACGCCATCTATGTGTCAGACCGGGGACTTATCAGCCAACCTGTTAGTTAAGTTGGAATTAGCGCTACCTGTTTTGAGTTTTAGTACAATTTTCATACATAATGGACAAAAAGAAATGGTATTAAATTATTAAAATAAAATGACAGATATATAGATTTGGCGGTGGGAGATTGTTCATTTCATACTAACTTCTTATGGAAATTACATAGTCGAATTATTGTTCCCAAATTGAACCATTTTTCACAACGACTATGCATCATTTTTTCATATAACAATTTTTTATTTTCATAAACTTTATGTTAGGAAGAATATTTTCATATTAATAAGGTTTGTCCAAAATACAGACCCAGATAAAGAAGGTTGTCATCAGCGTTGCCAATTTAGCTATTTTCCCGCTAGATTTGGCTTTTTTGAAGTCGTTTAGCGGGGAAAAATTGCATTTAGCTTTTAGCTTTTTTTCATGACCCTTTTAGCTATTTTTGGCTTTTTTATTTTCGTCATGTTTCTTTCGAAATATGGATAAAACGGCGCTTTTATCTAAGCCTTGCTGCCAGAATAAGGTTTTCCACATATTTTGCAGCAAATATAACTTGTTGTAAATTTTTTTCTCTGTAAATTATTAGGAATATTAGCATTTGACTCTTTTACCCCTTTTATGTTATTATAATATTCTAAAGTTATTATGTAAATTACTTTGTACACTGAAAAAATATTGTCGTGAGGCCAAAGATTTCATGTCGTTAAAATACGAACGCGAATTTTGGTTATAAAAAGCCAAAAGCCGTTTTGTCCTTATAGTTAAGTGATTCAAGTTAAAAATCTGTATTTACTGGGAAATGTAAACGAAGGACTTCCAGAGCTAATATGACTTGGATATTGTTACAGTCTCACAGGAGTAGAATTTAAATGAATACAATTAAAATAATATACATTTTAAGTGAAATAAAGCCTTTAAGTTTGTTAATTTTCAATGAAAAATGTGACTTTTGATACAAAACAATTTAGCTTTTTTGCACCCTCCACCATAGGATGGGGGTATATTAACTTTGTCATTCCGTTTGTAACATATCGAAATATTGCTCTAAGACCCCATAAAGTATATATATTCTGGGTCGTGGTGAAATTCTGAGTCGATCTGAGCATATCCGTCCGTCTGTTGAAATCGCGCTAACTTTCGAACTAAACAAGCTATCGACTTGAAACTTGGCACAAGTAGTTGTTATTGATGTAGGTCGGATGGTATTGCAAATGGGCCATATCGGTCCACTTTTACGTATAGCCCCCATATAAACGGACCCCCAAATTTGGCTTACCGATCCTCTAAGAGAAGCAAATTTCATCCGATCCGGTACATGGTGTTGGTATATGGTCTCTAACAACCATGCAAAAATTGGCCAACATCGGTCCATAATTATATATAGCCCCCATATAAACCGATCCCCAGATTAGGCTTTCGGAGCCTCTAAGAGAAGCAAATTTCATCCGATCCGCCTGAAATTTGGTACACGGTGTTAATATATGGTCTCTAGCAACCATGCAAAAATTGGTCCACATCGGTCCATATATAGCCCCCATATAAACCGATCCCCAGATTTGACCTCCGGAGCCTCGTGGAAGAGCAAAATTCAACCGATTTGGTTGAAATTTGGTATGTGGTGTTAATATATGGCCTCAAACAACCATGCAAAAATTGGTCGAAATCGGTCCATAATTATATATAGCCCCCATATAAACCGATCCACAGATTTGACCTCCGGAGCCCTTTGGAAGAGCAAAATTCATCCGATTCGGTTGAAATTTGGTACGTGATGTTAGTACATGATATTTAACAACCATGCCAAAAGTGGTCCATATCAGTCCATAATCATATATAGTCCCATATACGCTCTTTTCCTGCTAATATGTTAAAAATCACTCTAATTGACCAAAATTATCTGATGTTTAGTAATTCAAATGGTAAATTATAGCTGTTTTCTTTTAGCACTGGATACCCTAAGCTGTCACGGACTAAAGGAAAACAGAGTACTCGTTTATCCAGGACATCTCCAAAAAAATATGCAACACTGTCATCAGCTGTTTAAAAACAATCACAGAAAACAAGTGAAATCTTATATTTTTAATGTATGAAATGCTCAAATAGTAATAAATATTTACTGCTGCGATTATTTATGACACTGTACCACTTTGAATCTTATGTTATTCGATAAATTAGACACAATAATTTGCGTCTCTTTATCAAAATGCAATCGGGCAACGCCGACGCGACTTGCACTGATGAGATGTTCTGGAAAGAACACCAGTGCAACGATGTTCTGGAAAGCCCATACAAATGTTGCATCCAATGCTAAAAGAAAACAGCCCTAATATTGAATTATAATGAAAATAATTTATTTATCATTCCACGCAATAAATCCTATATATATATATATATATATATATTTTTGTTATTAAATAAATGTTTACTTCAATGCATTGTCCGTCTTGAGGTTCCATTTAACCACTGTAACATATTTTTTTTTACTCTGCTCAAAGTAATCAAAATTCTGCGTTGTTACAGTTTTATGGACCCCAATATGATATGTGGTGCAGACATAATTGTAGTATATGATGTGTTGAGCGAGCTGCTGCTCCACTCGTTGTAAGCGCCTGTAATGAAATAACAGCATAATTAATGTTGTCTCTACACGAATACATCTCGTGCATACAAATACAATCAACTATACTACGTAAATAGTTGGCCATAGTGTTTTTGTTGTTGTTGCATATTTTGGCTTTTTGCACTTTCTCGTTAAAATGAAAACAAAAATGATTATTTAAGCACCTGTGCAGATGGCGAAAGAGGTAAAAGAAAGAATTCGTATGTTGAAAACATTACATAGCTGGGTGCATGAGTGTGTTTGTGCTGTTAATGGGTGGTTTTACCTCTTTGGCTTGTTATGAATGTATTGCTCTTTGGGTCTTTAACTTTTTCAACGGAGTGATTTTACCATGCCACATTACATTTGATGACATTGAAACAGACAGGGTAGTAATGTAGCTATAACAGTAATGTAAAGGTACTTTAATAAGTTTTAAGAGCAAGTAGAACTAGGTGTATTCCTTAAATATTAAAATTTTGCAAAAATTGTTCTAGTCTACAATTGCAGCATTTTGAGGCTGAGCTGTTGGTTTGACATATAGATATAAAACCGTGGGTTATGAAAGCTTTGACTTTGTGAATCTCCAACAGTGTGTTTTCTTAAAAAACTATGGCAGCTTTAAGGAAGTGATTCAATAATGTGCGTTTTAGGTTAATTGAAATTTGTCTTAAAAATCTAAATTCACTAACTTCATATCAACGAAATTGTTGCCAAAAAGAGTGTAAAATCAAACCTTTAAGTTTTTTAGCACTCAAAATGTCAGCTAATGTAAAGATTTTATTGTATTAATTTTAATTTCTCAATAGTACACTTATGTGTATTTTAAGTTAATTGAAAAATGTCTTAAAACACTAAATTCGCAAACTTCATGTCAAAGTGAAAATTCATGTCCTACTTTGTAGGCTGAATAGTCTTTGCTTTTTAGTCAATATTGTGCTCAGTGGCGTAAATGCATAAAAAATTAAGAATTCAGAAACCGTTTCAAAATAACCACATTCTCATGCCTTCTTCCGTTTTACATAGGGCATAAACATACCGTTAAATTGCACAACAATGGCTGAAGAAAAGTGCATGCGCAAAATACACCTCTCTACGTATAAAAGCCAATGAATAGATGACGGGATATTAACAAAAAGAGAGCGTTTACGGACCATAAGCCCAACTCATTTTTCTTTGTTCATTTGGACATATGCCCATCACTGCATTTGAATAGTGACAAAAACAAAAAAAAAACAAACATGTAACTTTTCCCTCATTAGCATTTAAATGTTTATAGCTTGGCGAAAATATGTACTGACATAACCACCACTGACCACTAATTCATTCACATGGGTTAAGACAGTGAGGTTTAAAATTTTTCACAAATCATATGGAAAAAATATATAACAATTTTTTTTATAAATTGTCTTGTTCAGCTTGGAGACAAGGACTGGAAACAAATTAGGAAATTTTTAAAAGACACGGCGCGTTTGGAATAAGAGAAATGTACAATGAAGAGAATGATTTAGAAATCGCTAATATGACAGTCGATAAGATATAGGGAACCTTGGAACCTCTTTTCAACGTAACAGGATTCGGGGTTTAAAAAGGGAGTTACTTTAAAGAAGCGGCCAAATATTAAGCAACAAATCCCTAAATTGTTCCATTTTTTTCAAAAACCCCCAAAAATTTTAATAAATACTAAATGGTTTTTCAAATTTTGTGAAAAAAAAATACTGCAAAAATTCAATTTAAAAAAACATTCAAGCAGTTAAAACATTGATTTAAATCAAATTAATTTAAAAATATTTATTAAAAATTCAGTTTATAAAGTAGAAAAAAAAAACCAAATTCAGTAAATATATACACTATTCGCCTAAAGAGCCCAAAAGCATACTTGGTTATAATTCATGCCAGAATTGTTCCAATTTTCGTTGAGAATCCCCAAATCTTCCCAAATAAATGTTACCCCATAAACGTGAAAACCCCCCAAATTTGGGGGCAACACCCCCAAACTGGCCACACTGATTTCAAGTCGATTTAAGCTATTAGCTTGGAGCCTATTACCATAGTTTACGCATAGTATTGCTCTTAACTGTTGCTGGTATGTAAATAATAGACACTTTCTCATCGACGTGCCATACATGAATGGTAATATCGATTGTTAATAGTTTTGTTTGGTAGAGGAGCTAGGGGTGCGGTGTAATAATAAGGTAAGTCGCGTAAGTCAAGTGTTGAGGAATAAATAGGAATTGAAAAAATTAGCATTTCGCTTTGGGTCAAGTACATTAAGTTCTTTGCCTCGGCGAAATCGAAATAGCAGAACGAACGAAATGACCTTAGCCGGCATGTTAGACCTCTAAATACTATTAGACTTTCTCTGTTAGCCTCTACACTTCTTCTCTTCCATACAAAAAAAAAAAAAAAAAAAAAAAAAAAACAAATGCCTACTCTATTACCATTGCTATGTGATTGAGTTAGCAATGCTTAAAAATATTTACTTTTTTTGCGGTGCCAGCCTATAGTCTTGGTGTCAATTACTTTGACTTTGGTTTAATGAAATAATGACAAAACGTCTATCTCAACATAATTGTTGTTTACGATTGTCCATTCATATTAGGCTTCCTGTAGTGTTTTACAGAAATGGCTGATAATTGCCAATTTCCCACCTGCATTAGAGCCACATATCGAGAAGTGGGTCTTTCTAATTGCTATACAAATTGTTGGCATTTCAAAATTATCATCTATGGAGACATCAGCATAGTTGTTGGAGCATATGAGTGGAACTAATTAGTACTATAGTCTCATCCACTGCCACCATAGTAGCATGGTCAGTTATTTTTGTTTTTTTTGTCGCTTTTTACTTCTATTCCAGTGATCAATAAATGCAAGTAATGGACAGATAATTACAGGAAAATACCCATGATTGAGAAAAGTTTGCAAGCACAATTAGCAAAATGAAAACAAAGCATTCTCGTAATAATAGAAGATTGCAAAATATTCCATCATTAAAACCTGTGCAATTGATAGGCTTTCAGAGATACAGAAATGCAAAAGGGAATAATAAAGGGTGATTCTTTTGAGGTTAGGATTTTCATGCATTAGTATTTGACAGATCACGTGGGATTTCAGACATGGTGTCAAAGAGAAAGATGCTCAGTATGCTTTGACATTTCATCATGAATAGCCGAACGATCTGCCACAACGTCGAATTTTCAGTGAATTGGCCCTAGAAAAGTTGGCAGAAAATCCGCTTTTTTATCGACAAATTTTGTTCAGCGATGAGGCTCATTTCTGGTTGAATGGCTACGTAAATAAGCAAAATTGCCGCATTTGGAGTGAAGAGCAACCAGAAGCCGTTCAAGAACTGCCCATGCATCCCGAAAAATGCACTATTTGGTGTGGTTTGTACGCTGGTGGAATCATTGGACCGTATTTTTTCAAAGATGCTGTTGGACGCAACGTTACGGTGAATGGCGATCGCTATCGTTCGATGCTAACAAACTTTTTGTTGCCAAAAATGGAAGAACTGAACTTGGTTGACATGTAGTTTCAACAAGATGGCGCTACATGCCACACAGCTCGCGATTCTATGGCCATTTTGAGGGAAAACTTCGGAGAACAATTCATCTCAAGAAATGGACCGGTAAGTTGGCCACCAAGATCATGCGATTTGACGCCTTTAGACTATTTTTTGTGGGGCTACGTCAAGTCTAAAGCCTACAGAAATAAGCCAGCAACTATTCCAGCTTTGGAAGACAACATTTCCGAAGAAATTCGGGCTATTCCGGCCGAAATGCTCGAAAAAGTTGCCCAAAATTGGACTTTCCGAATGGACCACCTAAGACGCAGCCGCGGTCAACATTTAAATGAAATTATCTTCAAAAAGTAAATGTCATGGACCAATCTAACGTTTCAAATAAAGAACCGATGAGATTTTGCAAATTTTATGCGTTTTTTTTTTTTTTTAAGTTATCAAGCTCTTAACAAATCACCCTTTAGATGTGTGCTTTGGGAATATAGGGTGCAACATTTGTATACTCTAAATTGCTATGTCAATCTCAAAGGGAAAATATTAAAACAATTTCTCACAACAGAAATAATGATAATTAAAACAATTACAATTGCGTGATATTTGTAGAAAAATAATTGCGAACATGCACTTAAATCCGTTTGGAAACAATTGAAGAAAAATCAATCTGAAAATCTGAAAGGGTTTTTTTCATTAATTTGTCTTAGTTTAATAGTCAATTATGATCGTATAGACAATTATCACACATTATTGAGATAAGAATTTACAAATTTATTTCAATCAGTTTTCGATTTTGTTTGTAGATGCAACAAATATGACTAAAAAGTGAAAGCAGTACTGCCATTTGTTAAGCTCGATTGCCCCAAAAAAAAACATTTTTGATTGGATTGAAATTAATTGTAAAAGTTATAATTTAAGAAACCATTCTTGATTAAAAATTTGAATTTATCTGTAATTAATAATTCGCAATATTTCGGTTACTTTTAATAACATTAGTGAAAAAAATAAATAAATTTATTTAAAACTGCTGGTTTCGCTGAAAATTTTCTATGAATGTAGAAGTCGATTTTCGACATTTGAAAAGTTTGAATTTCGAAAAATTAGATTTTCGACTTTCAAAAAGTTGGACTTTCTCACTTTTTATATCCTTCACAACTCTGGATATTACATTTTAGTGAATTGGTTAAGTCGTTTTTGTGAAAATTTTGGAATAATTGATTACCAATTTTTACGATTACTATAAAATTTATCCGCTGACATGGGCGAGTTTTTAGTAAACAATATAAACTACATATACAAGCGAATAAAGAAAACGGTGGGAAATTATGGTAGATACTCGTAGGATATGGGTAAACTTTTTTCATAACCGGTAACAAATTCTGTCTTGAGTGTCAGATTTTCCCCTTACAACAACAATAGGAAAATATGAAATGATGCTGTTAAATTGGATAACAAATATGAGTTGAGAGAAAAAGCATATAAGTCCGCCCAAATGTATTGTTTTTCTGAGCCTAAGAAAACTTAAATTTGGAACACAAATAAAAATCTCGTTACATGTCAGAGACTTGTAAAAAACAAGTAAGTAAAGTCTAAAGTCGGGCGGGGCCGACTATATTATACCCTTCACCCCTATGTAGGCCAAAATTTGTGTTACATCTCAACTACTTCACATTTGCTGGAAGCTATATAAAGGAGACAATTTTTTTTACTTCTACAAAATCTTTAGAATTAAAATTTAAATCGGCTAACACTATCCAGTTAATTGGAGGAAACTTCCATTGAAAATGGGTCTAAAATGTGTAACAGTCTACCATATTTCCCCAACTCTGGTGTACGTATATATGGGAGCTATATATAATCTGAACCGATTTTGACTAAATTTGACATGTATAGTTAGAATAATAATTCTGCTATCTATGCGAAATTTCACGTAAATGGGAGTATAACTTTGGCCCCCTGGTCATATGAGTGCAAATAGGACGGAAGATATATATGGGAGCCATATCTAAATCTGAACCGATTTCAACCAAATTTGGCACAATTACCGATACTATATATAGATATAGCTCCCATGTATATCTTTCGTCCGATTTAGACGCATATGACCACAGAGGCCAAAGTTTACTACCGATCTTCGTGAAATTTTGCACAGAGGGTAGAATTGACATTCTACCAATGTTTGGTAAATTTGATTGAAATCGGTTCAAATTTAGATATAGCTCCCATATATATCTTTCGCCCGATATGCACATATATGGACCCAGAAGCCAGAGTTTTATCCCGATTAGCTTGAAATTTTGCACAAGGAGTACAATTGATAGTATAGTCATGTGTGCCAAATTTGATTGAAATCGGTTCATATTTAGATATAGCTTCCATATATATTTTTCGCCCGATATGGACTTATATGGCCCCAGAAGCCAGAGTTTTTGCCCAATTTGGTTGAAATTTTGCACTAGGAGTACAATTAGTAATATAGTCATGTGTGCCAAATTTGATTGAAATCGGTTCAGATTTAGATATAGCTCCCATATATATGTTTTTCTGATTTCGACAAAAATGGTCAAAATACCAACATTTTCCTTGTTAAATCGCCACTGCTTAGTCGAAAAGTTGTAAAAATGACTCCAATTTTCCTAAACTTCTAATACATATATATCGAGCGATAAATCATAAATAAACTTTTGCGAAGTTTCCTTAAAATTGCTTCAGATTTAAATGTTTCCCATATTTATACCCTGCGCCACACTGTGGAACAGGGTATTATAAGTTAGTGCATGTGTTTGTAACACCCAGAAGGAGACGAGATAGACACATGGTGTCTTTGGCAATAATGCTCAGGGTGGGTCCCTGAGTCGATATAACCATGTCCGTCTGTCCGTCCGTCCGTCTGTCTGTGAACACATTTTTGTGATCAAAGTCTAGGTCGCAATTTAAGTCCAATCGCCTTCAAATTTGGCACATGTTCCTAATTTGGGTCAGAATAGAACCCTATTGATTTTGGAAGAAATCGGTTCAGATTTAGATATAGCTCCCATATATATCTTTTGCCCGATATACACTAATATGGACCCAGCAGCCAGAGTTTTATACCGATTTGCTTGAAATTTTGTACAAACATAACACTTAGTCGAATAGTCAAGTGTGCAAAATTTTATTGAAATCGGTTCAGATTTAGATATAGCTCCCATATATATCTTTCGCCCGATATGCACTAATATGGACCCAGCAGCCAGAGTTTTATACCGATTTGCTTGAAATTTTGTACAAACATAACACTTAGTCGTATAGTCAAGTGTGCAAAATTTTATTGAAATCGGTTCAGATTTCGATATAGCTCCCATATATATCTTTCGCCCGATATGGACTAATATGGTCCTCAAAGCCAGAGTTTTGGCCCAATTTGGTTGAAATTTTGCACAGGGAGTAGATTTAGTATTGTACCTATGCGTGCCAAAGTTGGTTGAAATCGATTCAGATTTAGATATAGCTCCCATAAATATGTTTCGACCGATGTGCACTTATATGGACCCAGAAGCCAGAGTTTTATCCCGATTAGCTTGAAATTTTGCACAAGGAGTACAATTGGTAGTATAGTCAAGTGTGCAAAATTTGATTGAAATCGGTTCAGATTTAGATATAGCTCCAATATATATCTTTCGCCCGATATGGACTAATATGGTCCTAAAAGCCAGAGTTTTGGCCCAATTTGGTTGAAATTTTGCACAGGGAGTAGATTTAGTATTGTAGCTATGAGTGCCAAATTTGCTTGAAATCGATTAAGATTTAGATATAGCTCCCATATATATCTTTCGCCCGATATGGCCTTATACGGTCCCAGAAGCCAGAGTTTTATCCCGATTAGCTTGAAATTTGGCACAAGGAGTACAATTGGTAGTGTAGCCATGTGTGCCAAATTTTATTGAAATCGGATCAGATTTAGATATAGCTCCCATATATATTTTTCGCCCGATATGGACTTATATGGCCCCAGAAGCCAGAGTTTTGGCCCAATTTGGTTGAAATTTTGCACTAGGAGTACAATTAGTAGTATAGTCATGTGTGCCAAATGTGATTGAAATCGGCTCAGATTTAGATATAGCTCCCATATATATGTTTTTCTGATTTCGACGAAAATGGTCAAAATACCAACATTTTCCTTGTTAAATCGCGACTGCTTAGTCGAAAAGTTGTAAAAATGACTCTACTTCAAATACATATATATCGATCGATAAATCATAAAGAAACTTTTGCGAAGTTTCCATAAAATTGCTTCAGATTTAAATGTTTCCCATATTTTTTTACTAAAATTGTGTTCCACCCTAGTGCATTAGCCAACTTAAATTTTGAGTCTATAGAATTTGTAGAAGTCTATCAAATTCTGTCCAAATCGATTGATATTTAAATGTATGTATTTGGGACAAACCTTTATATATAGCCCCCAACACATTTGACGGATGTGATATGGTATCGAAAATTTAGATCTACAAAGTGGTGAAGGGTATAATATAGTCGGCCCCGCCCGACTTTAGACTTTCCTTACTTGTTTGCCTTATAAAAAAGGGATTTCAATTCCACGTTTAGTAGATTTCGAGCCTAATGTGAATGAGCTATAATATTATTTTTTCAAATACAACAATAATGCAAATTATACTCTAACCCCCTTCATTTATTTCTAATACAACAACAAAAATGATTTTTTCTTTCCTGTTATAAATTATATACAATTGCTTAAAGTAATCTGTATTGGCTGCAAATTTACGTTGCACGCAATTTGCTGCGTGAATTTGTGGTTATACAAGCGCATTCATAAATCTGTACCACGTTCATTTTACTTTTAAAATATTTTTACTTTCTAAATTATTATTATGATTATTTTTTAAATTTGTTTATCTTACATTTTTTTAATAATTACTTTCCCGTGTAAAAATCGGTGGATCTGATCATATCTAATAATATCAAAGTATATATAATTACATCTGTTCAGATATGGTTGTGGATATAAATAGATCTACGGAGATATGTTATATATAGTGTTCTATATGATTAGATCTGATTCAAGATCTCATTATATATATTGTTATATCTAATTGTATCAGTCATATCTGGTAAGATCTAATTGTATATCTTCATATATGAAATCATATCTAATTATATATACTATATCTAATTATATGTATCGCATTAAGTCATGAACCAGTATTGCTATACGGATAAAAAAATATGTGTATGTTTGGGTGTAAAATTAATATGTTTGTTACGAGAATGTTAACGTGATATATATTGTTACAATTAAATATGTTTGGTCACAAATCACAACTAGTGGTGAACATAATCAAACAATCTTTATATGTTGTGACAGTTCGAAGAAACCTTTTCCAATATCATTTTAAAAATTCAAAATTTCTTACGTTCAGACACAACTGTCTGTTTGTTTTCAAAAATATCATCACATAACAATCACCATTAGCAACGGTTGTTGTTATTAAATTTAAAACAAAATGTTGGTATCAAATATTGGATAATGCGAGTTTGATATTTTTATGTTTTATTCATATAAAAATTTAATGTATTCTCATTTTTCGACGAAGATCAAGGAGTATGAGAAGTGATGAGGTAAGTTTATCGTTTGGGTCCTATTTTTATATATTTAATATTTTCCCTTTCTAGTTGGACGAAAAGATTAAGGAGACCGAGTAGCAACGTGATGATTTGTAGCCACGCCATTTTCGAATTTGCGATAGAATGTAGTATTATCCAAGTCAAAAAGATAAAATAATGATTTGGAGATGGTTTGCATCATGAAACGGATATATTATTCATGTATGGTATTAGGGACTTCGCACAAACGATTCCTTATAGCGTTGGTTTGAATTATTGGGCACGAGAAGCAATTATTGGTAAGTATATGTATTATTTGTATTTATTTCAGTCTTCTGTATTTTTATGTTATATTTTTCAGTGTTTCATTCCGAGTAACCAAAGAGAGGAACTGGGAGACTAATGTAAAAAAATGTGTGAAGAGAGCAATGCCACAATGCCTTGGACAATTTAAACGCCAGAAACGCCGCAGAAACGTAGTGGCTATGTATATATATATTTTTAATTGAATTCTTATACTTTTATTCCTAGGCGTAGATATAACGTAAATAGGTTTGAGCCAACTTGCTGTATTAAATACACTTTCATTATAAAACCTAAAATAAATCTTTTTATTAATTACTGTAATTTCAGTAATATTGGAAATTTATAGATAAAATTATATATAATTAGATATATTAACATCTAATTATATCAAATTAGATGTAATTAGATGTGGGCCAAATTTGAGATCTGGTCAGATCTAATTCCTTTAGAATTAGATCTGATCAGATATTACCATTTTTCGGATCTGACCAGATCTGCCTACATATACTATCATATCTAATCAGATATGGCAGGAGATCTAATAATATCTGGCCAGATCCACCAATTTTTACACGGGTTTATATATTTATTATTGTGACCCTAGTTAAGATAGATATTGTTTGAACTACTGATATCTGCACTATAATTGTCTGCATGTAACATCAAATTTGTGAGAAATGTACCGACACTACCATCATAACATTACTTCTTGTGCAATATATTTCATTTATTAAAAACTGATTTCTTTCTTCAATTCTTCCTCGTAGTGCTTCCCTTAATTTCATAAGGGAGGAATTACTGAGTATGATTTATGTGTTCTCTTAGGAGAAATGTGTGTGGAGTCACAACATAAACAGTTGCATTTCGTTTGCCAAAATGTCATTAACATCCACTGCTTGCTGTGGTTAAAAAGGATGAACTGGGATGATTCTAGGAAAAACAAAAGCTTCCATACCAGACGCTGTAACTGAATAAATCCCCCACAAAACCTGCAAATTATTACAAAAACTCAAGAGAAACTCGAGCCCAAATGAAAATGGATAGTTTGTAATGCTCATTTGCAATTCCAAGTGTGTGATAATTCAAGCCATGGAGGATGTTGGACCTAGTTAGTGGTAGACAAGCCAACATTTATTTCACTCTCAGTTGAAGTTGTTACAAAACTCTATCCAAAAACAAAAAGGAAAACTGACTCGTCGAGCTTGTGCTGTGCACAGTTAATGGGGAATCTGAAGAATCATCTGCCATCTGTTGGTGAATATTTTATATATATATATATAGTTTTTTGAATATCCTTTCATTTCAGCTAAACACAAGACTAATGTTCTACAGAAATATCCTCTACCATGGTCGTTAACAACTATGGTGGCATCTTACTTCACACGCTGAAAGGAATTGATGTGGCTTGGAAGACAATTCTAGTTTTCCATTTTCACCATTTGTATTAAGAAAAACAATGGAAATGAATCAGATGCAGCAATTTAAAATTAAAAAATAACACAATCCTACAGAAATACAAAATAAAACAATGCAAAGTGACATTGTTTTATTTTGCATTTCTTGGCAAAAACTGAAAAATAATAAACTGCCAAAAGTTTGAGAAAGACATATCCTAGTTCATTTGTCTTCGCGGAACTTATTGGTTGACTAGAGAATATTTCGTTCATTGCCATTAATGTAACAAAAGTGTACATTAATGGCTGTATTTTTTATTGCACAGGATCAGGGCAAGAAAAATATTGAAACACCAAAGGATTTTTGAGCTGAAGTTTAGGATCTCAATAATGTTGCGGAGTATGAAAAAATGTAAAATGAAATTAAACACGTTTATGGCATATCATAAAAAGCATAATTTTTTGTCAAATTTGGCTATAATTGCGAAATCGGACAAGGCTTATATTGAAAACAAATGCATAACTAATTCTAGTGTACTTGGAAACATGTAATATCAAAGTCCTTCCAAGGGAGCCACCGTGGTACAATGGTTAGCATGCCCGCCTTGCATACAAAGGGTCATGGGTTCGATTCCTGCTTCGACCGTACACCAAAAAGTTTATCAGAGGTGGTGAGTGTTCCAAAGCTTCTCTAAGTGGTTTCACAGCAATGTGTAACGCCATTCGAATTCGGCTATAAAAAGGAGTTCCCTTGTCATTGAGCTAAACATGGAACACAAGTGAGCCTGAAATATCGGGCTGCCACCTAACCTAACCTAAAGTCCTTCCAAAGTGCTATGACAATATTTTTTTTCAGTGTGATCAGCTTTCGAATGCTGTTTTCGAGTTAACTACTACACAATCTGCGCAATTCATCACAATAAGAAAAGTAATATTTATTGTTGTGCTTCAAAATCTACACTGCAAGAAAAGCACTCTTTTTTTCGTAAACAAAAGCTTATTCTAACCCAGCAAAAAAAGATGTTCTTTATTTTATCTTCACAGGAAGTTCACTTGATTAAAATTTTTAAAACTCACTCTTATATTTTTAATAAGAAATTTTAAATTATTTTGTTTCAAATAGGTTAAAAAGAGATTAAGAGTTAATAAAACGGTGGAAATTATTTAAATTTTTGTCGAAAAAAATTCTAAATCCATTCTAGAAAAATTGCAAATTTTTCAAAATATTTGAGGTCAAACGTTTTAGACATGCGTTAGAATGCATTAAAAATCATAAAAAAAGTATAAAAATTATTTATTTGGCAAAATATCACACAATTTTATAATTCACATCCAAAACATTGAATTTGGACCACACCTTAAGAAGTGATGCAAATTCCGTGCAACGGCTGTTGAAATGGTTGACATCCGTCCTATGACAAGCCCATTTTAAATTCATCGCTTCTGCGCCAATTTTGCACCGGATCCAAAACGAATATTTTCACTAATTTTTTTGGGGACGCTTTTTTTGCTGGGATGTTGTATGTACTCACAATCTATTAAAACATATTATTGTTTTATAATTGACATAATACTTCATATGTGTAGTTTTTGTTAAGCCCTGGTTCAAATATGCTTTTAGGTAGATGATGAAGAGATGATAAAGAGACCATGGAAACAACCATTATCTAAATTAAACGCTCCAATAGAGCACATAAATATAATTTTCTTGTTCAGTATTTTTATTGCTTTTAACTCTAAATTTCGAAATAATTGCAAAAAATGATTTTATTCATTGTGGTAACCCAAATTACCACATTACATTCGTGGTTTCAACAATTTTTTTGTTATTTTTCAGTGAATTTTTTAAAATTTTATACAAATAGACAAAGGTATACAAATAAAAAATATAATTTTTATAGGTTGTTAAACATAAGTTTCACAAAAAATATAAAATTTTACATGGAGAAAAAAATATGTATACTAATACTAACACACTAACTATATTTGGACAAGTTTAATTTAGTAGTTATCTTTAATTATGCAGAATTTATGGGTGTCATATTCACACAATATAGTTGAATTTTGGCAAGGGAATAGCTTTTTTTGTTCTGGACTTATTGTTGTCTTTTTAAGCAAGACTTTAAGTATGAAATATCCGATTACAAAAATCCCATAAAATTAAATCCTAGTTTCGTTTAATTTCAACTTACTGACATGAAAAGCTAAGACCTTTTAAAACTTCTTTTAATCGTTCGCATTTCTCGTTCCTCCCCAAAATTTTAAATTTAGCTTCATTCCGCAATAAATTCTTCTTGATGGTTACAAGTTGCAGCATCCACCAGTACATTAACTTGGCATGTCTTATGGATATGCATCCCTGCACAAAAACGTATTTTCAGTATGTGCTTAGGGCGAGTTCCAATAGATACCATCAAAAAGTAGCACATACTTAACTGGCTTTTGTTTCTGAGGCCATATGGAAAGAGGCCGGTAATCAAAGAGGAACACACCTTTGAAAAAATGCTTCTTATTTTATCTAAAACATTGAAAGAGCATTTTTAGATATAAATCTCGTGGAAGAGAGGAAATAAGAGCACCACACTAAACATTTCATGAATTATGGCAATGCTTGTTTTTTCCGAAAGGGTGTTTCAAATGTGCGAACAGCTGCAGCAGCAAGTTTATTTTTAATTTTCTCATAAGTCGTGATTATACTTGATATGAAATCCTCATGACAAGGGAATTCATAAAATTGGTTGATGGGCTGGAGTCGACTATATAATGCCCTGCCTTAATCCTGAATTAGCGGCATATTTGAGGAGTGATTTCACACCTAACATGACCCGCCTTCCAGGCTCTATTTTAACCTTTAACTACTGTAGTAAATTTTCTCGAAAAATATTTTCTCATATTTTTTTCGAAAAAATGAACGAAAATATTGCAATTTCATAGAACTGAAGCTAAATATAATTTTTTTTTTGTATATTGACATAGCTGCATAAGGTGATTTATAAGCTAAGTTGCAACAGCTGTTAGATAAAAAAAGTATATTATTTTTATAAAACGCTTGCCATACTTATCATTGACCAAAATTTACAAATGACAACTTAAAATGCTGCATACACTTAAAAATATCTCGTTTTTTACGTTTTAAAGCAGGTAATAGCTTGCAATTGTCGATTTTCTTGGTATTAAATTTTGACATACCTTGTTAATATAATGCACGTTTCATATAATAATGTCAATTCATTCTCCTAAGTCATACGAACTCATGTCATTACAGGCAACAATAACTGCTACGAGTAGATCGACGGACCAACAGTTTTTTCACAGATTATTGGAAATAATGCGATAATTGCTTTTATTTACAATGTGTAACAAATTGTGACAAGTACTTATTAGATAGATGACTACTCCAACGATACCTTGACATGCCGAGAGTCAGTAAAGGTAGTATACACGCAATGGACAAGTATTATCATATTCAATGAGAAAAATAATACAGAAATGTATTCTTTTCACATAATATGACCGTCATCCTAAATGGTATAATCTTATAAGATTATAGAATTTTTACTGTTTAACCCTCCGATGGATGGTAAGGTCCCTGTGGAAATGTTTGAATTATATACAATTTAGTACAGGATGTGATAAACGAATCATATTTGAGATAATATGAAAAACAGATTTATACATGAATAAAAGTCCAGACATAAATAAAAGTGCCACCCATCGGAGGGTTAAAAGAGCATAATCTCAAAAGTGATAATATTAGGAACAACTCTTCAAAGGATCATTTTGAACTTTTTGCAAAAAACTTTTCGTCACAAAACCAACAGTGCAATGTAATAGAAACTAATTAAATATGTAAATATTTGTAATGCCACGGAGGAACTGGACTATTACCGAAAAGTACTTTGAAGAAAATTTGAGTATTTTGTCATACAAATTTGAATTGATTTTTATACCCGCCACCATAGAATGGTGACGGGGGTATAATAAGTTTGTCATTCCGTTTGTAACACATCGAAATATTGATTTCCGACTATATAAAGTATATATATTCTAGATCTAAGACGATTTAAGCATGTCCGCCTGTCCGTCTGTCTGTCTGTTGTAATCACGCTACAGCCTTCAATAATGGAAATGGAAATTTGGCACAGATTCGTCTTTTGTTTGCAGGCAGGTCAATTCGAAGATGGGCTATATCGGTCCAAGTTTTGATATAGTCCCCATATAAACCGACCTCCCTATTTGGGTTCTTGGGCTTATAAAAACTGTAGTTTTTGTCCAATTTGTCTGAAATTGGAAATCTAAAGGTATTTTGGGACCATCAAAAAGTGTACCGAAAATGGTGCCTATCGGTCCATGTTTTAGTATAGCCCCCATATGGACCGATTTCCCGATTTTGCTTCTTGGGCGTCTAGAAAGTGTATTTTCTATCCGATTTTCCAGAAATTGGAAATCTAGAGGTATTCTAGGACCAGGTATTCTAGGTGTGCTGAAAATGGGGATCTCCCGATTTTACTTCTTGGGCTTCTAGAATCCGTAGTTTTTATCCAATTTGCCTGACATTTGAAATCTGGTGGTATTCTAGGTATATAAAGATGTGTGTCGAAAATGGTGAGTACCGGTCCATGTTTTGATATAGCCCCCATATAGACCGATCTCCCGATTTTACTTCTTGGGCTTCTAGAATCCGTATTTCTTACCCAATTTGCCTGAAATTGGAAATGTAGAGGTATTCTAAGAAAATAAAGAGATGTGCCGAAAATGATGATTATCGGTCCATGTTTTGATATAGCCCCCATATAGACCGATCTCCAGATTTACTTCTCGGGCTTCTAGAATCCGTAGATTTTATCCAATTTGCTTGAAATTGGAAATCTAGAGATATTCTAGGAAAATAAAGAGGTGTGCCGAATATATTGAGTATCGGTACAGTTTTTGATATAACCCCCTTATAAACCGGCCCTCCGATTTGGGGTCTAGATTCGAGAACTACAATTAAATGTGTTGAATACTGTGTGTATCCTTTGTTATAGCCC
This sequence comes from Haematobia irritans, assembly GCF_050003625.1. Taxonomy (NCBI): domain Eukaryota; kingdom Metazoa; phylum Arthropoda; class Insecta; order Diptera; family Muscidae; genus Haematobia; species Haematobia irritans. The sequence goes on from NC_134397.1 coordinate 3,750,447, forward strand.
CCATTACACCGAATTCCCGATTTAACTCCTAGGGTTTCTAGAAATTGTAGTTTTTGTCCGTTTTGCCACAAATTGAAAATATACTGGCATTTTAGACTCATAACAAAGTGTATATGATTTAGTTTTATCGGTCCATTTGGTAAGGCCTCTATATAGACCGATTTCACTTATTGAGGGTATAGAAGTCGCACTGATCTGATTGGGAAAATATCTGTCATCAAACCCCCCTGAAATTGTCAAAGGAAACTACAACCCATTAAAATAAACAAAAATCTATTAAAACTAAGTGGTCAGAAAAAGAACAGGAAACTATTATATTTGATTTATGGTGGTGGGTATTTAAGATTCGGCCCGGCCGTACTTACTACTGTATATACTTGTTATAATTACTAGTTTATGTAGGGTGCATGCAAACATTCACAGAATTCAGCAATTATACTATATAATAAATAAATACAAGGGTTATCACACATCTATTGCTCTAGCTGATAAGAGCAGGTTTTTTGGGAAGTAGTGAAAATTTTTGTTGTATTTTTCTTTCGGTCGAAATCTTTAAACGAATCAAGAACCTTTTTTTTCATTATATTGACTAAAGACACTAATTTCAAACTATCGGGCTTATTGCAGCAATATGAGGTTTTGTAACAGATCACTTTTGTAAATTATCTGCAAACAATCCAAAGCGCTACAAAGAAGATCGTGCACGCAGATTCTGATATATCATACCTCAACATATTAAACAACCATATTGTCACCGCTTTAAAACAATTATATGATGATAAGTCCTAAAATCAAAACAAAAATCGACACATACAATATACATAAAATCTAAAAAATCAATTTGCCTCAATTTAAAGTCAAATTTTCCCGAAATTAAAAAAATGATGCTACTTGAATCTAACTTTAACCCCTAATACTGTGCATTGATAGACCCATTCTGAGTAATCATAACTAAAATTGAAATAAAGACTTCAAATACAACTGCCTAACAGTTGCGTTTAGTGTAAGCAAATATAACCCTTATTTTTGCCAATATCAATGACCATATTTGTAGTCCTTTCTATTTATCAGAATTCAATATTTTTTAACGTATATTCTTTTATGTCCGTGAAAATAAAGTTAACTTTAAAATTTATGATAACATTGTCTTAACGTTAACAGAGCGTTAATAGAGCTCTGCTAAGTGCTTAACAGAGAAAAAATAAAGTTAACTTTAAAAAGAATAAATAGTTAAAATAAAAAAACGATCATTGTGCCAAAACTATAGAGGGGGCAGTATACACCCATATACCAAATTGTAGGGCACGATGAGTAGAATCTAAATCCGAAATAATTTCATAAAGTTCATTGCCAGAATTCGAGATATTTTCAATTTTAGTGTCAATTGAGTTAAAGTTAAAAACAAATGTGACCACTGTGCCAAAACTATAGAGGGGGCAGTATACACCCATATACCAAATTGTAGGGCACGATGAGTAGAATCTAAATCCGAAATAATTTCATAAAGTTCATTGCCAGAATTCGAGATATTTTCACTTTAAGTTGCGATTGAGTTAAAGTTAAAAACAAATGTGACCACTGTGCCAAAACTATAGAGGGGGCAGTACACACCCATATACCAAATTGTAGGGCACGATGAGTAGAATCTAAATCCGAAATAATTTCATAAAGTTCATTGCCAGAATTCGAGATATTTTCAATTTTAGTGTCAATTGAGTTAAAGTTAAAAACAATTTGGTATATGGGTGTATACTGCCCCCTCTATAGTTTTGGCACAGTGGTCACATTTGTTTTTAACTTTAACTCAATTGACACTAAAATTGAAAATATCTGGAATTCTGGCAATGAACTTTATGAAATTATTTCGGATTTAGATTCTACTCATCGTGCCCTACAATTTGGTATATGGGTGTATACTGCCCCCTCTATAGTTTTGGCACAGTGGTCACATTTGTTTTTAACTTTAACTCAATTGACACTAAAATTGAAAATATCTCGAATTCTGGCAATGAACTTTATGAAATTATTTCGGATTTAGATTCTACTCATCGTGCCCTACAATTTGGTATATGGGTGTGTACTGCCCCCTCTATAGTTTTGGCACAGTGGTCACATTTGTTTTTAACTTTAACTCAATCGCAACTTAAAGTGAAAATATCTCGAATTCTGGCAATGAACTTTATGAAATTATTTCGGATTTAGATTCTACTCATCGTGCCCTACAATTTGGTATATGGGTGTATACTGCCCCCTCTATAGTTTTGGCACAGTGGTCACATTTGTTTTTAACTTTAACTCAATCGCAACTTAAAGTGAAAATATCTCGAATTCTGGCAATGAACTTTATGAAATTATTTCGGATTTAGATTCTACTCATCGTGCCCTACAATTTGGTATATGGGTGTATACTGCCCCCTCTATAGTTTTGGCACAGTGGTCACATTTGTTTTTAACTTTAACTCAATTGACACTAAAATTGAAAATATCTCGAATTCTGGCAATGAACTTTATGAAATTATTTCGGATTTAGATTCTACTCATCGTGCCCTACAATTTGGTATATGGGTGTGTACTGCCCCCTCTATAGTTTTGGCACAGTGGTCACATTTGTTTTTAACTTTAACTCAATCGCAACTTAAAGTGAAAATATCTCGAATTCTGGCAATGAACTTTATGAAATTATTTCGGATTTAGATTCTACTCATCGTGCCCTAAAATTTGGTATATGGGTGTATACTGCCCCCTCTATAGTTTTTGCACAGTGGTCACATTTGTTTTTAACTTTAACTCAATTGACACTAAAATTGAAAATATCTCGAATTCTGGCAATGGTCTTTATGAAATTATTTCGGATTTAGATTCTACTCATCGTGCCCTAAAATTTGGTATATGGGTGTATACTGCCCCCTCTATAGTTTTTGCACCGTGGTCACATTTGTTTTTAACTTTAACTCAATTGAGACTAAAGGTGAGTATTAAGTTCGACTTTAGCCGCTAAAATCGCTAAAGTGAAAACTAAATCAGTAAGAAAAGTGCATGAAATTATACATATTTGTTGCAAATTTTATTATAACTTGATGGGGAAAAGCCCAAAGCAAATTTTCACAAAGTTTGTATTCCTTAGAATGGATTATTAAAGAAAAGTAATCGTGAAAAAGTGACGTTTTTAGCGGCTAAATTCGAACTTAATACCCACCTTAAAATTTAAAATATCTCGAATTCTGGCAATGAACTTTATGAAATTATTTCGGATTTAGATTCTACTCATCGTGCCCTACAATTTGGTATATGGGTGTATACTGCCCCCTCTATAGTTTTGGCACAATGATCGTTTTTTTATTTTAACTATTTATTCTTTTTAAAGTTAACTTTATTTTTTCTCTGTTAAGCACTTAGCAGAGCTCTGTTAACGCTCTGTTAACGTTAAGACAATGTTATCATAAATTTTAAAGTTAACTTTATTTTCACGGACATTATTCTTTTATAGTGATTTGTTCATACACACATACCTCTCATACGATTTACCACTTTCGAAAAACAAAAGAAGCCAGACCATATATGGTTGATACGTACGACGAGTATGTTGTATGGTCAGAATGTGCATCATATTGACACATATGGCTGTCTGGCTGGCTTGGATCAAAACTGGATTTCTCTTTACAAAACAGATGTGTATTTTAGAGTTTTACAGAACAAACGAAGCCATACACTTCGGATATGAACAAAAAAAATGCAATTTGCCAAATACGATATGTCTCAGAGAGTGGGTCAGCAGCTCGAAGTTAGCCAAAACAGACCAATATACCTACTTTATTTGTACACAAATGCCAGTGCGATTGTCATAATTTCCCACCAAAAACAAAAATGAAAAGAAACCCTAAATTTAATAATAAATCATTGTTTTTAAGGTGAACTAAAAACCATTGTCCGATTTCACAACTTAACAAAAATCACTGGAAGTTGTTTCAACAACAAAGGCCGACACATGTATGGAAATGTAAGATGAATACGACATTAAAAAAAAATTACGGTCTCCATTTTCCTTGTATTTAATGGCGAAACCATAATATACCATTTCCCATGACTACTCCAGAAACCACACATAATAACCAAGATCTCAAAATCAAGATCCCAATACTGACAAACTGAATGGAAAACTGAAAAACTTAATTATAGTCAATTGTTTAATTAGATATTTTTGTTATATTCTCCCCCACTTTACCCAAGACTGACAGTGAAAGCCTTGTTATATATGTTTGTCACACATAACTTTAATGGGGTTTAGATGTGATGACATCTAAGAGTTTTTGAAAGCCACAGTGGTGCAATATTTAAACCCATTTTGCATAAAGAAGGGTTTGTATGTCGCCGCTTTTGCTATTCGTTTATTTGAACAATTTTGCGAGATTTCAAACATATGGAAATGCTGGCTTGAATTAATTTAAACCATTAGAAGTTAAATTGAAATAGTAAATTCGAATTCGTTTATTATTTTCAATTTTCTTTTTTTTTCAAATTTTGCAGACTTTCATTATAATCCTAATTTTTTTATTTTAAATCAAACATAATTTTTATCTATCTCTAGTCAGAATACAAAATCAGATGAGCTTTAATTCAGTTTGGACGATTTAAATTTCCCGAACCGGACAACTATACTGCACTTTATATAAACTTATCTTTGATTTCCATTTATCATTCACTAAGAAATAAGGAGACTTACAATTGAACCGCAGTGAACTCATCAAAAACCTTTGTAGGTAGCAACGATATTTCCCTTTGCTTAGGTAGTACCGATATTTCCTTGGGCATTGTTGAAAGTATCATAGTATATTTTCTCCACTAAGTCGAAACTGTAGATACAACAAAGAAGCCAACAAATTTGTTTACACCAGAATAGTAAAATAACATTAGGTGCTCTTGATGCAATATTGCATCTTTAGATTACGATCGAACAATAATGACCGATATTAGTGTTTTTCCGTTAGTTGTTATTTTTATACTTATATAATAAGTAAGATAAGTACTAAATCTAGAAGTACTAAACCTACAAATCAAAACAATACAAGTACGTCCATTGTATAGTAATTTGCTCTCACTTCAGGTGGTAAGGCTAAGTACCCAGCAAAAACTAGGTAACCAGCAAAAGGTAGGTAACTTAATGGAAATAAAATGGCTACACTAAATTTATGAACATTTTTTCATTTAGTTTCAAAGGCAAATTTTTTCTGGGTGTAGTGCTCCTATTACAGCATTACTCGCCATATTTTGATCTATTGTAATCGGCGATAGAAATCAATATTTTCGAGATTTGGTTGCCTGAGACAATAAGTGTCACACCGAAAAAAAAGTTTACTATTTTTTATGAAAAATGAACTAACCCATAGTAAGAATGACCATGATTTGGCGCCAAAGATTTTTTTCATCTAGATAAGTTTATGATTTTCTTATAAATTAGTTCATGTATTACATCGTATTTTAGTTCATTATTACTATGCTGTGGGAAGAATATAGTTAAACTCATTCAAAATATTCCTGCTATCCGGAAAAATTAACAATTTTTTGGGAAACCTGTATTAAGAAATTGGTTTGAAATAAACTGTTTGCCGGTATAATTTTCAAAAAAGTTGAGAAATTGAGTAATCAAAGGTACAACAAGCCTGTATACAACTAAGAAATTTTTCGTACAAAACAAGTCAATTTTGTATAACCACCAGTATTTTATTTCAAAAAATTATTATTATATTACACAAAACTATGGCTTATGATATACAATAAAGGAAATATTTTTATTAGTACGTTGGACGCATTTACTTGTCGGTAGTTAGTAATTGCTTCTAATTAATTTAAATTTCCATGTTTTCAATTGAATTGTCCAATTTCATCGATTTTGGCTAACTTTTGTTGGGCGGATTTGGCTTATAAGCATCTGAAATTGCAAAGTTATACAAAATATAAGAAAAATATTATTAATTAATTAATTCTATCGTTCATATTGATCTTTAACTTACGGTTTTCAAGAGTATTTCCTAGAGCCAATAAGGATATCAGCTTAATTAGTATTAAACAGTAAGAATATTCAAAAAAATACCATTACGAGACCTGTCTACCTGCAAGTGAAAAAAATTATTTTTAATAAATTGAAATTTTGGTTTTATTAAAAACGGACAAAATACCGTTTATAGAAAACCTTACCACATTGAAAAATCCATCCAGTAGGTACATTTTTGGAATTATATCCATGGACAAATGGGACGTTATTGAAATTATTCTCAGAATATATTTGAAATAAAAAATATTCTAAAATTAGACATAATTTCCACTTGTCAGTATAGCATTTAGTATTTAAGGTGGATATTAAGTTCGAGTTTAGCGGCTAAAATTGCAATTTCCATGATAAGTTTTCTTTAATAATCCATTATAAAAAATAATCTTTATAAAAAACTTGATTTGGGCTATTCTCCATCAAGTTATATTTAAATTTGTATCGAAGACGTATAATTTTATACTTTGCTTAGTGATTTATTTTTAATTTTAGCGGCTAAACTCGAACTTAGTACTCACCTGTAGGAATTGCTGTAACATAAAAAATATAGATTCAAAAAAATGATTGCTTCTCAACCTGTGGTCCAGATGTAGAATAAATATAAATCATCCTATTACCACTCATGTTGTATATTTTTTATGTAAATCAATTTAAAATCCGCACTAATTTTAAACTAACATATTAACAGAAATATACAGTTCCTTAATCTGTTATTTGTTTTTTATCAATAAAAAGCGTTTTTGATTCCTCTAACATCACATCATTCACTTCTCAGTTTCTAAAATGTTTCGAAATAAATGTATTTTCATTAATAAACACCAATACCGCACGTACAATTTTGCAAAATTAAATCCACGTGTGCACTTCATAAATGCATCAACATAACTGAATGCAACAATAAAACTCAAAGCCACAAATAGTCATAAGGGATACATACCTGCCGTAAAGAAAAACAACTCCACACACACACACACGATCCCTTTCTGATCTTGCTATTGCAAAAAAACAACTCTCACCACAAAAGATACCAACAACACACAAGGAACATTCCATTGTCTCTAGAATCAAAACAACCAACAACAGCATAAATGACGCAATAACAAACACAAACAATCATACGAGATATACACAAAATGTCTCTAAAAACTCCCTCGCATGATGCACTCACATTTTCCAGTAGCACGTTTATTGATTAGTTGGAATTCTATCTATAAGTTAAGGTAAAATATATACAAATCTATGAGGAATCTATAAAAAATATATACACCTGTCAAGGATTATATTAACTAATTTTTATTCTATTTTAACTAAAATGTTCAATGGGAGTAAAAACACTCCAACATATAATAAAAAGGGAAATAATCTGTAGGTAGTCATCGTACGAATCGGTAATGTCTTTAAGTTAATTTTTACTACAAAAATTTTTTTCCATACAAAATTTTTTCTTAGTAAATTGTCCACATTTCGTAGTAAGATTTTTATATTGCCCATGTATTTTTATAATAGAATCAACGATGCATTAACTACTGTGTTGGAAATTTATTTAAGGAAAAATCCTTCCCATTTCGTAGTTAGTGAACTAAAAAACATTTGCTGAATTTTTATAAGTTTTGCTTTAGCTAAGTTAATTTTCGTTGTGGTTACGAAAAATGAACTATATTACAGTAAATTTGTTGAACTATGTGGAAGTCAAAATGGTCCTTAAATTTACAAGACACTTTTTTTTCTGTGCAGTTTTGCAAGCTTTGGTGTATGTAGCAACGAATAAGTGATTACATATTAGGTGATTATATGCTTTAAAAGCACTACTTATTTCATGGTCGAAAGTATGTCTGGGGAGAAGTACTTTCCTTCTAGGACATGCGTATGTAAATGTAATCTGGAGCGATGCCAATTAATAAGTGGTTATTAATTTTTAAATAGGCTTACCTACAAGATTACCTGGTAATGAGAGTTTTTGCTGGGTATATACTAGATCACGCATGTTTCAATTAAAAAATATAAAAATATTGACACCCAATTTCTGGGAAATAAGAGTCAATTAAATTTGCAATTTGAATTTTTGAATAAAGTCCTAATTCTATTGTTTATGAAAGCGTGTTGTTTGGGTTTTCCCACTATTCTCTTCACTTCAGGCGGAAAGGCTAAGTATATACTAGACCACGCATGTTTCGATTAAAAAATATAAAAATTTTTCATATGAATGCGTTTTGTTTGGGTTTTCCCACTATTTTCTACTAGTGTCGCTACTGGGTATTTGCATTTATAGCTTCTTTGTTGATGTTTGTAAAGCTTGGTTTCTTCCCTATTAGTTTTTAGTTTAGTTTTTTTTTATTTATAGAATAGAAGTGCGAAATTAACAATTAAAATTAATGTTGGTCTGTGTTAAAAATCCTCCTGAAAAGTTAATACTCAATTAGTGTCCAATTGGACATCTTTCACTTCATTGCTCAGAATTTTATCTCTTATACTCAATGGGTCGTAAGGCGTGACCACCAATAGCATTATTATAAGCAAACATTTTCATCGATTTCCTATCACTAGGTTTCATCTCCTTCCTTTTCATCATTGAACAAATAGTGTGGAGATTCTTCCCTATCAAAGCAAACGTTAACTTACTCCAGAACCTGTTGGTGAATGCTGTGTTAACCATCATCGCCAACTACAAATAACCACACAACAAACTAAACCATTGAAGCATAACATCAATTGGCCAAACGGAACTAGCGAACCGAGAAAAAATATTCTGCAATAGATTTGATGGTATTGAAATGAGTGATTTATGAATGTAATTGACCGCAATACGTTATAATATAGCCCAGTGTTGTTTTTCAATGGCCGAGCATTACCAAGAAATCGTGAGGTGGCTTTGCCTGCAGCAATAAGCAGCCCTTCTCCCTTTCAGACATCTACTTTCTTGAATTTATGCTCTTACCAAGAGTATGTGCATCACTTGAAGGATTGTTGACCGTTTTATATGGTGGCCGGCGTTAATGTTTCTAAAGGGTTTCCCCCTCTGTATTTATTTTTCCAGTATAACCAAGGAAGTATATCCTACCGCAAAACATTGTGGGTTTCGTTGAGATTTTGTTCTCTTTTTGAAGCCAATGATGATGCACACAAACTCGTTCCTTTGGCATTTGAACTCCCTTCATGTCCCCATTCGTAGTTTTGACCTAATGATGGTGTTTGAAGATGGTAGCAATAAATTACATACATATTTTAGGTGTTTAGGTTAAAGTAAAATATGATCACATTCTATTATGGAATGATTGAATCAATCAGTTTAGCTTAATAAACATTTTAATGGGGGAAATCAAATTATAAAAAGACAAATATTTTACATGAAATCTATAAAATTTATCTATATATAATTGGATATTTTTAGAAATTTCGGCATTAGATATTTATCAATTCGTTCATAACATGATTATTAAAAAAAATCTATTTTTTCATAATTTAATTTTACAACTCCTCAGTTTGGACTGTCTATAATGCTTATGGTTTAGTTTTTGAGGAAAATTACAACATTCCTTTGACTTTAGCTCCTTCCACTTTGTTTTGTTGAGAACAATTTTTTCTCTGTCGATTAATTTTTAAAGAGATATCAATTAAAAATAAACTGATGGTAATAATTTGACTATTATGATGCATATTTTAAAAGTATTTATAAGAAATGTGTATGCCAAGAAACTGGACTGGAGTGCCTTTCTCCATAAACTTATATACTACGAATACATATTTCATAATTCTCTAAGTTTGGGCTTTTTCCATTTAATTGAGCCTTTTAAAACACTCAAATTTAATATAGAAAATTCATTTAAAAAATAAATTAATTATGGAATGAAACTATTATGGAATGATTGAATCAATCAGTTTAGCTTAATAAACATTTTATGGGGGAAATCAAATTATAAAAAGCCAAATATGAAATCTATAAAATTTATCTATATATAAGTGGATATTTTTAAAAAATGTTGGCATTAGATATTTATCACTTCGTTCATAACATGATTATTTAAAAAAAAATCTATTTTTTTTTCATAATTTAATTTTACAACTCCGATTAATAAATGCTTATGGTTTAGTTTTTGAGGAAAATTACAACATTCCTTTACTTTAGCTCCTTCTACTTTGTTTTGTTGAGAACATTTTTTTCTCTATCGATTAATTTTTAAAGAGATATCAATTAAAAATATCAATTTAAAAATAAACTGATGGTAATAATTTGACTATTATGATGCATATTTTAAAAGTACATATTTATAAGAAAGGTGTATGCCAAGAAACTGGACTGGACTGCCATTCTCCAGAAACTTATATACTACGAATACATATTTCATAATTCTCTAAGTTTGGACTTTTCCATTTAATTGAGCCTTTTAAAACCCTCAAATTTAATATAGAAAATTCATTTTAATATAGAAAATTAATTTAAAAAATAAATTAATCGTTATCCCCAACAATTTTAATACCTGTTGCCAAATTCAAAAACATTCATACAATAGGTTTTCTCTTGATAATGGGTGAAGATTTGGCATTTGATCTACGAAATCATAAAAAATCAAGAGTTTTAGACTTACAACTCTCAAAAGGAACTGATTTCGTTAAAAAAGAAAAAGAATTGCAAAACTTTTCTAGTTTCCAAAATATTTAAAACTACTTATATTATTGTATAAATTTGTGGACAAACTCAAAACCATTTATGCAATTATCTTCTATTGATAATGGGCGAAGATTTGTCAATTAATTTACGAAATCATAAAATTTCAAAAGTTTAATTTTGGCAACTTCCAAAAGGAACTGATTTCGATAAAAAAAATGTCATCAAAAGGATAATATTACTGACTTTATAGATTTCACAATTAAAGATAAATAGATACTTCTTAAGGTAAACTTAAATAGAAATGTAATTTAATACATTTTATATAAACATATTTGATTTTTTATCGTTTTTTGTGAGTAGTTCTCATTTGGTCTACAATGAACTAATTTATAGATGAATCAAATGTTTATATTTTGTACGTTTTCTCAGAGAATGCAGCAACAATTCTGTCAATGCCGACCGAAACTTAGACGGTTTTGTCCTAAATCAAATCTTTTTGTTTACTCAGTGTAGAAACGACCATTGCTGTTTTGCTTTCGTTTGCCAAATTAACTTTATTTTTACTACAGCACCGGAAGCACAGCATATCACGCAGAATATAGAGCAAACCCCACAAAAAATGAAACGACATCCAAATATAATCTGAATAAGATGTGGCAAATTGTATACGTCTGGCTATATATTCATTGTCATTTATCCTCCGCAGACATATTTAATGTGCGTGTCTAATTTGTCAAGACACTGTAGTGGTAGAGCATTTCTAAGGCATCATCTTGATTCTTTTATACTACCGCAGTTAAAAATAGGGTCTGGTGCTAACAATCAGGGACAGGTCTAACTAACAGCGCCTATAGAATGTATTTTGTTGTTAAACATTGGAAATTATTGTAAAACATCCAAATTTATTTTACTTAAAATATTAATATTGTCTAAAAGGACAAATTTTATACGGTAATACAATTATGGACCAATAAAATTTCTGTGCTCGTTATTTGTTTCACGGATATTTTTTAACATCATTGGTATTTATCACTTGTTAACTGCATTAAAAGTTGACTTCATACACAAGGCTACATTAATTTGGATCAAATGTACCCAGCAGAAAAAGCGTCGCCAAAAAAGTAATGAAAATGTCCTTTTTGGATCCGGAAGTGGTGCAAAATTGACGAAGAAGCGATGAATTTAAGATGGGCTTGTCATAGGACGAAAGTCCTCTATTTTAACTGCCGTTGCACTGAATTTGCATCACTTTTTTAGGTGTGATCGGAATTCAATATTTTGGATGTAAATTAAAAAATTCTATGATATTTTGTCAAATAAATAATTTTTATAATTTTTAATGGATTCTAACGCTTGTCTGAAACGTATGACCTTAAATATTTTCAAAAATGCACATTGTGTTTTAGATTGGATTTATCATTTTTTTCAACAAAATTTAAATAATTTGTACCATTTTATGAATTCTTACTCGGGTTTTAACCTATTTGAAACAAAAAAGTTAACTTGATCCATTAAAAATATGAAAAAGCAAGTTATAAAAAAATTAATTAAAAGAACTTCCTGTGTAGTTAAAATAAAGAACATCATTGGGAGTACATCTTCGAGAAGTGCTTTTAAAGTTGTGCCTTTGGAAGAACTTCCGAACTTTTTTGCTGGGTAGTTTCAAGAAATATAAACTTTACAAAGCAAACTAATTCATTTCATCAAATCTGCCCCATATTATAATTAGTTTGCATTTATTTTGAATGGCAGGAACTTTTGAAAGCCTTTTTAAAAAAACACATTCTTCTGAATACATCGCTGTATACATATTTCACTTTTATGTTTGTACCTAATTGTTGTGCTCTATTAAAAAACATGCACGTTTAACATTTTAATAATCACATGTACATGTATACTTTAATATACGCATATTTAAGCTATACAAGGCTATGTCAAAGAGGGCCTTTCAATATTCAACAGCCTGTTGTTTCACCAATAATCCCATATACAAAATACCTCTGAAGAGGACTGTATCTAACAAATCGTATATATTAATAGCACTCAGATTCCGCTTCGGTATCTTAAGTCATACATTCCTTCGTAAGGATGAAAGTCAACTCTTTGTCACATAGTTAGAATGTGACTGTGGTCGTTGCGATTTTTGATAGTCACAAACGTCAAAATCGTTTTTTCGATTAATTTTGCAAGTGTCTACTTCAACTAAATAAAATTCTTTATTTTGCCAAGCTGGAGATATATTTGTTTTTATTATTTTTAATTCATCCGTCTTAATATTTCGCAATTTTCGTTGAATTGCTTCATCAGAGGTGTATGATATATAAATCAATCACTATATACAAAATTCTTATTAGAGCATCACTGCTCTCGTCAATTTTCGCTATTGCACTATGATTCTCATTACCATTCCTAGTAATAAATAGGAGAAAAATTCCATACATGGCATGTCAGATCCTTACGTTACCAAGCGGCCTTTTACCACTCTTGTCAGGTCAACTCTTGAATGTGGTTCTCCATTATGGCGTCTGCAGGTATATACCGATAGGATTGAGTCGGTACAAATATTTTTCCTGAGGTATCTTCATTGCCATTATGGTTTAGATGGACAGTTTTGGGATCAATGATGGTTTATAAGATCAAAAATGGAGACATTGCCTGTTCGGATCTGGTCTTCCGAAAAATAACGCCTTAGGGCGTCTAGAAAATAACGTTTTTTCTCTAATGGATTTCATTACTATCACTAACCGAACAATGTATAAATAATATAATCACCTAATCGATGTTAATCTTGATATTCATGTGATTAAATGTAGAAAAATTGCCAACTTGAATACGTAATTTATTTTAGGTATTTAATTTATTTAGGTAAAGGGAATATTGTCCCCGTGGTCAGAATAGGCAATAATGCGATCGGTGGGCCCGTTCAAAAAAACAAGTTTAATACCTATTTCTAAAAGAATGGCAAAAATTAATACATGTCCTGGTATAGTAGGTGATATAAAAAGACGTGTAGCAAATTCCTTTAAAGGCCTGATGAGAATCTGTTTTTTACCTTAATTCGCACCGTTTTCCTTATATCTAGCATAGATTTTTAAAGAAGCACAACAGCTGCGGCAACATAAATAGGTACCGCAATTTACAATTGTTGTTGCCAATTTTCTGCTGACAGATATGTTGTAAAACAAAAAGAATTGTAGTATCTGACATGTCTCTGTAATTTAAATAAAGCAATTAATATCAATGATTATGGCAAGGTATTAAAATGCATGCATTAATAAACCATATATTGTGCTTATTTCATTTATTCTAACAAAGCTATTAAGACTGTGAAATATGACTTCAAATGCTTTAGCTTTCATTGCTGCATAAATGAAAGGAAAATGTCATGACAAGAGAACGATTCCACATTCATTAAAGAACATTTTCCAGATCAATTCAAGATTTATGAATCTTATGGTTTACTTTTTATAAACAAGAAGCAAATAGATAGTTCTTTTGCAGGAAAAATTTTCGGATCGTGTTATGACTCAAAGAGGTGATCACAATCGGCCACCAAGATCTACACCAATAGCACAGCTTTGATTTTAGACTTTTAAGGCTATCGATGATACTCGTATAGAGCAAGCACATTGGTATTTGGTTTTGAAAAGGGTATGTTCCTTTTTTCCTGGTCCTGATATCCACTTTTTTATCAACTGTATACCTTTCCCTTCATTATTAAATACACATCCGACCATTTATCTATTTTTTGTTTGTTTTTTTTTTTGCTACCAAAATAACACCTCTAGTTGAGTACTATGTTCGTATTTTTTACCAAAACACTAAATTAAAAGTACAAAAATATATATGAAGACGATTATATTTTTATAAACTCATGTGAAATAATGAATTGGAAAGATCTAAGGAATTGATTGTGAACAATTTCATATTTATAATTTCATTCATTTAAAAAAGTAAACGTGAAAACAAACTGGTTTTCAGTTTGAAAACTGAACATAGTACCCAGCTTTTTATTGGAATGTCTCTATTGACTTTTTTTCTTCTATATCTTTGTATATCCCCCCTGTTCTGGTCTACAAATTCGCAAAATGCAAAATTTTCGTCTCTCCATACAATTCAAACTAAAAGGAATTATAATTCAAAAATTTCAGATGCTATTTTGACTGTCGAAAATTTTTATTCGAAAAAAATCTACAGAAAAGTATTCACAGCGTTACGAGTCTTTGAAAAAACAAAATTTTTCGTTGTACGAATTCGTAAACCAGAACAGGGGAGTATATCTTTGTTCTATATCTATCTGTATCTTTGTATCTTCTATACAGGCTCCATTTCTGCTTAGAATGTATCATCTCCTTGGTATCTTGTCGGTTTTTTCCAATAGCGTAATATTTTTCCACCAAGCGGAGTTATTGGCAGTTTTGTGAATTTAAAATGTATGTCATAGTTGTCACTAATATGCCGTTTAATAATACTAGTAGGCCAACGATCATATGTATGATATGACCGCATATATAAAGATCGGATAAGGGCAAGGACCAATATTTCTGGTATGAGTATTTGGGACAAAAGGTGGCATAGTTCACTAAACTATGATAAGCGTAATACAGGTTGTGGCAATGAAAGTAAGAATTAAAAATAATAATAGGAAATTTGGACCTCCAGGATGATGGGCAACTGAAGTTCCTTAATATATGTTATTATTATGTAATCATTGAAAATATTACTGCTTTTTCTGTTTGTAAAAATCAATGATGCCAGATGAAAAGAGGCCCAAATTGTCCTAGAAACCCCAAAAATGTTAAGGAATGGAAATAGGTACATCATTTTCAAATTGTGTAAAAAAATCCTCTAATAAAACACTTAAAAAATGCAATTAAATAAAAAATAGAATAATAAAATAGGCATATCAATTTAAAAGGCAGGTAAAACAAAGTAATTTAATGTATAAAAGCTTTAAAGAGTTTTTAAAAAGGATCTAAATTAAAATAATAAAAATTAACGTTTTACAACGTACAATATTTGCCAAAACATTCCAAAATTTCCAAAATAATTTAGTCCTTTCACTTGTAGATGTAAAATTACGATATCCATGATTTTGGAAATAATTAACTCTTAAAATGCTTTCAGCTGTTTCAGTTTAAGGTGAGTACTATGTTCGGTTTTTTCCACCAAAACACTAAATTAAAAGTACAAATATATTTATGAAGACGATTATATTTTGATAGAGTCTTGCAAAATAATGGATGGAAAAGATCCAAGGAATTGATTGCAAATAATTTTATATTTCTAAATTAGTTAATTAAAAAAAGTAACCGTGAAAACAAGCTGGCTTCAGTTGAAAACTGAACATAGTACTCAGCTTTACATATGATTTATTGATTTGTTTTTAACAATGTCGTGTATCGAAAATATCCTTTAAACAGGAGCATTTGAAAAGGATAGCGAACGTAATGCTAAGGCATACTTGCTTATATTTCGGAGCTTGGATTGACCTCCCGCATCTTCCCAGCCTGGCAACACTGGCCAAAATACAATATCCGGGTGCATTTATATAAGAAAGCCACCACTGTTTGTTCCTTGTTCTCCTTTTCTTACACACTCGCATTCTTGTAACGCTCCCCTGGTTTACATGCACCCCCGCAAGGCAAATACATCATTTATGGTAAGGACCCACGGAAGAATAAATATTTTCGTTTTTCCAAAGACATATATGAAAATGGAAGTTTAGTTTTCATTTTTCAATTTTATCCAATTATTTTTTTGATTTACTTATAATTTTATATGTGTAGACACAAAAGTTACAAATTTACTTTGTCAAATTGTGGGAGCTAAACAATTTTGCTTTGATTTCCGGACAGCCAATATTATTATTATTATTATATTTTTTATAATAAATTTAACACAAGCACTGATTATTTACCTTTTTGTTTGTTTTTTTTTATTTGTCGGCTTAATATTTTTATTCTTTTTTTCAAGGTCGTCGTTTCTTGTTCATGTTTTTTCTTTTATTGGGTTACAGAATGGTGGTCAATGAAACTTAATTGACCTTTTTTGATAGATTTCGTGTGTAAATATTAATTATTATTGATAATATGAATAATACCGAGGGTTAAAATAGTTAAGTTTTATTTTTTGCATTCATCCGCGAGTACATAAACAATTTAATTGCATTTAATTACATTCACGGCACTTAACTTTACTACAAATATCCGCGAGATACCACCGAGCTTGCATCGAATTGAACAACTGAAGATTAGTGTTGGGAAAGTAAAGAGTATTTGATTACAAGTACTCGTTATTGACTAATTTTTTGAGTACTCGTTACAAATAAGTGAGTACTCAATATCTTCAATACAATCCCAATAAACACAATACAATCCCGGTAAACACAAACGTTTGAAAAATGCTAAAATTCCATTGTTTTTCAAACAATTAGGGAATAATTGTGTTGAGAAAATCGCGTTCAAACAGATTTCAATGTGAGACAAACTAAACATTAATAGGTCTGTTAGCACTGTTAGTATATATATATGGAAAAGATATATGTAATATCCATTGGTTGCACTTTGAAAGATTTGTCGAAAATTTCACTTGTCGATAAAGGTGGGTATTAAGTTCGAGTCCACTTTAAGGAATACAAAATTTGTGATAATTTGCTTTGGGGTATTCCCCATCAAATTATAATAAAATTTGCAACAAATATGTATAATTTTATGCCGTTTTTTACTGATTTAGTTTTCACTTTAGCGATTTTAGCGGCTTAACTCGAACTTAATACCCACCTTAAAGTGAACACTAAATCATTAAAAAAGGCATAGAATTATACATTTTTGTTTAAGATTTCATTATAACTTGATAGCCCAAAGCAAATTTTCACACAGTTTGTATTCCTTAAAATTAATTATTAAAGAAAAGTAATCGTGAAAAAATGACGATTTTAGCGGCTAAAGGTGAGTACTATGTTCGTATTTTTCACCAAAACACAAAAATTAAAGTACAAAAATCTGTATGACGACGATTATATTTTTATAAAGACTTGTGAAATAATGAATGGAAACCATCTAAGGAATTGATTGTGAACCATTTTATATTTATAATTTAATTAATTTAAAAAAGTAACCGTGAAAACAAGCTGGTTTTCAGCTTGAAAACTGAACATAGTACTCAGCTTAAACTCGAACTTAATACCCACCTTTAAGGTGAGTACTATGTTCGTATTTTTAACCAAAACACTAAATTAAAAGTACAAAAATCTGTGTTAAGACGATTATATTTTTATAAAGTCTTGTGAAATAATGAATGGAAAAGATCTAAGGAATTGATTGTGAACCATTTTATATTTATAATTTAATTAATTTAAAAAAGTAACCGTGAAGACAAGCTGGTTTTCAGCTTGAAACTGAACGTAGTACTCAGCTTTAAATGGTAATTTTTGCACGATTACTTTTCTTTAACCCTTATACTACGTTGGGGTCATTTGATGACCCATATCGTATTTTTCAACACCACATATCTTACTGTTCGAATATAATTAACAATTTCTATCACTCAGTGCATTAATTGGTAACCTATGCTGAATTCATGCTGAGTAGTAAGAACTTTTAATTATAATCCAAAAGTAAGAAATTCGGTGATGATAATACGACCTAATACCCAACGTAGTATAAGGGTTAATGATGCATTTTAAGGTATACAAACATTGTGAAAATTTGCTTTGGGTCATTTGATTTCATTTCATTCAATTTATAAAGAAATCTGCAACAAATATGAAATAATAAAGAAAAGTAATCGTGAAAAAATGACGACTTTAGCGGCTAGCTCGAACTTAATACCCACCATAAACTCGAACTTAATACTCACCTATACGTATAAAATCGATACACATACCAACTCCCGAAATGCCAAAAGCACTAAATATGGAATCCTTTTTCTTAACTGTTTGGAAAGAAAAAAATATTATTAAAAACTACACAAAATGTATTTTTTTTTAAATTTTTTATTAAAGTAACGAGTAGTCAAAAGTAATCAAAATTTACAACACTACTGAATATTGCATGAACGTCGCCAAATATAGAACGCCAATGGCGTCAATTATCTGATGCCGTTACAAAACAGCTTTCCGCGGTTTAATGCGCTTTACAGACTATCAGTTATTCCGGATGATAGCGCTTGTGTCGAACATATCTCATATATTGTGCACATTATAAGTTAAGTCCGAAGGCATAATACTGCTGCATTTTTATGGGATCGATAACACATTTACCGATTATTTAGTCATCGCCGACAAGTCGTATCGATCCGACATACTGTAAGATTCCTTACAAACACCGATAGTCTGTAAAGCGCATAAGTAATAATTCAAAATTGCGGGCTATATTGGTATTTGGATTGTCAGATTGGTAATCCAAAAAAAAAAAATATAATTTAATATGGAAATCAGACATTTTTCCATGAAAATCAGACATTTTCTCGTTTACTATTCTTTACAACGTTGTTTTTAAGGTGCAAACTTATTCAGTTGAATCTATGAGGTCTTTCATCCAAGCTGTGTTAGGCTTTGCAAACATATCCATTGCTTTTTATTCTTATTTTGGCTTCCACTATTGAAATACGAAATAACATAATTGTAGTACCACAAGGTAGTATAGTGGTTTTTGAACCAGCTTTTGTTTTTCTTATTGCAAATGTACTGAAATCAATCGGCATTCTACTCTGAGCAAATAGTAGCTTCTCAGATTTTCCTTCTTGGTCTATGATAATATAATATAAAATGTTTGAATTAGTATAACTTAAATTTATCATTTCCCACTCAACTAAAATGCAGTTTAGATCGAAAATGAAATTACGCGTCGTCATTTTGACGAAGGATGTCTGCCTAAGGTTAATGTAGGAAGGGCTTTTTAAGCACTATTTACTGATGTAGATATAACACCAGGGCAACGATGTTCTGGATAGCTCATGCAAATGTTGCAGCCAGTATTAACCCTCTAATGTCCCAATTTTTTTTGCCAGCTGATTAAATTTTTAATGTTAACGACACAAAAGCAAGAAAACTAAACAAGAAAAATTTATACGGTAAAATTCAGTATATGCTGCAAAGCCTCTTGAACAGTTTCAACTAAGCTTTCTTTTTATTTTAAGCTGAGTACTAAGTTCAGATTTCAACCTGAAAACCAGCTTGTTTTCACGTTTACTTTTTGAAATTAATTAAATTATAAATATAAAAAGGTTCGCAATCAATTCCTTAGATCTTTTCCATTCATTATTTCAAAAGACTTTATAAAAATATAATCGTCTTCACACAGATTTTTGTACTTTTAATTTAGTGTTTTGGTGAAAAATACGAACATAGTACTCACCTTTACCCAATTTTGTTGTCTTAAGGTGTGTTTTACTAAAAGCTTCCTTATTAAATGAAGCCCTCCTAAAGGCGGTATTGGGCATTAGAGTGTTAAAAGAAAACAGACCTAATATAAACGAAAAAAAGCCGGGTGAATAATGACGGCGTTTATAATATTTTGGACCATTTTAATTCACTATGAGTCACCCTGTTAATAGCGATAAAAATCAATATGTGTGGATAAGTGCTGCCAAGCTACAAGCACCAAGCACTCATTGGTAATGCTTGGCAACACGTCTTCATTTCGATTCAACCACTCCTTTTCGGTGTGGTGTGTCAAGTAAAAAAAAATCCAAAGCTCAAACTTACCATGGGCAATGTGAGTGCAAATTTTCAGTCGTGTTCGTGAAATCGTCGTGTTAAGTTGTTGAAAATTAAATAATATTCATTGTCGAACAACGAGCGCGTCCCAAACACACACAAATTTTATTGGAAAATTTTTTGTAAGAAAAAGTTTTCACACCACCAGCAAGTAAAATCTTGTCAATCATCCCAAAACGAAGATATAAAGATAGAAAAAATAATTACTTGACACCAAGAGCACAAGAAATTAATTTTTTTGCATTAAACGAAAAGCTGTTGAGAAAAAAGTGACAAAAATAACGGTACATACATGAATTAACGGTGTGTTGGCGTATGAGTGTTGTATGTATGTGTGCCTGTGTGTGTTCGTTCATTAACTGTTAACTGAACAATTTTTTCTTGTCTTCCTCCCCCCAATTAATACAAAAAAATAGCACGAAGGAAATCCTTCCGATTAATTAACCTTTGAACAGAAAAATGCTTACAAATGCAAAAAATATAGCATACTTTTAGGATGACAACTAATATTCTGTCATCCATGAGGCTGAATGAAAAAAAATGTCCTTACATATTTCGAGTTGTGCCGTGTACCTACATAGTATACCATGAGATGAATTTTTTCCGCATTATATTTTTCAATGTGTGAGATCACCACTTTTCCTGCTTGGTGGTCTTTTGACGTATATACGTAGTCGTCGACTTTGTTGCGAGCAGAGTCAAAGCCACATACTCTGTGTGGGTATGTGTGTTCTTGCTCCGAGCATTTGATACGGCCATAAGGAGCGACTAGGCACTTCGGTTACGATACGTATATATGATGAGTTTGCTTGCTTTTTCTTTTTTGAATTGCTTCTTACAAATTTCTTGGTGTATTATAGTTTTTTTTGCGTTTGCAAGAGACGAAAGTAATGAAAGCAATAAAGCGAATTTTCATAGGACGTCACAATTTGATTAGTTTTATGATTCTCCTGAAAGTATGCTACACTTAATATATAACAAAATCCCCCAAAACTATCTTTATAAATTGTAATTTTTTGTATTCCCGTTATATCTACATATTTTTTTCTTACCATCAAAAGCTTCCAGTAGATGAAAGTTATTGTTTTTAATACCTCAACCCAGCAATGTGTGTTACTAAATGACAACGTGTACATAATTAAGAAAGCCTAAAACGAAACAAAAAAATAATTAAAAGAAAAGGCGAAAAGCAAAGAAAAAAATTTTATAAATGTTGTTAATTGTTGTTTAACCTTAAACCGAAACCGAGCAAAGCGTATAAGCGTTTGCAGACGTTACGAAATCGATCCTATTTGAATTGTTATTGAATTGAATTGTGTTTTTCTTTCAATTAATTAGTTTTTCGTTAAGCAATAAAACACTTCCCTTATGATCGGCTCATTTTGGAATTTGTGTAGAGCGTGCCCATCAATGCCGGTTGACAAGGTAAGTAGAAGTCCTCTCCCCCAAACATTTTCCCCCATGGAACATCCATTATTACCTATGGACTATTATCAGCGTCATGGTTTTCAGTGTTGTTTTTTAAGCAGGCCATTGGGTCACATTACGAAAACCCATTCAAGTGATTTCATACTGCAGTATTTTGTGCAACTAAGACAACAAAACCACTCCATACACCAGCCAATCCACCACCATACTAACAATATTCACAATGAAGGAACAAAAAAATCTACCCATGTACAAAACACAACAAATGCAGTCCTTTTGCTAGACATGATGAGGTTGTTTTTTTGTATTTGGTGTTGGTGCTACTGCCAGCTTGCCTTCATGCACCTTATCCAAAGTATGAGGCAAACAGTACTCACACCAAATGGATTTATTGCTAAGGATAATAAGGTCATTATATAAAGTTGCCAATAACAGAACCGAGAGCTAAACTGAACTACACAGAACATTGTGTACACAAACACATGGGGACCGACGACGTATTAGTCGGATATGGATTTGAAAAGACAAATAAAAATGCAAAAGTTCTATAATACTCTTCGCCATTGGGGGTATAGAAATGGTCAAGAAAGCCCAGGCAGCTAGCCAACCAGTCAGGATGTTAAGTTGCTGGGGTTCTAGATAAGTTGAGGATAGTTTTTTTTTTATATTTTTTGGATAGGTCTTTAAAATAGAAATAAAGACAGGTTAGTTGAATACTTATGTGAAATAGAATGAATTATTATCCGCTGTAGCGGGGTTTATGCTCCTTCTGTGGGTTGTTAAATTTCAAATTTGCTTATTGTAATTTTCACACTGAAAAACACGTTACCCAATTCCAAAGGTATTATCTTTACTTTAAAAACAAAATAATAATTCTTTTTCCGAAACGAAATTTAAGACCAACAGATTCTTTAAAATAAGGGTTTCATGTCTTTTTTGCTTGGCATAGAGGACGCGTTTCTACACTCAAAAAAGGTGTACTTGGATCCAAAGAGTTTGACCTTCCTTTAAGGATTTTGGTATTGATTCCGAGCCAAAGATGCGGGTTCTTTAAAATAAGGATATTTTTTTGCGACCTATCTGGTTTTAAATATAGGATCCATAAAATTAAAATTAAGATACAGATCTCATTTATCGAATTTTCATTCTATTTTTCCGGTATATTAATAAAGCTATTCACGTCCAAACAAATGCCAGTTTAAAAATTCAAATTATGTCGGATACTTCGAAGTAAAAATATTTTCTTAATTCCAAAAAAAAAAAACTTTAAACCAAAGATGCTAAATCCTCAAAATAAGTTTTAGCCTATATTTGAAGCGTTTTTATCTTAAATCTAAAGATTCAATATTTCAATTAATTTAAGAACGATTACCTTAAATCAAAAATGTGTTTCTTTAATTCAAGGAAAGTTTGCCCTAGTTTAAAGACATGCAACTTTAACGAAGGGACGCAAATTTTCAAAATGTGTGTCCTAAATTTAATGAAAAAAATTTTTGAAACAAAGATTATAAACTTTCTTTTAATTAAAATTTCATTATTTTAAAGAAATTTGTCCATAATAGTGTGTTAATTGCGTATCCTAAAATTGAGGTTGTGTAATCTTTAATATCACGTAAATATTTTTTTTCAGTGTATGGTATAAAGTCTTTTTCCTTGCCAAAAAGACGATAAGACGTGAAGGAAAAAACAAAAACAGAAAAAACGAATAAATTAAAATTTATTACCTAGAATCAAGTACTTAAAACTTAAATTTAAAAGAGATTTTTTCGATCCTATAAATATTCTTAATTCAATTCTCCGCTTTTTAGGCTCGGAATCAATACCAAAATTTTGGGAAAAATGTATAACCTATAAATTTTATAAATTGTTGTTCACTTGGCCCTGAAGTACAAAAATATAACAGCAGACATCGAAAGCTGTTTTTAGCAGACTTTTTTCTATGAGTGTGGGATTACATTTTTCTGCGTGAATTGGCTTTTAAATTGAGGTTATGGGTACTTGCAACTGGGAATTTTCATATAGGAATAGAGGACACAACAACAGAAATTTCACATCGCCGTAGGAAATATTTCACTCTATGTCGTTTGGATTTGGATATTTTCTTTGAAGCGTAGAAGGGGGAAGGGAAAACTCATTTATTCAGATAGGTAGGCTACGACCGCATTTATACGGCTCAATTATTTCGCCAACTTTAGGTTTCAATCGTTCAGACAGTACTCTTGGTAGACACTTGTGGACATAATTCTCCACACTTGGGGGATATAAGGATACAATATGCTGAGGACCCAGTAATCGTTTAATGGCTCTCCTAGTCAGATTGTAGCATTGTCAGAATATCGCCTGTACGCAAAAGAATTAATTTCTGTGCTCGGAAAAAAATGTTACGCGTATATTTTTTTTTGTTCGTTTTTGTTTGTCTTAAGGAGTTGACTTTAACAAGAAAAGAAAACTTCGTTGACGTTTTATCGTTGCTAATACTTTCGTTAAACGAAATGGTCTAACGATGCTCTTCTGTGAGAGGTTTTTGAACCCATTTCGCTGCTATACCATAGGGAAATTGGATTACTCGTGGTAGTGTCCTTGTTGTCTATCCCGATTGCAGGTTCTGCATCATTAATGTAATTCTGAACAATGTCATTGTGACCCAGTAATATTTTGTATATCAAGATGTTGGAATCTGATGGAACTAACTATTATAAAAGAAGGACATTACCACAACCAAAGAAAACCTATTTTAATCCGTATTGAAATTTTAAACCAGCGAAATTACTGTTTTTTTTTATAAAACATTTTCTTTGAAAACAATTAAACCCGAATATATCACAAGTTATGCAACTATTGCCTCCTTTTTAGTTGTTTGGCATAGAAAGAAGACTTTTTTGTATATAATTTCGTAAACTCTTTTTTCAGTGTATACACGCAGTGTATACACGTTAGGGTTTTTTGAATTGCTTCGAAAATTTTAAACTTTTAGCACCAAAAAAATTCGTTTGTTACAAAATTTTTATTTTTTCAATAAAAAAAGTTATTTTTGAAACAACAACGCAGTCCATTTCGTTTATATCAAACACTGTTCTTTTCTGACTTTTAGTCTTTAATAAGACACATTTTACAGTTCAAAATTTAATATACTACAATGTAATAATGAACATTTTTTCGGAATCTTCCGAACATATCTGGAATATATGTAAAAAAAAAAACAAAAAAAACTTTGGTCGAAGCAGGGATCGAACCCACGACCCTTGGCATGCAAGTCGAACGTAGCAACCACTGCTCCACGGTGCCAAACTAAATGTTTGTTTCTGTTAAATAAACTTTGTTTATTCGGTTCGTGGGCGTCGCAAGCTATGCTATATAAATATAACTTATATGGATATTTATCTATTGATGACCATAACAGGTACATAGCTCAGTGGTTAGTGTGTTGGCTTACAAAGTGCATGGTCCGCGGTTCGATTCTCCGTCCAGGCGAAAGGTAAAAAAAATTTTAAAAATTTCTAAAATCGTATAATTTCTTCTACATTGTTGGTATTACAGGAAAAGGTGTTAAGAACTAAAAAAGCTCGGGGATGTGAGAAAGATGTGAGGGAAAATGCAATTAGCAAGAAAACAATGTTTTTTTTTGAGTTTGTCTTTATGAAATCCTGGAAAAGAATAAACGTTTATCACAAAAAGTATATACTTTTCTTCCAAATACACTTCCTTACAGCGAAAAGCAAATGAGAAACGAACTTTGTTTGGGAGGACAGAATTATTTTTTTCCGTGTGCATAGTTATATTACCAAAAGAGCAGTAGATCGTTTCGCCGTATTGAATACAAAGGGGCATAGGTTCAATATAAATTACCTATGTCCCTTTGTATTCAATACGGCCATACGAGCCATTGGACCGCGCAGTACTTCCCTATGATAAGTCCATGTACGATTTGGAATCATTTTGGAATATTTTGTCAGCTGTGTTTCATTGACTTTATTTGGTGAGATGTTAATGTCCAGGTTGGTGTCCAACATTTCCTATATAATCCAATATTTGAGGTTATGTAAATAAAATATATTCGAAGATTATCATAATCTGCAAAATTAAGTGCAGAAAGAGAAACACATTTTTTAACAAACAAACATTTAACAACATTAGTTACGGATAATATAAAAAAACCGGAAGAAGGAGCACATGGAAATTTGCTATTAAATGCCAAATACATACTCAATCTTCCGTGCACACACACACACTCTCATACAATTTCCAACAAATATTCCACAATACAATTCTTTACGCAATTGGCTTCACGTTGAAGAAGTCGTAAAATAGAATGACAATTCATTCTATATGGCAGAAGAAAACTTGGAATTAGGTGGAGTGGAAGAAGGTTCAAACTTCGGGTTATTTTCAAAATAGAAGACAAATCGAATGAGAAACGGAACACCAAACTAAAACCCACATGTGTGTATAGAAGAAGAGACTTTGTAGAAGAAAATCAATACCATATGAAGAGGAGTGAGTGTCATTCAATTGTGGATAGTAAGAATAACAATAAGACATATGGACATGGCACATATCTACATAGGTATATAGCAAAGAAAATGAAGAAAGCAAAAATAAGTTGATTTGTAAAACAAAAACAACAAAACAGAATATAAAGGTACAATCTGAAAGAATGAAAACTAACTAGAACCTGCGACAAGTGGTGATAAAAGTGAGAAGAGAATCACTTAATTGAACAAACGGAAGAGAGAAAGAGAAAGATAAAGGAAATGAGAAAAGAGAGAATATGACAAAAATTGTATTAAGACCCTAGAAGAATGCAATAAAAATAAACTCAACTCAAATAACAGCTGTAACAAATAAATCTCACGAGTGTGCTATGCTCTCACCCCTTGTGCGAGAGGAAATATAACAATACACAAAGTCAATCAGAAAGAGAGAACAAACTCACCACATGAACTTTCAAACCCAGCAACAACACTTAACAAGAGACTCTGTTGAGTACACGAAACATAAGTGCAAAGCAGAATGACAAAACAACGTCCATTTAACATTTCCTTGCCGTATGACTGGAGCCGGCTTTTGACTGTTGGTAGGCTCAGTGGGTTGGCTGTTGCCTTTAAAGGATAATAGCCAAGAACCACTAAAGAATCAAATGTCGAGGAGAAAATATAAGAAGGACAACGAAAACGAAAACAACAACAAAAACATGTTAATGTGATGTAGTGGTATTGCTGATATAAATAGTAGAGTTATTACTATTACATCAGCAGTGTTGGCAACTTCTAACACTACGACAGAACCAAACGCATGTCTTGTCTCTCTTTGGCACTCATAAAGGCAACTTGGTGTCCTTTGACAGGGGTTTGGTTTGGGTGTTTTTCTTTGCATTTTAAACAAATCGTAATGGAACGTTTGCATTTTAATTTCATTGCAAATGCCGGTTGAAAATCAGCATGTGTGCTAGCTCGACAAATATTGCTCGTCATCCTCATCATTTCGAAGGATTACGAAGACAGTTTTAGCATTTTTTCCTCTTTTCGTTTTTATTCATTGGTTTTGATGACTCATCACATTGAAAAAATTTCAAATTTAATACGGTGTATAGAATAAATATGAAACTAGGCAATTCGTGGAACTTTCCATGGGTTATACTAATGATGATGGTGGAATTGAAAAGAAGAAGAAAAACAAGAAACAACATGCAAAGTTTTTTACATTCAAAATAATAAGAAAAATTTGTTATGCTAAACGAAATGGATTATCTCCTTTCTTCTTTGTGAGTAATTAATAAAATTAACAAGTACATACGGCAAAAAGCTCGGCCGGCCAAATCTTAAATACTCATCAATATGGAACGCATACAATGATTTTCTTCCTTATTTTCTTTTTAAATTTGTAACATTAAATTTTCGATTGGTTGGAAAATTGTTTGTTTAATTTCAAGAGGGAATCTTAAATATCTCTCTAAGCGTTTAAGAGAATCGTGTGAAAATATCGCCTCTCGTGTGGTGAACTAAATAATTCCATGAACTAAAATATAATAAAATTGGCTTTAGTGACATATAGGGTTCACTTTTTTTGAGTGCACGTAATTATAAAATTTCAAGTAAATTGAATGCGGATATATACCAAATTTGACATGTCTCCTTACGGGCCAACAGCTACATGCTCTCAAGAAGTCAAATCGGGAGATCGTTCGTATGGGGGATACATCGAATCATGGACCGATATAAGCCAATTTCGAAGTGAACCTTTTTGCGGACAAAATATGGGACAGATACATTTATTTTTTGTTTATAATGTCATACACAGTCCTGAGATTTTGTTTCTAAATAGAAAAGAGAAAAACTTGGTCTTATTTCTGAATTGACTTGAAATGTATATTTATTAGGGATTACGTGTGAACCAAGTCATAAATTAGATTGATAAAATATAAGGAAATAGGAACTCTCAAGTTTTTGTTAGATGCCGTTTACTGTACGAAATCGGTATTAGAGCATTTACAAACATAAATATATAATTAAACAAACACTGAAAGAAGAGATTTCCTTTTTCAGGAACAAAATTTTAGACCAGCATGGTTTCCTTTTTGTTGCTAAAAAAAATTCGTTAAATGTTTCGACAAATGTTGGTATGCCTATCATAATTTCAGGTTTATTTGCTCCTTCATACAATTCATTACAACAAGGGGGGTTTCGTTTGTCTAAAAATTTATTCCGGAGGAAAGTATTTTTTCTTTTAGTGTACTTGGTAAATGCTCCAAATAGACATTCAATAAAAACCCGTTTTTAGGGACGTGATATATAAGAACCTGATAGAACTACCTTAAGAACATTTCTCTAGCCTTTCGTCGCTTGCTGTTAAAGGAACGGCGAAAATAAATCTGTCCCCTGAAATATGTGTTAAAATATTCATAAATTTGGAATTGTGGTAATTGGTTTTAAACAAATTTAATTGTTTGGTTTTATTTATTTTTTAATTAGATCATTTTACAAATGCCACGAACATAAAGAAAACAATTTAACAAGAAACTTTTGAATACATATGAAAATACTATGTAGAAAATGTTAATTTCTTTTTGCATGTCTTGTGCTTCATGTCGACTACAAATTGCAAGAAAACTGCAACCATAGCGAAGCAGAATGTTTTTTTGTTGTGGTTTTTTTTGTTATATCTTGCTACACTTTATGGTGTTACTTTTCCATGAGACACAAACATTCACCTGGCCCAGGGACGAGGCTATCTATCGTTAGCGGTTTTATTGCGACTGAGCCGTGATAAGGCTACGTTGTAGATGATGCAGCCAACCACTCCTACTGATGTTGAACGTTGGTGATGCATGAACTGTAACCATAAAATTGAGGAATATCCAAAAAACCACTGGAAATGTGCATAAAAAAATAGAAACTATCAACGTTAAATTGGTTTACAGTGTAGCGAAACCATGTACTGATAAGTCTCCGGTCTAACAAAGAAAAACACATTTTTTGTCAAAATTCGTTTTTATTATTCAATATAGTTCCCTTCAAGAGCGATACAACGATTGTAACGACCTTCCAATTTTTTGATACCATTTTGGTAGTACTCCTTCGGTTTTGCCTCAAAATAGGCCTCAGTTTTGGCGATCACCTCTTCATTGCAGCCAAATTTTTCCCTGCGAGCATCCTTTTGAGGTCTGAGAACTAGAAAAAGTCGCTGGGGGCCAGATCTGGAGAATACGATGGTGGGGAAGCAATTCGAAGCCCAATTCATGAATTTTTGCCATCGTTCTCAATGACTTGTGGCACGGTGCGTTGTCTTGGTGGAACAACACTTTTTTCTTCTTCATATGGGGCCGTTTTGCCGCGATTTAGTCACTGTTGATGGTTTTTCCCATCTCAAGATAATCGATAAAAATTATTCCATGCGCATCCATGATGAACGATATGACCAAAACGTTCCTTTGATATCTTTAAGGCCTCTGCTATCTCGATCAACTTCATTTTATGGTCATTCGAAATCATTTTGTGGATCTTTTTGATGTTTTCGTTGGTAACCACCTCTTTCGGGCGTCCACTGCGTTCACCTCCTCCGTGCTCATTTCACCACGATTGAATTTTGCATACCAATCAATTATTGTTGATTTCCCTGGGACAGAGTCCGGAAACTCATTATCAAGCCAAGTTTTTGCTTCCACCGTATTTTTTTCCCGTCAAAAACAGTATTTTATCAAAACACGAAATTCCTTTTTTCCATTTTCTTCACAATAACAAAAGTTGCTTCACAAAAGACGCTCTATGTCACAAACTAATTGACTTACAGACGTCAAATTTTGACACGAATCATTTGAAGGTTGGTACTATATAAAAATAATATGCATTTAATACTAGCGACGCCATCTATGTGTCAGGCCGGGGACTTATCAGCCAACCTGTTAGTAATATTCAAAAAATATCATATAAAAATTGATTTTTGTGCTCTTGAACTTTGTACTTCAAAATACACTTGCTGTCTTCACGAAAAATATATTTCCTGTTTTCAGGTACCAAGATTAGATTAGAACAGAAGAAAATAGATCTTTTGTCCTCTTTATTTATGTTATGATCTATTCAGAAGTTTGTAGCTCTGGTGTACCCTTTCTGAAAACCTATACGCATTGGTTGAATTAACATAAGATCAATTAAAATCAATTTATTGTTTATTTATTGATTCCGAGCCAAAGAAGCAGAGAATACAAGTAAGGATACTTTTAAGACACAATTCTCTTTTAAATTTAGGTTTTGTGTACTTGCTTCTACACGCTCACAAAAAATCGCTTCTGTAACATATACTCCCAAACATATTTTGCTTCAAGCATATATATTTTTGGGTATTGCCCAAACATTTATATGTTTGATCTCTTCCAATATATAATATGTTTGAAAGCATATTGGTCTAAACAATATATGTTTGGGTAGTCTAAGTTCCAAACATTTTGTATTTTTGCATCCAAATTCAATAATGTTGTCTTCCAAAAAACAATATGTTATTATGTGAACATATAATATGTTTGGAAGCATTTTGCACCCAAAAATATTATATGCTTAAAAAAATTCTCCCAAACAATATTGTGCTCAAAATTTTATTTATTTATTTATATATTTACAATCATAATGAATTATGAAAATAAACAGGTAATATAGGTGCTAACAACATAGGTTTTCGACCTGAATGCTCAAAATTTTGTTTCTGCCCAATTGTATATTCCCCCACATCTTTCTCACTTCCACGAGATTTTTTAGTTCTTAGCACCTTTTTCTGTAATACAAACATTGTAGAAGAAATTATTCAATTGTATGATTTTTTTATTTTAATTTTACCTTTTGCCGGACGGGGATTCGAACAGCGGACCACACAGTTTGTAAGGATCAAAGAAAAGCTGATCAATTGCCCAAGGAAAAATAAAATGTTAATTTTGTAATAACAAGCAACA
This sequence comes from Haematobia irritans, assembly GCF_050003625.1. Taxonomy (NCBI): domain Eukaryota; kingdom Metazoa; phylum Arthropoda; class Insecta; order Diptera; family Muscidae; genus Haematobia; species Haematobia irritans. The sequence continues at coordinate 3,781,681 of NC_134397.1, forward strand.
ACCACCAACTTAATTCAATATCGCTCCCTGTTAAATAGCGCTCCAAGCTACTAAACACATATATGTTTATAGGCTATTTCTAAATTAATATATGTTTGCATCCAAGCATATTATATTTACAAACATTTTATGTCCCAAACATAATATGTTCTAACATATTAACATATATGTCCCAAACATGTTATGCTAGTTTATGAACATTATATGCTTGCACTCAAAAATATTGTGTTTAAAAATTTGTGTTCCAAACATATAATGTTTATAGCCAAACATATGAAAAATAGTCTTTTTCATCCGTGTAGGAAGCAAATTTTAATTTTTCGCTTTCTCAGCTTTTTTTCTTCATATGCTATCAAAGTCCTTTAAAAACGAGTTAACGGCAACTTTATTTTCCAAATTAGGACTCGACTTCCAGTAGAAATTATGTTATGTTTGAAGTAAAAAACTTCTTCAAAATAAAGTTTTGAAAAACATGCCCTATAGTTGAACGATTTTTTGCTTTGTAGTCAAGATGCAAAAAAAAAAAACAACAAATTTAAAGACAATTTCATTAAATTTAAAGAATTTTTCTGAATTATTAAAGTCAAGTTGACCTTAGCCTATAAATTTTTTCTTTCATGTTAAGATACCCATTTTTAAGTCAAATCACTTAATTATAAGGACAATACGACTTCATTGAAAAGTTTATCGACTTTTGGACAAGGAAAATAACTTCATTTTAGAGAAATGCGTCTTCTATGCTAAGCAAAATTTGTATTCGTATTTTAAAGACATGAAATCTTTGACCTCACGACAATATTTTTTTCAGTGTAGTATTAGTTATTTAGACAATAATAGATGATTTCACTTGCTTATTCCGACACATGATGCTAATTATTAGTTTGTTTTTGTTTTCTATTTTAATATGTCACGGTTTTGAATTTTGTACGGATTTGTTTTCAGGCTTAATATTGGTTTTCTCATGTTAAAAATCTTTTTTATGGCAATGTTTCTTTGTGATTCTTCAACATATTTTTTTCACTCAGTATTAAAAAAAGTAATTTCCCATTCCATTGTGTTTCTGAAATATGTATGTCTGCAAAAACTTTGATTTTTCAATTTTCTCTGCCAAAGTAGTTTGCATACTTGAGGAGCATTGAAACTTTACTTATTTGAACCACCAACTGGTCGGATTATTTTAATTACTGGAGGAGAAAACACATAAACGTTCATATTCTCCATTGTTGGTCAAAAGGGATTTACTGGAAACCCTGGTGTTATTTTTCATTTCAAGAACAAAGGATTTACAAAAGTGAGATTAACACTTGGGTTTTATTAGCACAGAAGCAACCTGCAGTGGTAGATGTGTTTATTAGGGTGCTTGGAAAGAAATTCTGCTACGTTTTGTACCCTATAAGTCGTATCATAGCGTTCACAATCTCCAATTAACTCTTAGCAATGGCTAATAATAGGCTTGTTTTCTTTTAGTACTCGATGCAAAATTTCTATGATGATATTCAGAACATCTTCAGAGAGTAGGAAATACAAGAGGAAGAAAATGGCTCTTCTGCAAAGAAAACAAATGTCAACCGTATAGATGTCGCACAATGACCGCAGCGTTTTGGTATCACTGGCGTTGTGATCGAAGCGCTGTTTTGATAAATTGGTTATAAAAGTTTAATACAATGAAAAAATTTATAAAAAGTAACATTTGTTTCATAAATACGGCAGAGATCAGAATTGGGTGGCGCTGAGGAAAACTGTATGCTATTTGTGTAAAACGTCAACAAAAACTGTGTGATATTAGAGACTTTTCCCCTACGACTGCCACCTACTGGCGCTGTTTCATTTTACAATTTCATTCTCTTGTATTTCCTACTCTCTGACATCTCATCGCGTCGGTGTTGCCATATTGCATTTTGATAATAGTATTAAAGTGTCATAAACCGGTAAATATTTGTTATTATTATATTTTGAGAACTTCATACATGAAAAATTTCACTTGTGTTCTGTGATTGAGCTGATGCCAATGTTACACATTTTTGGGCATGTCCTGGATAAACGAGTGCTCTCTTATCTTTTAGTCCGTCACGACTTGGATATCCAGTACTAAAAAAACAAGCCTAATATAATAATTGCATTCAATCACCTTTTTAATTGGAAATAGAAAACTACTTTTGTTAGTCGACAGAGAATATTGTTTGTTTCCTGATTCCAGTTTCTGTAACTTGAACTGGAAAAATCTTTTAAATCAAAGGGGACTACTGCTTCATTTTCCATTACTAAAAAACCTGGTCTTGCGTCAACACATACACTTTGAATTTCCAACTTTTCTCTTCTACACTCATATTGTATTCCATACATAGGATATGAAGTGAAATTAACTCAATTAGGAAAAAAAACTACACTTAATCTCATGTGTGCAACTTTAATAATTTACTAACATCAACCCTAGTCTACTTTTGACTCTGAAGGCATATGGGACCTTATAAAATTTAAAGGAATTAAAAATGCGTATACGCATTTTTTGCGATGAAAATCAAATAAGTAAAATTGCGTTCATTGTCAGATGAATTGCTGGGGATGATAGTAACACTAGTCTACAATGAATGACAATTAATTTTGGAATCGAAACTTCGAGTTATTGGGAGCCTAGTAGATTGAGAAGTTCTTTAAGTCTTTTGAAATAATTTAAAATCATTGAACGATTATGTAGACAACATTTCTGTTTTGGATAGTGCAGATAGTTACAAAATCTGTTAAAGGAAGTGGACAATTCAGAGTTTGAACGGAAACTGTATTTTATAGTTTTTTTTAGTGACCATGTGAGATTCACACCGATAAATAAAACAAGACTCGAATTCTATGAATTCAAAGACTGCCGGCGTACTTGAAGCGTAACTTAAAAGAAATTTGACGCTTCCGGCGGAAATTGGTTCTATATCAATGTAATGGCTTCATTACTAAGGGACCCCTCACACTGTCGGATAAACCCTACGACACAACACGTTGCGGCGACAAATCTGCTTGTGTAAGGTCATGTTCGCGTGTTACACAGACGTGTTGGCGTAAACTCAAACGAACTGTAATTTTTTTCATGATGGGGCGCCCTAATCGTAAGTTCTCGCAACATTATCGAAAACAAATTTATTTTCATTATAAAAACTAACATTTGCACGATGGAATTAACAATGTATCGCCAACTTTGGTTAAAACTTTGTCGTAGGATTTATCCCACCGATCCCCTAATGAAAAGGATAACAACATTGAGCCGTACTTAAATGTCAAAATAAGGGAAGTACTCATCGCAGGTTGAACCGTAAGTACAAGAATATTTTTGAAAATTCTTTTAAAATATTTTTAATGTGCATATTTATAATGCAATTTATAATTATGATTTTCGCAGGCCAGAGTTATCTTAAGGGTAATATGCACATGTAGGGGAAACAGAAAAACGTGTATATAATTAGTTCCTTGAATATTATTGTACGTAGCTACTTTCCTGTGTCCTTTGAACTTTAAGGCATGGTGAATGTAAATAGCTTTTTTTATGGAATTCCATTTGAAATGTTCTATCATTTTATTGTTCACTTCAGCATTGGTAGTTTACAAGGTGAACGGATTTCGTGGTATTTCAATGTCCTACTCCCTGACGTTTGGAGGAAAGGACAATTAAATTAAATATTCCAGCACCTACAACCATCCCCAGTTTTTTGAGAGGAATACAAAGAAACAAAACAAAAAACACTCCGAGATATCACAAAAAGGCGACCTCATAAAACGTGTTTTTGAGCACGCAATCTCTTGTTTGCACTTTGCATGCTAAAATAAAACAGCTGTTCCGTGTAAGCACTCGAATAGAAGGAAGGGAGAGAATGCATGACCAGTAGGTGGGTGCGTTTACCCTATTGTTGGGTGGCATTCTTCTAAATTGGCTTCTAGAAAGTTATTGTAGTCGCTTGCCTTTCGACCGGGCCATATGATTGGCACAAATTGTGTTTGAGTAATGAAATGAAAAGGTTTTCGTGTAGCTTAGTCAGCCGGTATGGATCATACCTTCCTGTATTTATGCGGGGGTTTTTTTCTACGTTTTTTAGTTTGTGAATGTATTGATTTTACGTCGATACTGTCGAACATTAAAACATACCATCATTCTTGTCATGTGATTGACAGATGGCTGTGTACGTATATACACGGTAAATTAACTAGAAAATCCTAACCAAGTGTCAACGGCGATGGTAATTGATTTGGATTAACGCTGTTCCTATGCATATGAAAGAAATACATGGTTATTTAATATTGGTTGCGTTATTTATGGATTGCTTCGAAGCTTTCAAGAATTAATAATTAAAAAAAAAAAAAAAAAAAAAATATATATATATATATATATATATATATACATATATATATGTATATATATATATATATATATATATATATATATATATATATATATATATATATATATATATATATATATATATATATATATATATATATATATATATATATATATATATATATATATATATATATATATATATATATATATATATATATATATATATATATATATATATATATATATATATATATATATATATATATATATATATATATATATATATATATATATATATATATATATATATATATATATATATATATATATATATATATATATATATATATATATATATATATATATATATATATATATATATATATTATAAAACACTATAAATATTTGACTATTCAACACTTAGCAAATTAAGGAAGCCTTTTATCTGAACATATCTGATAACACAGTTAATTAAACATCTGATCTGTGCTTGTGGAGCTATATGCTATAGTAAAAACATGATCTTGGAGTAAAAAACAATTTCAAGCACACACCCATAGAAGGAATATGATCACCTCAAACATGTTTTAAGAGCAAAATGTTATTTTTGGGTGGTGACCATGTAGCATGGTTTTCACAACCATGTTATTTTCTCGGAAATCATGTATTTGATTTCGGCAAGCAGGCTATATTTGACGAGAAAATAACATTTTAGTGACGTTACATGGCCACCATACAAAAATAACATTTTGCTCTTGAAACATGTTTGAGGTGATCATATTCCTTCTCTACGTGCATAAAAACATAATATATGCTGTGATATCCTCCTGCTAGGTCCCTACAGACTGATAGACTGATAATCAGTTCCAGCTTAGGAATTGTAATGATAATCAATAAATTTACTTTTAAAATTATTAAAAAATCCATAAAATCCAAAAATATTCGACTTTTTCGAATTTTGATTTCGCTACTATCAATTTGGTGATGAGTTTTTAAAATAATTATAGATGCGTTTCATTCTACATGAAAATTTAAAAGTTAAAAATCGACATCTGGGCTAATCGATTTTTATCAAAAAAAGTCAAAATCTACTTTTTGTGATCTTCAACTTCGACTTCTTCGTCACTTTCGGCTTTGTTTGAAAATCGGGTCAAATCGACTAATCGAATTTTTATGTAGATCAAAATCGACTCTTTATAGTTACCATCTTATAATGACCATAATCAAACATTAACTAAAGATACGAATATGAATAGAAAAAGGAATGTGATAAAGTTATTTTTGTCTTGGAATTTCTGCAAAGTCGCGACCTCAAAATAAATTCCAATAAAGCAATCCACCATAGGGAAATGGTTAGAGTACCCGACTTGGATATAAGGGGTCGTGGTTTCAATCCCAATTTCCCTCTCAGTAATGTTGGTGACATTTCTGAGTGTATCAAAACTTTGCTAATGTAAAACGTCGTACGGACTCGCATATAATATAGAGATTCCTTGTCAGTGAGCTTCCGTCTCAATGTCAACGAATCCGTCTCAACGTAAACTTTTCAAAATTTAAAAGTTCTACTTGTTGACTTTCATTAGAACCCGCTAATTCTCTCTCAATTCAAATTCGGCTTTTCGATTTTTACTGTTGCTCCTATTTTGATTTTGGAATTCACTCTTAAGTTGTCAAAATGCCGTCCAAGCAAGAAGAGCAGCGTATCACAATTTTGCTCGCGCATCGCGAAAATCCGAGCTACTCGCACGCAAAGCTGGAAAAATCGCTAAAAGTTGCCAAATCAACCGTCACAAATGTAATTAAAGTGTTTGGGGAACGTTTGTCGATAGCCAGGAAGTCTGGATCGGGGGGAAATCGAAAACCGGAAGCCGCTGAGACGACAAAGAGAGTTGCCGGTAGTTTCAAGCGAAACCCTAACCTCTCTCTCCGAGATGCCGCAAATAAGCTGGGTGTATCGTCTACAACCGTGTATCGAGCCAAAAAAACGAGCCGGACTATCGACTTACAAGAAGGTAGTGACTCCAAATCGCGATGATAAACAAAATACGACGGCCAAAGCGCGATCCCGGAGGCTGTACATGACGATGCTGACGATGTTTGACTGCGTGGTAATGGACGACGAAACCTACGTCAAAGCCGACTACAAGCAGCTTCCGGGACAGGCGTTTTATACGGCAAGGGGAAAGGTAGGAGATATTTTCAAGCCATCTGTACCTGTGTCTTGAAAATCAGCATTTTCATAGCTTCCGGGACTGTCAACCAAGAAATTTACGTGAAAGAGTGTTTGAATAAACGTCTGCTGCCTTTCCTGAAGAAACACGGTTGTTTCGTACTGTTTTGGCCGGATTTGGCATCTTGTCATTACGGTAAAAAGGCCATGGAGTGGTACGCCGCCAACAACGTGCAGGTGGTTCCCAAGGACAAGAACCCTCCCAACACGCCAGAGCTCCGCCCAATTGAGAAATACTGGGCTATTGTCAAGCGGAACCTAAAGAAGACCAAAAAACTGCTAAGGACGAGCAGCAGTTCAAGGCAAACTGGCTTTCTGCGGCGAAGAAGGTGGACAAGGTGGCTGTACAAAATCTGATGGCAGGTGTCAAGCGTGAGGCCCGGCAATTCGGATTTGGAAAAGCGAAAGCCTAACTGAATATTTTTCCTGAATTTTATACTAATTGAACTTGAAAAAGAAATTTAATTTGATTTTTTAAATAAACGATTTCACCGATTTACACGCGTTTTCCCTTGACCAAATTTTGACCGTATCACCCTTTATTCTATATTATTAATAAGAATAAAGATTCTGATTTGATTAAATAAAATATAAAATTGGTGCAAATGAATACTTTGTGTTTTCAATTTCCTTGAACATTGTAAAAATATATTTAAAAAAAAATTAAGATGTTTGACCGGAACACTAATTTTTGACATTTCTTACCAACTATTATTGATAACACTCACAAAATGACAAATAGATTTCATACAAATCGAATATTTTGTAGAATCATTATTTCCATGAAATTCGATTATGAAAAATCGAATATTCGAATTTTGATTGGTAAAAATAATCGAAAATCGATTTTTGATTAAAAGTCAATAATTGACAAATCTAAATATTACTGGTTTGTACTATAGATCCCTAATCAGTAGTCAACTAGACGATTTTGACGAACAAAGTCAATTTTCAGGAAAAAAGTAAAAAATCGATTAATCGATTTTGGAGATATGAACAATTCGACTACAAATTCTTTTGACAAAGTCTGCTTTTACACCAGGTCGATTTTCGATAAATGCTTCTTTAGAAGCCGTAACAAATAAAAATTTTGGACCCATAGTTACATCTATTCCTCCATATATTATCCTCAGTTGTTTTATCTCCTTTTTAGTCAGTACTTTATTTCCTGTAAATATGTCCAATGAAACATTTTTTCTTACACATGTATTTGGGAAGGAATACCAGAAATTTTAAATCATTTCGGTAGATCTGAAATGAAGATAGTCTATGACCCGCATGCAGTCTGAGATAACGGAGCAAGGGGATAAACTGCATGCCTAATTGATACGTAAACCTTTACACTTCTTCGTTGTCTAAGATGAACTTGTAAATTCAATTGTTTCGTAACATTTTTATTTCTATAAAAATAAAAAAAAAAACGAATTATCCAATTGTTGAGAAAAACAAATGATTTTGTCCATAAACTTTGACATATCGTGTCTAAAGGTTGGTTGGCTGGTCTACTGGATAATTTGATGTTTGTTTAAGCTCGTAATTAGATATTTTTAGAGCTGTCCAATAAACCGTGCCAGTCATGACGAGGATATGAACGTGAGTAGTCGGAGACATGATTGTATCTTCGTACATCCATAAACGTAGGCAAAAGGAAATGAAGGAAAATATTAGAAATGGATATTGATTTTTAACTAACAATCAAGGGAACCACATCTAAAGTACTGTATATCTCGCCACCAAACCATCCAGCACTTTGTCTGAGTACATCATTGGGGCGTTGCAAAAGTTGTGGTTTCGCCCATCACTACCATTGGGATGGAAATCCTTTAAATTATTATCACATAAAAGTATGAGAGTCACTACTGATTGCGTATGCATGTGGAAAATTGTGACAACATGAGTGTTGATAGTCTTGCTATTATATTAGGTGGAATCGGCAGCCAAGTGCAAAACAAATAATGAGAAAAAGATCTTTCTATGTGTTTTCCCAAGTGAGGTCACACCGCCTAGTGCATTAGCTCCTACTTCACATTGAGTGTGACCCTCAATTCAATTGATTTTTGTAGGTTTTATAAATCTTGAATGTCGACATTTTAAAATTTTGGCGTAATGGAGCTTTTTCCCTTTTCGGTATTCTAATTTTTTGGCGTATCAAACTGATGGAAAAGATATGAAAATGTTGCAAAGTAAAATAGAGTGAATATAGCCAATGTGTTTCCAATACACTGAAAACAGAGATTGTCGGCTATGAGAAGTAGAATCGTTACAGAGGTACTGTTAAACCGGTACCGTTAAAGGTGCAAATACGCCCAGCAAAAAAAGAGCTTCCAAAAAAGTAGTTTGGATCCCCAATCTGTGATCCGCAAGTAGTGCAAACTTGGATCATCTGCAATGAATTTTACATGGGCTTGTCATAGGACGGAAGTACTCCCTTTTTGGATCCTTTGCATTGCTTTAGAAGTTGTGCTCTGGAAGTTAATTTGAATGAAGAAATTTAAAAAGCGAAAAAAAAATTTTTTTCAGCCAATTTCAATTTTTTTCATCCATATGTTTTATTACACTATTATTTTCCTATTATCTAATTTTTACAATTTGAAAAACTTTTTCGCTCCGACCAGGGATTGAACCTGGGTTTACTGGCACCATAACAGAACGCCTTAGCACACTCAGCCACAAACGCCATTGAACATAAAGCGTCGAAAGGTCAATTCAAATGTTTGTGATATGATCGTAATACGACACCAAGGAATAACATTGTAATTGCTTCTCGAGATGTTCTTTATTAGTATGAACGAAAAAATAACAAACGCAGGTTCAAATCTCACCAGCGGCAATTTTTTATCAAATATTTTTCTAAAAAAATATTTTTTTTGTTATGCATCGTTTTTATTTTTTATTTTCGGCATATATTTTCGTGTAAATATATTAAAAATCAACAAAAAAATTAAAAATTCTCGTAATTTGCAAAACGTTCTCAAAAGAACTTCTATGGAAGCGAAAAAGTCAAATGGCACAGGTTCAAATCCCAGCGGGGATGAAATTTATTTTTTATTTTTATTATTTTTTTACTTTTTTATTTATTTTCTATTTTTTTAATTTTTTTTTATTAGTTTTCTATTATTTTGTAAAATTGAATTGTCCAAAATTTGCACATAAAATAGCCTGATTGCGTTCTTTCTAATACTTGTCCACAAGGACTGCATCGGAAGTAGAAAAAAATCATTGGGGGATCCCAAGATGCGCTTTAGAAGAAATGTTTGTGTACTTGTCCAAAAGGACTGCATCGGAAGTGGAAAAAAATCATTGGGGGATCCCGCGATGCTCTTTAGAAGAAATGTTTGTGGACTTGTCCAAAAGGACTGCATCGGAAGTTGGAAAAACTCGAAGGGGGATTCTGGGATGGGCTTTAAAAGAAATGTTTGTGGAATAACTTCCAATTTTTTTTGCTGGGCGTCGAAGAGTAATGAAGTTATCGGGAAATATAGGCAATTTTACGCAAACTCGCTGGATGCATGTCTGTTACGTACATAAGAGAATATAAGAGTATTCTATCACATTAAAGATGTTCTCTATAGTCATTCTCGGATTTGGTTTGAATGACATCAGTTTTTCTCTCCATGCAAAATTTTCTAATTGAATATTGAAAAATCGATTTTCTAAATTATGTTGATTTCAAAAAGTCGAGAAATCGATTTCTGACCTTAGGAATTGTAATGAGAATCAAAAAGTTGACTTTTCGAATTTTGACTTTCGGCTTACCATACTTCCTTTATTCGATTTTTCATATTTTACGTTAAATTTCGATTACATGACTAGTCGATTTTGACCAACATCAAAACATTCAAAAGTCGATTGCAGAGGACCATCTTGTTCCATTTGAGATTTCGTGAAATACAAAAAAAAAACAGTAACAATTAGCTAAACTATGGCTACAACCAAACTGAATATGTGTTTGTTTGGAATGAATTTTTGGCTATATAAATTTACACAAATGTTTCAAGACCACCCTATTGCAAGTGCCATGGACATTCGTATATGTATACGAGTATATGCATCTGTGTGTGTGTATTTTGCTATAAAATCACATCGAGTTATGATAGATGTAACACAAGAAGACGAATGCGGATGAATTGTGTTGTTGGGTTATGTACAAACAGCACATTTGTGGCTACAATGAGGTGCACAGTGGGTTCCTATTAATTTCATAAGATTTTTAAAAATTTTAAAAATTATTATAAAAATCAATGGTAGGTGGTTTTATCTTACTGTCATTTTCATGTACCCCCTTTTAGGCTTTAACTCTCTCTTAAAAACAACTAAATTGAAAATATTTTTGTTGCCAGTTAACTTTAACTTTTTACCAGTTAAACTCCAGACTAAGTATATAGGCCGGATTAAATACATATTCGTAGTACGCCCTAAAACTTGCTTGACAGGCTCTCTATGCTCTAAGGGAGCTAGCTGGAAATGGGATTAATATCAAATAAAAATACTTAGATGTTTAGATTTTAGAGAAAAAATCATTTGAAACATATTTTTGTCTAAATACTGTATTTAGGCTTAAATTTAATATCTAAACTAAAAATACCAAATGCTACTCGGTTGATAGTACATAAATTATCTTACCAATGTTTAAAGACCACTAAAATCACTACAAGCGAACATAACCATTTTTATCCTTTCATGATATTGTACCATACTCATGGTGTTCAAATGTTACGTGTTCGATTTGTAATCTTTGGTATTCAGTGTCCTTACATTAATGTCTCTTCACTGCACAATTCCGAAACATACACTCTCACAAAGTATATGGACACCATATAAGACATTTAGCTGTCTGTGGGCATGGGCTTACAGAGAATGGGGTAGACTCGATTGAAATGTGCTTTAGCGTAAAATCTGTAAAATCCCAAACGTTTTATGAGCTTTTCAGTGCATCGGCTGGGCTTTGGGAATATCAGCTTTTGGTGTTGTTGTCACTGATGGTTAGTCTTTGGGGAGATACCAAGGTGCTATTGCTTCTGGTTATGATGATGGTTGTTTGCTTGGTACCATCGATGTAGAGAAAAATGTCTCGTCCTATGGTTGCCTATTGCTAAATTGCCCACATAAATATGTCGTATTTCTTGGAAAAGTAATAAAATCGTTGGAAGAAAATTAAAAAAGTTTCCTATATATTTTCTTGTCGGCTTTAGCAAATATAGTCATAATTTATGTCCTAAATCAGGATGAGGTGGATCACACCTGACATTTCAGACATATTTTTTAATTAAATTTAATTGCTTTTACTCCACAGTGTATTATGATTTAGTTCACTTGCCTAGGGAATACATTTAAGAGGATGGCAAAATAAAATTTAAGGAATCACTGTAGTTTACAGTACTGACATTTTCGCTGCGTTTACATAATTTTTATACCCTTCACCACTACTGTGGTACAGGGTATAATAAGTGCATTTGTATGTAACGCCAAGAAGGAGTAATCATAGACCAACCTTTTAGTATACGGATTGGCTTAGAATTAAATTCTGAGTCGATTTAGCGAAGTCCGTCTGTCTGTTGATGTATTTTTGTGTGCAAAGTACAGCTCGCAGTTTTAGTCCGATTGTCCTAAAATTTGGTATAGGGTCCTGTTTCGGCTCAAAAACGATCCCTATTGATTTTGGAAAAAATCGGTTCAGATTTAGATACAGCTGCAATATATATTTTTCACCGATCTGGTCATAATTGGCGTGTATATCAACCGATCTTCCTCAAATTCCGTACATCCGAATATTTTATGAGTCTCGAAAAACTTGCAAAATATCGGCCAAATCTGTTCAGATTTAGATATAGCTCCCATATATAGCTTTCGCCCGATTTACACTCATTTGCCCACAGAGGCCAATTTTTTGCTCCGATTTAGTTGAAATTTTGCATAGGGAGTAGAATTAGCACAGTAACTATGCGTGCTAAATTTGGTTGAAATCGGTACAGATTTGGATATATCTCCCATATATAGCTTTCGCCCGATTTACACTCATATGACCACAGAGGCCAATTTTTAACTCCGATTTAGTTGAAATTTTGCACAGGGAGTAGAATTAGCATTGTAGGTATGCGTGCCAAATTTGGTTGAAATCAGTTCAGATTTAGTTATAGCTCCCATATATATGTTTTTTGATTTCGACAAAAATGGTCAAAATACCAACATTTTCCTTGTTAAATCGCCACTGCTTAGTCGAAAAGTTGTAAAAATTACTCTAATTTTCCTAAACTTCTAATACATATATATCGAGCAATAAATCATAAATTAACTTTTGCGAAGTTTCCTTAAAATTGCTTCAGATTTAAATGTTTTCCATATTTGTTTACTAACATTCTGTTCCACCCTAGTGCATTAGCCGATTTAAATTTTGAGGCTATATATTTTGTAGAAGTCTATCAAATTCTGTCCAGATCGAGTGATATTTAAATGTATCTATTTGGGACAAACCTTTATTATAGCCCTCAACACATTTGACGGATGTGATATGGTGTCGAAAATTTAGATCTACAAAGTGGTGCAGGGTATAATATAGTCGGCCCCGCTCGACTTTAGACTTTCCTTACTTGTTAATATTATTGTTGTTTTTAGTGATTTGCTTTGACTTCTTGAGAATCGTTATGACCATGTATTGGCATGACTTTTTTGAAATTGAAAATTTTGTTATATTCAAAATTCTCGGGAAATTTGTATGCAGTTTTCCAGTAGGTGAAGGAAAATCATTGACACAGGGGTATAATACCCTAGCAAAAAGGGATAGCCAAAAAAGTAATGAAAATATTCTTTTTGGATTCGGAAGTGTTGTAAAGTTGGCTTAGAAGCAATGAATTTCACATAGGCTTGTCATAAGGCGTAAGTTATCTTTTTAAGCACGCGCTTGATTTCGCATAAGTTCTTCCATCATAGCGACTTCCCTTAAACCGCTGCATATACCGAACCAAAGAGGCGGAGACTTAAAGTAAGAACACATTTAACACACAATTCTCTTTGAAATTTGCGTACTTGGTTATTGTAAACAAATTTTAATTTATTTGTTTCTTCAGCTTTTTTCATGTGCTGTCAAAGAGCCTTCAAAAGGTATTAACGACAACTTAAATTTCCAAATTCAGACTAGACTTCAAGTAAATTAAAAAAACATATTCTATTTTTAAATGCTTTTTTTTGGCTTGTAGTCAAGATGCAACAAGTAAACAAATTTTCAGTAATTTTGAAAAAAAAAAATTCAGAATTATTGAAGCCAAGTTGACCTTAATCAAACAAACTTTTCTTTCATGTTAGGATACCAAATTTTAAGTCGAATCACTTACGCCTCACGGTAATATTTCTTTCAGTGGATGAGGTGGATACCTCCAATGTCATGGAGATACACCAAAGACATATGACAAGCCTCCAGTAACCTGAGCCTAAATGAATACTGTCGACTAGTAACCCAGCAAAAAATTTGGAAGTTCTTCTAAAGGCACATATGTTCTTTATTTTAAGTACAGAGGAAGTTCTTTTAATTAAATTTTTTATTACTCGCTCTTTTCATATTTTTAGTGGGTAATTCTAACTTTTTTCTTTCAAATATACGCAAAGAAAAAAACGTTTGGAAAACGTGTACCGAAAACGTTTTTCTTTTGTTAGAGTTTTCTGAATTGCTTCGAAATTTTAAACTTTTATCACCAAAAAAATTCGTTTGTTACAAAATTTTTATTTTTCAATAAAAAAAGTTATTTTTGAAACAACAACACAGTCCATTTCGTTTACATCAAACACTGTTCTTTTCTGACTTTAGGTCTTTAATAAGACACATTTTACAGTTCTAAATTTAATATAAAGGGTGATTCTTTTGAGGTTAGGATTTTCATGCATTAGTATTTGACAGATCACGTGGGATTTCAGACATGGTGTCAAAGAGAAAGATGCTCAGTATGCTTTGACATTTCATCATGAATAGACTTACGATCTGCCACAACGTCGAATTTTCAGTGAATGGGCCCTAGAAAAGTTGGCAGAAAATCCGCTTTTTTATCGACAAATTTTGTTCAGCGATGAGGCTCATTTCTGGTTGAATGGCTACGTAAATAAGCAAAATTGCCGCATTTGGAGTGAAGAGCAACCAGAAGCCGTTCAAGAACTGCCCATGCATCCCGAAAAATGCACTGTTTGGTGTGGTTTGTACGCTGGTGGAATCATTGGACCGTATTTTTTCAAAGATGCTGTTGGACGCAACGTTACGGTGAATGGCGATCGCTATCATTCGATGCTAACAAACTTTTTGTTGCCAAAAATGGAAGAACTGAACTTGGTTGACATGTGGTTTCAACAAGATGGCGCTACATGCCACACAGCTCGCGATTCTATGGCCATTTTGAGGGAAAACTTCGGAGAACAATTCATCTCAAGAAATGGACCGGTAAGTTGGCCACCAAGATCATGCGATTTGACGCCTTTAGACTATTTTTTGTGGGGCTACGTCAAGTCTAAAGTCTACAGAAATAAGCCAGCAACTATTCCAGCTTTGGAAGACAACATTTCCGAAGAAATTCGGGCTATTCCGGCCGAAATGCTCGAAAAAGTTGCCCAAAATTGGACTTTCCGAATGGACCACCTAAGACGCAGCCGCGGTCAACATTTAAATGAAATTATCTTCAAAAAGTAAATGTCATGGACCAATCTAACGTTTCAAATAAAGAACCGATGAGATTTTGCAAATTTTATGCGTTTTTTTTTTTAAAAAAAGTTATCAAGCTCTTAACAAATCACCCTTTACTACAATGTAATGTTGAACATTTTTTCGGAATCTTCCGGACATATCTGGAATATATGTAAAAAAAACTGTGGTCGAAGCAGGGATCAAACCCACGACCCTTGGCATGCAAGTCAGACGTAGCAACCACTGCTGCACGGTGCCAAACTAAATGTTTGTTTCTGTTAAATAAACTTTGTTTATTCGGTTCGTGGGCGCCGCAAGCTATGCTATATAAATATAACTTATATGAATATTTACCTATTGATGACAATAACAGGTACATAGCTCAGTGGTTAGTGTGTTGGCTTACAAAGTGCATGGTCCGCGGTTCGATTCTCCAAATACACTTCCTTACAGCGAAAAGCAAATGAGAAACGAACTTTGTTTGTCTAAAATTTCGTTTGGGAGGAAAGAATTATTTTTTTGCGTGTAGGTTAAAAATAGAGTAAGAATTAATAAAATGGTACAAATTAGTAATATTTTGTCGAAAAAAATGCAATATCCATTCTAGAAAAATTACGAATTTTTGAAGTCAAACGTTGCAGACAAGAGTTAGAATCCAACAAAAATTATAAAAAATTATAAAAATTATTTATTTGATTAAATATCACAGAATTTTTTAATTCACGGTCAAAACATTGAATTGGGATCACACCTTAAGAAGTGATGCAAATTCAGTACGACGGCTGTTGTGGTGGTGGACATCCGTCCTATGACAAGGCCATGTTAAACTCATCGCTTCTGCTTCAATTTTGCACCACTTCCAGAACCAAAAAGAACATTTTCACTACTTTTTTGGCGACACTTGTTTTTTGCTGGGAAGTTATCTCTGCGTTTTTATTTGTCATTACTGCGTTTTATACAGACTATTATTATTATTTACATTTATTGTGAAACTTGCTTAAAACAAAGAATTTTTATTTAATTAAATGTTTGCGTCATATCATTATTGTCAAGAGAAATTCCAAAACCTTTGCACAAGACAGTTTTATGACTGCCAAAAATGCTCATTTTTCAATTTTCACATTATTTTCCACAAAAAGTTCAACAGCCCTTCTAAAATCCTTTACAATATTCATACACCCCAATCCTTTAGATATACATAAATATTTTTGACATATACGTACACGTTATGGGTAAATTATCTTCACTACATCCAAACCAATTCAGTAATCCTTAAGTCAAGTGTGAATTTCTATTAGTGTCACTTAGGAGGTTAGACGTCAAATCATATTGCAATCATATTCCGGATACGTCTACCCAAACTCTTTCACCATCACATTTTACCAACCATATCAGAAATATGACGAACCAGTCTAATGGAAGAAGGGAAATGAAATTATTATAATTACATTATGCCTCACAAGCACAAGGATAAGGGAATGGCAGCAGAACTTATCAGAGTAAAAATTGTCTGCCACAAGATTTCAATGCCTAACGTCGTCAACATAGAGTATCAGATGGTTGGCAAGCATCTGAATCTATCCTTGTTCCATGAATGCTATACAAATTTCATAATTCTGTTTTCATAATCTGTATGGAAGCGAAAAAGAGAAAGAATAAAAAATGCACCCAGATGATGAATGTGAAGCTAGATTTTGACTTTTTGGGGTAACATGTTGCTTTTAATCATATTTATGGAAGAACAGTAGCATAAAAAAGTTAAAACATTTTGTTGAATCCTTATATCATCATAGCTATAAAAAATTAATCTTATCACACTTGCTGTGATTGAATTGGAGCACCTTGGTTAAAAGGCTAGCCAATTTTTATTTTATTAAGAATTTTAATAGTTTCATACACAGTTATTTAATTTTGACAAAATGTCTTTTTATACAAATTTAACATATTTAATATATTTCGTCAATTGGTTGTTAAATATTTTATAGCATTTTTTTCTTACTATTTCTTTAGAATTTTAAGTTTTACAAAAACTATATATATAGCAAACTAAATAAAAATATTGAATTTTGTAAATAAAAATATAGTAAATAATTGTAAATAAATATTGTAAATAAAAATATTGTAAATAAAAATATTGTAAATAAAAATATTGTAAAACGGGCTTTTAAGTTCACTATAAATGCAAACGAAAAGACTTTTTCTTATTTTATCCGACGTTTCGTAATTTCCAACTTCTTTTGGGATGAATTTTGTTTAAACAAAATGGTAAGAAGCGATGGTACAGGAACACCAAAACATTAATCACAAATTTAAAATAATTTCAAAAATAAATAAATAAAGAATTAAATTAAAATATCACAGAGATTTTTATCTTATGGTTACGATCACAAGTGATCTGTGATCAATCATCTGTGATCGTAGCAGATGATCTGTCTGATTCAGCAATATAAAAGTTTTATTTTATTAATTTGTTTGCTCAATGTTTATCTTACAAAAGAACTACTTAAAATTTAAAATTTTAGGTAAATTTTATTTCTAAAAAAAATTAAAAATAGATTTATTTTCAAATATGTTTTCGCTGCAATTTTTATTTGCATGCAAATGTGTATCGGAATATAATTTTACAAATTATTAAAATTTTATACGAGCTTATTGGACAAGAAGAGCCTTTAGTAATTTTCGAAATATTTCTTAACTACATTACTATGAAAAATCCGTTAATAAAGTTCTTTCTAAATTTGTGTTATACAAATCGTTGTCGAAATTTTCTTCCTCCAAAAATATTATATCAAAGAAATGTTTATAAATTTTTAATAAATTGCCATTTCAGTTAAAGAAAATATAAATAAAACGTTGAACTTTCAAAGTTTCTGTTATAATAAAACTTCGCTGAAGGTCATAGATTTTCTAATAAAGTTTTAGTTCATCTATATTTTCAATTTTTCTCTAATCACAGTGCAATGGAAAAATGTGATTTTTGTTTGTTTAGATGGATATGAATTTTCTGCAATCAATTTTTTTCTTTTTTTTTTTTGGAAATTTGGTTTTCCATAGATCAGATAGTTGATTGCAATAAGGGAGGGGGGCATATGAAACGAAGAATTGCAATTTAATTACTGTGTTCTAATGTGTCATGCTGTTGTTGCTGTTACTTTCATTGTAGATGTTTTTGCAGTTGAGGGTTGGCATTGTTGTTGATGTTGTCAATGCCGATGCTGGAAAGGATATGCCATGTTTCCCAGCTTGTTTGGTTAGTTGTTTGTGTGTTTGCTTAACAGAAAATTGAAATTTAATTGAAAACAGAAAAAACAAACGTTAAATAGACACAAACCAGTAAAACATTGATTTATGCATGTTTACATAAAATTTACATATGCAACTAAACCTATCAAAAGATATTTGGAATAAATGAGGGAGACATATTTTTAACATTATCAATTATTTTAATTGGAATTCTTAAACGGGAAATGAAGCTATATTGGCTATATCATCATTGACAAATAGGGGCAACATGAAAATGGATTGATAACACGCCCAAAAATGTTTACAGGAAATGTACTCAAAAATGTCGAGACATACTATTATTCGATCATAGCTAATGAAGGAAATGAATGAATTGCAGACATAATTACATCAAAATTAAATTTTTTACTTAAAGCAAGAATATATTTTTCTGAATTTAAAAATAGAAAACGGAATATAGAAAAATTCGTTTTATAATATAGCCCAACAAAGAAAGCGTTGCCAAAAAATTAGAGAAAATGTTATTTTTGGATCCGGAAGTGGTGCAAAATTGGCGCAGAACCGATGAATCTAACATGGGCTTGTTATAGGACGGATGTTCACCTATAAAGAACATCTTTGGGACGGCATTTTTGGAAGTGCTTTTAAAGTTGTGCCTTTAGAAGAACTTCCATTTTTTCATTTATCCACAATTATGATAATATTGGCATTGGAAGGAAATCTCATAAATGTTGCCATTGAACAATTTCTCATATATTGTCTTAATCTTTATGAGATGGAATTTCAAAAAACTTTTCTGTAGAACTATATTGTTGACCAAATTTTCTAAAGATATACAATTTTGAAGAAAATTTTCAAGAAAATAAAATCTTAAAAATGTATTTTATGTTTTAGAAATACAATTTGCTGACGTTTTCTACAATTTTGTAGTTATTTTCTACAAAACTTCCATATTGTGATACGATCGTCCCTTTAACAGTCTTTGAGTCACAATAGTTTTGCCGCAATCAATTTCACAAGCATATTTTGGTTAAGCTATTTATATTTAAGCTAACATATAATTTTTAACTGAAACTAGACACTAATCTGAAGGCTGAAGAAAAAAAACCAACAAGACTCAAATACATTTTAGACAAACTTTTCTGAAGGTAAAAAAATTCGATTTAATTTCCTATAGAAATAAAATTATGACGAAATTTTCTATAATAATTTAAAAATATAATAATGTGAATGTACATATTTTTCTATAAATAATTATAATGTAATTTTATATAGTTTTGCAAAACCATTTTTCATTGTATCATACCGTAGACTTCTTGTTAGAAATTTTGAAATAAAATCTTTCTATTATTTTCAAACCTTCACCAAAACGACATCTAAATATCCTCAAATTGTCTTTATACCCTAAACCACATAGTGGTCAGGGTATAATAAGTTTGATCGGCCAAAAAATGTGCCTACCAGAAATATTGATTTTAGACCCCATAAAATATATACCGATCGACTCAGAATCACCTCCTGAGTCGATCTAGCGCTTGGTGTCCGTCCGTCCGTCTGTCCATGTATTTGTTGTTCACAGGATTCCGGTCGCAATTATTAACCGATTTTGATGAAATTTGGTACAGGTAGTTTTTTGGGCACAAGGACGAACGCTATTGAATTTGGAAGAAATCGGATCAAATTTAGATATAGCTCCCATATATATGTATCGCCCGATTTCGACAAATGGGGTCACGTTGCGCGTTTTTTCAAACGGATCGTCACCAAATTTGGCAAAACGTAATCTTTTCCATCGCCCTTAAAGTCTGCAAAATTTCATCCAAATCGGTTCGGATTTAGATATAGCTCTCATATATGTATCGCCCGATTTTCCCAAATTTGGTCACAAAACCTTTATTTATCAACCGATCTTACCCAAATTTGGCTAAATGTAGTCTTCTATAGCACTAACTATATGTGCAAAAAATCATCGAAATCGGTTCAGATTTAGATATAGCTCCCATATATATGTATAGCCCGATTTCCCCAATTTGGCCATAGAACCCTTATTTATTAACCGATTTTACTAAAAGTTGGCTAGATCCAGTCATCTATAGTACTAACTATATGTGCAAAATTTCATCGAAATCGGTTCAGATGTAGATATAGCTCCCATATATGTATCACCCGATTTTAAAAAATTCGCCCCTAACCACCTTATGTTTGACCATACAGGCCTCATTTCTTAACTGATCTTACTCAAATCTTGCACAAGGTAAACTTTTGTGGTATTAATCAAACCCGCAAAATATTATGCAAATTGGTTCAGATTTAGATATAGCTTCCATATATATGCATCGCTCGATTTTCCCAAATTTGGCCATAGTACTCTTATTTATTAACCAATGTTACTCAAATTTTAAATTTGGATGTACTAGCCGATCGTACTTATACGTACTTGTAGCTCTTACATAAGAATATTGCTCGATTTTTACAAATTTGTATTTATTACTCACACTAATTTAACGATTTTCTCTTTTTTAATAATGGGCTCAATATTAGTGGCATACTAATTCCGTAGGCGCAATATTAACATAGCCAGTGTTGATAGAAGTAGGGGAAATTCCCTATATGTAGGGTTTTTCTAATATTTAGCGTCTTGTAGGGACGTAGGGCCACAATGTAGGACATTTTTTCTCAAAATATAAAGAATTTTCTCAAAATTTTATTTCTGTGGAATTTTTTCTCAAAATTTTATTTCTATACAATTTATTGTCAAAATTTTATTTCTATAGAAAAATTTCTCACAAAAATTTGTTTATAGAAACTTTTTCCAAAATTTTATTTTTATAGAGATTTAACAAAAAAGATTACTAATTTGGGTAGAATTCTAGCAACTGTGGCAACCGTGGTGGTAATACAAATTTATATTCTAAGTTATATACGTTGCATATTCATGTTTTAAGATAATAAAGTACTTACAACCATTTTTGTTTTGTAAAAATTTTTTAAATTTAACGAAAAATATAGTAAGGAAAATTTTTTGGGCATGTATGGGAAAGTAGGGAACTTGTTTTGTCCTTGTAGGGTAAACCGAACATTTTCCGTGGCAACATTGACTATGAGCTATAGTCAGATTGACAAAAAGCACCCATAGACATGTACCCCTTAATTTTCTTAAATATGCAACTGCGGTTTATCTCCCAGACCTTTATGTTACCCCACAAATGCTTATGATTACTAATTCTGTAATGGTGGTTTAGGGTATAATATAGCCGGCCCCGCCCGACTTTCTACTTTACTTACTTGTTTTTATTTAACTTTTCCTTCAGTTTAATAAATTTTGTTTCGATTTTTTTATTGAAATAATTTCTGTGCTTAAAATAAAAGGAGTAAATTTCTTAACAGTAAAAAATAATGAAGACTGAAAAAAAAAAATTAAAAATACCAAATTACCTTTAAGACAAACTTTTCTAAAGGCAAAAAAATGAAATTTAATTTTCTATAGAAGAAAAGTATGCTTGTCAAATTTATTTGGGCAAAGCCCTATAGACTGCAAGATGGTTGGATGTACAGCTGTTTCGGAATTACCACATTCCTCATCAGCATCCTCTACTTGCAGCAAAACTATCAACCAATTATCAGAATAAATTCGGGTAATTCACTCAACCCAACGTGAACTACACTTGAACCTCCCGAAAAAGGGTTTGATAGTCGGCTACTGCCTAAACAAATTTGCCAGCATATCTCTTTTCCTTTGCCAAACTCAAATCATCGATTTGTATGTATTTGGCTGGGTTTGTTTTTGAGCGTGCTTCCTCTATCTTCATTCGTTTTGTTTGTTATTGTTGGCTTCTCTTCAATCGTTATTGTTGTTTTTTTTTTTTGATCTCAGCTTAAAGCCATGCATTGACTAAACTACAAGTGTAGCTTAACCAACAGAGGAAAAGTATGCTTGTCAAATTTATTTGGGCAAAGCCCTACACGCAGAGAAGAAACATGATTGTCACAATCATATTCGAAGAGCAAAATAATATGATAGCAGCTATTTTTGCGGCGACCATGTAACATTTTAACCTGCAACCATGTTGGCTCAGTGAACATGGTTCTAAGAAAAATACAATTGTCCTCATCTAAAATGTTATTATATTGATAAAAAGAATTTTGTTTCCATTAAAAGACAATGGTCACGATCTAAAATGTTATGTTATTCGTCAAAAATGTTTTTCTTCTAGTTAAAAGAACATGGTCACAACCTAAAATGTTTTGATTTTTATGAAAAAACTTTTTTCGTCGTCGAAAAAAGGACGCCACTTGAGAAAAGAAAACACAAAATCAACTTTATTTATTTGTTTTTATTTATTTATAAACTAATTCATTGTTTATTTGTATTTATAATGTCGTGCAAGCAAACTTCACATATTTTTACACACTCTAGTTTGGTTCAATTTCAACAATAAGTAATCATTCCATATTTACTTCGTGCCCATCAAATGTACAAACGCAGACATCATGTAACTGCAAATAAAAATAAATTATTATACCATATATCAAAATGCAGAACAAAAACCAGTATATATTTTTCAATTACACTTTCCTTTTTTGTATTCACATAAAACCACGTGCCATTTCTGAATAAATAAATTAACACAAAACACAATAATTCCGTATTCTCCGTCCATTCCAAGAAACAATCAACACACGACTGACGCACAAAATGAAAATCGTGTGTACCTGCTCAATGTTTTTATAAAATTCTTGTCGCTGCAAAAAAATTAAAAAATTAAATGGTCACGAAAACAATGTACATGGTCTTTATGGCCATGTAATGGTTGTAGACATGTCTATACGTAAACTATAAAAATATTTTTTTCTCTGCAAAAAAGTCAAAAAATTGAATGGTCAGATACATGATTTTCCTGACCATATAATGGTCTCAAATTCTATCATTTAAATAATAGAACATGTTTGCGGCATTTGAGAACCATTTAAATGCTTATTACCAACATATATTTTTCTCCGCTCGAAAATTATTTTTACAAAGACAAAATACATGGTTTTCGGGACAATTACATACTCTAAATAAGCATTAAATGGATGCGGCAACCATGTCCAAACATGTTTTTTCTGTGCGTGTATAGACTGCAAGATGGTTGGATCTACAGCTGTTTCGGAATTACCACATTCCTCATCAGCATCCTCTACTTGCAGCAAAACTATCAACCAATTATCAGAATAAATTCGGGTAATTCACTCAACCCAACGTGAACTACACTTGAACCTCCCGAAAAAGGGTTTGATAGTCGGCTACTGCCTAAACAAATTTGCCAGCATATCTCTTTTCCTTTGCCAAACTCAAATCATCGATTTGTATGTATTTGGCTGGGTTTGTTTTTGAGCGTGCTTCCTCTATCTTCATTCGTTTTGTTTGTTATTGTTGGCTTCTCTTCAATCGTTATTGTTGTTTTTTTTTTTGATCTCAGCTTAAAGCCATGCACTGACTAAACTACAAGTGTAGCTTAACCAACAGAGGAAAAGTATGCTTGTCAAATTTATTTGGGCAAAGCCCTATAGACTGCAAGATGGTTGGATCTACAGCTGTTTCGGAATTACCACATTCCTCATCAGCATCCTCTACTTGCAGCAAAACTATCAACCAATTATCAGAATAAATTCGGGTAATTCACTCAACCCAACGTGAACTACACTTGAACCTCCCGAAAAAGGGTTTGATAGTCGGCTACTGCCTAAACAAATTTGCCAGCATATCTCTTTTCCTTTGCCAAACTCAAATCATCGATTTGTATGTATTTGGCTGGGTTTGTTTTTGAGCGTGCTTCCTCTATCTTCATTCGTTTTGTTTGTTATTGTTGGCTTCTCTTCAATCGTTATTGTTGTTTTTTTTTTGATCTCAGCTTAAAGCCATGCATTGACTAAACTACAAGTGTAGCTTAACCAACAGAGGAAAAGTATGCTTGTCAAATTTATTTGGGCAAAGCCCTATAGACTGCAAGATGGTTGGATCTACAGCTGTTTCGGAATTACCACATTCCTCATCAGCATCCTCTACTTGCAGCAAAACTATCAACCAATTATCAGAATAAATTCGGGTAATTCACTCAACCCAACGTGAACTACACTTGAACCTCCCGAAAAAGGGTTTCGGCTACTGCCTAAACAAATTTGCCAGCATATCTCTTTTCCTTTGCCAAACTCAAATCATCGATTTGTATGTATTTGGCTGGGTTTGTTTTTGAGCGTGTCGTTATTGTTGTTTTTTTTTTGATCTCAGCTTAAAGCCATGCATTGACTAAACTACAAGTGTAGCTTAACCAACAGAGGAAAAGTATGCTTGTCAAATTTATTTGGGCAAAGCCCAACCATCTTGCAGTCTATAGGGCTTTGCCCAAATAAATTTGACAAGCATACTTTTCCTCTGTTGGTTAAGCTACACTTGTAGTTTAGTCAATGCATGGCTTTAAGCTGAGATCAAAAAAAAAACAACAATAACGATTGAAGAGAAGCCAACAATAACAAACAAAACGAATGATTTCTATAGAAGATTTATAAAATAGTAGCAGAATTTTCCATTGGAGTTTTTATAGAATTGTTTCAATTTTATGCATGCTCCATTTATATGAAATTTCTATAGTGATATAGCAATAATATTGAAAAATGTATGTAGCAAAAGTATTCGATAAAAATAATAGTTCGATAAAAAGTTATTTTGATAGAAATTGGAATATTGTCAGATTTATTGACAAAAAATGAAATAGATCAAATGAGTTTGAACGAGAGTATACCAGATACAAATTTATCTATACTTCGTTTCTTATACTTCATCATAATTTCTAAAATAGATTTCCATTTGTTGTTGCATTAATGCAGTAAACTATGAAAACAAAAATAAGTTTATAGAGATCGTAGTCATATGAAGAGACGATGTACAGTGGGGTAAATATGGTTCTGAAAGCGAAAATTTAAAACCCAAATTGAGTCATTTCCCTCCGCCAGTTATATTCGAAAATAAATGGGAAAGCACTCTCGCCAGTTTTGAAGCATGACTCAATCAAATTCCTTAATCGTTTATGTCCAAAAACAAAAAAGCTTAATAATTATAATGCGTACAATATTTTTAGTTTTAAATATATTGCATAATGTCTTAGTCTTTGTTATTAAAAATGTTAAGAAAAACAATATAATTTTGAATATTCACTCTGGATTCTTCTTCATTAACAAAATTATGTAACATCGATGTCAACTTTTCTGTGGGGGTTTGGTCAAATCAAAAGAAATTTTGGTGGTGCCATAAAGTGGCCCAATTAGGTCTTTATGTCCTTACTTAATATTGCTGTCTATTTATCGTATTTTCTCATTCCTAATAGATTCAAAGATAATTAATTACAAAATGTTTTCATGAGCTCAAATCAAGTGCTTAGTCAGCCACTAAATAAAACTTCCAATATTAGAGTAAAAAAAGTAGATAGAGAATTTTCGTAACATTTATTGTTGGATTATCATCAACTCTTCTTTGTGGTTCTATAATAGAAAAACATCCATAAACACATACCATGGCATTTAAGAATCCTTTTTCTGCCAATGATTTTGTAATATTAGAACAGTATTAACCATTATCAGACAATTATAAAGCAATGCGAGTTTTTTTTTTTTTGCATATTTTTATAATTTAAGAATGTTTCATTACCATTGAGATAATGAAGACTTTGAAGATATCGACGTAGTCCTTGTTACAACATTCCTATACAATCTATCGCTGTTTTTGCGGTTGAGAAAAGTTCTATTTTTCCATTTTGCCATACACTTGGGTACTTACATTTTGTCATTAATGCCAAATGCAAGTGAGCGTATACGATTAGGAGTGTGTAAGTGTATATGCCTTTGCGTTTATGTTTTCTTAGGAAGTGAGTGTGTGTGTGTATAAGTTATTCTTGCGCTTATGTCTATTAAGAGCAGGATGTTTCATTTGGTTGGTTGCTTAGTGGATGGATGGATGAATGGATGGGATGTGCTTTTAAAAACCTAAAGTATGCAAGCCACTGTATTTCTTCGTCATCATTATTCTCATCATCTCTGAAGCAACTGAACTGTAAAATCTTGTCGCAATATCTGTTTCCTTTCCAAGAAATTTCCACTACAAACAAATAAAGTAAACATAGAAGATTTCTTCTTGAGTGAGTTTTTTTTGCTGCTTTCTCACTCCTAAGGATTGTATGTGACTTTGATGTTGGTAAATAATATGCCATTTATTGACGTCAAGGCTAGGGGCTTAGAAACCACATCATCACACTATTTTTCCATAATATTTGTTTTGCATTGGCCCACTTCAATCTCTTCTAAACTAAACATCAATTCTTTGGGGAAAACAGTCATTATGAAGGATTATCCTTGATGGAGGGGTTCTTTTAGGTGATAGTGTTTGTTTTTTTTTGCATTAGAGATTTCAAATAAAAAGAGAATTCACAGAGATAAGTATTTAGGATGATATCATCGAGCTTCATTAATTAATGGGTGCTAATTTAATTGAGAGTTTTGTCACCATAAATGATACCATGCAGCATGTGAGTTTATGATGACAGATAGACAATTCTGAGTTTATAAAATTCTAGAGGGATGGAGTATAGGACGGCTCCGGGATTTGTACACTGAAGCATAGAGCTTCTGCACCATGTGGGAGATTTTCGTACAGATGTGAAGGACGAGAGAATTCTGGTGGGTTATATACATTGGATGGCACATGGAGGCATGAGGGCCACATAGACTAAACTTTGAAGAAATTCTTCTATCACCGCCATGGTTTTATAAGAAAACGATAAAAAAATGTGGATATACTTGGGAACAGAAATTGGAAAAAATAGGATACATCTCTGGTACTGAAAGAAGCATGATAATAGAGAGGAATTAGAACCGAAGAAAACCGACTTGAGTATGAGAATTGTTCCTAACCTCACTTACTCATCACATTCGTTTTGGTATCTTTCAACGGATTTATGTTTTAGTAAAATTTGTTATATAGTCATATAAATTACACCATGAATGCTAAATGAATTTTCAGAGGAAAAAAGAGACTCAACTCTATATTAATATTGCTAAGCTACATCTTTTAGTAATCACCATAGATAATAATCTTAACAATTCGATCTTCGTGGGATGGTGAATCATTCTTTATACACTAAATGGTAATAAATACGATTACAAAGCATCATAAATTGATTTCGATTCACAAAAAAAAAAAAAACAATAAAAAGAATATTTATGAAGACCTGGCATCCATCAATTCTAGAATTGATAAGCAAAAAAATGAATAAAATCAGTCAGATTTACATTATTGGTGAATTGGAAAAGAATGGTGCTCCTTCAAAGGCTACACACAACATAACATTTTTGAGCAATTGTTCCATCTCGACTTATGGGGTTTTGTCATAAGTCAACAGAATTTTATCATATTCATGTGATAAAGCCATTCGAATTTGTACGCTTAGATGGTATGAAAAACCATTCGACTTGACGGCATAAGTTTAAAAACAGTCTATCGATTATTTGCTGCATCCATTCTATAACCAGTTATTAATTTATTCTCTTTATTGTTCTTTCTCATCCTTCTTCAAATCCTCCTTGGAAGAAATCTCGTACAAATAATAAAATTTAATTGCACTTGTTCTTGTCTGTGGAAAACACGCATTGCAGTTGTATTTTAGATTTTTATTTCCGTTAATTCCGTATGTATTTGTGTGTCAGAGAGTGTAGAAAAGAGAGAAAAAGAGAGAGAGAGGGAGAGAGAGAGAGAGAGAGAGAGAGTATATATGAATAGTATTCATTTACAGTCGAAGAAACATCAACAATCGGATATGTTATCGGTGATGACATTAAATTACAGTCAACCCAGAAAAGTAATGCTCGACTGCAAATTTATTATCTACTGTAACTGCAAAAGACAGAATTTATGCATAAATCATGCCAGTGACAACAACAATCAACAATAACGGTAACTTGGCCATACAACAGAAGAGGAGAGAATACGCAAAACCCACATATTTACAAACGCATACAGAGTAATAGTTTTGACCATCCTGACTCATTGTCTGGTAGTTCAAATAGCCAGTGTTGAACTGTTGACCGGCACCAAAAGCAAAGCAAAGCCAAATAAACTCAGTACAAAACAAAAAGAAGAAAAGAGTTCAGCCAACAAAAAACTACAACGTAGAGTACATTCGATAACTGACACTCCCTGAGTTGTGGAGAGTAAGTGCCGAAACAAAAAAATCTTAGGAAATGTATGAATGTTTTCCTCTTTCTCTTGGTTGCCATAAACATAAGAATTTATGTGAATAACAGTGTACATATATGTGTGTGTGTGGATGTGTGATTGGTGACAAGTTTGTTTGTCAACGTTTAAGGAAACCATAAAAAAGTAAATAATGTTTACATTGGACAAACTAACATATAAAGGCAGACATAGGCTCTATTTTATTCTCATTTGCTAGCCATTTTATATTTACATATAAACTGGCACTAACGCTTAAGGTGTTAAACCTTTACAAAGGACCCCCCTTAAAGGAAACGGAAACATGGCTTGAAAGAAGGCCAAAGCAATTCCACTAAATTATGCAGCATATAATTTATGAAATATTTTTTTTGGTCTTTGTTCTCATATTCAAAGAAATCCTTTAAAAAGAATTTCTCCATACCAAAAACGAATTTCAACTGTAACTTTAATTAACTTTAGATTTCTTCATAAATTCATTTCACTGTGAAAAAAAACACAATTAAACTTTTTATTTTTGTAAAGCTATTTTTTGCTGCAATTCCCTTCTTTACACTTTAACAATGTGGGAAAACTTTTGGTATCACAAAAAAAGTTTTATGCATTTTCACCAAGTGATAAAGATTATTGCTATCATAAGCAGTCAGCAGCAAAGGATTAAAAACTAGAGTATTTAACTCAACAATGGTCAAAAGATTTGTGAAATGAATGAAGCTATAGTAGGGAGTAGATGATTTGAATATGTGGGAATCTGTCAGTGAGATACATTGTCATTGAGATACATTGTATTCATTAGATGATTGTATTCAAATAGAAAAGAAATCTTTAAAGTCATGACTAATGCATTTTGTCATCAATTAAAAGTGTAAAAACAGATAAATGGGAATTTGTATTGTTGGAAGAGATTTAAGAGTTTCCACCGAGCGATACTTGAACTTTTGAAAGGTTAAATCTCTATGGAAGAATTAATCGGCTGAAAAGTATTTTATCCTCTGTTGTTTTTTATTTTGTTTCAAGTAGAGGAGTGATTTAGTCACTCGGTTGGGAGACAATATAGCTTTCACTAGGGTGAAATGATTCACTATAGATCGATCAATTTTGACAATCAAAATTTTTCTTTTGTAACATATGTTAACCTAACCTTTGTCTCAAAATAAATGATAGTGTGAAAACGTAGCCATATTTATTATTAACCATTGATTGATTATTATATGCAATATGTTAGTCATTTCCATTATTTTATGATACAGAAATGGAAACCTTCAACCATTAAGGTTTAGATATTGCTTACGTTTATTGAACAACGGGAAAAAAGCTAAATTTTCCACAAAGTTTTCTATTATACAACAACTGTAATATGTTCCCAAGATCATTGATTCAGTCGAATATAATTGTAAATCTTTCGCATTTGTTTCGCCTCACTCTAATATTCATGTACTTTATATGTACATGACCTTTTTGAAATATTTACCATTATATAAGAGAAAGTTAACGTACGAATTAACAAAAGTCACATCGAGAAGATTATCGTGGAGTAAATAAATAGGAGAGAGATATGAAGATACTGTCACTACAAAATGTCTGCTGTTATATATCTTCATATACTATTAGAAGAATGAAATGTTGTCTGTTTAACTTAAACTATGTGATTAGAAAACTATAGGATTAAACGAAAAGGTGTATTTTTTAATAAATTCATGTTTTTTCTTTTCAAATTGGAGGTCTTTTTTAAATATTTTATTTATTTTTCCCAATATTTTGCGATTACGATATTGAATTTCTTCCTCGGGGGTCTACAATTGATTTATAGAAATTACACTTCATAAATATCATAGTATTAAAAAGTGGTGTATTTTTTATTTGTACACTGAAAAAACAGTGAATCCACCAGGAAGAAAACTTTCGGCTAATTTTAGAAAATTTTGAATATTTGTAGAAAATTTTTCGACAAATTTGTATTTGTATTTTTATTTGTATTTATTGATATAGTAGTACAAAAAGTATAAACTTATAAACTGTACTACATTTTCATAGTAATAATTTAACAATTGTGTAAAACAGTAATAGTTAACGTTAAACAATTATACAAGCATAACATATATTAAATAAATCATTATTATTACTATTAAAACATCACATAAAAAATTGAATTTAGTAAATTGATGAAAATAAAATAAAACTAAAATTCAATGCCAAATGTTTAATATCATATTTTTATAGTTTTTAGATTTTTATCATTTATTGGATTATGTATTAATCAATCAATCAAAGCAAAGTGAGATTTCAAATTTCGCTTAAATTGAACAAAATTAAATATATTTCTCAGATTGGATGGTAGGTTCTTCCACAGTCTTATTGTATGAATAAAAAATTGTCTGTCGGATACTAAATATCGTGTTCTGAATGGAGTGACACAATTCAACCGCGAAGATCGAGGGAAAGATAGTAGGTCGAAAAGGTATTTGGGTTCGGCGTTATGAATTATCTTATGTAAAAGGAGTAAGCAACGGAATTCCATCAGTCTATTAAACGGCATCCCATGTAATTGTTTCACATGAGTTGAGATACTATCAAATCTATTTATACCAAAAACCAATCTGGCTATATCGTTTGTTACCGTCCTAACTTTTCTCATATGCTCAGCATCACAATTTTCGTATATCTCGCAGCTGTATAAAATTCGAGAAACTAAATTCGCATTGGCAATCATCCTTCGTACCTCTATTGGTATGTAAGCCTGAGTTGACCATAAGCATCGAAGCATCCCATAAACCATACCTACAGTGCTATTTATATGCCTATTCCAGGAAAGTGTTTTGTCAAATATTACACCCAGATTCCTAGCGAATGAAGTGTATTCAATATCGCAACCGTTAAGTGTTATAGGTCGAAGTGAATTCAGATCGCACCCATTCCTAGATATAACGAGGCTTTTTGTCTTATTGGGGTTCAACTGAAGTCCATTATTCGCAGCCCATACGTTAATTCTCTCCATATTGATGTTGATGTTATCAATGCATGCCGGAGTGTCAGAGATATTGCAAGAGAAGCATAGCTGTACATCGTCAGCATATACATGAATATCGCAACCATATGGAACATTAACTATATCGTTTATATATAGTGAGAAGAGCAAAGGCCCCAAGACCGATCCCTGGGGTACTCCTCTTGATAAATCCATCGGTTGTGAATTATTTCCCCTGGAAAACACAACTTGTTTTCTTCCTTCCATGTAGGATGATAAAAGTGAGTTCGCGGTATTGTCAAATTTAAAATACCTCCTAAGTTTCAATAACAATATCTCATGACATACTGAGTCAAAGGCTTTCGAATGATTCAAGAAAATTTATTAGACATAACTAAGTTTTTTCACTTGGAAGACACGAATTTAGTTAATCTTTATGCTTCATTTGAGTATATTTTTTTCCTCGGTTTTAGTTAATTTAACTAACGTAAACAAAAAATTATTAGAGTAAAGGAAACTTTCTCCAAACATAATAATTCCATGAACTAAAATAAAGTTAAATTAGCTTTAGTAAAATAGAGAGTTCACTTTTTTGTTGAGTGTAATCATAATATTTCCCTCTATTAATAAACTTTTGCTAGGTAGGTTAGATTAGGTGGCAGCCCGATGTATCAAGCTCACTTAGACAATTCAGCCCATTGTGATACCACATTGGTGAACTTCTCTCTTATCACTGAGTGCTGCCCGATTCCATGTTAAGCTCAATGACAAGGGACCTCCTTTTTATAGCCGAGTCCGCACGGCGTTCCACATTGCAGTAAAACCACTTAAAGAAGCTTTGAAACCCTCAGAAATGTCACCAGCATTACTGGGGTGGGATAATCCACCGCTGAAAAACTTTTTGGTGTTCGGTCGAAGCAGGAATCGTACCCACGACCTTGTGTATGCAAGGCGGGCGTGCTAACCATTGCACAACGGTGGCTCCTGGGTAACTTCAATGCCTAATTAATTGAAAGATTTATTTGGAATGGAATATAACTTTATTTGGTTGTAAATGAAACTTTTTTGTTTGTTAAATTAAAATTTATCATAATTATCAATAAAATTATGATAAATTTCCATTGACAACTAAGTTTATGGCTCTGCAAGAAATCTAGAAAACTCAATTTTTTTACGACATAGTATGTTTACAATAACATGTCAGACAGATAGACTTGCAGATAAGTATATCAAAAGCCAAACGGACGTAAAACAGAATAGCTAGCTTATTATACCCTTAATTCTAAGGGGAAGTTGCTTGTTTGAACTTCGCGAACCATGCATAAGACACCTTCTTCGTGCTTACTGCATATAACCCGAGCGTCTTGTGCTACCTATTGTCCTCGATGAAGAGTAGATATCGAAAAGATAAAAAAAAATGTCGAGGAGAAAGAGCTCTGAATATATAGACTTCAATAAACAAGAAACTATTTCCAGTAATACCTCTTAAACTTGGACACCCTCAAAACCGAACACATCTAAGTGGACAGTTGTCAGAAGACATTTGCTTTATTAATATTTTAAAAATAATCTCTCATGATTGGACACATCCCAAACGGGGACAAAAGTAAAAGGATGTCAACATCTTAGAGGTGTCACTGTATTTATTTATTATTTATTAAAATTTTAAAAATTGTAATAAAAATAAAAGCTACAAATGCTTAAACAAGAAAATAAATCGTTGTAAAATAACTTCAAAGGAAATCTCTACTTACAACATAATAGGTTTTTTTTTATAAATTTCTCTCAGTGTATCATAGAGAGTATAAAAAACACAAATAATGACATTTTTTTTATTTTAACATTATGCCACTGAATTAAAATCATGTCTTGTGGTACGACGATTCACTACAATCAATACTTTCCTTAAGGGACTTCCATGCGTATGATTAATTGTAATACCCAACCAGACGTCCGTCATACGTCATGGTGGCATGAAGGTTTTCTGATTGATATCAAAGGCGAGACCGCGTTAGTTTAAGGGGATTTGTTTTACAATAATTGTATATGTACAATGTCGGAGAGAAAAAGGCCAGAAGCAAACACTATTGTATAGCATTTCCCACAAACCTCTATTAAATTTAGTCATGAGTTCTTTTGGGATTGGTAGGTAAAACAACAACAACTACTCATGGTGTATAAAACTGAAATAAAACAAAAAAAAAAAAACAAGAAAACTTGTCATGTTCTGGTGTCAGTCGAAGGCCTAATGCGATATTTATGTATAGATTGTATACTAAAGGGTGATTTGTTAAGAGCTTGATAACTTTTTTAAAAAAAAAAAACGCATAAAATTTGCAAAATCTCATCGGTTCTTTATTTGAAACGTTAGATTGGTCCATGACATTTACTTTTTGAAGATAATTTTATTTAAATGTTGACCGCGGCTGCGTCTTAGGTGGTCCATTCGGAAAGTCCAATTTTGGGCAACTTTTTCGAGCATTTCGGCCGGAATAGCCCGAATTTCTTCGGAAATGTTGTCTTCCAAAGCTGGAATAGTTGCTGGCTTATTTCTGTAGACTTTAGACTTGACGTAGCCCCACAAAAAATAGTCTAAAGGCGTCAAATCGCATGATCTTGGTGGCCAACTTACCGGTCCATTTCTTGAGATGAATTGTTCTCCGAAGTTTTCCCTCAAAATGGCCATAGAATCGCGAGCTGTGTGGCATGTAGCGCCATCTTGTTGAAACCACATGTCAACCAAGTTCACATCTTCCATTTTTGGCAACAAAAAGTTTGTTAGCATCGAACGATAGCGATCGCCATTCACCGTAACGTTGCGTCCAACAGCATCTTTGAAAAAATACGGTCCAATGATTCCACCAGCGTACAAACCACACCAAACAGTGCATTTTTCGGGATGCATGGGCAGTTCTTGAACGGCTTCTGGTTGCTCTTCACTCCAAATGCGGCAATTTTGCTTATTTACGTAGCCATTCAACCAGAAATGAGCCTCATCGCTGAACAAAATTTGTCGATAAACACATTTCGAACCGAACACTGATTTTGGTAATAAAATTCAATGATTTGCAAGCGTTGCTCGTTAGTAAGTCTATTCATGATGAAATGTCAAAGCATACTGAGCATCTTTCTCTTTGACACCATGTCTGAAATCCCACGTGATCTGTCAAATACTAATGCATGAAAATCCTAACCTCAAAAGAATCACCCTTTACATAAGTTAGGAATATTTGGCTATTTCATCTAAATACTCTCCTTCCCTCATCGCCTGACAATTTTTTGCCTTTGGTT
Organism: Haematobia irritans; assembly: GCF_050003625.1. Lineage (NCBI taxonomy): Eukaryota > Metazoa > Arthropoda > Insecta > Diptera > Muscidae > Haematobia > Haematobia irritans. Next base: position 3,816,651 of record NC_134397.1, read on the forward strand.
TGAATTGAAAAACAGCATTGTAAGTAAATTTTGTTTATTTTCAGGAATTGTAGTTGATTTCTCTTTAGCTTCCATATACAATATGCCAGCACGGCAGGGGCAATAAACTTTGGATAAGGTACAGAGAAAAAAAAAAAAATAAATAGGCTCGGAAAATATGTCCTCGGGGATAATATCAATACTGGATGATAATAAAATTATAATTGCAAATGAAGCAAAAAGAGCAACTAAAAGATACTGAAATATTTGTGGTCCCAGACAATAGAGTTGTGGTTGTGGTCACTTTTTGTGAAAATGATAGTAATACTTGTGTATATGTATTGGTGTATAGAATTTCAGAAAATATATTTGATTTGTGGCAACATCTAGGATTCTATCACCTTTATTGTGGCTTCATTGGTCAACTGACCACAGAAAAGACATGGAGTTTGTAAATCAGTATAACCTGTATGTAAGAAATGTAACATAAACTCGAAGAATTTTCCTTGGGATTACGTATTGAATAACCTCTATGAAGGTTAGATTAAGTTACAAGGGTTGTGTATATGCTAATACATTGTATTAACACTTTTTTTCACATTCTTCTGTATGCAAAGATAAAGATTTTTTTCAGGTGATCCTTTAGAGTGTTAGAGAAATATATTCACCAACAATAACTGATAATACATTGAATAAAATATGTTTAGGCACAATATTAGGGACAAGTTTATTTAATAAAAAAATAATTAAAATAAATTTTATGATCCTCTCTATTTTTTTAAATTTAATGTTCCTCCAAATTGGTCCTTACAGTCTTAGTTCTTCTTCTCTGCATAGTAAACCCCTTGTCAAGTACACTCTCTTTGTGATGGATTATCACAGGACAAACGACATTTTGAGAGAAAAACCGTCACATACAATATGTGATATGACATTGTTAAGATTTAATTTCTCATTTGTGATAATGCGATAATAATTTGTTCACATACATTATATACCATTCGAGCATTCTTAGACATATGTATGGCCTAAAAATAAATGCCAATGCAACTGCACGAGCCATATATGTACGTGAGGCGGATGTAACATCTTCAAATGACAGAACCATAAACAAGAGACGACCTTCTTTCACATGGGCATCACTGTACAATTCCGAAGGCTATAAACTTTAGATTGCTTTCAATTGATGTCCTTACAAATGGAAAAAGTGGTAATATTCTCTCAATGTCATACCATATAAGCGCCAAATGAGTGGCAAAGTACACTGTTGTGTTGGCATATTTTGGCTTACAACCAAAAATTCAACTCAAAAAATTGTGAAATGTTTTCATTTCTGTTCAGACCATTTAAAGATAAGTAATGGCAAAAAACGGGAAAATGGTAAAGAATTCCCCCAAAGCATATAAATATTCATTGATTTCCATAAAGCAAAGATCATGACACTAATTGACCTTCTCTGGGGGTATACGATATGCTAGAAATAGTAAAGATACGCCATTCATTTATTACAAGTGTCAATATTTATATGACGACTCTTTGGCCCATGCACCTCCTCAACTCCAATATGAATAAAAGAGTACATTTCAACTTTATGTGAGCAATGTCGATAAATTTATTATTTTTTACTTTTTAAGTGTATGTTTTTGTGAACTATACAATGAAAGAAATATTTACGTTATATTAAAGATTAAGTAACCTCAATTTTAGGATGCCCAATTTATAAAATACTAAGGACAATATTCTTAAAAATAATGAAATTTTAATTAAAATAAAGTCTACGATCCTTGCTTCAAAATTTTTTCATTAAATTTAGGACATAAATGTTGGAAATTTGCATCCCTCCGTCAAAGTCACATGTCTTTGACTTAAGGCAAATTTTGCTTAAAGTAAAGAAACACAATTTTTGATTTAAAAAAATCGTTCTTAAATAAACTGAAGTCTTGAATCTTTAGATTTAAGATAAAAACCCTTCAAATATAGGCTAGGATTTATTTTGAGGATTTAGCATCTTTAATTTAAAGTTCAACCTCCAACCTTCAAATGATTCGTGTCAAAATTTGACGTCTGTCAGTCAATTAGTTTGTGGGATAGAGCGTCTTTTGTGAAGCAATTTTTGTTATTGTGAAAAAAAAATGGAAAAAAAAGGAATTTCGTGTTTTGATAAAATACTGTTTTCTGAAGGGGAAAAATACGGTGGAAGCAAAAACTTGGCTTTATAATGAGTTTCCGGACTCTGCCCCAGGGAAATCAACAATAATTGATTGGTATGCAAAATTCAAGCGTGGTGAAATGAGCACGGAGGACGGTGAACGCAGTGGACGAAAACATCAAAAAAAAATCCACAAAATGAATTTGAATGACCGTAAAATGAAGTTGATCGAGATAGCAGAGGCCTTAAAGATATCAAAGGAACGTGTTGGTCATATCATTCATCAATATTTGGATATGCGGAAGCTCTGTGCAAAATGGGTGCCGCGCGAGCTCACATTTGACCAAAAACAACAACGCGTTGATGATTCTGGGCGGTGTTTGCAGCTGTTAACTCGTAATACACCCAAGTTTTTTCGTCGATATGTGACAATGGATGAAACATGGCTTCTTCACTACACTCCTGGGTCCAATCGACAGTCGGTTGAGTGGACAGCGACCTGTGATCCGTCTCCAAAGCGTGGAAGGACTCAAAAGTCCGCTGGCAAAGTAATGGCCTCTGTTTTTTGGGATGCGCATGGAATAATTTTTATCGATTATCTTGAGAAGGGAAAAACCATCAACAGTGACTATTATATGGCGTTATTGGAGCGTTTGAAGGTCGAAATCGCGGCCCCATATGAAGAAGAAAAAAGTGTTGTTCCACCAAGACAACGCACCGTGCTACAAGTCATTGAGAACGATGGCAAAAATTCATGAATTGGGCTTGGAATTGCTTCTCCACCCACAGTATTCTCCAGATCTGGCCCCCAGCGAATTTTTGGTGTTCTCAGACCTCAAATGGATGCTCGCAGAAAAAAAAATTTGGCTGCAATGAAGAAGTGATCGCCGAAACTGAGGCCTATTTTGAGGCAAAACCGATGGAGTACTACCCAAATAGTATCAAACAATTGGAAGGTCGTTATAATCGTTGTATCGCTCTTGAAGGGAACTATGTTGAATAATAAAAACGAATTTTGACAAAAAAATGTGTTTTTCTTTATTAGACCGGGGACTTATCAGCCAACCTGCTAAGAAAACATTTTGTACTTTGAAGAATCCGTTATAATTTGGATTTTGTTTTGAGTGTAGATACAGAAAAAAAGTAGAAGTCGAATTTCTTCGACTTTCTGTTTTCGAGTTTTCTGAGGAATGAAGTTTTACCCCATATTCAAAAAAGTTAAAGAAAACTGTAAGCCTACTTTTAGCATATTTAATTTTCCTTTTATAAATTGTCAATATTGTATTGTGTTTCAGCATTGTTTTGTTGCTAACATTTTTCTATTATAATTTGTCCAAAATGTCACTCCGTAGGAAATTAATTTTTCTTTATGTGTATATCATTCGATGCTCACATATGGCCTACTAATATGAAAAATTAGACAATCTAAATTTTAGAACACGTAATTTACACGATATTCAGGACCAATTTATTTACAAAGAAATTAAAAAATATGCATACTATGCATAAAGAAAACCATTTTTGATGTAAAGAAATAAACTTTAAATTAACTGAGATATTTAATCTTTGAATAGGTAAGCTTGAAATGAAGGCTGGGAAATATTTGTATTTTTGGTTTAAAGTTTTTTTTTTTTTAATATTAAGAAAACATTTGTAACTTTAAGTATCTGTTAAAATTTGGATTATTAAACGGACATTTAGTTGTATGTGAAGAACTTTGTTAATATATAGCAAAAAACAAAAGAATAAAAAATCAGATCTGTATTCTAATTTTAAATTTATGGAGCCCAGATTTAAAGATATAAAGGTTAGGTTAGGTTAGGTGGCAACCCGATGTATCAAGCTCACTTAGACTATTCAGTCCATTGTGATATCACTTCTCTCTTATCACTGAGTGCTGCCCGATTCCATGTTAAGCTCAATGACAAGGGACCTCCTTTTTATAGCCGAGTCCGAACGGCGTTCCACATTGCAGTGAAACCACTTAGAAAAGCTTTGAAACCCTCAGAAATGTCACCAGCATTACTGAGGTAGGATAATCCACCGCTGAAAAACTTTTTGGTGTTCGGTCGAAGCAGGAATCGAACCCACGACCTTGTGTATGCAAGTCGGGTATGCTAACCATTGCACCACGGTGGCTCCATCATAAAAATTTCTTTATTTTAAAGAAGACGCATTATAGCTCGGAATTATGCAGATGATTGTCAAGGCTCAATTACTCAAATTTTAACGAAATTTTGCGTGGGCCTCCTAGAGTAAAGACTGTATGTGAAACTCAGCACTACAATGGTGTTGTTCAACAATTTTCTTAAGTGTTTTTTATGTTTACTAAAGATTGAAGTTTTTATTCGAGTATAAAATGCAGTACTTTCAAATTTAATTTAAATTATATTAGCAAACTGTTGGGAGGTTGATATTTTTATGTGAACACAATAATTCGAAATCCGATAATTGTATACCCAGCAAAAACATTGGAAGTTCTTCCAAAGGCACAACTTTAAAAGCACTTCCAGAAGATGCACTTCCAATGATGTTCTTTATTTTAACTACCCAGGAAGTTCTTTTAATTCAATTTCGTTTTTTCATACTTTTAATCGGTAATTTTAACTTTAGTTGTTTCAAATAGGTTAAAACCAGAGTAAGAATTCATAAAGTGGTACAACTCATTTAAATTTTGTCGAAAAAAATGCTAAATCCAATTTGAAAAAATTGTGAATTTTTGAAAATATTTGAGGTCAAACGTTTCCGACAAGCGTTAGAATCCATTAAAAATTAAAAAATTATAAAAATTATTTATTTGACAAAATATCACAAATTTTTTTAATTTACATCCAAAACATTGAATTCGGATCACACCTAAAGATGTGATGCAAATTCAGTGCAACGGCTGTTGAAATGGAGGACTTCCGTCCTATGTCAAGCCCATGTTAAATTCATCGCTTCTGCGCCAATTTTGCACCACTTCCGGATCCAAAAAGAAAATTTTCATTACTTTTTTGGTTACACTTTTTTTGCTGGGTAGCAATTCAATTATCTACAAAAACTATTGCAACTCTTCTCACAAGAACTGAACACATTAGCAGTCAAATACATTCTTATTCATGTAGACCAGTGTATATTTATGGGTTCTGCACTATTATTTCTGCATGACATTTCTTTATTTTATTGTAAATACATTGTTATTGGTGATGACCTCATAGGTAATGTGAGTGTATGCCATAAACCCTAAATACAGGACAATTGTTTTGCAGTGCAAGGCACAATCCGAAAGACTAAAATAAATTCCAGCAAATTACAGTAAGTCACCCCATCTATAGAGGTAGTTTGTGAATATACTACATTCGTAATTACTGCTGGAAATAATCACATCTATTATAGTTTTTATTTTTATTGATGTTTTTCATTCCTATTGCATTTGATTGTTTTAACCACAATCTTATATAGTAAAAAAGGAAATAAATATGCAATTGTAGATATCATAGAAATTTACTTTCGTCAGCAAAATATTAACTAACTGGGTTAGTGTCAGATATGAGAAAAGATACATTAAATAAAATTATGCAGTGTAAGCCTCCCTGTGGTTTTTCCTGGGATTTATTTTGGGTAATCAATTTGCTCATGATGTTGAAAATTTCTACATGGAAGGTAATGAAGTGAGTTATGATTTGAATAATAGAAATTCAGATCATAACCGGCCAAATTGAAGATAATAAGCCAACAGATTTCATATGAATAGCTTTACCCATTGAGCCATATTTAATCAAGAACAATCGATTATTTGGTATAGATGTCGAATAAATGTGGATTAGTTTTCTGAAACGGTAGGATATTTTATTTGCGAAACTGCAAATATAAGCCGTACTTATTTGACATCAATACATATGATATGATTTATTTTATTTTCATTTCATTGCTTTAACATGTCGTCATCCGTACTAAAACATCAATTGTTCTTCATAAATATAACCCAAATTTTTGCAGTAATTATGACAATGATAAGAAAAGACTACAGGGAATTTTTATCAGTTCCGATAATATTGCTGCTGCCCCAAGACACCTAAGTAAAAATGTCATTTATACTAAATGCAATAGAAATTAATTTTAATGTTATACCTGTTTCTAATTTGAAAAAAAAAAAAAATCATGATTTGTATGTTTTGTCATATAATGTAAGACGCCTACATGGGACGGAGTCCACTATATTATAGTCTAAAATATCACCACTAAATCAGAAATATTATGAGCCCTGATATAGCACTGACACATTTGTAGAGAGCAGTTTTGGAATTCTTCAGCTTCTCACAAGTTTTATGTAGCATCTATATCGATTAAGATTTCAATGTAGTTTTCAAATATAAGGACTTGGGAAAATATTGCAATAAAAACTATTATATAAATGATGATTTAGAATATCATACAGATGGCTCCGCTCTTACTCATTTGTTTTACTATGAATTTATTCATATTATTCATCAATATTCTGTCAATATTTCAATTATACATTTTCATATTTATGATAAATATTTTTTGTGTAGATAGTTTTTTATTCTGCACATAAATTTCTTTGTAGTTTATGATTAGAAATGGAAAGCTGTGAGACCAAAAGACCAATGATACTTCAAAGATGAAAAATTATTGCAATAACCATGAATTTCCCCCATGATGTTTCAATAAATCTTGTGTTTGGATATATTCAGAATAATGCATGTGATAGTATACTAAGGTGGAGTATATTTCCACTGCATTTATAAGTATTATGTACATTGAAGCTAACTTTATTCTATTTCTATGGTTTAGCTAAGAAAGTTTTTTCACTTTAATTATTTTTTTATTTTAGTTACATGAACTAAAAAAGAGGAAAAAAACGTACACAAATGAAGCATCAAGTCGAAAGTAGTTCACCATTTTCCTTATCGAAAAAATATTGTATCTTTCCCCATTGAGCCACCGTGGTGCAATGGTTAGCATGCCCGCCTTGCATACACAAGGTCGTGGGTTCGATTCCTGCTTGGACCGAACACCAAAACGCGGTGGATTATCCCACCTCAGTAATGCTGGTGACATTTCTGAGGATTTCAAAGCTTCTCTAAGTGGTTTCACTGCAATGTAGAACGCCGTTCGGACTTGGCTATAAAAAGGAGGTCCCTTGTCATTGAGCTTAACATGGAATCGGGCAGCACTCAGTAATAACAGAGAAGTTCACCAATGTGGTATCACAATGGACTGAATATTCTAAGTGAGCCTGATACATCGGGTTGCCACCTACCCTAACCTATCCTTTCCACATGGACATATTGCTACCTGCCTGAGAAGAAGGGTTTTAATTTATGATATTTTCTGGTGGGAAGCTAGTCAATAAATAACATTAAGATATCAATAAATAAAATGAACTGAAATGGATCAAGAACTATATTTTTATACCCTCCAACATAGGATGGGGATATATTACCTTTGTCATTCCTTTTGTAACACATCGAAATATTGCTCTAAGACCCCATAAAGTATATATATTCTGGGTGGTGGTGAAATTCTGAGTCGATCTGAGCATGTCCGTCCGTCCGTCTGTTGAAATTACGCTAACTTCCGAACGAAACAAGCTATCGACTTGAAACTTGGCACAAGTAGTTGTTATTGATGTTGGTCGGATGGTATTGCACATGGGCCATATCGGTCCACTTTTACGTATAGCCCCCATATAAACAGATCCCTCGATTTGGCTTTTGGAGCCTCAAAGAGAAACAAATTTGATCCGATCCGGCTGAAATTTGGTACATTGTGTTGGTATATGGTCTCTAACAACCATGCAAAAATTGGTCCACATCGGTCCATAATTATATATAGCCCCCATATAAACCGATCCCCAGATTTGGCTTGCGGAGCCTCTAAGAGAAGCAAATTTCATCCGATCCGGCTGAAATTTGGTACATGGTGTTAGTATATGGTCTCTAACAACCATGCAAAAATTGGTCTACATAGGTCCATATTTATATACAGCCCCCATATAAACCGATCCCCAGATTTGACCTCCGGAGCCTCGTGGAAGCGCAAAATTCGACCGATTCGGTTGAAATTTGGTATGTGGTGTTAATATATGGTCTCTAACAACCATGCAAAAATTGGTCCACATCGGTCCATAATTATATATAGCCCCCATATAAACCGATCCACAGATTTGGTTTTGGAGCCACTTGGAGGAGCAAGTTTCATCCGAGTCAGTTGAAATTTGGTACATTGTGCTAGTATATGGCCGTTAACAACCATGCCTAACTAGATCCATATCGGTCTATAGTTATATATAGCCCTCAGATAAATAGATCCCCAATCACACAAAAATTGGTCTATATCAAGTTCATAATTGTATATAGCCCACATATAAGCCACCCCATATTTCAATTCTGGCTCTCTACGTACCGTGCAAAAATCCATATCGTTTCGTAATTATTTGTAGACTTACCTATACATACCTTTTTTCTCTAATATATACCACGTATGGACTAACTCACAATTTAGTAAACGATGTTAGGAAGTTTTAAGATACCACAACCCAATTAATTCGATTGTGGATGACAGTCTTTCCTAGAAGTTTCTAAGCAATCCATGGTGGAGGGTACATAAGCAGCGTTGCCAATTTAGCTTTTTTCCCGCTAGATTTGGCTTTTTTTGAAGACGTTTAGCGGGAAAAAAATGCATTTAGCTTTTAGCTTTTTTTCTGGCTTTTTTTCATGACACTTTTAGCTATTTTTGGCTTTTTTTATTTTCTACATGTTCCTATTGAAATATGGATAAAACTTCGTTTTTATCTAAGCCTTGCTGCCAGAATAAGGTTTTCCACATATTTCAATTCCTTATATAAACTGTCAGTAAATTATTAGGAATATTAGGCATTTGACTCGTTTATCCTTTTTATGTTATTATAATATTCTACACTTATTATGATATTACTAAATTAAAATAGTAGCTGTGAATTGCTGTGTACATTGAAAAAATATTGTGGTGAGGCCAAAGATTTCATTTCCTTAAAATACGAACGCGAATTTTGGTTATAATAGCATTTGTGAATTTCTCTTATATAAACTGTTTTCCTTGTCCAATAGCCGATAAATTCTTTTTGTCCTTATAGTTAAGTGATTCAACTTAAAAATGGGTATCTTTTCATGAAAGAAGGCGAGGGTCAATTCTAAAAAATTTTTAAAATTAATGAAATAGTCTTTAAATTTGTGGAGTTTTTGTATCTTGACCACAAACCAAAATAGCGTTCAAAAATTGAAGAGGATTTTCAACATTTTATTTTAAAAACGTATACATAGAATAACTTCTACTTAAAGTCGAGTCTGAATTTGGAAATTTAAGTTGTCGTTAGCACGTTTTTAAAGCACTGTGATAGCTCATGAAGAAAAAGCTGAAAAAAAACGAATATTTAAATTCAAATTTGACTCGGAATCAATACCAAAATCATTAGTGTACAAAATCTTTGGAACCGAACATAGAAATAATTAAGGAAATAAAGTTTTGAATGTGGTATTATTTTGTTTGCAATGAAAAAATTCGTAGTGATAGGATCAAAACAAATCTGCTATATATTAATGGAATGGATTTACATTTACGAAAATTGGACAACAATAGGTTTGTATGGGAGTTTTTCGAATAAAAGTTATTCAATATAAACTTGCAAGACAGTTAGAATGGGTTTTATTCTCTTGGGTAAAATTAGGAGAAGTGTACACGTTCACGAATTTATCATTAATTCAGTTAAAACGAAATATATTGATATTTTCTAATGCAGTTCTATGTGACATTATGCAATATATCGCACATTGGACTTGTTGATGATTAACCAGCTGGCAATTGCAAGTTTACTGGGAAAAATGTTTTTACTAGGAAATATAAACGAAGGACTTCCAGTAAAAATTTGTGATAGTAATCAAAATGTATCGAGTACGCAAACAGAGCTAATATGACTTAAATTTTCTTACAGTCTCACAGAAGTTGAATTAAAATGAATACAATTAAAATAATATGCATTTTAAGTGAAATAAAGCCTTTAAGTTTGTTAAATTTCAATCAAAAATGTGACTTTTGGTACAAAAAATTTTAGCTTTTTTTCTAGCTATTTTTTAAAATTTTTTAGCTTTTTTTGGCTAGTTTTTTGGACAAATCTAGCGGTTTTTTGTGAAACAATTCTGGCAACGCTGTACATAAGATTCGGCCTGGCCGAACTTACGGCCGTATATAATTGTCAACTTATTTATTTCACATATTTCATATTAGTTGTTGAACCACTTTAGTATTAAAAACTCAAATACATCGATTTGAAATTCCTAGGACAATTATATGTGATTGCTTTCATATGAATATGCATGTCTGTGTTTTAGTTTTTCTTTTCACTCTCACGATTATCGAACAAAGTGGTCATGAAGGACATTATTAATTAATATTTGTGATTATACTGCCATACAATGGAATAAGTACAATCCGTTAAAAAAAAATTAAAAATTAAGTCTGCGAATAAAAAAGGATTTAGCAAAAATACTAAAATTCCCCGAACGACTGCTTCAAGTTAATTTTACCGTTATGCACGCCCATTTAGTGGAAAATTTGCCACTTTTTTAAATGAAGACACTTTTGTGACATATTTGTGTGCCAACTTTTCGTCATATTGGATCACTTCCTTCAATTCCTTTTTTTTCTATAAATATAGGTAAATTTTTCTTCCTATGTGATCTGAAATTTGCCAAAATTAATTGACCAGTTTATATCAGGTTTATAACAGAGGTTCCATAAGAAATACTATTAGATTCCGAATTTCATTAAGATCTGATAAAAACTTGTTTTCTAGATTTTGAAGAAACTAAATCGAGATTCCTTTTAACAGGTTGGCTGATAAGTTCCCGGTCTAACAAAGAAAAACACATTTTTTTTGTCAAAATTCGTTTTTATTATTGAACATAGTTCCCTTCAAGAGCGATACAATGATTATAACGACCTTCCAAGTTTTTGATACCATTTTGATAGTACTCCTTCGGTTTTGCCTCAAAATAGGCCTCAGTTTCGGCGATCTCCTCTTCATTGCAGCCAAATTTTTCCCTGCGATCATCCTTTTGAGGTCTGAGAACAAGAAAAAGTTGCTGGGGGCCAGATCTGGAGAATACGGTGGGTGGGGAAGCAATTCGAAGCCCAATTCATGAATTTTTGCCATCGTTCTCAATGACTTGTGTCACGGTGCGTTTTCTTTATGGAACAACACTTTTTTCTTCTTCATATGGGGCCGTTTTGCCGCGATTTCGACCTTCAAACGCTCCAATAACCCCATATAATAGTCACTGTTGATGGTTTTTCCCTTCTCAAGATAATCGATAAAAATTATTCCATGCGCATCCCAAAAAACAGAGGTCATTACTTTGCCAGCGGACTTTTGAGTCTTTCCACGCTTCGGAAACGGTTCTCCGGTCGATGTCCACTCAGCCGACTGTCGATTGGACACAGGAGTGTAGTGATGGAGCCATGTTTCATCCATTGTCACATATCGACGGCCTCAGTTTCGGCGATCTCCTCTTCATTGCAGCCAAATTTTTCCCTGCGATCATCCTTTTGAGGTCTGAGAACAAGAAAAAGTCGCTGGGGGCCAGATCTGGAGAATACGGTGGGTGGGGAAGCAATTCGAAGCCCAATTCATGAATTTTTGCCATCGTTCTCAATGACTTGTGGCACGGTGCGTTTTCTTTATGGAACAACACTTTTTTCTTCTTAATATGGGGCCATTTTGCCGAGATTTCGACCTTCAAACGCTCCAATAACACCATATAATAGTCACTGTTGATGGTTTTTCCCTTCTCAAGATAATCGATAAAAATTATTCCATGCGCATCCCAAAAAACAGAGGTCATTACTTTGCCAGCGGACTTTTGAGTCTTTCCACGCTTCGGAAACTGTTCTCCGGTCGATGTCCACTCAGCCGACTGTCGATTGGACTCAGGAGTGTAGTGATGGAGCCATGTTTCATCCATTGTCACATATCGACGGAAAAACTCGGGTATATTACGAGTTAACAGCTGCAAACACCGCTCAGAATCATCAACACGTTCTTGTTTTTGGTCAAATGTGAGCTCGCGCGGCACCCATTTTGCACAGAGCTTCCGCATATCCAAATATTGATGAATGTATGACCAACACGTTCCTTTGATATCTTTAAGGCCTCTGCTATCTCGATCAACTTCATTTTACGGTCATTCAAAATCATTTTGTGGATTTTTTTGATGTTTTCGTCGGTAACCACCTCTTTCGGGCGCACACTACGCTCACCGTCCTCCGTGCTCTTTAAAGTCCAATATTAAAAAATTCGAACAAATTGGATTTAAACAGAATGCTTCAGGTGCTAATGAATGAATTAATCAGAAATAAATATAATACCTATATCCGATATATAGATATATTCCACATATGTATAAAATAGACAATGGTGTAATGATCTATGCACAGATGAATAATTTAAAAATAAGTTTTAGTGAAGAGAAAGACTGAACTGAAATTTTTATTTAAAAATTTGATTTTTCTCATACGTTGTAATATCTTGTGAATTCACAAAGTACGCTGTCAGCTCTTCTTTGGTAAATCTATAGCCAAGAAGGATTATAACCCAAAAAAAGAGGCTAAGACCGTCTGTCACTATCGATTATTTATGGTATTCTTGAAAAAGTTCAGTTATCGTTCTTTTGAAGATTATTGGATTTTTGTTGTCAAAAGTATATTTTAAGTTATTTCCAGACATTGTTTTTTTGTCGTAATACGAGTATTGTTGTTTTTTTTGTTTGTGCCAATGTGAATTCATGTTTTTTGTTGCTTTCTAAAATGCAGCAAAGTGTCTGTTTCTGTTAACGTGGAGCAGGCAGCGGAGAACTGAACCGTGGAATAGCAGCACATGAACAAAAGAAGGGGAAATGAATCTAAAATGCCAGAGCATTGTTCACTAACCCATGAAGACAGAGGACAGAAGACGAAGAAAACCAGACATTCATGCCATTTTCCATTCATCTGAAGGATGAGGAAAAGTTTCCGGTAAAATCCTCTCATGACGCCCTTTGATAGCATTGCCAAATAACTTAAGGCAAATAGTCTGTTGTTTTTTCCAACCCCCCACCCCCCCCACTCCACTCAAAGTCCTTTTTGTCGAGTATTTGTCCTTTTACCCAAGCGTAGAGCCTCTTCATTCCATACATCTACCTTCATTGGCTTAGCTTGGATAACTGTGTGTTGTAATGGATAATGGCCATAGCAATTGCAGAAAAAGAAAGAAATCCCACAATCAGCTAGAACATATGAAGGGTTGACATAAGGTTGACATAGTTTTTTGCACTTGGAATCAAAGTTAATTGATGACTAAGAAGTGACTTTCCTAACGTCTCATTCCACTTCAAAGACAACGACGACACTCTGAATTGGAAGACGGTTTGACTTTTGTACAGAATCATACGTGGCCACTTGAACCAAAATAGCCTATGAAAACCAAAAAAAAAAACGACAACATCAGTTATGTAAGGAATTGCACTGTGAATGAAATTGAATTCCACAAAAAAATTCCATTGCAACTCAATTGTGTTAATGGCGGAGCTATGGTGGTTTATAACTCCAGCTAATGTGGCTTTATTCAATTCGCAGTCCATTGAAATGCTGCTGCTGCTGTTGCCTAGCCTACACAAGAAAAAATTTCCCCCAAACCACATAAACTCTCATAGCCCAGCCACCACACCACAATGATGGGAATAGCATTACCGTTTGCAACACAATTAAGTGGAGTAACTAAAGTGCTGAACTTAATAGCTTCTATTATTAGCATTAGTTAGCGAGAGCTAACTTGGTTAACATGGCAAATAGACTGAAACACGCAATTTAAATCGCATAAAGGAGGGACCCACAGTGTCACACTCAAAGAAAAATGACAGGATGTGACGGACGGTCTTTGAGATAGTTTACATTATAAAAAGCCATATAGTGGTTCAAATTTTGGTTTTCCATATAGATCATCCAGGATTAAGCCACACACTTTGTGGGAAATTTTCAATGGTGATTCATAACTTAATCAGCAATCACGTAAATCAATTTAAACAAATAATTATTTAATTGTCTTTCCACTTTCAATTAAAAAATAATTAAATCGATTTTTGGATTAAAGACAAAAACAACTTTTCCTGGGCATTAAATAATGACTGAGATAGTCAACGCACTAAAAACATATATATATAAAGGGTGATACGGTCAAAATTTGGTCAATATAAACTTGACGTATTTCTTTCAATTTTGCATTTAAAAAACCTGAACACCACTCATTTTGAAGGTGTGTGTGTGTAGAATGTTGCTCCTATTTTGATTTTGGAATTCACTCTTCAGTTGTCAAAATGCCGTCCAAGCAAAAAGAACAGCGTATCAAAATTTTGCTCGCGCATCGCGAAAATCCGAGCTACTCACACGCAAAGCTGGCAAAATCGCTAAAAGTTGCCAAGTCAACCGTTACAAATGTAATTAAAGTGTTTGGGGAACGTTTGTCGACAGCCAGGAAGTCTGGATCGGGGGAAATCGAAACCGGAAGCCGCTGAGACGACAAATAGAGTTGCGGGTAGTTTCAAGCGAAACCCTAACCTCTCTCTCCGAGATGCCGCAAATAAGCTGGGGGTATCGTCTACAACCGTGCATCGAGCCAAAAAACGAGCCGGACTATCGACTTACAAGAAGGTAGTGACTCCAAATCGCGATGATAAACAAAATACGACGGCCAAAGCGCGATCCCGGAAGGTGTACACGACGATGCTGACGAAGTTTGACTGCGTGGCAATGGACGACGAAACCTACGTCAAAGCCGACTACAAGCAGCTTCTGGGACAGGAGTTTTATACGGCAAAAGGTAGCAGATATTTTCAAGCACATAAAACTGTCAAAGTTCGCAAAGAAATATCTGGTTTGGCAAGCCATCTGTACCTGTGGCTTGAAAAGCAGCATTTTGTTAGCTTCCGGGACTGTCAACCAAGAAATTTACGTGAAAGAGTGTTTGAATAAACGTCTGCTGCCTTTCCTGAAGAAACACGGTTATTCCGTACTGTTTTGGCCGGATTTGGCATCTTGCCACTACGGTAAAAAGGCCATGGAGTGGTACGCCGCCAACAACGTGCAGATGGTTCCCAAGGACAAGAACCCTCCCAACACGCCAGAGCTCCGCCCAATTGAGAAATACTGGGCTATTGTCAAGCGGAACCTAAAGAAGACCAAAAAAACTGCTAAGGACGAGCAGCAGTTCAAGGCAAACTGGCTTTCTGCGGCGAAGAAGGTGGACAAGGTGGCTGTACAAAATCTGATGGCAGGTGTCAAGCGTGAGGCCCGGCAATTCGGATTTGGAAAAGCGAAAGCCTAACTGAATATTTTTCCTGAATTTTATACTAATTGAACTTGAAAAAGAAATTTAATTTGATTTTTTAAATAAACGATTTCACCGATTTACACGCGTTTTCCCTTGACCAAATTTTGACCGTATCACCCTTTATATTTACGCAACCTAAATTTTAGGACAAGCAATTTACACAATATAAAGGACAAACTTCTTTAAATTAATGAAATGTTAAAGGAAATTTTTGTTCTAACGATGTTTTCAATTAAATGTTGGACACAAATTTTGAACTAAGGCAAATTTTTCTTATAATAATAAAACATTTTAGGTTTAGAGGAATCATCCTTAAATTTAACTGAAATATAGGCTTAGACTTATTTTGAGAATTTTGTTACTTTGGTTTAAAGGTTTTTGGAATTAAGAAAATATTTTTTACTTCAATTATAATTTTGATTTCGCAATAAGAGAATGAAATGTATGAGATCTGTAACCAACTTTAATTTTAATTATCCTCGATGTAAAGCTAGATATTTCCACAAAAAAAATGTCCTTATATTAAAGAAGCCGCATCTTTGGCTCGGAATGAATCCTTAACGGAAGGTCCAAATCTTTGGATCTTCTTTGAGTGCATGTAAAAATTTTTTGGAGAAAATTATAAATTACTTCTAATAAAATAAAAAAAACAGTAATCATGGTGAAATAGTACGAAAAGGTTAGTTAAGGTAGGTTATTAGTATGTTAAATGAAGAGTTCGGTTTAGATGATTTTATCATAGCGTGAAAGAACAAAAACCACTTTTGTAAAAATATTACTGTGGAGAAATTCATGGGCAGTAAATTCACATACAAAATTGCAAACAAATGAAGTCTAGAATTTGATCTATATTTGGTAATTTTTGGACGGTAGTCCTAGGGCCATGGGTGCAATCCGGGAGTGGGGGAAAACAATAAATTACCGTTGCTAAAACCCTCAGTAAAACATATCTTTATATTTCTTAGAAGTGGTGTCTTAAACTATGCGGCAAAAAATTCTTCCCAATGAGATGCACAACGGACTGAATAGTCTGAGTGAGCCTGAAATATCGGGCTACCACTATACCTAATGAGATGCATATCGAAACAGGCTGTTCTTATATCTTATGGAATGATCGGAAGAAAAATTGGGTTAATTTTTTTTACATAATACCCTGTACTAATCGTAATTATTTGAAGCTTTTAGTCATAATTGAAAGAAAACTGAGACGTTTGCATCCCTTTGAAGCTGGTCAGTAAAACTTATGAATTTTTTTATTTTATTCACTTTACACAGTGCCATTTACACTTTGTATTACTATTTTTTGTACTTTGACGTAATTTAATGTTGCCATTATTTTGTATTCGTTCATTTTTAGCCTGTGGTATATGTCAAAGTAGTATGAGGTGATGGCATAGGTGGATATCCTCTATAATATAGAATTTTTCCTTCTTGTCTCTACAGTGCGTAAATACATAGTTGGCAACTATGTTAGTCCTAATTCTGTTGGTAGGGATGGTGTTTGAAATGTTGCCATTGTAATGATAATGCATAAATTATGACTTTCACTACCTTGGCCCACGACACATTAGACGAAGGTTTGTTTTCGGTCCCTTCGCATTTTTTGTGTTTGATTTTGCGAAATGTGAAGGTGGAAAATTTAATTCATTTACTTTGTTAAAGGTATTTAGTCTTCACATTAGCCCAGATTTATTGCTGTTTTGTTTTGCTCATGAAGTTCAAGGTGAAGCCTCTATTCCAATTTGATTCTTTAATAAATTTCGTGTTTTATTGAAGATGGAAATGCAACGCATTATACCATGGGATTACCTAATAACACTGAAGAATGTGGCTAAAGAAGAAATTTCAAAATAATTTTACGTCTCAAGGTCATGATATTTTTACTTTGTTTATTATTTGAAGGAAATAATAATAATGAATTGGATATATTTTTTGGAAAAATATAAATATAAATAATTCATTCTCCACCGGAAAATAGAAAATACTTAGAAGACGTCTTGAGTTTACAAAGAATCAAATGGACAATAGATGCTATATCTAATTATATATCCGTAGATATGATATTTATATTCGCTATGTGATCAGGATATAACCTTGATCCACATGAAAAAAATGCTTACATGAATTTTGGGTCCTGGTTGAGCCATTCTAGAAAAATTGCGCATTTTTGAAAATATTTGATGTCAAACGTTTCAGACAAGCGTTAGAATATATTAAAAATCATAAAAAAATTATAAGAAATATTTATTGTATTTGGCAAAATATCAAAACATTTTTTAATTCACATACAAAATTTACAATTTTTGCTACTCATCAGTGGCTATTTTACAAGCATATTGGTTAGTTATCGCCAAGACATGTGGTCAAGAATGGGTTGTGATATATTATTTGGTCTCAACCGTTCTGTGGAAATTCTGGCATTACAGTGTATAGGATATGACTAAGATATGTGGAAATCATCACAGGATTTTGTGTAAAGTGTGGGAATTTTGGCCATATTTGTATAAACCGGAAACACGAATATATGGAGGCTTTATCTAAATCTGAACCAAATTAGATCAAACTTGACACACTTAAATATCATATCAAATATATTCTCTGTGGAAACTATCCAGTCAATTGGAGGAAATACCCATTGAAAATGGGTCTAAAATATGAAATAGTCTACCATATTTTCCTAATTCTGGTGTACATATATATGGGAGCTATATATAATCTGACATGCATAGTTAGAATAATAATTCTGCTATCTCTACAAAATTTCACGTAAATTGGACTATAACTCTGGCCGCAGTGGTCATTTGAATGTAAATCAGGCGAATGATATATATGGAAGCTATATCTAAATCTGCACCGATTTTAACCAAATTTGCACACTTGCCGATACTGCTAAACGTACTCCTTGTGCAAAACTTGAAGCAAGCTATGGCTTTTGAAGGCATATAAGTGCAAATCGGGCGAAAGATATATATGGGAGCTATATCTAAATCTGAACCGATTTCAATAAAATTTTGTACACTTACCGATACTATTAAACGTACTCCTTGTGCAAAATTTGAACCAAATCATGGCAAAACTCTGGCTTTTGAGTCATATAAGTTCAAATCGGACGAGAGATATATATGGGAGCTATATCTAAATCTAAAGCGATTTCAACCAAATTTGGTACACTTACCGATAATATTAAACGTACTCCTTGTGCAAAATTTGAACCAAAACACGGCAATATATGGGAGCTATATCTAAATCTGAACCGATTTCAATAAAATTTTGTGCACTTACCGATACTATTAAACGTACTCCTTGTGCAAAATTTGAACCAAATCACGGCAAAACTCTGGCTGTTGAGGTCATATGAGTGCAAATCGGACGAAAGATAGATATGGCAGCTATATCTAAATCTGAACCGATTTCAATGAAATTTATCAAGCATTGGTAGAATATCAATTCTACTCTCTATGCAAAATTTCACGAAAATCGGTAGTAAACTTTGGCCTATGTGGCAATACGAGTCTAAATCGGACGAAAGATATATATGGGAGGTATATCTAAATCTGAACCGATTTGGCTGATATTTTGCAAGTTTTTCGAGACTCATAAAATATTTGGATGTACTGAATTTGAAGAACATCGGTTGATAAACACGCCAATTATGATCAGATCGGGGATAAATATATATATATATATATATATATATATATATATATATATATATATATATATATATATATATATATATATATATATATATATATATATATATATATATATATATATATATATATATATATATATATATATATATATATATATATATATGGCAGCTATATCTAAATCTGAACCGATTTTTTCCAAAATCAATAGCGATTGTCTTTGTCCCAAAGAACGACCCTATGCCAAATTTGAGGATGGTCGGACTTAAACTGCGACCTGTACTTTGCGCACAAAAATACATGAACAGACAGACAGACGGACATCGCTAAATCGACTCAGAATTTAATTCTAAGACGATCGGTATACTAAACGATGGGTCTCAGACTTTTCCTTCTTGGCGTTACATACAAATGCATAGACTTATTATACCCTGTACCACATTAGTGGTGAATGGTATAAAAATCATTGAAGTAACATAATTCAAAATTGGCAAGCAATTACTATTAAATGGAGCGAAATTCCTCTCGGTAGTATTCCCAGGAAATAAATTGTAAGCGTGGACGAGATATGAGCATATGTAATAAGCGAGAAATAAATATCAAATCTGTTTGCTACCGTCCAGTATTGCTGGAGGTACGATAAAAGTACCTCAACTAACAGCCAGATTTTGCTGGGTATGACTTACTTCTTTGATTGATTTAATTCGTTCTTTATTACAATCATTGATGTCGTTGATAGGTTAGGTTAGGTGGCAGCCCGATGTATCAGGCTCACTTAGACTATTCAGTCCATTGTGATACCACATTGGTGAACTTGTCGATGATATGCCTTTGTCAAAATGGGATACGTTTTGTTTCATACCCTAGGACTATTTCTTGAATTGATTGGAAGATAGATCTTAGGATATAGAAACAGATAATTTGAAATAAGTGTATATAAATGAAAATAATTTTTATACCCTCGTTGGTATAAATAAATATAGTGATACCGACAAAGATTTCAAATAATCTCAATGGACGAAGTTTTTCGATTATAACATAAGTTCGTAGCTTTTTTCCAAGTTTTTGCGTATATTCAAATGATAAGTGCGGCAAGAGATTGTTTGGCGACAATCTTCCTTCAATAGTGTCTTCAGATTGTCGTCGTCGAATTCGTCAGTCCGCCTGCCTCGAGGGGTGTCTTGAAGGTCAAAGTCGTCTCAATACACCGTATGGGTCCCTAGCGGCTTTTACTGCTTTTTCACATTGATGAAAAGGGGAATGCAAAAATGCAATTTTTTTCCCTCCAAGAAAAATGACGAACTATTAAAATAATGAAATAAAAATGTTTTCAAGCTAACTCCCTGATTATATAAGGCTACATTATTTTTGCATCTCCGTTTATGACGATACAAATTTTCTTTCCTTCAAGTTATATTGAATGAAAACTCTTTTTTTTTTTATTATACATATTAAAATCCGGTATAACTGAACTGATGGATGTCGCCTCCAAGGCAAGTCCATTAAAAACTGGTTCTGGTTTTCCACCAATTCGTGATCTGAAGATGAGATTTGCTATATATCACAATGTCATTTATACCACCTGGTTAAAGGTCATAATATTTTTTGTATACATAAAACTTTTCACAAAAACTTAAACTCCCTCTTCATGTTCTTTTTTGTAGTTTTGTAATATTCTTAATAATAAATGGCAATTAACCTTCTTCTAAAATGTTTTCCACGGTCAGAGGGGATTATGTAGTATATTGTGTAGTTTTCTTTCCTTAATGGCTTAGACATTATATACCGTTTTAGCAGCAAAACTTTTCGTTAGTGTAATTGATTTGTTTTTCTTTGGAAAATCCATACAAAGAAGTGTACAATACACAGTAGAAGTTGGTGAACAAATTTGCCCATGTGGCACAGTAGGTTAAAATTATCTTGTCGTATAAGAACATTTTTTTATATTATAATTAAATAGTTAACTAAACTTAGATGTATTGTAACAAATCATTTTTATATGCTCACCAAAAGCAGAGAGTATACGGGTATGTTTGGATGAAATTCGTATAGCGAACGTCCGTCCCTCCGTCTGGTTGATTAGTTGGTTTGCTCTATTTCAATAGAACAAATGGACTGGTTAACTTCATGCAAGGAAGTCATATTTTGGATGGCCCAATTCATTCTGGTAATTGGCTTTATAAGCCCTACTTATATAATGAAAACTTTTGCCAATTACTATTTATTTGATGCAATTGGACGCCGAAACCTTATTTTTATCGATATATAAACCTTGTAAATGCTTTTGAGTATTTAATAATTTTCTCTGCTTTCGGTTATTTTATTATAATTATATGCATAGCTGACTTCGATTTTAGGTATTTGTCAAAGTTGTTATTTCCATGGTATACTTATAATGAATGTCCTTTGAAATGAACCAAATGCCTGTTTTGCATTGAACAAAGAGAACCTTAACTTTTTGACTCTATCTTCTTATGCTTAAATTACACTGAAAACTAAGACTGAAAGTGTGAAATGACCTTCCATGGTTAACCAAGAGCCGCGTCGCCCACTCAAGCAAAGTCTATAGTGAAACAATACAGCCGACACAGACATGGTGTGGAAGAAAAGTTTTAATATTTTTTTTCTGTTATTTTTTTGATCACTTTCCTTCATACCTTTTGTGTTATGGCTGCTGGCGTCCATGGAAGGAATTTTCACAAAAAAAAAAAAATACTAATAATAATAAAAGTAAAAAAATTGTTGTACCGTTTATATTTCAATGCTATTTTTTTCTTTCTTTTTCATCTCGTTTCATTTTGCCTGGGCCCCAGCAGCTCCATTCGGAGTATAGGAGCACTTATCGTTGGCATGAGTTCACTGGAAATTCAAGGCCAGAAGTGGTACGACGTGCACCAGTGCCGAATCCAAGTCAGTTTGTGGGTAAGTTCAAGATCAACATCAATTTTCATTAATACCATATTAGATAACAAAACAAAAAAAGAGAAATAAAAACAACAGAATAATGAAGCAATTGGCAATCACTTTGATATATGGAAGTAATATGCATGTCTGCATTTTTTTATTTATATGTTTTGGGGATTCCGTAAATGGAATTACTTATATGGAATTTATAACAGACACAGAAAAATTGAATTTAAAATTAGTATTCATGAGACTAGGGTGCATGTAAAACATGCGATTTTTAGCTCGTTTTAAATTAAAGACTTGTAAGCAGACAAATTATAATTAAATTTAAAAAATCTGAAAATTTTTTTTGACCGTAGCAAATTTTTAATTTTAATGCCTTCTATTATAAAAAATATTATTTGGCTCCACTTGATCCAATTAATTATATCTTGCGCCACACTATGGAACAGGGTATTAAAAGTTAGTGCGTATGTTTGGAATACCCAGAAGGAGACGATATATATCGTGGTATGTTGGGAAATAAAGCTCAGGGCCGATCCCTGAGTCCGTAGCACATTTTTAATTTTAATGCCTTCTATTATAAAAAATATTATTTGGCTCCACTTGACCCAATTAATTATATCTTGCGCCACACTATGGAACAGGGTATTAAAAGTCAGTGCGTATGTTTGGAATACCCAGAAGGAGACGATATATATCGTGGTATGTTTGGAAATAAAGCTCAGGGCCGATCCCTGAATCTATCTAGCCATGTCCGTCCGTCCGTCTGTCTGTGAACACATTACTGTGATCAAAGTCTAGGTCGCAGTTTTAATTCAATAAACTTCAAATTTGGCACAAATATATCTTTTAAATCAGAAGATTGATTTTGGAAGAAATCGGTTTAGATTCTGATATAGCTTTAGATTCCGATATATCTTTCGCCCAATATCCAATTGTATGACCCCAGAAGACAGAGTGTTACCCTGATTTGCTTTAAATTGTGCACAAGAGTACAATTGATAGTATCGTAAAATGTGGCAAATTTGGTTGAAATCAGATTTAGGTATGCCAGATCCCATTTATATTTTTCTCCCGATTTACCTACACTGGTAGAAAAAGTTTCGTTATATTAACGAAATGTGTCATTAAAAGTGAGCCAATGAAACAAATTCGTTAATACAACGAAATTTTTCGTAATTATAACGAATTTTCTGTTAATTAACGTAACGTTTTGTACTATTAACGAATATTTTCGTTGTATTAATGAAAATGTTTCATTATATCAATGAAAAATTTTCATTGGCTCAATTTTAATGAAATTTTCTTTGTGTGTACATATGACATCAGGTGCCAAAGTTTTTTTCCTATTTACATGAAATTTTGCACATAGAGTAGAATTAACGTTCTAGATATGCGTGTCAATTTTAGTTGAAATCGATTCTGGTTTTCACTGATATTACCTCAGAGGATACAATTTCACTCCGATTTACTTTAAATTTTGCACAGAGAGTAGAATTATTACTCAGATATGCATGCCAAATTTGGTCAAAATCGTTTCAGATTTAGATATAGCTCCCATATATATATCTTTCGCCTGATTTAGACCGGAGGTCAAAGTTTCATTCCGAAAATATTTAAATTTGGCGGAGAGTACAATTAACTCTTTAGAAATGTTGGCCAAATTTGGCACGAGTCATATGTAGACGAAGCCCTATATATATGTATGTTCTTCAGATTTGGACAAATATGGCTACAGTACTGAAATTTTTTATTGTAAAATCGCCACTGCTAAGTCGACAACTTGTACAAATGACAAACAAATTTACAAATTTTTCTATACCGCTTATACATATCTACACCCTCAAAAAAAAACCATTCTCTAACATACTCGTATGTTCCAAACATATTTTGTAGGAAGAACATATATTATTGGATACTGGCGAAGTATTTTGAGCCCAAAAATATTATATGCTTGGAAGAATTTTCCCCGAAGAAGATTGTTCTGCTCATTCCCTCACATAATTTTCACTTCCATGAAATTTTTAGATCTTGGTACCTTTTTCTGTAATACAAATAATGTTGAAGAAATTATTCAATTTTATAAATTTTACCTTTCGTATGCCAACACACTATCCACTGAGCTACGTAGCTGTTATAGTCACTAGTAGACAATTATCGTTATAAGTTACATTTATATAGCATAGTTTGCAGCGCCCACCAGCCCATGCAAAACATAACAATATTTAACAGAAACGTACATTTGTTGGCCGCGTGGAGCAGTGGTTAGCATGGCTGCCTTGCATGCAAAGGGTCGTGGGTTCAATCCCTGCCGAACAATAAATTTTTATTTTTTTTACTATATTAAATTTTTATAATGAAACTTCGAAATGTGAGTTGTTAAAGAATTACAGTTAGAAACAATGCTTGATATAAACGAAATGGACAGAGATTTTGGATAAAATATTATTTTTTATTGCAAACATAACAATTTTGTAACAAAAAACTGTTTTTGGTACAAAAGTTTGATATTTTGGAAGGAATTCAAAAACTCTAACAAAAGAAGAACATGGAATAGAGTATAAACATACATAAATAATTTTATAATATACATATAAATTTATTTAGGCGTGAACAGTTTTTTACTAGCATTATTTAAAGAAAATAAACCTTTTCAATTGTTTTAGCTGCAAAACTCGAACTTAATGCCCGAATGTTTATTCTCTTTACTCCGCATACCCATTCTTATATTCAAATTAAATGATAATAAATAATAATAAAAATAATAATGTTTAAGTCTAATCATATAACATTTTTGGCCTTATCATAAAATAGTTTTCCAAAACAACATAACAGGTTGGCTGATAAGTCCCCGGTCTGACACATAGATGGCGTCACTAGTATTAAATGCATATTATTTGTATATATTACCAACCTTCAAATGATTCGTGTCAAAATTTGACCTCTGTAAGTCAATTAGTTTGTGAGATAGAGCGTCTTTTGTGAAGCAAATTTTGTTATTGTGAAAAAATGGAAAAAAGGGAATTTCGTGTTTTTATAAAATACTGTTTTCTGAAGCGGAAAAATACGGTGGAAGCAAAAACTTGGCTTGATAATGAGTTTTCGGACTCTACCCCAGGGAAATCAACAATAATTGATTGGTATGCAAAATTCAAGCGTGGTGAAATGAGCACGGAGGACGGTGAACGCAGTGGACGCCCGAAAGAGGTGGTTACCGACGAAAACATCTAAAAATCCACAAAATGATTTTGAATGACCGTAAAATGAAGTTGATCGAGATAGCAGAGGCCTTAAAGATATCAAAGGAACGTGTTGGTCATATCATTCATCAATAATTGGATATGCGGAAGCTCTGTGCAAAATGGGTGCCGGGCGAGCTCACATTTGACCAAAAACAACAACGCGTTGATAATTCTGAGCGGAGTTTGCAGCTGTTAACTCGTAATACACCCAAGTTTTTTCGTCGAAATGTGACAATGGATGAAACATGGCTCCATCACTACACTCTTGAGTACAATCGACAGTCGGCTGAGTGGACAGCGACCGGTGAACCGTTTCCGAAGCGTGGAAAGACTCATAAGTCCGCTGACAAAGTAATGACCTCTGTTTTTTGGGATGCGCATGGAATAATTTTTATCGATTATCTTGAGAAGGGAAAAGTCATCAACAGTGACTATTATATGGCGGCAAAACGGCCCCATATGAAGAAGAAAAAGTTGTTGTTCCATCAAGACAACGCACCATTGAGAACGATGGCAAAAATTGCTTCCCCACCCACCGTATTCTCCAGATCTGGCCCCAGCTACCAAAATGGTATCAAAAAATTGAAAGGTCGTTATAATCGTTGTATCGCTCTTGAAGGGAACTATGTTGAATAATAAAAACGAATTTTGACAAAAAAATTTGTTTCCTTTGTTGGACCGGGGCCAACCTGTTACAAGCGGTTTCACAGAAATTGATCTCTTTTCATTCTCTTGCTGGGAGCCACCATGGTGCAATGGTTAGCATGCCCGCCTTGCATACACAAGGTCGTGGGTTCGATTCCTGCTTCCACCGAACATCAAAAGGTTTTTCAGCGGTGGATTATCCCATCTCAGTAATGCTGGTGACATTTCTGAGGATTTCAAAGCTTCTCTAAGTGGTTTCACTGCAATGTGGAACGCCGTTCGGACTCGGCTATAAAAAGGAGATCCCTTGTCATTGAGCTTAACATGGAATCGGGCAGCACTCAGTGATAAGAGAAAAGTTCACCAATGTGGTATCCCAATGGACTGAATAGTCTAAGTGAGCCTGATACATCGGGCTGCCACCTAACCGAACCTAACCTTCATTTTCTCGCTGTGTTATATTGATATCTTTCGTCAACCCTCCCGGTTTCTCTATTTCTTTCTCTATACTCTCTGTCGCTCCCTGAATACAATATCACAACATATATATGTCTATTGTAAATTTTTAAATTTATATATGTTTACATTTACACATATTATTTTTATGAAACATTCTAGTCCCAAACATAATATATTCTAACATATTGATAGTCCTTAAAATATTTTTTGTGAAATTGCATATAAATGGCTTTAGATTTTAAATTTTGTCCAACTCGGCTCAGATTTAAATATATGTAAATATATAAATTTGCAAAAAAGGATTTGAGATGGTATAAAAAATGTAGTTGTACAGGGTATAATGTAGTCGGCTCCTACCAACTTTCCTTACTTGGTTTTAATCGAAATTGCTTTAGTTAGGGATAATATTAATAACCGAAGTCAATTAAAAAATTGAACATTTAATTCATTCAATAATTAATTTCATAAATTTGTGATTTTGTGTTTTCATTAAAACATGGATTGATACATACAATAAATTTTTTAGTTGTGTACTAACTTATATTTTGTCTATATACTAATTTGAAAATCACTGTGAAAGTTGCAATTCGTCCGGCGCCTTGTTTTATTAAGCATGAAAACCGGCTGTCACTATTTCCTAAACAACCCGAATTGGGTTCGGCCTATTTAACACTCGCAATAATGTTTTTGGATCCAAGACTAATTTCCTCATTGTGTAATGTCCATCTATGAACCTTTTCCGTCGTTCCTATGGCGCGATACTTGTTTATGAAGTTACTCCATCTTTCAAGCAATGTACAATGTCTAGCTCAGAGGATTCATATTTGTTATTTCATTTCATTTCATTTCATTTATTTCATTAGTAATGGAAAAGCCCTACAGGCTTAAAAAAATTACAAAGTTAAATTCAGAGTAAGATAGGAAATTATGACCAATTACAATAATAATATGTTGCTAACATATATCATATTGCACCAACCTATCACATATTATTTGACTTTTGATAATAATAAATAGGAAAAACAATAATTGTCATACTGTTGAACTATTATAGAACAGGTATGGAAAATACAATTTTTAAGAAAGTACAAAAAAGGTATTTTTTGAGCGGAAAGGTACATTTTACTAAATTTCAGCAAAAATTTCACTGGAAGATTATTGTCAAGAGACTGAATTTAAAAGAAAATAAAATTTTGACCAAAATTTTCTATAAAAATAAAATTTTGCAAAAATTCTATATAGAAATAAAATTTTGACAACATTTTCTACCGAAATAAAAAATCGATAATATAGAATCGCATTCTTTTTTCGACTGAAACATTCTTGAAGTTCAATAAAATCTTGGTTTTGACTACGTCTTTTACAAAATCGAGATTTTCTTCCCACATGAACATGTCTGTTTTGCCATATTTGTAAAAGACTATTAGCAAATAAGGTTGATAAAGACTTTCTGAAAATATTAAAATATTTTGTCAAAGCTATTGTACCATAAATCTGATATCGACTCAAAAATGTCTACACAAAAGGTACTAAATCACTCGCGGGGGTACTACGGTACTGACCGGGGTGAAAAATTATTGAAAAAAGTACTATAGTACTGCATTTTCCATCCCTGTTATAGAACTATAATAACATACTCCCTCTGAATTTGCATAAACATTTACAATCACTGATAACAGTCTGGTAAGATTTGCCAGTAGTCCTTTCATTGAAAAAGTCATTCCAGCAGAGTCGATCCAACCCAATGTATTCATTTATGAACATATAATCACATAAAATCCCAATAGAGGCAATTAATTTATTTCTTCGATATTTTCTGAAAAGTAAACGTGGATATAAATGCGTGTACATTATCTTAATCTTTCACATATATGTATGGGATATTGTTAGGTGTACTAAGATATTTGTTTTAATATTTTATGAATTAATGTTGGTATTTATATGTGCAAATGCACTGATGTATATCGAAAGCTCATCTCTCCATCTTGTTCATTTCCTATATTGTTTCTTCATTTCAGGTACAACGAATGAGCCACCATTACCCCGGAGAAAAAAATGCCCAGAATTGGCATACAAATCGCATGAGTTCATTATAGGGTCCGAATACACAGATGCACGTAACAATGCTGCAAATCGTATGCCCAGAGTAAGTATGACCATTGTTTCTGGATGGCGTTTTATTAAGAAGTGTGTCCGTCCATGTTATGCTTTTTAACTTATTTTCTACTTTGTTGTTATTGTTGTTGTTGTGGTTTAAGAACACTGAACTTTATTAGAATATGTCCTTAAACGAGTTTGGTATAAAGTATTATAGTATTAAAATTTCTTAAAGTCTTAAATTTTATCTATATACTCGTAGACTATGTTTCCAATTTTCTACGCAGGTAGCAAAGGAATATGATCCTAGATTTTAGAGAAAAATGTTTATTTTTGGACGAGAACATAAAGCACACTGAAAAAACAGTGAACCCACCAGGAAAGAAATTTTTAGTTAATTGTAGAAAAATTTGATTAATTGTAGAAAATTTTAACTAAACTGTATTATAAACGCAGATGTCGCGCCGATTTCGCAAAAACAAGTAAAAAATGTTCGACAAATTTAAGAAGATTTATTAGACAAAATTATTATTTTTCATTTATTAAAGAAAATTTCGTAGTTTGAAGGAAAAAATTGGAGTTCAAAATTGCAAAAATGTCTTTAGTGCCATACGAAGTTCATGATGGACGCATTA